>NC_073254.2:185635357-186246428 GCF_029289425.2 Pan paniscus
ATCTGCAAAAAACTTTAAAAATCACCCAGAAAATGTTCAACTTTCTGTTCTCATTTAATTCTACTGTAGATCATGTGTAGAGAGGGTACAGGCATTCCTCTACAACATCCCAGCTCACAGTGCCAAATACCTTTTGTGCAAAACACCAAATCTAGAAATGCCATTTATAACGTGGGGTACCACAAACCAAAGCCAAAGGAAAAACACACACACACACACACACACACACACACACACACAAGATTTTATGCCTAAATGTTGCCATGTCAGTAAAATTCTTGACTGGTAATAACCAAATATAGAAACAACACACAAAATGATTTAAATGAAAAGTACTTAATCATGAAATGTTGGTTGTTTATAACTTTTTAAAAGGAGCTTATGATATTTTCTTATCTAGAGCACCAAAATCTAAATTTAGATACTTACATTATTGCACTCTCCAAGGAAATACAGTGCAAATCCATCGGCTTTTGTGGCTGCCAAAGTAATAAGAAAAGGAAGAAACTGAGCTCAGTGGGAGAATCTAACATGTATGCATTCTCCAGGGTGAGAGGCAGATGTGAGTCTTTCAAATTGATTTGTTAACAGAATCAATGGTCATGCAGTAAATGGAACAAAATCACTTATGGCTTTACTTAATAGCATAATTAAAATATCCTCTACATTTTTCATCAGTGAGTATAAAATTTAAGACGATATGCTCAAATGCATATAGCAGTCAACGTACTACATAGTAACATATTTGTTGAACTTTATTCAGAATTATTGAATATTTTTTAAATTTGAGAATTGTGTTTAATTTTTTAAGTCTTTAAAATACCACAAGTGATATTTATAATATTAAATAACCAAATTAAGTATCAACCCAAAAAGCTGATGTATTCATCTATAATTGTCACTGAAGCAAACATAATTTAACTTACCTAAAATTGCCTCAGGGTCATCTGAAGGCAACTATAATAGTTAATAGCATAAGTCTTGGAGGGACTGCCTCAATTAAACCCCTACTTAACTCCTTTTTACCTGTGTGACTTTGGGTAAGATGTTTAACCTCTCTGTTCTATAGCTTCTTCATCAGTAAAATGGTGGTAACAATAAAAACAACCTCATGAGACCGTAATAAAAATAAGTCAGTTAATGCATATAATATGCATAGACAGGTGCCTAGCATATGGTTAAATACAAAATAAATGTTATTATGGTTGGTATCATTTATATTTTTATTTTCAAATTAAAAAACAAAAGATACAATTGTCATAGTGGGTATCCTTCTGAAAAATCATGTCCTAAAAACAAGTGTATCCTTCTAAAATAGTACTTTTCTAACTTTCCCCCATTCTATTCACAACATAAACCATTTCTTAAATGGTATATAAAATTGTCATTTACCCAAATACATTTAAAATGCTTAGTCTCTCTTTAAAATTAATACATTTTATAAAGATGTGATTTAATTCAATAAAACTATGCTTTCCAAAGGAAACTAGGTGTTAATTAGAAGGCATAGTATATTACCTGTATATATCAGGCAGATACTTATTTGGGATTAGATAATTTAGAAAGTTTTAGGTTTGACTCACCTCTGGTAGTTTCATAATAAAATATTCTCACTTCAAATTTAGTCCAGAAATACAAATAAATATAAATGACTTTCATCTGCCTCTTAGTAAGTATTTTTTTGCTGCTTTTTGTAAAAGAATCTTTGCCCAATTTTTCTAAGAGGAACACAAAATGCTTCTTACCTATTTTAATGATGCTGCTCAGTTCATAGAGGAGTAGCTGGTTGTCTCCTCCTGTGTCCAACCGTTGTTCTATATAGCTGTTTAGTTCATATACAACTCCCTGCATATTCGTATCTTGGTACTTTGGATTAAAAATAACAAAAATAAAAACAGAGTTTAAATAAAATATAACAAAAATTCCTTAGTCTGTAAGACATACTATTAATATATGTGACTTAATATACTAAGTTATTCATTATGCTTTTATAGCACATGATTTAAATATTATAATCTATTCTATAAAACAAGTAGATTGAAAATTAAAATTGCTATGACTATTTATTTATTTATTTATTTTGAGACAGGGTCTGTCTCTGTTACCCAGGCTGGAATGCAGTGGCACTATCTCAGCTCACGGCAACCTCTACCTCCTGGGCTCAAGCCATCCTCCCACCTCAGCCTCCCAAGCAGCTGGGACTACAGGCACACACCACCACACCATGCCTGGCTAACTTTTGTATTTTTTGTAGTGACAGGCTTTCACCATGTTGCCCAGGCTGGTCTCGAAATCTCCTGAGCTCAAGTGATCCCTCTGCCTCAGACTCTCAAAGTGCTGGGATTGAAGGCATGAGCCACTGTGCCCGGCCAACTTCTTATTTAGAATTATCCATAGACTGCATCTATGCAGCCTATATATATTAAATAGTAGGTGTTACAAATTTTAACTTTGTTTCTGAAGTTTTATATATATTAGGTAACTTGATTAGTAAAAATAATATCATACAAGAGCTTGCTGAGTGCACCTCTGTAAGATGCTAGGAAAGTCTGCTGCAGTCGCTGCACTGGGTGAAACAAGTGCCCTGTATGCCACTCTAACTTTCCATTCCTTTCCATCTATATGGCTCCACCTTGGTCTGCTCTCATCCCTGCCACCATAGCAAGAGTTAGGCGCTTGCACTGCAGCCACTGTCCCCACAGCAGCAGCCCCACAGCATGTCCACAGCACAAGGCTTCATCATGGCACCAGTGACAACAGCAGGTGGACAGGGAGATGTCAACCCCCACCCTGCTCCAGTTCAAGCTATACTGTGTCTTCTCTAAAGGAATAAAAAACAGTCCTCCAACTAATCTCCCTGCTCCCAAACTTGTCTTACTAAACCTAGTCTCAAAACAACAGGCACCGTAAACTTGAAATATAAAATTCTGTCTCTCCATGGCTTCAAACACTCCTGGGGCTTCCTACTGCACTTGGAATAATAGACAAAAACGCCTCGCACAGTAACACACCACGTGCTGCAAAGCATGGTTACTATCCAGCTCAAAACTGCGTCTCACACCCCACTCTGTCTACCCTCACTGTCACAACCCTGGCCATCTTTCTGCTTCTTGATCATTCAGATAACCTCCACTTCTAAAGGTCTATTACTTGCTGTTTTCTTGAGCACTATACTCAATAAATACCTGTTGAATGAACAAGTAAGTAACCAACCAATGATTGGACAAACACCACTGACCATCCTGACAATGCACTAGAGGCGGCTCTCTTCTAGTCATCAGAGACCCTAGAACAGTGGAACAAGCCATTAAAGATATTATCTTCAATGAGCTCACGTTCTAGTTGGAAGAGAATCAATATGTAAATAAGGCAGGTTTTTATATGAGAGCACCTACTTGGGTTCAGTATGCTAGTGCTAGGTTGGCTGAAATCTGTTCCCAAAAGTGGCCGATGCTCAATGAGGTTGAAGCCTCAGAACTTCCCTGGTATATATTCAAAGGCTTAGCAAGATTGGAATGCTAGATTTGGCTGATGATGGGAGACTAGTTTCGCAATCCCCTGGCTATATCCTAGGGATGCCCCCCTTCACCAAGGCCATGAGAAACACATTTACAGGGGGAGCCCTGGCATATGTGAATATATACCTGGCTCTGGTGCAGGCCAGGAATTAATGAGGGAACTGCTGCCATATGGCTGGGTTCCTTGAATTCACCCAGAAGATGGGATATTGATGTGGCAGAAGACAAGTGGGAGCACTTAACATCCAGAGACAAGGTGGGTATTGTCAGCACAACCAACAGAAGCAAAGCTGCAGAGGAATTTGGTCACAGAAATATTCAGCATAGCTGCTTGATCACAACTGCTATGGTTTGAACATTTCCTCCAAAGTTCATGTTTTGGAAACTTAACCCTGAATGCAAGTGTTGAGTGGTGGGACCTTTAAAAGGCAGAGCCCTTGTGAATGGAATAATGATGTTACTGGGGGAGTGAATTAGTTATCACGGGAGTGGGGTCCTGATAAAAGATGTCTTTGGTCCCCTTCCCTTCTCTCTCTTGTACATTCTCTCTTGCTCTTCTCCTTTCTGCCATGGGATGACACAGCAGTAAGGCCCTCACCAAATGAAGGCCCCTCATCCCAGGACTTCCCAGCCTCCAAAATTGTAAGAAATAAATTTCTGTTCTTTATAAATTACCTAGTCTCAGATACTCTATTACAGCAGCACAAAATGGACTAAAACAGAAAACTGGTAGCAGGAAGTGGGGCTGTGGCAATAACAAATATCTAAAAATGTGGAAGCAGCTTTGGAACTGGGAAATGAGTAGAGGACAAAAGAACTTGGAGGAAATGGCTGTAAAGAACCTAGACTGCAATAAAGGGAGCATCAAGGGAAATTCTGGTGAGGGTTTAGAAAAAAAAAAAAAACAGCTGTAGGAAGGGCTTTACCTTTCTTAGGAATTACTTAAGTGGTCACAATCAGAATGCTGATAGAAACATGGACAATAAAGGCTATTCTGATGAGGTATCAGATGGAAATGAACAAGATACTCGCAACTGGAGTAAAAGCCATCCTCATGAAGTCACAAAGAACTTGACTGATCTGTAGCCATGTCCCAGGGCTATATAGAAAGCAGAACTGAAGGGCAATGAACTCAAGTATCTGGTGGCAGAAATTTCTAAGCAAAATAATGAAGGATCTTCATGACTACTCTTAACTGCACATAGTAAGATGTGAGTAGAGAGAAATTCAAGGTGGAATTTATAATTAAACGGGAAGCAGAATGGAAAGATTTGGAAAATTTGCAGCCTAGATACGTTAAGTGTGAAAAGACATGTTTAGCAGAACAAACCAAGGGTTTATGGGCAACTGACCATTTTCTAAAAACCTAAGTAGAGACAGAAAGTAGCAGGGTGCTATTCATCAAGACAATGGGAGAAAGACCATAAAGCTGCTTCAGAGATCTTGGAGGCCATCCCTCCCACCACAGGCTCAGAGCAGGGCCTTGAGGGCAAGGTTTCCAGAAGGTGTCCATGGAACCTCAGCTTTTGCTGCCCAGGCAACTTAAGGACTCTAATCCCTGCATTCCTTCACAATGTGAGCCCCAGCCACGGTTCAAGTGAGTTCAAGTGCAGCTCCTGCCACACCTTCAGAGGGCACAAACACTAAGTCATAGTGGTATCCACATAATACTAACTGCAAACTTGCAGGCTGCATGAGCTGTGGTGCCACAGCAGCCTCTACCTAGATTTCAAAGGATGTAGTAGACAGCCCGGGGCCCACGGACAAACTTGTTACAGCAGTGGAGCCCGCACAGACAGCCCCCAGTAGGCCAATACCTAGAGAAGCCCTGGGAGCAAGGCCATCTCAGAGACTCCAAAATGTAGAGTTACCAACTCCACAACTCTGGAGAAGCTCAGGCATGAGACACCAACCTGTGAGAGCTGAAGTGTGGGCTGGCCCCAGCAAAATTGTAAGGGCAAGGATACTCAAGGCCTAGGGAGCCTAACCCCAACTCCAGTGTGCCCAGAATGGGACAAATTGAGTCAAAGAAGATTATTCTCCAGCTTTGAAACTTAATGTTGTTTCCTCTGTTGAGTTTTGGACTTTTGGGACCAGTTACCCCCTTTCTTGTCTATTTCTCCTTTTTGGAATGGGAATATCAATCCTATGCCTCTTCTACCATTGAATTTTGGAAGTAGATGACTTGTTTTGATTTCACAGGCTCAAAGCTGGAGAAGGTTTGTTTCAGGATGAATTGTCCCTTGAGTCTCACTCATACCTGATTTAGATGAGACCCTGGACTGATGCTGTACAACTTAAGAACTCTGAGGCCACTGAAATGTAATTAATGTACACTACATGTTAAAAGGACATGAATTTTGGTGGCCAGGGGTGGAGTGCTATGGTTTAAATGTACTTCCCAAAGTTTGTGTTAAAAACTTAATCCCCAATGCAACAGTACAGAGAGGTGGGACCTTAAGAGATGATTAGGTCATGATGGCCCTGTCTTCATAAATAGATTAATACCATTACTGGGGGAGTGAATTAGTTATCTCAGCAGTGGGTTTCTGAATAAAAGGATGAGTTTGGCCACCTTCCTCTCTCTCTAAAGCGTGATCTCTTGCCCTTCCACCTTCTGCCATGGGATGATGCAGCAGGAAGGTCCTTGCCAGATGCAGGCACCTTGACCTTGGGCTTCTCTGTCTCCAGAACTGTAAGAAATAAATTTATTTTATTTATAAATTTCCTAGTCTGTAGTATTCTGGTATAGCAACACAAAACAAAGATAACAGTGTCCCTGGAACTGAACAGCGCAGCCTATTGACATATTTTTTTTCATTTGTCTAAACAGAAAAGTTGTGGCTTAAATGAACAAAAATCTGGCTTGATGACCACAAGAGAAAGTCAGAATACTTCATTGAATTCCCAGACATGAGCCAATTCACAGGCCCAGAACTCCTTAAATAAGGAAAGAGAAAGCAAGGTCCCCTTGGAGAAGAATCCTACTATGCCACCAAAAATGTATAGCACAGATCTTCCGCCTGCCTTTCCCAAGAGGTCAGCAGCCATTTGCCTGGGTGACTGAGTATCACGGGGGCAGGCAGAATTACTAGATTTGGGGGACTACTGGACATCAGCTCTACCCTGACATTAATTCTTTGTTATTATTATTATTTTGAGACAGGGTCTAGCTCTGTTGCCCAGGCTGGAATGCAGCACTAATTATTAAGAGACCCAAACTCCACTGAGGAGCACCAATCAAAAGGGGCTCATGGAGATCAGGTGATCAATGAAGTTTTAGCTCAAGGTTTGTCTCAAAAATGAGCCACAATGGGGTCTCCAACACACCCTCTGGTGACTGCAGTTTGGGAATACACTTCTGGAACAGACATACTCAGCAGCAGACAGAACTCCGCACTGAAGGATCCCCATGTAGGAAGGGACAGAAGAAGTGAGACTTGGAGAAATCTGAGGGAAGAGCTTCCCAAGTAAAGAGAACAGGATAAATCAATTAATTACTATGACCAAAAGTGGCAAAATAGAAACCTGCCAAGCAATTCTTAGGCTGCATTTCAAACTTCAAAAACTACTAACTGCTACTATTAGGCTTTTACCTGTGGTAGCCACTCCCTGCTCTCTTCCCAAGCACTGAGAGCCTCGGCTGTAGAAGAGGTTCTCTTAGGTGTGTGTATTCCCTTCTCACGTCTGCTGCCTTCCTGGGTGGTGCCTAACATTTCTAAGGGCTGATTCCCCCTCCCATTAGCCTTGTTGGCCCTACTTGCTTTGTTGCACACTTGACCATGATAAGTCATTGGTCTCCAACTCAGTTTTGTGACTTTTTATTGCTAAAATGTAATCTTAACAGCCAAAACTTCTCAGTTATTTTCTAGCTCCAGATTTTTGTCCAAGTCTTGTTCTTACCCAGGTACCTGTTGATAGGTATTTACATAATTACAGAATTTACATAAAAATCATGAACACTTGAAATTCTAATGACTCTAAAATATGACAGCATTGTTTGAGGTCACCAAAACTTAGGTTATTTTCTTTATCATCTGTAACCAGATCCTATTCGAGCTATTTCAAGTTCTGAATAACTTCAGATAAAATATTCTACTCTATCATACCCTCTCTCTTCCTTACTTATTCCACTTATTCCAAGCACTAGTTCTGTATTTTCTTTACCCCACAGTCTTTAAAAGGAGCTTCTATGAGAATGAAGCTAGCCTAAAAGAAAGCTGAGCCAAACGATAGTGAGAGACCTAAGTCATAATGATAGACTTTGAACACCTAGATCCAGACAAGCAAAAGCTTCATGTTTAAAAATCACTAGATATTTCTTTTAAATAAACCAATACATTCTCTGAATTCTTCATTTTCCATGTGGAAAAAAGCATTAGCCAGCTTAAGGGGAGTTTTCAGTCATTCAGGCTCCACACAAATGATACACGGCTGACTCCTTCCTCTTAGCATATAATTCTGAGAACAGGCTCTGTAATAATGACCTGTGTGCAGTGCTGAGATCAATAACCAGCTGTTCTCCATCTCTTTTGGACAGGAAATGGGTTGTTACAAACAAGTGAGAACAAGAAGACATTCTGGGATGTGGACAGTTTATCATGAGGTTTCATTTCACGTCTCTGGGCTTTAGTTTTCTCATTTGTATAATAAGAAGGCTGAATTATACTGTCTGTAAAATGCTTTCCCTTTCCAACACTAAATTTCTAAGATAAGCTATGACCTAGGTTTTAAAATTTTTTCTTGTTTATATTAAGCTTCAAATTCTAATATTTCATCTAATAGAATGTTAGCACATCCTGTTTCCTTTTGTTGCTCATTATAACTGCAAAAGTATTATGACAGCAAAATGTTTTTACTATAATTTCTATATGGACATATTAACTCAAATATTAAAGGTCTATCTACATATTAACAAATCACTCAAACCATAATATACTGTAAAATGTAAAATTACATGCAAATGTACAAGAATAAGCAAAATTGTTATTTGGTTGTTAGCCTTGTGGTCATTCTGTTGTTTATCAGGACTGTTATGAAAGGCAAAGCTGAGGAGACAAATTACGTGAATGTCAAATCACATACTTGTAAGACACTTCTATGGAAACCCCATGATAAAGGAATCAATTTCTGTTTGACTGAATAAACATGAATTCTGTGGCTTGACTAATAACAATTACAATAAGCATACTAATAAAGATGTTAAGAACTTGTATTTTTACAGCATTTTTAACTTCATAAAGTCCCTTCATGACTTTCCTAAGAGAAACTACAACAAGTTTATACTGGGCATCACTGCAGCATTCGTAATTCGAGTCGAGTTAAAATTCCAAAGTAGAGTAAGCTGGGAGCTACACATTTTTCCCAAATCAAATTGGATACCACCATCTTCATATTCTGTTCCATGCTGATTTCATGCAGTACTTGTGTTTTATCTGAGCAACCACCAAAAACACAGCTTCACAAAGGTAAGACCTGAACGATAGAACTGTAGTGATCTAATATTAAAACTGAACTATGTCAAGCTAACATTGTCAAGCTATATGTATATATATGTATATATATAACATATGACAAGCTACATCAGGTTCTGTCCAACATATGCCACTGTGTTTCCCATGACATTTTAATATATCCTGAGTTACTCTTGTACATTTGCTGTGGTGCCTCAGGGCATTTGGAACACAGTTTGAGAACCAGGGGAAAGCCACTCTCTTGCCTAGGGGGAAATAATATTTTACAAAATAAAATGGTAATGAACAAATCAGTGTTAATTGTTGGTTCAGAAAGAAAGTAAAAGCTAGTTTAACCGGGAGGACAAATGTTCCCATGACTGCTAAAATGAATTAGTTATGTAAACATGCATTAGACAGCTACTTAGCCAAAAAAGTTTAGAGGCAATTCAGTAATCACATGGAAACTGTGACCCCTGTTAGTCCCGAGAGTCTGTGATTCTATGAGGTGGCACCAACATATCTTGAAGGCCAACAATAAACAAGAAGCCATAATGAGACAAATGTTAAATTGGATAAATATTTAACAGCATAAAAAGGAGCTCCTCAGTTTCTAATATAAACTTCAATATTGGAAAAATATCTTCTCATCATTTTTTATATGATTCCTTTGTTTCTTTTTATATTGTTTATAATGTTTTATTTTGACATAATTTCGATCTTACAGAAAAATTTCGATATTACAAGAATAGTACAAGAAACACCTTGTATACCTTTTACCCAGAGCTATAGACTGTATCTCTGTCTCCCCCTAAAATTCCTATGCTGAAATCTTAACCCTCACTGTGACGCAATCAGGAGGTGGGAGCTTCAGGGGAGTGATTAGGTCAGGAGAATAGAGCCCTCATGAATGGGATTAGGGACAGGACACTTCCACCCTGTGAGCACACAGCAAGAAGACAGCTGCCTCTTGTCAGGAAGAGGGTCCTTAGCAGACCCCGAATCTGCCATCACCTTGATCTTGAACTTCACAGCTTCCAGAGTTGTAATTTCTGATGTTTATTACGCCACCAGTCTATGGGACTTTGTGACAGCAGCTAAACCAGGACACTAAGGTTTACCAGTAATTCCATTTGTCTTATTTGCCTTAGCATTCTATCAGTAAATTGTATCTATCAATCTTTCTCTCCACACATGGACATGCGCACGCACACACACACACACACTCACACACACACACACACACACACACACACGTTTTATAAATATGTTTTAATATTTTAAGAGCAAGTTGGTGTGCCCCTTTATTCCTAGACACTTCAGTGTGCATTTCCCAAGTAAAAGAACATTCCCTTACAAGTTAAATACAGTTACCATGACCAGAAAATTTAACGTTTCTGCAACAATATTAGCTAAATAAAAACCCACATTCACAGTTCACCTGTTGTCCCAAAAACGTCCTATAAAGGATTATGACCCCCCACCCGTCTAAGTTCAAATCCCAGATCACATATGCTATTTAGGCATCACATTTCTTTAGCATCTTTCAATGTACAACAGTTCCTCAGCCCTTCTTGTGTTTCTTGAACTTGATACCTTTGAAGAATATAGGCCTATTTTGGTTTGTCTGATGTTTTCTAAATATCATATTGAGGTTCTGAATTTTTTTCAGCGAAACAATGAAGTGATGAAGCTAGAAAGCCATAATCCGAAGAAGAGTGAGCCTGCCTGGCTGCCTCCCTGACTTCCTCCATGTGAACTTAGATTCCATGTGAACATGGAATCAAAGACTTATCTTGATCCACTATTACTGTCATTTAATTTGATGCTCAAATTGGCCCAGATTTGGCAAGCAGAAACCCCTTCAAGATAGCTCCTATATGCTTTTGACACGTCCTAATGATTCCCTCAACACTTCCTTACCTTTTTGTCACATACTTTGCCAGCCCTTGAATCAGCCATTTCTAATTCAAAGAAATCCCAGTTCCCTTTAGTAGAAAATGGCATTTAAAATCCAAGAGTTGAAGCTATATCACACTGCTGTCAATGCTTCTAATGCATTAGATAGATAGATAGATAGATAGATAGATAGATAGATAGATAGATAGATAATGATAGATATATATGTATAATATAGATAATGATTGCATATTTGGCTGCTCAGGATATAGCATTGAAGTTATTAGCTTTTGACCATGCTAATCCTGATTGCCAGGCTGCTCTGTGACCTATCAGAGGGAAAGCACATTTAGTTGATTATATCAAGGCCTGTGATGGTATCGGAGGTAACCTGCATAAAGCTACTCTGCTAGCACAGGCAATGACAGGACTGAGAGTGGATAAAGGAAATACTACGTTTTCTGGAGCTTGTTTTAACTGTGGGAAGCATGGTCATACTAAAAAAGAATGTAGAAAAAAATCAGCGAGTCAGGCCGCCAGATAGGGGAAAAAAGAAAACTGCTGAGCCTGAAATATATCCAAAATGTAATAAAAGGAAAACAATGGGCTACTCAGTGTCACTCTAAGTTTGATAAAGATGGGAACCCAATTTTGGGAAATGCCATGAGGGACCCGTCTCAGGCCCCATTCTAAACCGGGGCATTTCCAGCTCAGGCCATTCCCTCACCCCTGTACAATGTCTGTCTCCTGCCACAGCCAGTAGTGCCGTTGTAGATTTATGCTGCACAAAAGCTGCGAGCCTTCTGCCTGGGGAACCCCCACAAAAGGTCCCAACAGAAGCCTGTGGACCCTTGCCAGCGGGTACAATAGGATTACTTTTAGGAAAGTCTAGTTTAAGTTTAAAACGGGTACAAATACATACAGGAGTCATTGATTCAGATTACAATGGGGAAATTCAAGTTGTTGTATCTACTTTTGTTCCCTGGAAAGCAGAGCCAGGAGAGCACAAAGCACAGCTCCTGATTGTGCCATATGTGGGAATGGGAAAAAGTGAAATTAAATGAACAGGAAGATTTGGAAGCACAAACAAACAAGGCAAAGCAGCTTATTGGGTAAATCAAATTGCTGATAAACATCCTACTTGTGAAATAACTATTCAGGGAAAGAAATTTAAAGGTTTGGTAGATACAGGAGCAGACATTTCCATCATTTCTCTACAGCACTGGCCGTCCGATTGGCCAATTCAACCCGCTCAATTTAACATAGTTGGAGTTGGTAAAGCCCCTGAAATATAAAAAAGTCGCTATATTTTGCATTGTGAAGGGCCCGATGGACAACCTGGGACTATTCAACCAATTATAACTTCTGCACCTATAAATTTATGGGGAAGAGATTTATTACAACAATGGGGAGCACAAGTTCTAATTCCAGAACAATTATATAGCCCTCAGAATCAACATACGATGCATGAAACGAGGTATGTCCCTGGCATGGGACTAAAAAAAAAATTTGCAAGGTTTGAAAAAACCGCTTCAAGTGGAAAAACAAAGTTCCTGCCAAAGATTAGGAAATAATTTTTGATGGCGGCCATTGTTAAGCCTCCAGAACCTATACCTTTAAAATGGTTAACAGATAAGCCAATTTGGATAGAACAATGGCCACTAAGTAAAGAGAAACTGGAGGCTTTAGAGAAATTAGTTACTGAACAATTAGAAAATGGGCACAGAGCTCCAACATTTTCCCCTTGGAATTCTCTAGTTTTCATAATTAAGAAAAAATCAGGTAAATGGAGAATGTTAACTGACTTAAGAGCTATCAATTCAGTTATATAACCTATGGGAGCATTACACCAAGGACTGCCTTCTCCTGCTACAATTCCAAAAAATTGGCCTTTAATAATTAGTCATAGATTTAAAAGACTGTTTGTTTGCTATCCCTTTAGCTGAGCAAGACTGTAAATGGCTTGCATTTACAATTCCTGCAGTAAACAACCTGCAGCCTGCTAAGCGTTTTCGTTGTTTCACAGATGGGTCTAGTAATGGTAAAGCTTCTTATTCTGGATCAAAAGGTAAAGTTTTCCAGACACCCTATACTTCAGCTCAAAAAGCAGAGCTTGTAGCTGTAATTGAGGTATTGACTGCTTTTGATATGCCTATTAATGTGATTTCTGATTCTTCATACATGGTTCATTCTGCACAGTTAATTGAAAATGCTCAGTTACGATTTCATACAGATGAACAACTGATGACTTTATTTACCCAACTGCAAACAGCAGTTAGAAGTAGAAGGCACCCTTTTTACATCACTCACATTAGGGCTCATGTACCTCTTCCAGGACCTTTGACTGAAGGGAATCAAATGGCCGATCACCTAGTTGCTAATGCAATATCTAATGCTAGACACTTTCACAATTTAACCCATGTTAATGCCTCTGGCCTCAAACGCAGATACAGCATTACCTGGAAAGAAGCTAAAAATATTATCCAACGATGCCCAACTTGCCAAATGGTACATTCCTCATCTTTTACAGGAGGAGTTAATCCTCAAGGACTGGAACCTAACTCTTCTTTAGCAAATGGATGTCACACATGTTCCCTCGTTTGGGAGACTAGCTTATGTACATGTATGTGTGGATATCTTTTCTCACTTTAGGCTACAGGCCAATCAGGAGAGTCTTCTGCCTGTGTTAAATGTCACCTTTTGCAGTGTTTTGCAGTGATGGGTATTCCAGCTTCTATTAAAACAGATAATGCCCCAGGCTATACTAGCCAAGCTCTAGTTACATTTTTCTCTATGTGGAATATTAAACACATTACTGGTATCCCATACAATTCTCAAGGACAAGCCATAATGGAAAGAATGAATCTTTCTCTAAAACAGCAGTTGCAAAAGGGGGAAATAGAGAATATGGAACCCCACTGATGCAACTGAATCTAGCATTATTAACTTTAAATTTTTTGAGCCTGTCCAAAGGCCAGATGTTATCAGCAGCTGAACAGTATCTACAGAAACCAGATGCAAAGACAGAAGCAGAACAACCGATTTGGTGGAGAGATCCAATAACAAAACGTTGGGAAATAGGTAAAATAACTTGGGGTAAAGGTTATGCTTGTGTTTCTCCAGGACCAAATCAACAGCCGATTTGGATGCCATCAAGACACCTGAAACCTTATCATGAGCCAGATGCCGAGGAAGAGATTGTGGGAGGATCCCGAGGACCCCCCAGTTGCAGCCATGTCGAGACTGACGCTGAGGAGGACCTCAACTGTCACGAGCAACACCCGTCAAACACAGCCACCCACCTGGGGACAGATCAAGAAGCTGTCACAGATGGCAGAAGAAAACCTGAGGAAAGCGGTACAACCAGTCACAACGAGTAATTTAATGGTAGCTATGATAGCAGTGATCACCATTGCCATGAGTATTCCTTCAACAAGGGCTGACACAGAGAACAATTATACTTATTGGGCATATTTATCAATCTTGGCTGGCAATAATGCCTAGATGCAATCACTCTATAACACAGTTACACATGCT
Organism: Pan paniscus; assembly: GCF_029289425.2. Taxonomy (NCBI): domain Eukaryota; kingdom Metazoa; phylum Chordata; class Mammalia; order Primates; family Hominidae; genus Pan; species Pan paniscus. The sequence goes on from NC_073254.2 coordinate 185,649,765, forward strand.
TTCTGATCTCAGTATTTACCATAATAAATCTGCTACTATAATTGAGGCATACCACCCTCAAAAACCTTTTTGTAAACAGGATTGGACCCAGTTAGAAAATATGAACATACTTGTTTAGTAAGATTGCATTGCAGAACAGGCAGAGGTGCTGCACAACGATTCCTATGGAATCATTATTAATTGGTCCCCTAAGGGGTTGTTTAGCTTGAATTGCACCTCTCAGTCTGCGTGCCACAGATACACTATGTTCAGCTGATCTGAACAGAACAGTCAGATGGTAGAAATGGCAAAAAATACAGCAAAAGTTCCTATTATCTGGAACCATGGTGGTATAGTGGCACCTCAACCTCAAATGATATGGCTCATTGTAGGAGCTAAACATAAGGATTTGTGGAAACTATTAATAGCTCTTAGTAAGATCAAAATTTGGGAAAGAATAACAAAGCTTCTAGAAGGACAATCTACAAACTGGTTTTTGGATACAGCAAAATTAAAAGAACAAATATTTAAAGCATCCCAGGCACGCCTGAGCTTAATGCAAGGAACTGGAGTGCTTAAAGGAGCTGCAGACAAATTAGCAGCTAGTAACCCATTAATATGGATAAAAACACTTGGAAGCTTTGTAATTTCAATGATGATTGTGCTTTCATAAATCTGTGTTGTTTGTCTTTGTATAGTCTGCAGATGTGGATCCTGACTCCTGCGAGAAGTAGCTCACCATCACAAAGCTGCCTCTGCTTTTATCGATTTGCAAATCAAAGAAGGGGGACATGTTGGGAGTAAGCCCCCCCAAAAATCTGGCCATAAACTGGCCCCAAAACTGGCCATAAACAAAATCTCTGTAGCAGCACTGTGACATGTTCATGGCCATAAAGCCCACACTGGAAGGTTGTGGGTTTACCGGAATGAGGGCAAGGAATACCTGGCCCGCCCAGGGCGGAAAACCACTTAAAGGCATTCTTAAGCCACAAACAATAGCATGAGTGATCTGTGCCTTAAGGACATGCTCCTGCTGCAGAAAATTAGCCCAACCTATTCCTTTAATTCGGTCCATCCCTTCGTTTCCCATAAGGGATACTTTTAGTTAATTTAATATCTATAGAAACAATGCTAATGACTGGCTTGCTGTTAATAAATATGTGGGTAAATCTCTGTTCGGGGATCTCAGCTCTGAAGGCTGTGAGACCCCTGATTTCCCACTTCACACCTCCATATTTCTTTGTGTGTGTCTTTAATTCCTCTAGTGCCGCTGGGTTAGGGTCTCCCCAACCGAGCTGGTCTCGGCATATATATACACACACATACACACACAAACACACACATAGGTATGTGTAAGCTGATAATTGTCATTCTGCATGTATTTGTCTACTTACATATACATATATTAGAAGAGATGAAAAACCATGACTCATTCTGATACCTCCGGTTCCAACCAAACACTACAGTATACATTCCACTATTTCCTATTTCCGTATTTGTAATTACCTCACCCAACATGTGAAATCTGGCTGTCAATATCCTTAACATACTTATATATTTTCTCAAGTCTAGAATACACAGAGGTAGTTTTAGAATTGCTAAGCCATACCACTTCAAATAGTAAATGTATTAACTAGATGTTAATATTTTTTAGTTTTTTAGGTAAAATTTACAGACACTGAAATATACAAATCTTAATGGTACTAGCGCATAAATCCTTGTAACATACATCCTACCAAGAAAGAATATTTCATCTCTTCATAAACTCCCTCCCATAGTCCTTTCTAATCAATCCCTGTCCTCAAGACAGCCACTCTTTTTGACTTTTCCCACCATAGATTAGTTTTGCCAGCTTTTGGAATTATTTGTAAATGGAATCATACAATATGTACTCTTTTGAACCTACTACATTGGCTCAACAGGATGTCAGGGCAAACCAGCCATGGTACTATGTGTTTCAGTAGTGTGTTCCTTTCCATTATTGGTAGCATTCCATTGTATTAATGTACTACACCTTGTTTATCTGCCATACTATTGCTGGACATTTGGGATGTTTGTTTCCAGTTTTGAGCTATTATGAATAAAGCCTGCTATGAACATTCTTATGGAAGTCTTTTTGTGAACACAGGTTTTCAATTATCTTTAGCAAATTCAGAGTAAAATTCCTGGATTGCAAGATAAATGTATGTTTAACTTTACAAGAAGGTACCCCCCTTTTTTCAGTGCTTTATATTCTTAAGAATTGAGTTATCAAAATGATTTAGGCATTTTAAAGAAAAAGTTGTTAAAAATAAAGGTGATCTATATCACACAAATGGCACAGGCTAAAAATCTAACCATTCTGTAATGAGCAACTATAATGACCCATGAAGGAAATCTGCGAGCTACACAGGTATGGGTGGAAAAGCTTGGGGGTAACACAGAGGAGGCCACTGATTCTTTGCAAATGCTTACTTTAAAAATTTTTTAAATCCTAAACAGCATATAAAGGGCCAGTAGATATTCACCCTGAGTCTATCCTAGCACTACGGGGAAAAGAGAAAAAGCAGCCACCTTCACTTGTTCTACAGTGTAACTGAGCACAGAAGAAATGCTACACAGAGCTGTTTCAAAGGATTACAAGAGAGTAAACAGGGCACTGTATTAGTTCCTTCTCACACTGCTATGAAGACATACCCAAGACTGGGTAATTTATAAAGAAAAGAGGTTTAGTTGACTTATAGTTCCACATGACTAGAGAGGCCTCAGGAAACTTACAATCATAGTGGAAGGTACCACATCACAGAGCGGCAGGAGAGAGAATGAGTGCTGAGCAAAGGGGGAAGCCCCTTATAAAACCATCACATCTTGTGAGAACTCACTCACTATCATGAGAACAGGGGGAAATCGCCCCCATGATTCAATTATCTCCATCTGGTCAAGTCCTTGACACATGGGGATTATTACAATTCAAGGTGAGATTGGGTGGGGACACAAAGCCAAACCATATCAGGTATGATTTAGGAGTAGCATAGTTCCGAAGTTTAGAGAATGCATCTTAAAGAATGCTAGCACAGATGACAGAAACTGCAGGAGGAAGTACTAAAAGAGAGGGTAGCAGAGGAACAAGCAGGGCATGAGGACAGAACGATCATGGCTGATTATCAGGACTGTCCCTGGACAATGAATTCATGTCGAAGTAGAAAGCACACAGGCAGGGATTCTGCAAATCAACAAGGCACTAATTGGAAAACACATCATTAGCTCAGTTCAATAAAACAGAAATAATAAAAACTAATATTCCAAAAGAACATTATAATTTTCAAAGGGCTTTTTATAAATTAATGAATCTCATTTAGGACAAAAAGGTTCACAAGATGAAAAGGGCTTTTCACACTAACAAGTTTAGCGAAAAGGGATCCTTGAGATAAAATAGTATTAAATCACTGACTGATACAGCAAACATTTTTTAAGTTTAAGATTGCTAGTAGAAAAGGATTAAGCATTCAAGGGCAGCTGAATAATGAGAAAATTAAGGGAAAGAAAAGATGTAGTTTAAGTACTTTACCCAACAGATGTATTTCTGAATGTCAGCAGAGGCATACATCATTTTGATTGTGCTTTGCTTTACTGCTCTTTGTAGATATTGCATGTTTTACAAATGGAAGGTGCGTGGCAACCCTGCATCAAATTCCATCAGCGCCACTTTTCCAACAGCCTGTGTTCACTTCATGTCTCTATGTCACATTTTGTAATTCTCACTGTATTTCAAAACTTTTTCATTATTATTGTACCTGTTAAGGTGATCTACAGTCAGTGATATTTAATCATCTGTAAGTATTCTCCCATCTCCGCTCCTCTCCTTGAACCTCCCTAGTCCTGAGACAAAACAATGTTGAAATTAGACAAACCAATGAATAACTCTACAATGATCTCCAAGTGTTCAAGTGAAAGAAAGAGTCACATGTCTCTCACTTTAAATCAAAAACTAGAAATAAGTAAACCTAGTGAGGAAGACACGTCAAAAGCCAAGACAGGCTGAGAACTGGGTCTCTTGCTCCAGTTAGTGAAGTTGTGAACGCAAAGAAAAAGTTCTCGAAGGAAATTAAAAGTGCTAATCTAAAGAACACATGAATAAGAAGAAGAAACAGCCTTATTGCTAATATGGAGAAAGATTTGGTTGTCTGGATAGAAGATCAAACCAACTAAAATATTCCCTTACAGCAAAGTGTAATCCAGAGCCCTAGCTCCCTTCAATTAGAAGACTGAGAGATGTGGGAAAGCTGCAGAAGAAAAGTTTGAAGCTAGTAGAGGTTACTTCATGAGGTTTAAAGAAAGAAGCCATCTTCATAACAGAGAAGTGCAATGTGAAGCACCAAGTACTGATGGAGAAGCTGCAGCAAGTTATCCAAAATATCTAGCTAAGATAAAGGATGAAAGTGGCTATCCTAGACAGTGGATTTTCAAAGCAGACGAAACATTCTTACAACATTGAGGTGTCATCTAGGACCCTTATAACTGGAGGAGAAATCAATGTCTGGCTTCAAAGTTTCAAAGAACAGGTGACTCCCTTATTAGTGACAAATGCTGCTGATGACTTTAAGTTGAATCTAAGGCTCAGTGACCACTGCAAAAATTCTAGGGCCCATAAGAATTATGCTAAATTGACTCTGCCTGTGTTCTAGAAATGCAAGAACAAAGGCACAAGGACATCACATCTGTTTTTGGCATAGTTTGCTGAACATTTTAAGCCCATTGTTGAAAGCTACTGCTCCAAAAAAAATTCCTTTCAAAATATTAGTCCTTGGCCAGGCATGGTGGCTCATGCCTGCAATCCCACTTTCTATGCCTAGTGAAGATGCTATGAACATTTGTTGACATGATGACAAAGGATGTAGAATATTCTATAAACTTAGTTGATAAGGCAGAGACAGGGTTTGAAAGGATGAACCCCAATGTTCTACTGTGGGCAAAATGCTTTCAAACAGTGTTGCATGCTGCAGAGAAATCTTCTATGAAAGGAAGAGTCTGCTGATGTGGCAAACTTTATTTTTGCCTTATTTTTAAAAATTGCCACAGCCACCCCAACCTTCAGCAACCACAATGCTGATACATCAGAAGCCATCTACATCTAGGCAAGAATCTCCCCCAGCAAAAAGATTACAACTTGCCGACAGCTCAGATAATCTTTAGCATTTTTTAGCAATAAAGCCATACATAATTTTATTTATTTTGTTTTTTGAGACAGAGTCTCACTCTGTTGCCTAAGCTGGAGTGCAGTGGCACAGTCTCGGCTCACTGCAACCTCTGCCTCCCAGGTTCAAGCGATTCTCCTGCCTCAGCCTCCTGAGTAGCAGGGATTGCAGGTGCCTACCACCATGCTAGGCTAATTTTTTTTTTTTTTTTTTTTTAGTAGAAATGGGGTTTCACCATGTTGGTCAGGCTGGTCTTGAACTCCTGACCTCGTGATCCGCCCGCCTCAGCCTCCAAAAGCGCTGGGATTACAGGCGTGAGCCACTGCACCTGGGCATTATTTTTAATTAGTGAATGCACATTGCATTTTTAGACATAATGCTATTACACAATTTACAGGCTACAGTATAGTATAAACATAACTTTATATGCGCTGAGAAACCAAAAAATTCTTGTGACTCACTTTATGGTGATATTTGCTTTATTGGAACAGTCTGAAACTGAACCCACAATACCTTCTAGGTATGACTATACGTAAGGTTTTTAACAAATATTTATTTAGCAGTGTGTCAAGCATTATCAGATGAGGCTACTATTCTCATGGAGTTTAAATCCTATTGGGGGAGGGGAACAGATAAACAAGAAATTATCAACTTGTGAAAACACTTATGACCAAAAAAGTATCTGATGCCTTTGTTGTCATCTTTAACAAACCACAATCTAGGTGTGATTGGATTTTATGCATAGCTACTCCATTACTGGATTGTTATTATATTCTTTTTTACACAATGAAGAAATGCTCCCCAAACAACCTTTAAACGGCCCTTGAATTTATGGACTGGGACCACCCCTCTTTATGGGCCTAAAACAGCTCCTCTGTTGTACCAGTTTGCAAAATCTACAGTCTAGCATAGACTTGTGGCTGCCAAGAATGGTGTGGCAAAACAGGTGGCAATTTAAAGTCTTGCGAAAGAGGAATGTGTTTAGTTCCCACTTTTAACATTTTTATCATAATCACTTGATATCATTTTTTAGATAAAATGACTCCTTGCCTACTAGCATAGTGAGTAATAAGATATGCATCTTCTATGTATCATCTGCATCAGTTTATTATTATGGAATCGGGAACAGACTTTAAAAGACAAATGGTTCGCGTCTGTAATCTATTGTTAAGATTATGGGTTTTGCCTTAAGTACAAACAGATCACTGTCTTTAGCAAGCATTTCCTAGTATTTAAGGGGTCAATAGGAACTATTTCCATATAGCAGGGTGTTGTATTCAATTAGGTAGAGAAGTGTTTTTACACTAATATGCTCAGGAAGCCAACATGCTTAGGAGTGACGCTCCACATGGGTTTCTGAGGTTGCTATGGCTGTAGTTCATAAGGAGCAGCAAAGTTCCTGAAAAGAAATTTAGCTTAAAACAACCAATCCGTAATTTATGCGAAGAATTTTTCTCTCCGGTTTTCACAAAACATCAATTTGAATGCCTGAAGAAGATATTTCAACTTGTGTAATAAGATGAATGCGGACTTTTCTTGCAGTCTTCCTGTGGGGTTCTTCTTCATGAAGAATGAGTGATTTTCCATCTGGGTGAGAAATTATTATCAAGAATGAGTGGTTTTCCATCTGGGTGAGAAATTCTTATTGGGCTCTTTGATTTTCAAAATCCAAGATGTCAGAATTTCACTTTACCTTACTGGAACACTGTATCTGTCAACTGGTTCCTCTGGCTTCTAAATCCTGTGTTGATAATCAACAAGATAGGATACCTGCCTGCACTCCAGGTATTTGTTTATAAGTATCATTTTGGCCCATTCAAAGCCCACCACTTAGCCAAAGCCTGACTTTAAGAAAATTCTACTTAGGGTGCTGTAAAGAGACAGGCTTTCTGTCCACTCCTCCTTGTGCTTTCCCTTCCACCCTTGGGTCCCATCACTTTAGCCCTGTGGTTTTCAGCTGGAGTGAGTGAGGGCATTGGTGTTTAGTCCATGTTTGCTGCTACAAAGGAATACCTGAGGCTATGTAATTTATAAATACAAAAGGCTTATTTGGCTCACAGATCTGCTGGTGAGAGGGCTTCAGGCTGCTTCCACTCCTGGAGGAAGCAAAGGGGAACCAGTGTGTGCAGATATCACATGACCAGAGAGGAAGCAAGGGAGGCAGTGGAGTTTCAACAGGAGACTTGTTAGGGCCAAACAAACCATACACAAACCATAGCACTAGGTAACGAGAACTGACTCCACGTAATTCTAACTTATGTCTAATCTAATCCAGCCTTCTGTACGGTCAACTGCACTTTTTGAACACTGAACCACATTATAATATTATGCCTTTGAAACTTATTGAAAATTGCTGTAAATCAGATATATAAACTTATTTGCATTTTCATAAAATCCAGTATTAAAAACTTTGTCCTGAAAAAGACTGATTGGTGCCTTTCCCTTAGAGGATAAGTAAATCAACTTTGGTTTATACTTCACCTGATTAAAAATTAAAAGCCAGATTTTCTACTCATTCATAGAAAAGTATTACCTCTTACAAATTGTTTTCTTTCTAGTTCTTCCTCTGTTGTATTTGGTTATGCTCGTTTTTCTGGTAATCAATTAGAAAACCTCTTTTCAAATGATAGAGAAAGAAAAGAAATGGAAAGTGAGTAAATGGTAATTAGGTGTGAAGGAACAGGTAAAGCTGCAATAGGGAGGGCCTGGGAGGCTGATAGGGCCTCTCTAAGCCCTTAAAGACTCTGTTTAGGCCATCCTTCCCTCTCTGTCCCATTGCATCAAACTTTCTCTCTCTACTGAATCACTTCCACAAATACATAAACATGCTGTCATTTATCCCATATTTTAAGAGAAAAAAACTAAAACAAAACCGGGGCTTTTTGTTGCCTCTTTATAGCTTTCCTATATATTTACCACCCATTTCTCTCCTCTCTTTTCAGGTAAAACTCCATAAAACAATTGTGTCTATTGCTGCCTACAATTTCTCTTCTCTCACAAATTCCAATTGCTCCAAGAAAACAGTTTTCACTGAGGTCACCAATGACCCCACACTGCCAAACCCAAAGGTCAGCTCTCAGTCTTCCTTTCCCTTAGAACTCCAGCGCCATTTGACATAGTTGATTGCTCTATTTTATTTTAAATAATTTTTTATTTAAAAGAAACACATGCCCCTGATTCTCTTTCCACCTCTTGTGTTCAGTCTTCCTTTCTACTACTTCCTACCTTAGAAGTCTCAGGCTTCTAAATGTTATGCTCCAGGGTTGAGCCGCACTCACCTGTCAAGTGATCTCATCTGGGTTCATGACTTTAGCTACTATCTGTATGTGGATGGTTCTTAAATCATCATATTACTGATGATCTCAAATTTATATCTCTAACCCAGAACATTTACCTAAACTCCAGTCTCACATATACAACTCACTACTTAACATCTCCCATTTGGAAATCTATTAGGCATCTCCAACTTAGCACATCCAAAACTGATTGTCTGTTAGGAACCACCCCCCGAACACACACCCTGACCTGTCCACCCTGCAGGCCCTCCCATGGAGGGCCTCCCAGCCTTCCATTGGCTCAGGCAAAACCCTGATGCCTCCTTTCCTTTCTTCCCTCTGTTTTAATATCACACATCTGGATTAATCAATAATTCTTGTTAGCCCTCCTTTCAAAATAAATACAGAATTCTATCAAACCCAAGCATTTTCCCCTACCTCCATTACCACCAGCCTGGTCCAATCTCTTACTAGACTTACTACACTAGCCTTCTACTTGCCAATCACCCCTGGCAATGAAAAATTATTTTAAAGCGCTGCTGAAATCATTTACTTAGGATTTCTGAACTTTTGTTTGCGCTAATAAAACTAGTTAACAGTCTCTTAATTTAATGCTTTTTTCTCTTTTGTTTAATACACTAATTTTTGTGTCAAAAATAATACTCCCTTTTGAGATGAGTTATTTTCCTAGCTTTAAATAACTTGAGATGAGTTATTTCCCTAGCACACTTCATATAATGTAGAAATTTTCTCCTCTTTAATGTTTGGTGGAATTACTCAGCAAAAGCTTTTGGGCCTCAGGTCATTTTAGGTGGTCTTTTCCTAATTTTTTCAGTTTTTTCACTATAGCAGTATATTCAGGTTTCTTAACTCTTCTTCAATTTTGATAATTTGTAATTTCCTCAAAATTGGCCATTTCATATAAATTTGCAATTATATTAGTATATAGTATTTGCTATTCTCTCTTTAATTATTAATAATCTCCCTGGTGTCCATATTAATATTCCCTTTCTCATTCCTAATGCCTATATTTTCTTTTTTCTGAAATAGATTGCCAAAGACAATCTATTTTATGGAATTGATCTACTTAAAGAGCTATCTTTTGTATTATTAATCAAGTCTATATTTTAAATTTTGCTCCATTAATTTCTTCTCATATTTCATTAATTCATCCCCTGTGCTTTTTAAATTTGTTTTGGGTTTTCTAATAAATAATTGTAAGGACATAAATTTTAATCTTATTCTGGCTATATCTCTCAGGTTTGGTAGACTTTATCCCCATTTTACATTTGGGTTTAAAAAGCCATTTTTCAAAAGGTCTTTCAGATTAGAATGTCAAATTAGGAATTCAAATCTAAGTGTCATTTACATTATACCAGAGAAGTTCTTCTGAATGTATAACACATAGAAGAAATAGAGATGCATTCTGGTAAAAGGAAATACAATTAGTTAACATATAGAAGTATGTGTATTTGCTTTAAATAAAAACATTAAAAGAGTGTCATATCATTTACACGTGAAAAGATATATAATTGTTATTTTAATGGGACTACAATGAAACCTTCAACTGTAACAGTAATTTAGTTAAACCAACTTAACAGTGTGTGTTAAGTGTCATAAATAAGTCATGTCCTTTGACCTAGTAACCCTGGATCCTAGCATTGTTCCTTAGGAAATATTTCACAAGAATAAAACTGCTATATACATAAATATAACCAGTCTATGAAAATTTTAAAACAATCTAAATATCTACCAATAGAATGAAAAAGTAAAAAATTATCACACAGAAACTCAATGGGGCATTTTTAGTCACTAAAGATAATTTTAGACTGCATAAAATCATGAAATGCTTATAGCATAGTAAAAAACAGAAATCAAAATAATATGTGCATTGTAATTATTACCAAGTAAATATATGCATGTGAAGAAGACACTAGAAATAAACATTCCCAACTGATATAATTGACTGGATTAGACTGGTTTCAATACTTCTCAGAGACATAGTCCTGATCTCTTGAAAATGCAAGTAGAAATGATTTTAACTGAATTAATGTAGCTCTAGACAAAGCTGATAGGAACAGGATCCAAGCCCAGGTGTTGGAAGTCGTCTTCAGAAGGTAAATTCCAGTGTGATACTCAACCCCAAATACAGAAATAAGAAGAGAGTCCATGGAAAGACATTTTGATATACAGAATAACAACAAGGGCTTATATCACATAACCTCCGTCTTCTCAAAAATATAGAGGCCACTATAATTAAGAATGATGGAGGCAAGGTTACAGCTGACAATTAAGTGGAGAGAAAAAAATGTAGAACACCTGCCATGTAAAGAAATCTCATCAAGCCTGTATTTTGAAGCAAAGGAAAACACTCTGGCCAAACAGCCAAGAAAGCTCATATTTAATAGAAAAAAATAAAATAACATAAATAATCACTAAAGAAATGATGGCTTTTACAACCATATACTGGGAGTGTCTTCTCTAACATTACTGCAATCTACTTTAAGAAAATTCTATTCACAGAATAATACGTGCTTGTATAATAATTATCTGGTCAGTGGTTTAACAATTTCCACAAGGCTCAGGTACTCTTAATTTTCAAGTCATTCACTCAATTAAGGTAATGAACAGATTCATACAGAAACTCTGAAAATTCTAAATTCTATATTCAGTGACTGATTAGTTGTAGAGCATAATTATGATCACAACTAGTCAGACGTTGCCAAAGTTTCATTTGAAGTCACAGGATACAGTTGATTATGTTAATCCCCCTTTTTGGGGGAATGTCTTTTATAGAGTTCTCTCTTACTTTCTGAGAGGGGATACATTTGAAAGAGCTGAGGCAACAAAGCATCCCACCCTAGGTCTTCTGCAGCCAGGAGGTTCTTAAGCAGTATTGTAAGAACAGATGCCAGTTAAGGAACTTCTACCATCCACTCCCTCGTGGCCCAACACTATAAAATATTTTAAGCAAAACAAACAAAAAAAACCAAAGTTAAATTGCAAAGAAGAAATAACATACAAGATACAAATTAATAAGAGATCTGAATAGCAGGGAGACACTCCTGTGTGAAATCACCAAAACATTCCTTAAAGAAGTAATGTTCACCTTCATATAAACTTTTTTCCTTCTGTGTAAACTTAGCATTGCTCTTCCAGTTCGAATTTGTAGTAAGAACATTTCGAAGGAAAAATTTGAATAACTACCATCGAGTATTATGCTTATTACTGGGTGATGAAATAATCTGCACAATGACCCCCACCATTTACATGGGTAAATTGTGACATGGAATTTACCCATGTAACAAACCTGCACATGTACCCTCGGTCCTAAAATAAAAGTCGGAAACAAGAAAAAAAAAATCCATTTTACGCAACTTCTTGTTAGGCTAAATGAGGTTCTAATTCCACTGTTAGTATTTGTAAGTGTTCAGACATACATCTAACATCCTAAATTTTTAATGACATTACTATTACAGAGAAGTATGGCTTCAACCAAATAAAACTAGACTCCATAAGGAAAAATTTTAAATAAGTGCCTGACATTGAGATCGAGAAAAAGAGAAAAAAGCAAGAGAGAGAGAAATAGAGCGAGTGAGTTTCTAAGTGTTTTTGGGCTACTGCTTTTTCGAGCTTCCATCAAACAACAGGAAAATTAAGCTCTACACATGCACCCGCATCCCTGGACCTCATCCCCTGCTACTCCACACAGCTGCCAGGCTGGCCCACCTGCCCAGTCCCCTGCTGCTGACCAATTCCTTCTACCATGCCCTGGGACTCACTAGCATGTGCAAACCCCTTCCATTCTCAAACTCCTCTGAAAGAAACCATTTTTCACATTTTTGCCCTAACCGAAACCTTCTTGCCCTCCTGATAATATTGTTTCCTATAACAAAACTGATTATAACATAATATAAAATTAATCTGTAGAATATATGGTCATAAGTATTAATAGATAATTCAGAAATTTCTTAAATGCATTAACAGAAATTTTATAAATATGAAGAAAACACTGGCTATACCAGGAAAAATAAGTATTTCAAAGTTGACATCCTATGAAAATCTCCCCATTCTCATAAGAAATAAACAAAGAAAAGTGAAAAACAAGGAGAAAAGCTGAATTAGTGAAGAAACTAGGCGACTATGGCTGCTGCATGCCATAAAATTCAAGACAATTTGGCTGGACATACCAGTGAAGCCAACTTGAAAACATTCACTAAGAACTTAATGAAAACATCTCCTTCCCAAGAAAATTACACTGTTGCATCAAGTCCATAAAAAATATTCTGCGGGAAGTAATGACACAAGATCCCATTTAATATGCTGAGAGTTGGATGTGAATTCATGCTCATGTCTGCAACAGGGCCCTGTATTTAGAAACACACGGAATAGAAATCCAGAGAAACTTCATGATTCACTAACTGAATTGAGCATTTCTTTTGAAACTTGGCATACAGAAACACTAAATAAAATGGATACAGTCATACTGTTTACCACGCTGGGTTAAAAGGAAAACAAGATAATGAAATCTGGATTCCAGCACATCAATTTGTTTCAACCAACCTAGAGAAAAATCACTGTGATCAACTCCCCCTGTGAGAATGTCCACAACTCCAGTTTCCTCGGGGTTCCCCTCGGTCACTCCAGACTGAACTGGTGCCACCGACGCTCACTATCCAGCCTTCCAACACACTAAACAGGAGGATGCTAAGGACATTTACATGAATAGTAAACAGAGATAAGGATAATCTATTAATGAAGAGCAGACCTAAAATCACTCAAGGATAAATACATTTTTAAAAAAATCAGCAAATGACTCCTCAACACATAAGACAAAAAGAAGAAAAAAAAAAAAAACAAAAATATCCAAAGCGTTAGTATTATACTAGAATACAGAGGATAGAAGCGAATTTGGGATGTCGTGTGAGACGGAAGATATGCAAAATGAATATAAAGCAAGCATCTGTTTTGCACTCTCAAGATAATTAAAGAATTAACAATGAGAGATTATCAACAGTACAATAAGACAGATTGAAATGAAGAAATACCCAAAATACAGAAGTAACCTTTAATTTTAAAAGAGTCATTATGAATTTAAGCAGAACAAGAAACAGTAGAGAAGTTCAAGTCAATGACAAAGAGAATAAATCTGAGAGGTTCTAGAATGTGTAGTAAAAGAACCAGGAAAGGAGAAAGACATGGGTATTTCTAGTGACCTTAAAGAGAATGAAATAAATGTGAAAGAACCCCATGCACCAAGAAACAAGTGGCATAATACCCTGAACTAAAAAGGACTTTTAAAACAATTGAGAAAGCTCACCACATACTAGGTTAAATTACTCAAAATTAAAGCATCTACATGACCTAGTGAAAGTAACAAATTCAAAGAGCAAATGAGACACTCATAAATACATTCAGAAATGAAAAAGGCAACATTTACTAAGAAAAAGAATCAGAATGGTCTCAGATTTCTCCTTGAAAACATTAAATACAAGAGTGTGATGAAAAATACTGGAGCATTTTGGGGGTAAAGTCTATACCCACAAATTCTAGACCTGGCTGGAATTTGGCATTTTCTAGCAACTCAGCATCCAAATACTCTTCCTATTCTGACATTTTTATCTCCCTGTTCTTGTCAGAAATCTTTTTGACTTAGGAGCTGAAACCACTTAAAAAGAGTAATAGTAATAATAAAGTAAAGGATTAATATTGTGGATTAGATGGGAACAAATGACCAACAGAGATCTGACTGACAGAGTATCCCTCAAATCCCCCCCAGCGGCATCATCTCCGACCAAGGCTCCTTCCTTCACTCACTCAGATCTAGCCAAGATGGCTGCCTTGCTATGCCTCCAGGGATGTGCCAAGCATATTCCTGTCTCAGGGCCTTTGCACTTCCTGTACCATCTGCATGGAAAGCTCCTACTCGGTTCTCAGCATGGTTCACTCCTTCACTTCCCTTAGGTTTTTCCTCAAATGTGTTCCCAGTGAGCCTTGCCTGGTCCCACATCATTTACCCTGCCTCTCGCTTTTCTGTCTCCACAGCACTCATTACCACTGAGCACGGTGCCTGTGTTATTTATTTTTACTGACTCTACCACACACTATGTAAATGCCATGAGCGCAGGGATTTCTGTCTAGTTTGTCCTCGAGATATCTCAAGAGCCTAGATGAATTGGGACTCACCTAATATTTGTTGACTGAATGACAATGACTGATTAGAAAAATACAGTAGGTTAAGATACAGTAGTTTCAAAAGTGCATTTGACACAATCTCACATTATTCTCACAGGTGACATTTCCACACTCAGCATTTCCTAGATGATAATTATTGTAAAGGGGGCACAGGAAAATAGCTTGGAAAAAACATCAAATTTGAGGCTTCGAAACATAGAGAAATAAATAATATGTTAGATAACAGAAATAAAACTGAGACTCATCTCAATAAGCTGAGATGGATCAAAAGATGGAATGAAGGTGAAATAAAGGTACAGTCCTGCAGCTAAAATTCTAAAACAAAATCTGCTGACAAACTTTTTGGTCTCCTCTGACTTCACTGATTTCTCCTTCTTTCTCTCCTCTGCTGACTTTCCACATCTTCTCCACCACTCAACAAGTGGAGTGTCCAGTTTAGTGCTTGGGTCTTGACTCTTTTCTCCACAGACAAGCTCTCTAAGAAGTGTCACCTACTCCCACGGCCTTAAACATCATTTATACACCACGAACTCCCAAATGCATATCTCTACCTACGAACTTTTCTTTTAATTTGACCATATATGCACTTGCTTTCTAAAAATCTCCAATTCCGTATCTGATTCCTTAAACTTACTAATTTTCCAATCTCAATCAACCCCATTCCTCCTATAGTTTTCTCCATAACAGTAAGGAGAAATTTTATTCTATCAAGTGCTCAGATCAAAAAAGTTGGGAGTCATTACTGATTCCTCTCTTCTCACCCACCATACACAACTACAAACCAAAAATAAAACAGTACATTCCCCAACTGACTGAAAGACTGTCCTCTTAGCCAAGGGCATTCCAAAGTAGACCTGAAAATCTAGTTCAGGCAATGATGGGGGGGAGGGGGTTGGACATGTCTCATTACAACCTTCTCCCTTTGAAATTCAGGCACAGCTGACCAGCATTAACACTAAAAAAGGTTTTAAGACTGATGAAACAGACTTTTTGTAGCTATAAGACATCAAACTCCAGCCTGACTCTAGTATAGCAGCATCACATGACAGCAGGCCCTGAAAGAAACTGAAGTATTTTACCCCAATTATATTTCTTTGACATATGTTGAAATGGCCCTGCAAAGCTGTCTCCTGTGGGGAAAATCTACATTCTGTAGAGAAACCCTTTCCCTTTCCAGGTCTTTTCTCTGATCCAGGAGAGTCTAAGATTCTGGTAGCTGTCTGGTCTGATAAGAGCTCTGAAACCTGCTACTTGGAGGCTTCATTTGCATGATAAAAGCTTGGTCTCCAAAACCCTTACCTTAAGCCAGACATTCCTTTCTATTGATTCCAGGTCTTTGATAATAACTCTTTCAACTAATTGCCCATCAGAAAATTTTTGGATCCGACTATGACCTGGATGCTACCTGGCCCCCATGCTTCCAGCTGTCCCACCTTTCCAGACCAAACCAAGGGACATGTACTGAATGATATCTTATGTCTCCCTAAAATGTATAAAACCAAGCTGTAGCCCAACTATTCAGGACACACCTCAGAACCTCCTGAGGTTGTGTCATAGGCATGTCCTTAACCTTGTCAAAATAAGCTTCTAAGTAGACTGTAACAGGTCTTGGATACTTTTTGGTTTACCCTCCCATAAGCAAAGCCTGTCTGCTCGTTCTTCTTCTACACCCAACCTCTGATCCTAGTTCACCATTACAACCCTAATCCTAGCCATCATCCTCCCCTGCCTACACTCCTAGACTACCACTGGGTCTACCTGTTTCCACTCTTACTGTGTATACTCTCAATTCGACAGCTAGAAGACCTAAATACCCCCAATTCCATTCCAACCTTATTTCTTACTGGTCTCCGCATGACTCACTCTGCACCTGTCACAATGGCCTACCTCAGGGCCTCTGCAGTTGCTGTCTCCTCCTTCTGCTGATTCTCTCATTCCCTTCAGATTCCCGCTCAAATTTCACTTATGAAATTAACCTCTCCTGACCACTGCATATGTGCAATAAGCCAATAAGCACCCTCTGAACCACCATCACTCTGAAGCCCCTTATTCTGCTTTATTCTTCCATGTATTCATCATAGTATTTATCATTGCCTGATAGATGTACACAAACACACATATACACATCCATAAATTTTCTGAACTGTTTCCACAACTCCCCTCTATACTATGAGAACCTGAATACTGTCGATTTTGCTCACCATTGTATCCACAGCACCTTAGAACAATGCCTAAAACAGAAATGCTAAAAAAATATTGGTCATTGAATGATAGGTAAGAAGACAGGGAGACAAAGAGAGGAAAGGAAAATAGAGAAAAGGGAAGGGGAAGAGACATAAGACCTACAGGTCTGACTTCACGAAAAAATAATGATAGTTTACTCAAAGCTCAATAACCAGAAATGGAATGTAGTTTCTTTAAAAAACTAATTCTCCATTAAAACCGTATTGACAGATACATAGGTTTCAAACTAAGACAGGTATCTGTCCCACCTCATTTTACCAGGGTCAAGACGCAATTAGTCTGTAGTGTTAAGGCTGCAATGTTTTAAAGATATATTAATAATATATAGTTTGTCCAAAGACTGTCAACCCACATCTTAAGGAGGCATATGGAAAATAAAGTTTAGAAACTAAGATGTTTTACTAGAAAAGAAATAACATAATCCCTATACTCAAAGGGTTTGGATACGAAATAAAAGTCAAAACAAATACTGGAGAATGGCCATTTTGGGAGGCTGCTTGGTTCTAAATGAGAAAATACTTCATCATAATTAGAACTGCCTAGGCTGGGCTCAGTGGCTCAAACCTGTAATCCCAGCACCTTGGGAGGCTGAGGTAGGAAGATCACTTGAGCCCAGGAGTTCAACACTAGCTTGGGCAACATGGAAAAATCCCATCTCTATTTAAAAAAAAAAATTAGCTGGGCATGGTGGCACAGGCCTGTAGTCCCAGCTATTTAGGAGGCTGAGGTGGGAGGATCATCTGAACTCGGGCAGTCAAGGCTGAAGTGAGCTGACTGTACCACTGTACTTCAGCCTGGGTGATGAACTGAGGCTTTGCCTCAATTAAAAAAAAAAAAAAGGAATATGAGAAAGAGAAAGGGGAAAGAAAAAACAAAACCAAAACAAAACAGAACTGCCTGAGAGTGTAACCGGCACCTTTAGTGGAACTAAAGAGCATGTCTTCTGTCAGGGATGTGTTAGAACAGAAGCCCTCTGGCCAGTCACCACCTACCAAAAGGTTGCCCGAGGAATTTCTAAATCTGAATCTTTAATGAAAATAGTGGCATACTATTTCATAAGGAAACTCTGAGTATTAGTCAAATAAGCATTGATCAAGATACGGGGTACGTTTTTTCAAAAAAACGTTACAGAAATCTTGGCAACTGATACCATTTCTAGGTTATCAGCTCACACCTTTAGTATTTCTCAGAGATGCGCTTTTCTCCAAATTTGGCATAATGTGAGAGAATCTTATGAATAATAGCGAAGAAAAATCACTACATAAAGTTTCATCATTTTTTCTAATGGCCTTATAAAACAGTATGTGGTATTGTCAATGACACTGTCTGAACACATGGCAGCTTTGCCAATATCAACACTGTAATATTTTATGACTCTGCCAAAGTTCACTTTTCAGAGTCCCCATCTTATCCTCAAGCATCACTTTTCAGCATTTTCTGCTGCTCCGAGCAGCTGCCAAAATTCTAGGCCCACCCCCTCCGTCACTTCCTGGTAACTTTAAAGCATCCAGACCAAGGAACTCTTCAATTGTGAGTTCCACAAATGTGAAATTAATAGCGAAGGCACCCAGTGAAACCCTGAGACTCACAGAGACCTCAAGAGAATCCTACACTGCTATGGACACAAGGAATTCTTCCCTCCCCTATCTCCACACCCCCAACCCCCAGCGCTGGCCCAGGTCATTTTAGAGATTTCTTTCTTCAGATGATCAAAAATAAAGGAATATATCTGCAAATGTGATTCTATTAAGTTTTTCAATTTATGTCTTACAATAAAAACTGATCTCTAAGGTTGCATTAAGTTCCATTCAAACTGATTATTTTCCATATTTCATCCACACTTAAGATCTTTATCTGTGTAATACAGAAAAAACTAAGACATTTTTTTCAAATGTAATTAATCACTTATAATTTTATAGCATAAACAGTATACTAAATGCTTTCAGTACTCACCTGCCATAGTTTTTAAGCTTGCTAAGACTCTTAACTAGGCCATGAAAACAGTACCTTTGATATTTATAAAATTTCTAAGCAAAATCTTGCTTTCAACACAAGTTGTCATCTTTTGTTCTCCCATAAAAGAAAGTGCATGAACTCAAAGGCAGAGGTTGGGCAGGTAGCGGACATGAGTAAAGCCAGCTACATGGAGGACTGGGGCTGCCTGGAGAGCATCATGCAGCTGAAGGCGGCTTCCGCTTCCCACCCTGGGAAGACTGCTGCCCTGTGAGAGTTATCTTACCTTCTGGTTCAAGGGAAGCCAGAAATCCAATCTTTACATACAGTGTCTCAATTTCTAAATGTTGGCAACTGATTCAGAAAACCCCATAGGCACGTGCAGCCGAACAACATGCATCTGTGTGCCGTACTCAGTCTTGAGGCCTCCAATTTGCACCCTCTCTACTGACTTTATTCCATATTAATGAGTGATACTTTGGAGAGGAAACTCAGTTTTTGCCATAATCTTTCTGATACTTTAATGTGTTAGAGTACTGAGAGATAAACAAAACAGATTCATTTCCTATACTGCAGTAGTAGAAATAATATTCACATCACTTACCCTGCTGACTTCCTTAGGAGCCGATTCATCTGGGGATAGAGAAGGAAGAGGGAAAAACACAATTAGAGACTGAGTAGGTTTTAAAATACAAAACATGTCATTTGCTTTCAATAAACTTGAAGGGTTTTTTTGCAATGCTTCCTCTTATGAAATCTATGAATTTGATTTTTTAAACTGTAAAGGTTGAACATAACAAATTACGAGTTAAGAAGTATACATTAATTTCACAGGGAAAATGAAATATCACCACCGCATTACCTTTCTAGAGGTTCTAAAATGGATATGATATGCCTGCAAGAATAGCTACAGTGGGGTATTTTCAACTACACATACCTAAAGTGGGGTTTATAACACTTCAATATTCTACACAATACAACCCACATGAATATCCCAAATGACCTTTAACACTCATGCTTCGAAGGTTAGTTCCAGCAGACCTGGAGCTGGTGTGAGCTGTTCTGTTGAAATAAGAAATGTACCTGCATGGCACTCTGGTCAAGGCATGAAACATAGCCATTAATAATAGTGCTGCTTTGTTCCGTGTGTCTGAGGAGTTGTGGGATTGTTTATACCAGCTTGTCAGCATTGGTGATTGGTAAAGTGAGACTGGGGTGGTTTGCACAGGGTCTAGGTGAGAATCCCTGGAAGGCTCTCCCACTGGGGCTGGCTACAGGCAAGAAGATGCCTATGTGACCAACAGGGTATAAAACAAGCTGGCAGATACCTCCTCTTAGTCCACCGGTTCTGAGTGTTGCACACACAGGTCATTGATTCTGATCTGTGAGAAAGTGTGTGTCCCTAAGAGGAGGGGCCACTGGAGCTCAGCCTGGCATCGACAGGCTCCTTGCTGTCTTTTTCCTGTAATAAACTTCAGATCTGCAAGCACTATCATTTTGGTTCCTGTGTCTTCTTGAGCAATCAAACCCTGTTGTCTGTCACCATCAGAATGAACTTAACATACCAAAAATGGAATGTAGCTCAATGCTATAGGACAGCAGGTATTCAAATCAACAGTACCTAGTTTTTGTATTACTGTATTAATACACACTTGGCTCACATATTTTATCATTGTTGCATAATGGTTAGAGTACGGCCTCTGACTTCCCTAAGAATGTAACACATGTAACAACTGTCATAGGAAAAATATCTTATCTTCTACATTGAAGTGGCACCATAGAAATATTTCATTTACTCTTCAACTCCTAATCCTCTCCTAAGCCTCTCTGAAGATGAGACTATTTAATCATGACAACAAATTTATTAACAGATTCTAAAGTTATAGAGGCATATGTGCTTTTAATTTTTTAAAGTTTTGATCTAAAATATTTAATGAGAATGTTTGAAAAAGTCAAACAAATAAAAGGTATATAATTAAAAGGAGCAATGTGTGAACAGGTTTAATATCAAGACCGCATAGAGTCACCTAGCTATGACATTATGGAATTTTCTACCCTCTGCTAGTCACCACTACAGATCTGAAAATTAGTTCAAGGACAGTGTCAATGTCCAGACATCTGTAAATAAATGTTCCTTTGGCTTTTTCTCTTAGTCTTGCTTAGTTAGTACTTCTCAAACTTGAGTGTGCATAAGATAGCCTGTGACATGTGTTTACAAAATCAATAATTTTTTGCTTTATGGGCAATTTAAAGTATTTGAAAGAAAAAAATTTACCTATGGCTGATTTCTGGCTTTTCCCCTTAGGAGCTGATTTAGAAAATCAATGTCTCCAACTTAACACTCAATTTTAGTTAAATCAATGTTAAGTCTAGTATATTTAAGAACGATAGTATTCTACTTAACTGAGAAAATTAATGAACACAGTGGGATTTCCTGTGTAAGGGAACATTGCCTCCTATTTCTTATAGTTGGAATTTTCATTTAGTTGAACTCTCTTGCCCAAGAAAAATTTAAGCATGTTGAAGACAGAAACTTTACTTTCTCTTCTAGAGTAGAGTTGCACTGTGGGAACACATATGATAGACAGTGGCTTAGAGCAGGGGTCCGGAACTGGGCCACACAGCAGGAGGTGAGCAGCAGCAAGTGGGCGAAGCTTCATCCGTATTCACAACTGCTCTCTATCACTGCATTACTGCCTGAGCCCTGCCTCCTGTCAGGTCAGCAGTGGCATTAGATTCTCATAGAGCGCAAACCCTATTGCGAACTGCACTTGCTTGCTTGGGATCTAGGCTGTGTGCTCCTTATGAGAATCTAGTGCCCGATGATCTGAGGTGGAGCTGAGGTGGTGATGCTAGCGCTGGGGAGTGGCTGCAAATACAGATTAACATTAGCAGAGAGGTTTGACAGCACAGAGACCACAGGAAATTAACTGCTTGCACACTCATATCAAAACTCTATCAGTGAGGGGCAAGTGACAAGCTGCATCTGGCTGGTGGCAGGCTTTACAGTGGCAAGTGAGCTGATGGGCTTCAATTGCACAGCTGCATCTGGTGGCAGCTTTAACTCAGAATCTGACACTTATTTAGTCCATGTGTGACTTGCCTATTATTTCATTTACCACTTCCATCTGCACCTCTTTCCCACACTATGCACTTGTCTCAGTCACAGTTTCGGTAAGCCCACAAACCAACCCTAGCCAAGATGAGTAAAAGACAAACATCACTGTAGAGCTTCTTTGAAAAGGGGGAAGACCTCATCATGAGAAAGGAGAAGACTCCAAGATTGCCAATGAAAAGAAAGCTGCATTTAATAGAAAATAACAAGTCCTACTTAAATTATGGGTTCACTGCAACAGGTGATGCACATTCTTCAAGTCCACTGTGTATATGTGGCGACCAGCTATCCAAGGAAGCCATGAAACCTTCAAAACTGCATTACCACATGGAGACCAAGCACCCTGCTTTAAAAGACAAGCCTGGCTGGACGCGGTGGCTCACGCCTGTAATCCTAGCACTTTGAGAGGCCGAGGCGGACTGATCACGAGGTCAGATCGAGACCATCCCGGCTAACACAGTGAAGCCCCATCTCTACTAAAAATACAAAAAATTAGCCGGGCATGGTGGTACATGCCTGTAATCCCAGCTACTCTGGAGGCTGAGGCAGGAGAATCACTTGAACCCAGGAGGCAGAGGTTGCAGTGAGCCAAGATCGCGTGACTGCACTCTAGCCTGGGCGACAGAGTGAGACTCTGTCTCAAAAAAAAAAAAAAAGACAAGCCTTTGGAGTTTTCAAAAAAATTTAAAAAACGTGTACACCAAGCACACAGGCAATTATTGAAGGCCACCAACTTCATCAAATGTGTCTACACTGAGAGCATCTTTTTTTTTTCTTTTTTTTGAGATGGATTTTCACTCTTGTTGCCCAGGCTGGAGTGCAATGGCACGATCTCAGCTTACTGCAACCTCTGCCTCCCGGGTTCAAGTGATTCTCCTGCCTCAGCCTCCTGAGTAGCTGGGACTGCGGGCGCCCGCCACCATGCCTGACTAATTTTTTGTATTTTTAGTAGAGACAGGGTTTCATCATGTTGGCCAGGCTGGTCTCGAACTCCTGACTTCAGATGATCCACCCTCCTCAGCCTCCCAAAGTGCAGGGATTACAGGCGTGAGCTACTGCGCCCAGCCGAGAGCATCACTCTTAGTGGCTAACCACGTTGCTGAAGCTAACAGGCCCTTTACTGTTGGTGAAGAGTTGATCCTGCCTGCTGCTAAGGACATTTGTTGTCAACTTTTAGGAGAGCCTGCGGTTCAAAAGGTGGCAGGTGTTCCTCTTTCGGCTAGCACCGTAACTAGAGGAATTAATGAAATAGCAGAGGATACTGAGACACAACTGTAAAAGGGGATTAATGAATCACCATGGCACACAATCCAGGTTGACGAGTCTATCAATGTTGACAGCAAGGCAACAATGCTTGTTAATGTGTGATATATTTTTCGGGGGGATGTGCATGATGATATGTTATGTGCACTTTTGTTGCCAACCAACACCACAGCTGCAGAACTATTCTAGTCTGTGAATGATTACATATCAGAAAAACTAAATTGGTCATTTTGTGTTGGTATACACATGGACAGAGCAGCTGCCACGACTGGATGGCTTTCTGGTGTCACTACTCAGGTCAAACAGGTCGCTTCTGTATATAAGTACTACATACTAAACAATTGTGTGGCTGGAGCTCCTTAGGTCGCTTCTGAATGTGAGTCTGTGCACTGTGTCATCCATAGAGAAAGGCTGGCTAGCTGAAAAATGTCACGTGAGCAACGTTCAGCAGAAAGTGATTAAAAGTATCAACCACATTAAAGTACATGCCCTTAACTCACGTCTGTTCGCGCAGTTCTGTGAGGAGATGGACGCAGAGCACACACATCTCATACACGGAAGTGAGATGCTTTCTAAAGGTAGATTGCTGGCCAGAGTTTTGGAAACCACTCCAGAGATGTCTTTTAGAAAAAAAGTCACCATTGGCAGCACATTTCAGTGACACAAAATGGGTTGCAAAACTTGCTTACTTGTGTGACCTATTTAACCTGTTCAATGAAATCAATCTGTCACTTCAGGGGAGAATGACAGCTGTGTTCAAGTCGGCAGATAAAGCAGCTGCATTCAAAGCCAAAGTGGAATTACGAGGGTGACGAGTGAACACTGGGATTTCTGACATGTTTCAAACATTAGCAGAGATTGTGAAAGAGACGGAGCCAGGGCCTTCTTTCCCGCAGCTGACACGTGATCACCTACCCAATACTACCAACCACAAAAGAACCCCGAACTGGGAAGGAATGGATCCGCGACCCATTTGTGAATAAGCCCGGTGAATCGACTGTCTGTGCTAGAAGAGGATGAACTGCTTAAGATGGCAAATGACAGTGGCTTTAAAAATATGTTTGAGACAACTTCAAATCTCCGTATGTTCTGGATGAAAGTCCAGGTAGAATATCCTGAGGTTGCCACAAAAGCACTGAAAAGCCTGCTTCCATGTCCAACAACCTGTCTTTGTGAAGCAGGGTTTTCTGCAGTGACAGCGACTAAAATGAGATTACAGAGTAGCCTGGACATAAGTGACACACTTCAGGTGTCACTGTCTCCCGTCACCCCAGACGGGACTGTCTAGTTGCAGGGAAAAAAGCTCAGGCCTTCCACTAATTCTACATCATGGTGAGTTGTACCATTATTTCACTATATATTACAACATAATAATAATATAAATAACACAATAAATGTAACATGCTTGAATCATCCTGAAACCACTCCTCCGACCAGTCTGTGAAACATCTGTCTTCCACAAAACTGGTCCCTGGTGCCAAAAGGTTGGGAACCGCTGGTTTAGAGCATGGACTAAGGTTTGAAGCCCAAACCTGCAGTCACTAGCGATATTACATCGGACAAGGTGTCTAACTTCTGCCACCTTACAAGTTCAAAGTGAAATAAGTTAACAATATAAATTGTTACTGAAAAAGAGTGTCCCTCCCCCAGCACAAAGACCATTTTCAAGGTAACACAGAGAGAATACTGCCCCCTCCCACTCATGCAGTTCATGATTCCTTGCAGATCTTACAGGAATTTCAGGTTAAGAACCCATGGTGTAGAATGTTCCCTTTTCCCTGCACACTTGCAGCACACACTCAGCGGTGAAGTACCAGAACAGCATTTCACTCAGATCAGCAATGAAGCTCTCTTTGAAATAAAAGGTTAGAGGAACATGGAAAAGAAGAAAATTGCCAGGAATACCAAATTTTGAGGCACTGATGAGGAACAAATTGGCAAAAAAAAAAAAAAAAAAAGTTCCAGAGGACACTAATTTTTATGCAGCATAGGATTTTTATAAACATGTGTTTTTATTCAACAAATATTTACTGAGGAACCACTGTGTGCCAGGAACTTATCTCTGACCTCAATAAACTTGCATACCAGTGGGATGAATAAATTAGGAAACAAATAGATGAAATAATTTCAGAAAATAAATGTCTATGCTTGTTAAAGAGAAATTTAGTTTTTAGAGAAAGATAAAGCATCTTTGATCCAAACCTCATTTTAATACCTTTTAAAAGCCTTAGCAAGAATAGTTTATGGGAAAAATAAATGCGCTAAGGGGATTTTATGGTAAGCACACCGTTCACAGCAAGTACTTAATAGGGTAGCCTTCGAGGGAAGAAATTAATTTTAAATACTTTATAAATCAAAATCTGGGAAAATGGTGGATAGGAGGCAGGCCTAACTTGCAGCTCCCACTCGGTGGACAGAGCAGCCTGTGTAAACCCACATCGTGAACTTTTGTTCCAAGAACTACCAAAGGAACATCCCAGGCAAGCCTAGAGAATCCACAGACCCTTTGTAGGAGGTGGATTGCAGCTGCAGGCTCCATGAGACAGCCGAGGAACTGTGGGTTCACTTGCTTTCTCAGATGGAGGCTTGTACCCTGGGGCAAGTTCTCAGCCCTGCTCACCAGCTGTCTGGAAATAAACTCAGTGTGTTGCAGGGCATGGTGGGTGTGAGCTGCAGGCTCCATGGGAGCTGGGTGAGGCCTGTGGCTGCCGGCTTTACCCCACTTTTCTGGTGACCTATATGTCACAGCAGAGGCCCCCTGGGAATGTAACTCCATTGGTCTAGGAACCACACCCCCATCCCCCACAGCAGTCACAGCAACCCCTGCCCAAGGAGAGTCTGAGATCAGACATGCCTAACCCTGCCTCCACCTGATGGTCTTTCTCTACCTGCCCTGGTAGCCAAAGACAAAGCCCACCCTGCCCACCGCTGGAGAAACCTGAATATTTACCCAAAGGCGACCCTAGGGCAAGCTTGTCTTCTCACTATACAACCTCAGCTGATGCACTCTTGACAGTGCCACCTCCTGGCTGGAGGACAACCAATACAAAACCAGTGCACTAAACAAAAACACAACCAAGGACCCTCACAGAGTCCATTTCACTCCCTGCTACCTCCACTGGAGCAGGTGCTGGTATCCACAGCTGAAAGACCTAAAGACGGATCACATCACAGGACTCTCTGCAGACACTCCCCAGAGACAAGCTGGAACCTAGTAGTTCTGCTGTGTGGCTACATCCAGATGATAAATAATAATTGTTGCAGTTCGACTCTCAGGAAGCCCCATTCCTAGGGGAAGGGGAAGAAAATCACATCAAGGGAGCACCCCATGGGATAAAAGAATCTGAACAGCAGCCCTTGAGTCCCAGACCTTCCCTCTGACACAGTCTACCCAAATGAGAAGGAACCAGAGAAACAATTCTGGTAATATGACAAAACAAGGTTCTTTAACCCCCCAAAAGATCATACTAGCTCACCAGCAATGGATCTAAACCAAGATGAAATCTCTGAATTGCCAGAAAAAGAATTCAGGTCGACTATTAAGCTAATTAAGGAGGCACCAGAGAAAGGTGAAATCCAACTTAAAGAAATCAAAAAAATGACACAGCATATCAATGGAAAAATCTCTAGTGAAACAGACAGCATAAATAAAAAACAATCACAACTTCCGGAAATGAAGGAGACACTTAGAGAATTGCAAAATGCACTGGAAAGTCTCAGCAATAGAATCAAACAAATAGAAGAACTCCAGAGCTCAAAGAGAAGGCTTTCAAATTAACCCAATCTAACAAATGCAAAGAAAAAAGAATTTAATAAACTAACAAAGCCTCCAAGAAGTTCAAAATTACGTTAAACAACCAAACCTAAGAATAATTGGTGTTCCTGAGGAAGAAAATAAATCTAAAAGTTTGGAAAACATATTTGAGGGAACAATTGAGGAAAACTTACCTAGCCTTGCTAGAGATCTAGACACCCAAATACAAGAAGGTCAAAGAACACCTGAGACATTCATTGCAAAAAGATCATTGCCTAGGCACAGAGTCATCAGATTATCTACAGTCAAGATGAAGGAAAGAATCATAAGAGCTGTGAGGCAAAAGCAGCAGGTAACCTATAAAGAAAAACTTGTCAGACTAACAGCAGACTTCTCAGCAGAAACCCTACAGGCCAGAAGGGATTGTGATTCTATCTTTATCCTCCTTAAACAGAACAATTATCAGCCAAGAATTTTGTATCCAGTGAAACTAAGCTTCAAAAACAAAGGAAAGATAGAGACTTTTTCAGACAAACAAATGCCAAGAGAATTCGCCACTACCAAGCCAGCACTATAAGAACTGCTGTTAATAAAAGAAACTCTAAATCTTGAAACAAATCCTCAAAACACACCAAAATAGAACCTCTCTAAAGCCTAATCCTCACAGGACCTATAAAACAACAACACAAGGAAAAAAACCCAAGGTATTAAATAAATAGCAGGGCGAATACAATAGTACCTCATATCTCAATACTAACATTGAATGTAAATGGCCTAAATGCTCCACTTAAAAGATAAAGAATGGCAGAATAGGTAAGAATTCACCAACCAAGGCTGGACGTGGTGGTTCATGCCAGTTTGGGACACCAAGGCAGGTGGATCATTTGAGGACAGGAGTTTAAGACCAGCCTGGCCAACATGGGGAAACCCCATGTCTACTAAAAATACACATATTAGCTGAGTGTGGTGGCATATACCTGTAATCTCAGCTACTCGAGAGGCTGAGGCATAAGAATTCCTTGAACCTGGGAAGTAGAGGCCACAGTGAGCCAAGATCACACCACTGAACTCCAGCCTGGGGGACAGAGCAAGACCCAGTCTCCAAAAAATTATAAAATAAATTCACCAACCAAGTATCTGCTCTCTTCAAGAGAGTCACCTGACTCATAAGGACTCACATAAACTTAAAGTAAAGGGGTGGAAAAAGATATTATGTGCAAATGGACACTAAAAGCAAGTGGCAGGAGTAGCTATTTTTACATCAGACAGGACAAACTTTAAAGCAACAGCAGTTAAGAAAGACAAAGAGGGACATTACATAATGATAAAAGAACTAGTCCAACAGAAAAATATCACAATCCTAAATATATATGCACCTAACACTGGAGCACCCAAATTTATAAAAGACCTAAGAAATGAGATAGACAGCAACACAATAATAGTGGGGGACTTCAATACTCCAACGACAGCACTAAACAGGTCATCAAGACAGAAAGTCAACAAAGAAACAATGGACTTAAACTATACCCTACAACAAATGGATTTAACAGATATTTACACAACATCCTAGCCAACAATTGCAGAATATAGATTCTATTCATCAGCACATGGAACATTCTCCAAGACAGACCATAAGATAGGCCACCAAACAAATCTCAACAAATTTAAGAAAATCAAAATCATAGCAAGGACTCTCTCAGACCATAATGGAATAAAATTGGAAATCAACTCCAAAAGGGACCCTCAAAATCAGACAAATACAGAGAAGTTAAATTACCTGCTAATGAATGATCACTGGGTTTGAACTACACTATAATAGTGACATGATCTATCAAAACCTCTAGGATACAGCAAAAGTGGTACTAAGAGAAAAGTCCACAGCATTAAATGCCTACATCAAAAGTCTGAAAGAGCACAGGTAGACAATCTAAGGTCACACCTCAAGGAGCTAAAGAAACAAGAACAAAACAAACCCAAACCCAGCAGAAGAAAAGAAATAAGCAAGATCAGAGCAGAACTAAATGAAATTGAAACAAAAAAACAAATACAAAGATAAATGAAACAAAAAGGTGGTTCTTTGAAAAGATCCATAAAATTGAGAGACCATTAGCAAGATTAACCAAGAAAAGAAGAGAGAAGATCCAAATAGGCTCAATAAGAAAACAAAACGGGAGCTATTACAAACAACACCACACAAATACAAAGGATGATTCAAGGCTCCTATGAACACCCTTATGCACATAAACTGGGAAACCTAGAGGAGATGGATAAATTCCTGGAAACATACAACCCTCTAAGATAAAACCAGGAATAAATAGAAACTCTGAACAGACTAATAACAAGCAGCAAGATTGAAATGGTAATTAAAAAGTTACCAAGAAAAAAGTCCAGGACCAAATGGATTCATGGCTGAATTCTATCAGACGTTCAAAGAAGAATTGGTACCAATCCTGTTGACGCTATTCCACAAGATAGAGAAAGAGGGAATTCTCCCTAAATCATTCTATGAAGCCAGTATCACCCTGACAGCAAACCCAGGAAAAAACATAACAACCAAAAAATAAAACTATAGACAAATATCCCTGGTGAACATAGATGCAAAAGTCCTAGCTAACCAAATCCAACAGCATGTTAAAAAGATAATCCTCCATGATCAAGTGGGTTTCATAGCAGGGATGGTTTAACATTCACAAGTCAATAAATGTGATACACCACATAAACAGAATCAAAAACAAAAATCACATGATCAACTCAATAGAGGCAGAAAAAGCATTTGACAAAATCCAGCATCCCATTATGATTAAAACCCTCAGCAAAATTGGCATAAAAGGGACATACCTTAAGGTAATAAAAGCCATCTATGACAAACCCACAGCCAACATTATATTGAATGTGAAAAACTGAAAGCATTCCTTCTAAGAACTGGAACAAGACAAGGATGCCCACTTTCACCAGTTCTATTCAACATAGTACTGGAAGTCCTAGCCACAGCAATCAAACAAGAGAAAGAAAGAGCATCTAAACTGGTAAAGAAGAAGTCAAACTGTCACTGTTTGGTGATGACATGATCATATACCTAGAAAACCCTAAAGACTCATCCAAAAAGCTCCTAAAACTGGTAAACGAATTCAGCAAAGTTTCAGGATACAAAAATAATGTACACAAATAAGTAGCCCTGCTATACACCAACAGCGACCAAGCTGAGACTTGAATCAAGAACTCAGCCCCTTTTAT
This sequence comes from Pan paniscus, assembly GCF_029289425.2. Lineage (NCBI taxonomy): Eukaryota > Metazoa > Chordata > Mammalia > Primates > Hominidae > Pan > Pan paniscus. The sequence continues at coordinate 185,679,951 of NC_073254.2, forward strand.
AATAGCTGCAAAAAAATAAAATACTTAGGAATACACTTAACCATGGAGGTGAAAGACTGCTACACAGAAAACTAGAAAACACTGCTGAAAGAAATCACAGACAATATAAACAAATGGAAACACATCCCATGCTCATGGATGGGTAGAATCAATACTGTGAAAATGACCAGACTGCCAAAAGTAATCTACAAATTCAATGCACTTCCCATCAAAATACCACCATCATTCTTCACAGAACTAGAAAAAAATAATCCTAAAATTCCTATGGAACCAAAAAAGAGCCCGCATAGCCAAAGAAAGGCTAAGCAAAAAGAACAAATCTGGAGGCATCACATTATCCAACTTCAAACTATACTATAGGCCAAAGTCCTCAAAACAGCATGGTACTGGTATAAAAATAGGCATATAGACCAATGCAAACAGAATAGAGAACCAAGAAATAAGGCCAAATACTTACTGTCAAGTGATTTTTGACACAGAAACAAAAACATAAAGTGGGGAAAGAACACCCTATTCAACAAACAGTGCTGGGATAATTGTAGAAGAATGAAACTGGATCCTCATCTCTCATCTTATACAAAAATCAACTCAAGATGGATCAAAGACTTAAATCTAAGACCTGAAACCATAAAATTCTAGAAGATAACATTGGAGAAACCCTACTAGACACTGGCTTAGGCAAAGACTTCATGACCAAGAACCCAAAAGCAAAAATGCCACAAAAGCAAAGATAGATGGGACTTCCTTAAACTAATATGCTTCTGCATAGCAAAAGAAATAATCAGCAGAATAAACAGACAACACACAGAGTGAGAGAAAATCTTTGCAATCTATACATCTGAGAAAGGACTAATATCCAGAATCTACAAGGAACTCAAATAAGCAAGAAAAAAAAAACAATCCCATCAGTAAGTGGGCTAAGGACATGAATAGACAATTCTCAAAAGAAGATATACAAATGGCCAAAAAACATATGAAAAAATACTCAACATCACTAATTACCAAGGAACTGCAAATCAAAACCACAATGAGATGCCACCTTACTCCTGCAAGAATGGCCATAACAAAAAAATTAAAAAATCACTGATGTTGGAGTGGATGTGGTGGAAAGGGAATACTCTTACACTGTTGGTGGCAATTTAAACTAGTATGACCTCTACGGAAAACAGTGTGGCGATTCCTTAAAGAACTAAAAGTAGATCTACCATTTGATCCAGCAATCCCATTCCTGGGTATTTACCCAGAAGAAAAGAAGTCATTATAGAAAAAAGATACTTGCACATGCATGTTTATAGCAGCACAATTTACAGTTGCAAAAATATGGAACCAGCCCAAATGTCCATCAATCAATGAGTGGATAAAGAAAATGTGGGGTGTGTGTGTGTGTGTGTGTGTGTGTGTGTAATACACACAACAAACATAGTATTCCATGGTGTGCGCATATATATATATATATTTAACAAAGAAGAAATCCAGAATAAAGAAAGGTAATCATTTAATGCCTATATTAGAAATTAATATTGAAAACCACATTTTGCATTCCAAACTCTAAATTGTGATTTTCATATGAACTAGCTACAAAGTTACTGAGAATGCATTTTGAACAATTTCTACTTTAATTGACTGATAATTTCCTTGAGGTTTAACATAGGGTCATTTTTACTAAATCTTCCATGAATAAGTAGCCTGTTTTCTGTGCTCATTTCACAGGATGGGAAAAGAAATCTAAGTCACACACTGGTACTATGGAGACCTTTGTGACTGACTTCACTGCACCTCTATCCTTCAACACTATCCATCTCAATTTGCCTTTCAGGCTGTAGTTATTTTAATATTTCTAAGTGAAGCACACGAATCTTCTCTTTATGGGAGATAAGTATTTCCATGAACATTCATAAACCACTCATCTTTTTAATATATATCCGTATCTTAGGAGTTGAAGCAGCACATTCAGCCTCCCACCAGCCATTTCTAGCATCTCTAACAATTATGCAAGTTTAACAATTCATCCACAAGTATTTACCAAAAGTCTACTTCATGCCAAACACCGAATAAATGTCTCCAATCAGACTGAAGAAAATGACTTAAATTTCGTGGTTTTGAGAGAACCACAAACAAGAAAGCTTCTCAGACCTAGCCAGTGGTGGCAGCCACCCTGTAATAACAAGAGGCATCAACCCGAAATCAACAACAACCCAGCAAGGAAGACAGAGGGGAGACAGGAGGGGAAAGAGAGAAAAGGAGAGGGGGTGGAGGGGAAAGGGAGAGAGAAAGGGACAGGAAGGAGAAAAAGAGGAAGGGAAAGATGAGAAATTGAGTCTTCAGAGACATTTCTAGCCAAATTAATCAGCCAACCTTGAAGCCTGCCTTACTTAGGGACTTTTTTAATATGCAAGATAGCTAATTTCCCTATTAAGTCAATTTTACCAAGTAAAACTAAAAACACTCAAGAGAGTATTTTTTTAAATGCAACAAAGTGTTACAAGGATATTACTTTTACATCATTAAATTAATACATTGTTATTTAAAATAAAATCTTGTAGAAAACTCTCATTCTTACAAAATAATAAATTCCTTTGCTCTAATCTGGTTTGACTCTATTTATTCAACTGGAATCTACAATATATAAGACTCTTTTCACTCAAATAAGGCTGGTTTCACTAGACTCTCAAATATGTTTTGCTCACTATTAACTCAAAATCCTTTTATCTTCAAATATTTACTGAGCACCTACTAAGTGCCTGTCAGAGTTCTCTATGCTTACAATATCTTGGAGAATAAAAAAGATACAATAATGCTTGTCTTCATGAAGCTGTATTCTAAATGCAGGTGACTGTCAATAAACTTGATAAATAATTATATCATACAGCGAGTTGGAAATGTTTGGTTGGGAGAATGCAGACCAGGATAAGGGGAATTGGAAGGCAATGTGGGAAGAGGATAGGGAGCAGGACACAGTATAAAAAAGGGTGGTTGCGGCAGTCTCCTGGAGAAGGTAAGCAAAAATAAGCAAAGCAGCCATCCAGGAAGAAAACTCCAAGCAGAGGGATCAGCCTGCATAAAGACGTTGAGACGCAAGTGTGCCTGCCATACTCCTGCCACCGAAGATGACTCCCTTATTTCCAAATACTAAGTCCTTCCAGACTCAGCTCAACTTCTAGTCTGTCTGAGAGGTCCTCTCAAGAGCAATAAGCCCACTGATCTCTCTTTTCTCAGAACTTTTCTATGCTCTTTTCCTGTTAGGAAATCAGAATACGACAGAAATAAGGAAGACAGGTTTGGAGTCAATAGATCTTTCTTCAAATCTCAGCTTCACTTACCAACCATACATGGGTTTCTTGACCTTTTCAAACTTGCCTCCCTTATGTTTTTAAAATGAGATGATTTAGGATAATGTCAGGATTAAATGAGATATGGATAATTCTTACACAGAGAGAATGCTCAATAAATTGTTTTGTTCCTGTCCATTCAACTTAACATTAACTCTCTTCTGCCTTCCACTGATAGCTGGACACACGTGAAGGACTTAACTTCTTAACTAAATATAAATTTCTTGACAATAAGAGACCACGTCTAGTATTTCTTTTACATTACTGAAAAATAAAATCATTCCAAAATGATTCTGTGATTATTAAGACATAGATAATAATATTTTGCATACAGAACATTTTTATTTGGTCACGAAAAGAGTGCTAAAATGCTAGAAATCGCTACTTTTAACCAGAAGTTTAAAATCTCTTTGTCTATTAAATACAGTTTCCAAAATCAGTTTGTTTTTATTTTCATTCTTACTATATATGTTTTAAGCATCAAAAGCTAAGCGTTTGTGGAAGAACATGAGTCATGTAATCAAGAACCGGAGTACCATGTTAACTGATCTGTGCTAATAAACCCACTACTTTGCAGAGTTACCAATGACAACACGTGAAATAAACTACAAATCACTGGATGGTTGGAAAATATAAATAACTACATACTTGTGATATTTTTCATCAGAAATAAAAAATGGGGGTTACATATAAGTTCACAAGCCATATCAAAAAAAAAGGAAAATCAATCACTTACTTCTCTGAGAGATTATAATGATTTTTAATAACTTGTTGTAATCACATTTTCTGACAATGTTGTAGTATAATCTTTTGTACTTAATTATATATAAACAGAATGACACCATCCCATCCCATCCCATCACCATCAGTGAGAGTAACACGAAGCTTTCCAATTCCATAAATGAAAAGTGATGACTAAAACAGCCATAGTGTGAACTGCATGTGTTCTTCTCCTATAGAAAATGTAACAACTTGTAAAGTGCCTTCCTTATATTTTATTTTATAGAGATGAGAAATATGAATATATATACTAGTATAACTAATATTTACATATGATGATATCCCTTTCTCTCATATCTAAAAGAAAATATCATATATAAATTGGATTTGACTTACCAAGGACATAAAAGCAAAGTTCAAGAAAGTCATCATGACACAACCACGTATATACGACTCTTCTTTTCCATAGTTTACTTCATAGAACTTAGTCATCTCTGAATGATCTATAACTGTGTTGATTCTGTAACTTGAATCTAGATGCTACCAGGCCCAGGAGCAAATGCAACCAACCTTAAGATTCACCGTCAGAAACCTGAGAAAATCTACCCCAGAGAGGCCAAGACATGGAATTTTTTGTTATATTTATCTGAATTTAACTACTGATGCTTTAAGAGCTGTTGAAACATATAAACGTATCTATGATCATGACAGAAGAAACAAATAAATGTAAACTCTGTCGACATTTGAGGCAGTATTCACTGTCTTAACTTGGATATTCAATAATACCTCAAAATTCATAGTTTAAAATGGCTATTTATAAACATCTAAGAAACTTTAGAATTATGAATAAAAATTTACTAAGCCTTCCTAAAACTCTTACAATGTTTTGTGACTCTTTAGAAACATTTTTATTATGTTGCTTTAGTATTTAGGATGTGGGGAAATGAGAAGTCCAAAGCTTTCTTACTACATTTATAACAATTTAGGCCAGGCACCATGGCTCACAGCTGTAATCCCAGCACTTTGGGAGCTAGGGTGGGAGGATAGCTTGAGGCCAGGAGTTCGAAACCAGGTGGGGCAACATAATGAGACCCCGTGTCTACAAAAAATTAAAAAATAGCCAGGCGCAGTGGCATGCACCTATAGTCCTGGCTATTCAAGTGGCTGAGGCAGTAGACTGTGGCAGGAGGATCACTTGAGCCCAGGAGTTCAAGGCTGCAGGGAGTCGTGATCCTGTCACTGTACTCCAGCCAGGATGACAGAGCAAGACCCTGTCTCCAAAAAAAAAAAAAAAAAAAAAAATCAGTAACAGAGTAAGAGTTTAGCATGAAAGTGTGACCTGGTACTTTTCTGAAGTTGGAAAAAAAAATCCCAGAATGTATTGTTCACCTCCAGATTCTAGCAATTCTCTGAGGTATACAAGATTCCATGAAATTTGGCTATCACACATTACTCTATCAGCAGAGATCTTAACTGGAAAGTGTTAATAGTAGAAGATCTTGGCACTAAATGGAATATAAACATTAAGAACTTAGAATGAAGTTTAAAGTTGCTGACTAAATTGTCTCATTTTGAATAAGCTGGGTCATGTGCTGTAAAAGTTCCTAGCTGTCTGCAAATCTATCACCTTACTTTTGAAAATGTTTTTGTTATTATTAGAGTACATGATTGCTCTAATTACTACTAACTTCATTGGTACATCTTAGAACTTCTCTTCTAAAACTGTTCAAAGGAAAAATTAAAATAGCAGCTCTATTATGTCTGCATGTAGTAGTTTCACATTCATTCCACCTATCTGACATTAGATCAAATTTGCACTAGATAGAGGAAATTTATAATATTAAGTCTCTTCTTGGATTCTGTGAACACTGAAAATTACAAGACCAGAGTACTTTTCATTAAAAAAAATTCTTAATGTCCACAGATAGGTAAAGATAATGAGTGGTTCTCTTTCTCCTTCAGACCATCTAACAAGGCAGGCAGAGGAAAAAAGCCAGGGGGAAGAGTCTGATCAGGCCAACAGTAGCCGGGGAAGAGTCTGATCAGGGGACCAGGGGACCAGCAGCAGAGGAGGAGGTTGTTTACTCCATGGCAGTGAAGCAGGATCCTGCCTCAAGTACACTTACATCTCCAGAAGGAATGCAGCCTCACTACAAAATACATAAATGTACACTGGACATACGTTTTATTTATTATCAATACCACTCAAAGAAATAAGAAGCCAGGCAAATGCTTAGAGCCCTTGAGACAAATACTAACTAATAAAGACTAGGAATGGAAAAAAATGAATAGTCCACAATGTTCAGCAATGCGGCTCTTGTTAACATAATCCTACTTCTTCAACATTTCTGTTGTATCAGTTAGGAAATTATAGCTCATGGACAATTCTGAATTAAGACTTTTTACCTAATTTAAAACTATTAGCAGCTTATAGCAATGATCAATGAATATTCATTTCCCTTTGTCTATAGTTTGAAGTGACAAAACTTTATACTTTTATAAAAGTCAATTTTATCCACATGTTGAAAGAAAACTATATATAGTATTAAAAATAATGTTCCGTTTTTGCTCATGAATGATTAACTGCTACGGAAATTGCCTTCTAATAATAAACAACTTTAGAAAATCAGAAGAAAATATGTGAAATGAAAGTTTTTAGACATTGAACACAAGGCAATGCAAGACAGTGATCCCAGTGATTAAATACATAGGGAAAAAAAGTCAATGTTCATTCAGGATAAAAGCTCACAGCAAACTAAAATTTAAGGGGATTTCCTTAACATGATAAAGAGAATCTGTAAAAAGTCTACAGGTAGCATCACACCTAATGGTGGAAGATTAAATGCTTTCCTACTAAGATGGAGAACAAGGCAAGAGCATCTGATCGCCCCACTCCTATTCAACAATATGTAATTCTACAATGCTGAATATGCGAATTATATTCAACATTATTCAATATTCTCACCACTCCTTTTCAGTAAACTTTAAAAAACTGTATATACATACACACACATACATACAAATAACATAGTTTACATTATATATAATAGATATTATTCTGTATCCAATATAGATTGAAAAGGAAAAAAAAACTGACTACTCACAGATGGCATTGTGCAGAAAAGAGAGAGAGATCAGACTGTTACTGTGTCTACGCAGAAAGAAGTAGACATAAGAGACTCCATTTTGTTCTGTACTAGAAAAATTCTTCTGCCTTGAGATGCTGTTAATCTGTAACCCTAGCCCCAACCCTGTGCTCGCAGAGACCTGTGCTGTGTTGACTCAAGGTTTAATGGATTTAGGGTTATGCAGGATGTGCTTTGTTAAAAAAGGGCTTGAAGGCAGTATGCTTGTTAAAAGTCATCACCATTCTCTAACCTCAAGTACCCAGGGACACAATACACTGCGGAAGGCGGCAGGGACCTCTGCCTAGGAAAGCCAGGTATTGTCCAAGGTTTCTCCCCAGGTGATAGCCTCAGATATGGCCTCATGGGAAGGGAAAGAACTGACCATCCCCCAGCCAACACCCATAAAGGGTCTGTGCTGAGGAAGATAAATGAAAGAGGAAGGCCTCTTTGCAGCTGAGATAAGAGGAAGGCATTTGTCTCCTGCTGGACCCTGGGCAATAGAATGTCTCGGGTTATTGTATGTTCTATTTACTGAGATAGGAGAAAACTGCCTTAGGGCTGGAGGTGAGACATGCTGAAGGCAATACTGCTCTTTACTGCACCCAGATGTTTGTGTACGTGCATATCAAGGCACAGCACCTTTTCTTTAACTTATTTATGACACAGAGACCTTTGTTCACATGTCTTCCTGCTGACCCTCTCCCCACTATTACCCTATTGTCCTGCCACATCCCCCTCTCTGAGATGGTAGAGATAATGACCAACAAATAATGAGGGAACTCAGAGACCATTGCCGGCTCGGGTCCTCCACATGCTGAGTGCCGGTCCCCTGGGCCAATTTTTCTTTCTCTATACTTTGTGTCTGTGTCTCTTTCTTTTCTCAGTCTCTCGTCCCACCTGACGAGAAACACCCACAGGTGTGGAGGGGCAGGCCACCCCTTCATGGCATGAACACCTAGGTAAAAAGTTCTGAGGAGGCCAGGTGCAGTGGCTCACGCCTGTAATCCCAGCACTTTGGGAGGCCCAGGCAGGCAGATCACGAGGTCAGGAGATAGAGACCATGCTGGCTAACACGGTGAAACCCCATCTCTACTAAAAATACAAAAAATTAGCCAGGCATGGTGGCATGCACCTGTAGTCCCAGCTACTCGGGAGGCTACTCAGGAGGCTGAGGCAGGAGAATGGCGTGAACCCGGGAGGCAGAGCTTACAGTGAGCAGAGATCGCGCCACTGCACTCCAGCCTGGGTGAAAGAGCAAGACTCCGTCTGAAAAAAAAAAAAAAAAAGTCCTGAGGAATCTGCAAGAAACTACTAGAACGAATATGTGAGTTCAGTAACGTCACAAAATGCAAGGTAAGAAAACTTCAAATCCTAAATAAATAGTTAAGGATACCCTGTTGAAGGATCAGAATTGTTACCAATTTTCCCCAAATTGATCTGTAGAGTAAATACAGGCAATTCAAAATCTCAATGGCCTTCTGTTGAACTTGACAAGGTATCTGTAAAATATATATGGTAATGCAAATGACCCAGATGAGCAATGTCAGTTTTTGAAAATAAATAAGTTGTAGAAGTTATGCTACATTCCAAGACTTCCTACACAGCTACATTCATCAAAACAGTGTGGTACTGACATAATGAGAGACATGTAAATCAACGAACCAAAACAGAATCTAGAAATAGACATATGCATATATGTGAATTTAGGCAAAGATACCAAAGTGATTCAATGAAGAAAGGATAATCTTTTTCAACAAATGGTGCTGGAAGAAATGGATATTCATAAACAAATTAACCCTTACCTCACACAATATATAAAGATTAATGTGAAATAAACAGATGCACATATAAGGGTGAAAATTGTAAAATGTGTATAAGAAAATAGGAGAATATATTGAGTTAGGCAATGATTTCCTACAGTAGACATAAAAGACACAAATCACCAAAGAAAAAATTGATAGAACAGGCTTTATCAAATTTAAATACTTTGGCTCTTCAAGAGACACTGTTAAGAAAATAAAAGCCACAGACTGGGAGAAAGTATTTTCAAAATATGTATCTGGCAAAAGACCTATAACTAAAACACATAAAATTCTCTTACAACTCAGTACTAAGAGGATGAATACTCAAATTTACAAAGCAGCAAAAGATTTGAATAGATTCTTCGCAAATGATGATGCAGAAATGAAAAACTCATTAAAATGTTTAACATTTTTAGTCATTAGGAAAATCCAAATTATAATAAAAAGAGATATCACCAAGTACCCATTAGAATGGAGAAAATTAAAAGAATGTGAAGCAATGGGATTTTACAGTACACTGCTACACATGTGGTGTATCTGAATAATGGGATACTACTGAGTCAAGAAAATGAACAAAGTACTGGTCCACACAACCACCTATGCAAATTCCACAAACATCATGCTAGGTGAGAGAAAGCAGACGCAAATGACTTCACACTACATGAGTGTCTTTACATGAAATTCTATGAACTATAATGACAAAAGGCAGATCAGAGGTTGCCAGGAACTAGAGGAGGGTGGAGGGTGTAGGAGGGAACATTACCTGCAGAGAGGTATATGGGGACTTTCTGAGATGACAGAAACGTTGACTGGGGTGGTAGTTACAGGATAATATACATTCATGAAAACTCATTAAACTATATAGTTAAACTTGATCAGATTTATTGTATGTAAATTATACCTCAATAAAGCTGATTAAACAAAGAAACAAGAAAAGTGTGTCTTCTCCTTAGGCTTGAACTCGATGTGAAGCAAGCCCCACCATTTCTTTCTTCCATTCTTGGCTTGGGTTTCCATTCAAGATCCCATCTTGTCTAGGGTGTACTCCTGGATCCACGCTTCAACACCAGCTGAGGGCAGCAGCAGGGGAGATGTTCACGTGTCCCTCATCCCCTCCATTCTTTTCACAGCCACAAACAACTTCAAGGTTATTCCTCCACATTTACTAAGAACTTCTCAACGTGACTCATATTATTCCTTTCCCTTAAAACCACCTCAAATCATTCTGCACAGTATCAACATCCACATGGAAGAATGCAGCGGGCTGGATGGCAAGCAACCAAAGCAATCTGCACAGGGAATGATGGGAGTTATTCTGGCAACAGGGAGTTTTAACCAAAACTTAAGGGGCCAGCAGGAACAACAAGAGTCCATGCAGAGGCCTGTTGGGCAAGGACAGCCACAGGTCTCTGCCCATCAAGAAATAACAGGCCTTGGAAACGTGGCACTAGATTCAATAAGAACCCAGAGGATCAACACTGAAAAGCCAAAGGCTCCTTTTCTTCACTGCTATGATGTTCCCTAAGTTTCCCAATATAGCACCTGTTCACTGGAATGAAGAAAAGTTAGGAAGAAGCCATTAAAGACAGGAACTCTTAGATCAACCAACTCTGGAAAATAGTTTGGCGTTTTCTGAAATCCTAGTTTTAGATATTTACCTAAGACTAAGTATCTAAAAGACCAAGTATCCAAAAGAAATGAAATTAATGGAAAAAAAAAAGTAACTAAAAGATCTTTATGGATAAGATGGTTTTCCACTAACAGTGGGAAATATAACCCAAAAGCAGAATAAGATTATGTAATAAACTGTTATTTTGCATATCCAAGTCAATCTTGCTACTGTATTTCCACAAAGAAAGCCAAAATTATTGTCATAAAATTCTTTTTTTAGCACCTGTTAATTATAATCAATTACAAAAGTGAATTAAACATTTATTTGCAGAAAAGGCTGTATAATTCAAAAGCACTGCGACTTATGGCTCTCTGAAAATCCATAAAACTGATGACAGGGAATAATTCTAGAATCCTACCAAGTAGAGATAGGTAAAACAGTTATAGCCTAAGGAGGAAGATTTTTTTTTAGAATATCATTTTGGAAAATTTGAGAAGATAACCACTAAAGAGAGAAAAAAGGTCATGTGGTTAAAGTGAAATAAATTAGAGCTCAGTATTATGATGTCTTTTTATTAAAACTATAAAAAATACTACAATCTTTTATTAAAACTATAAAAAAATTAAACCATGATAGCATTAAATATCCAAAATTGTTTAAAAATAAATGACAGCATCATTAACTTAGATAAATGATTGAATATTCTTCATCTCCAGTATGATCCTGGCCCAATATGCTGAGGTCTCTAAGACTCACTACGGTTCTCCAGCACAGCTGTAGCCACACCAACAGCTTCTTGGGGCTTCAAGTCAATGTGCTTAGAGATAGTCATTCATTTATTATCAGAAAATCTAAAGCTTTTGGTACTAAACACTGTGATTTGAATTTTGCAGCTGATTTTTCAAATGTTTCTCAATAAGACTGGTTTTTATTTCCAAGTAAGATTTTATGTGGTAACCTAATATATTAAATAGATTAAAAGAAATATGGTGGCAGATATCATAATTGGCTTAACATGAATTCCAGCCTCCTCTGGGAGCTCCCTTTTGTTCCACTTAGGCTGGAAAGCTAAAAACTACATTTTCAGATTTCCTAGCATCTTATCATGTACTATTACTAAGGTGAGACTGAATTCAGAACTGAGTTAAGTGAGAAGAAAGGCAGGGCGCCTGCGGTTCCCACTTTCCTGAGGAGTATCAATCCACAGCCACCAGATTGCTGTCGCCTGAGCTTCCTATAGACAAGGAGCAACTTCAGCAGTCACAGCCAATGAGGTGAAATTCTGGGGCCTAAAAGCTTCTCTTCGTAGCTCTGCCTAGAGATGATCTCTCGAGTCCTTCTAATGATTTTGTAAGTCACCTAATATGTTTCTTTCTACCTTCCATTGTTTTCTATTACCTATAACCAAACCCAAACATAAGTGTTTTATTAGTAAAAATTTACTTTAAATGTTATAAATTATGAGACATCTCATGAGAAAGCCAACAAATAATAAAAAACACATTGCCTTACAAATTCAAAAGACTCCAGTTTAAAATGGCTCAAATATATTTACAAATTGTTTTCTTTAAAAGTTAAATCAATAAATATATAACTACTCACATTTCTTATAACAAGAAACATACAAACATAATAAGCCAACCACTGTATACCATTTTGTGATTAAATATACACTGATCCAACTTTCAAATAAAATGATGATGAGAGCCAAAATATTACTAATATGATACTTTTAAAAGAAGTTCAAATAAATATGCAGCTAGGTCACTATAAGCTTTGCCTGCCTGAGTTCTGCATAAAAATGAGTTGAACTGATGGTGCAAAGTTAATCGGTTGCTGGTCTCCAACATATTAAAACTCGGTACACTGAAATATGTCTGTTGTCTTATTATAGCTAAAAACTGCACAAAACTATTTTGGGGGCCTAAATTCTTTTGAGGTAAAGCCATAGAGCCTCTCTCAGAGAAAACAACACACATTTAAAAATCTTATACATAATCTCAGAAGGATCACATGAACTCCAGTCTGATTTCACCATGATCAGGCTACAGATTGGTTGCATTCAAAAGCTGGTCAGTACACAAAACATTTTAAATTCTGAATTCCAAGAAAAAAAAATAAAATTCTTCAAATATTCTAAAAGTAACATGCATAAAAATATAAACAATAAAACAATACCAAATATATAGTGAAAAAAATAATATTACTTGTCTTATTTTTCAATTTTATTTTCTAACTCTACACTGCCTCCACTCATGGTAACCACTGGCAGCCAGTATTCCTGTCGGGAAAATGTCTTTTCCCGCTTTTTTCCATTCCCATAACAACATAACTATATAAGTACTTTTGTTGGTTTTTTTCCCCACTAAAATGGCACTGTACTATAATGTTATATTGCAGATTAATTTTGTCACTTAGAATTTCACAGACACTCCTTTCTAGACCATAGAGTTCCAAATCAATTTTTTGAATACACGTATAACATTTCATACAATAAATATATCACAATTTATTCAGTATTTCCCTTTAGATAGGCATTCCGGTTGATTTCAGTATTCTATCTCTGTAAGCAATGTTGTGATAAATATTTTGGCATGTATATATTCAATATTCTCCCCACTTTAAGAATGTTGAATATTCTCCTAAAAGAAAAATGTTCCCAATAGAGGTTACTTTTCTATAGAGGAGATTTTACATCATGTATAATAGAAAATAAGTACAGATGAACAGTCATATTGGCTAAATAAGCAATTGTGGGCACGTTCAACACATTTCCAAGTAACAGTGCCACGTCTGATATGGTGAAAAGAAAAATTGTTCTTGAGAATATACCTTTGATTGGAAGGTACGCAATCTCACTAAAACTTCCGGCACTCATAGGCTTTGCCTTGACACTTGGTTTCAAGGATTTTAAGCTAAAGTAAGGACAGGTGCCTTATCTGTCATTCAAAAAAGTTATAAAATGATTCAACATATTCACAGCTTTTTATTTGTAGAGTATTTTTACTGGCACCAGCTATAAACAACACATTGGTTTCTCTGGTTCATTCTAGTACACTTGAAATACTGCCATAACAATCAAAGACTTATCTCTTCGCCCTACTTTGCATTGCATTCTCTGATGTCTTTGTCCCGGAAGCACAGCCTCTCTGTTTTTCTTCTAATCAGTAATCATCAGCTCAGGAGGTATTGAGCAGTCTTCACCCCTTTAGTAATTGATGTTTGGAATTTATGTTTTTGAAAAGCACCATTTGGTGATCCTGGAAAGAGTGTGGTTGGCTGAAACCACCTGCCACCCTGCTGCCTTACAACTAGGTTTTTATCTCTGTTTCCCTACCCTGTACTTGTGTTTCATGCTGGAGTTGAAATTTTGTCCTGTATCTCAACATGTTTGGTTAGGGCTCAGACATGCTGGGTAGTAACACTTACAAGGCTCTCAGTTTGGGTAGAAGTTATTCTGAGGAGGCAGAGGTCCTATTCACTTTGTTCCTGCAGTCAAGGCTAGCTAGAGTTCCGTTTGGAGTAGACTGACTATACAGTAGCCCAGTACAAGGAGGAAGGGCTTTAGAAACCAAAGGACAAACTTGCCTGACTTCCTACTCCTTAGTTCTGTTGTGAGGATTAAATAAGCTAACACAGTACTTGTAAATTAATGTTCCTTTTCCCCTTATATGCACTCTTCATGAGACTCCTACTATCATGATCCACCTGGAAGACAGACACCCCAGTATCCAACTACACCAAGCCCAAGTCCAGTAAGTTTCTTCAAGAAGTTCTACAATCATCCGAGTTTCAGCCTATCTCCCGCCAGATTTGTCCAGATCCCTATTAGTAACTTGAATGGCTCAAAAATCACATAATCACAGCTGAATGATTTTTAGCTCCCCTTTTTCTCTTCCTTTCCACTTCATTTTCCAACTAAACACTTAACTACACACTTCTTGGGAATTATCGAGTTCTTCTGATGGGCCCTATTGTTTTGGGGGCTTTCAGGGTGATACAAATATTTTACGGTTTTAGTCTCAAAAAGGCTTTGAAAATCCTACACATATTTTAAAGTCTTATCAAGAAATTCTGAGGCTACATACAAAATGTCATCTAAAATGAAACAATGTTTTCTTAAGACTTCAAATAAACCACCTCAAAAAACAAAAGTACATATATTAAAACAAACCACTTGAATTTCAACTTATGTAGATATATTTCAAGGAATATTTCTACCCAAAGCCCAGAAGAAAGAGACTGTTCCGAAACTGAAAAGTAGTATTTTAAAAGGCCATTACTTGTATTTTCAAAAACGATTTTATGAATGTATACTTGACAAAACGACACGTACATATTTAAAGTTAAAAGGTTGCAAAGTTCACATACACATGTGAAACCACTGACACAACTGAAATAACACACAGGTCACCCCAAAAGTTTCCGCAGATCCATTATAATCCCTGCCAACTGCCATCCCAAGCAACCATTGATCTGTTTTCTGTCACTGTATATTACATTGCATTGCCTAGAGTGTTGTATAAACAGAGTAGCATAGTACAGTCCTCTTTTCTGTCTGGTCTCCTTCACTCAGTGTAACTGTTTTCAGATTCATCCACACTGTTGCCTGTATCAATAATTTATTCTTTTTATTGAAGAGTAGCATTCCTTTGCATGAATATACCACAGTTTATCCATTCACTTCTTGGTGGACCTGAGTTATTTCCAGTTTTATTCCTGTATGAGTTTTTTGCAACAACACAGGCTTTCATTTATCTTCAGTAAATACCTTAGAGAGGAATGAATGGGGCTCATATGCTCAGTGTCTACATAACTTTTAAGAAACTGCCAAGCTATTCTCCACACTGGTGAGAGCATTTTACACTCCCTCAATCAACGTTTGAAAAGTCCAGGGCCTCCACATCCTTGACAACCCTTGCTATAGTAACTGGGTTTAATTTTAGCCACTGCAAGAGGTATGCAGTGATACCTCACTGCATTTTGTCATCAACAGTTTTACTGAGGATTCATTTACGTACCATAAAGTTCACCAACTGTAAGTATACAAAATTCAGTGTCAGTATGTTTATACAGTTGTGAAGCTATCATAATAGTCCAGTCTTAAAACACTTCCACCCTCATCAAAGAAAGTTCCTCATAACCATTTAAATCAAACCCCTGCACCTACAGAGAGCTCAGGGATCAGCGATGTGCTTCCCGTCTTCACAGATTGATTTTTTTCTGGGCATTTCATATAAACAGAATCACATAATATATAGTCAATTACATCTGGTTTCTTCCACTTAGCACAAATTTACTCAGGTTCATCCATGTCAAAGCATATATTCATACTTCACTCTTTATTTTTTATTGTTGTCTTTTATTGATACATATTATTTTCAGTATTTATGAGGTATATGTAAGTATTTTTTACACGCATAGAATGTGTCATGATCGAGTCAGGGTACACGAGTACTTATCATTTCTATGTGTTTGTAATATTTCAAGTCCTTTCTTCTGGCTACTTTATTCTTCTGCATATGGATATCCAATTTTCCCAGCACCATTTATTGAAGACGGTTGTCCTTTCCCCAACGTATGTTCTTGGAATCTTTGTCGAAAATCAGTTGGCTATAAATATGTGAAATTATTTGTGAGTTCTTTATTCTGTTCCATTGTACAATTTGTCTATTTTTATACCAATACCATGCTGTCTGGATTGCAATCGCCTTGCAATATAATATAAAGGCAGGGAGTGTGATGCCTCCGGTGTTGTTCCTTTTGCTCGGGATTGCTTTGGCTATTTTTTGGTTCCATACAAATTTCAGGATTTTTTTTTTTGTGTGTGTGTGAAAAATGACATTGGTACTTTGATAAGGATTGCATTGAATCTGTATATTGCTTTGGACAACATGCTCATTTTATTAATTATTTTGATCTATGAGCATGGAATATCGTTCCATTTGTTTGTATCCTCTATCCTTTTCAGTTTCTTTCTTTCAGTGTTTTGTAGTTTTCCTTATACAGAGATCTTTCACCTCCTGGTTAAATTTATTCTTAGGTATTATATTTAATTTTTTATAGCTATTGTAAATGGGATTGGCTTCTTGATTTCTTTTTCAGCTATTTCATTATTGGTGTATAAAACACTGCTGACTTTTTGATTTTGTACCCTACAACTATACTGTATTTGCTTATTAGCTCTACAAGTTTTCTGACGGTGTCTTTTGGTTTTTCTAAATATAAAGAGCATGTCATCTGCAAAGAGGGACAACCTGACTTTCTGTTTTCCAACTTGGATGCCTTTTATTTCCTTCCCTTGCTTGATGCTCTCTGGCTAAGACATTCAGTAGTATGTTGAATAGGAGTGCTGAAAGTGGGCAGCGTTGTCTTGTTCCAGGTCTTACATGAAATGCTTTCAGCTTTCCCACATTCAGTATGATGTTAGCTGTGGGTCTGGCATATATGGTTTTTATTATTTTGAAATATGTTCCTTCTAGGCCTAGTTTGCTGAATTTTATTAAATGAGATGATCATACGGTTTTCGTCCTTCATTAAACTGATGTATCATGTATATTGGTTTGCATATCTTAAACCATCCTTGCATCCCTAGTATAAATTCCACTTGATTGTAGTGTATTACCTTTTTGATGTGCTGTCAAATTTAGTTTGCTAGTATTTTGTTGAGGATTTTTGCATCTATGTTTATCAGAGATAGATACACTGGCCTGTAGTTTTCTTGTTTTGTTGTGTCCTTGTCTGGCTTAGGTATGAGGGTAATGCTGGCCTTGTAGAATGAGTTGGGGAGAACTCCCTCCTCTTCAATTTCTTGGAATAGTGTGAGGACTGGTATTAGTTCACTATGTTTGGGAGAATTCAACAGTGAATCTACTGGGTCCTGAGCTTTTCTTTATTGGGAGACATTTTATTTCTGATTCAATCTTGCTACTAGTTATTGGTCTGTTCAGGTTTTCTATTTCTTCCTGATTCAATCTTGGTAGAATGCAGAATGCATGCGGCCCGGAATTTATCCATTTCCTCTAGGTTTTGCAGTTTGTTAGTGTATAGTTGTGCATAACAGTTTATGATGATCTTTTCTATTTCTGTGGTATCAGTTGGTTGCAATGTCTCCGTTTTCATTTATGATTTTGTTTCTTTGGGTCTTCTCTCTTAGTCTAACTAATGGTTTATCATTTTTTTTAACTTTTCCAAAAGCCAACATTTTGTTTCATTGATCCTTTTAGTTATTTTTAGTCTTATAGTTTTTTAGTATTTCACTTAGGTCTGTGGTAATACTTATTTCTTTTGTTCTACTAATTCTAGATTTAGTTTATTCTTGCTTTTCTAGTTCCTTGCAATGTATCATTAGATTGTTTATTTGAACTCCTTCTACTTTTCTGATGTAGGTGTTTGTTGCTATTTTCTTCCCTGTTAGTACTGCTTTTGCTGTATACCACAGGTTTTGGTATGTTGTATTTCCGTTTTCATTTGTTTCAAGAAATGTTTTGATTTTCATATTAATTTCTTCATTGACCCAATGGTTATTTGGGAGTATCTTGTTTAATTTCCATGCATTTGTCTAGTTTCTAAAGTTTCTTTTATTGATTTCAAGTTTTATTGTAGTCTGAGAAGATACTTGATTTCAAAATTTTTTAAATTTCTTGAGAATTGTTTTGTGGCCTAACATGTGGTATATCCTGAAGACTGTTCCATGCGCTGATGAGAAGAATGTGTATTCCACAATTATCAGATAAAATGCTCTGTAAACCTTAGGTCCAGCTGATCCAAAGACCAGTTTAAACACAATGTTTATTTGGTGATTTTCTTCCTAGAGGATCTAATGCTGACTTCTGACAGGCGGATGTTGAAATTCCCCACTCTCATTGTATTGGAGTGTCTCTCTCTCTTTAGATCTAGTAATATTAGCTTTATAAATCTGGGTGCTCCAGTGTTGCATGCACAAATATTTAGAGTTATTATACCCTCTTGAAGAACTGATCTCTTTATCATTCTATATGATCTCATTTGTATTTCTTTATGGTTTTTTACTTAAAGTCTGTTTTATCTGATGTAAGTATAGCTACTCCTGCTAGCTTTTGGTTTCTATTTGAATTGAATATCTTTTTCCATCACTTTAGTTTCACTCTATGTGTGTCTTTACAGGTGAAGTGCATTTCTTACAGGCAGCATATAGTTGGATCATTTTGTTTTGTTTTGTTTTCCATTCAGCCAGTCTATATCTTTTTCAGTAGAGATTTTAATCTATTCACATTCAAAGTTATTATTGCATGGGAAGTTGTTATTGTCACATTGTTGTTTTCTGGTTGTTTGTATATTCTTTGTTCCTCTCTTTTCTCTTATTGTTTGTCATTGTGGTTTGGTGGTTTTCTGTAGGGGTTCCATTTGAGTCCTTTCTCTTTCTGATTTCTGTGTTTGCTTTACCAGTGAGTTTTATACTTTTATATGTTTTTATGATAGTAAATGTCATCTGTGCTTCCAGTTTAGGACTTCCTTGAACATTTCTTGTAGGACTGGCCTAGGAATGATGAATTCCCTCAGCTTTTGCTTGTCTTTGAAAGATGTTATTTCTCCTTCATTTGTGAAAGATAATTTTGCTGACAATAGTAATTATAGTAATAAATTATTATTTATTAATAGTAATAAAATAATAGTAGCCTAGGTTGACAAGTTTTAAAAAAAAATTCAGCACTTTGAATATATCATTCTACTCTCTCCTTGCCTGTTACCTTGGTCTTCTGCTGAGAAATCCATTATTAGTCTGACAGGGGTTGCAAATAGTATGCCATTATATGAATGTATCAAACTTATTTATTCACCAGTTGAGAGACATTTGAATTGTTTCCAGTTTGGAGCTATACTGAATAATGCTGCTATGAAGATTCATACACATTTCTTGATGCAGGCATGTATTCCTCTCCCTTTAGCAGATTCTCAAGAGGAAAACTGATCAGTTATATGTTAAGTATAACCTTTTAAGAAACTGACAAACTGTTTTCTGAAATACATGTACCATTTTATTTTCCCAAAAGTAATGTACAATGATTACCATTTCACCACATGCTCACCAACATCAGTTATTGTCTGTTTTCTTATACTTATTTTAATGAGTACAGAGTAGTATCTCATTGCATTTCCATAATAACTAATGAGATTAAGCATCCTTTATTGGCCATTTATATATTCTCTTTGAGATCATTCATACTCAGATCTGTTGACTTTTAAAAAAATGGGTTGTCTTATTATTTTGTTTAAGAATCCTTTATATATTCTGGATACAAGTTCTTAGTGAACTACAATTTACTGTTTTTTTAAAATTTTATGGACTGTGCTTTTGGTGGCACATATAAGAACTTTACCCCACCAAAGACCATACTTTTTTCTAAGAAATTTTAGAATTTAGCTCTTACAGTAAGGCATATGATTCATATTAAATTAATGTAGCTTATGATATGACAGAAAAGTATACAGTCTTTATAGTTATTATTGTTTATATAATGTATGAATATATAATTGTTCCCTACCAACTATCCTTTCCAAAAATCAGTTGTTTTGGCATCTTTGTTGAAAGTGAGTTGACCGTGTACAGATTTATTTCTGGACTCTCAATTCTGTTTCATTGATTTGTATGCCTATCTCTGCAGCAGTACAAAACAAACTAACATACAGTGTTTGCACAGTAATTTTTGAATCATGTAATGCAAATCCTTCATATTGAACTTCATTTTAAAATATTATTATGACTCTTCTAGGTCCTTTGCATTTCCATATGCATTTTAAAATCAGTTAATCAATTCCTATAAAAAGACCTGCAGGGATTTTCATAAGGACTTCTTTGAAATTATGGATCAATTTGGGGAGAATTGTTATCTAGACAATTCATAAAGAGTAAATCTGTCTTCATTCATTTCGATTTTCTTTAATTTCTTTCAGCAATGTTTCATAGTTTTCAGTTTACAAATTTTGCACTTCTGCTAAATGTCTTAAGTATTTTATTTTTTGATATTACTGTGAATTTTAATTTCTTTCAGATTGTTCATTTTTATGTAGAAATACTACTTATTTTTGTACATTGACCATGTAGCCTGAGACCTTGCTAATTTATTCATTAGTTTTGTAGTTTTTTGTGAAGTGTTTTGAATGTTCTCCAAAAAAGATGTTGTCATTTGTAAAAAATATAAGACAGTTTTAGTTCTTCCTACCAAATCTGGATCCCTTTTTCTTTTGCCTTATTGCTCAAGTTAACAAGTGTCCTTCTACTCTGCTGAGAATTTTTCTCATGAAATTTTATTTTGAACTTTTACTAGTATGATCTATTACATTAACTGATTTAGTAATATTAAACCAACTTTGTATTTATGATATAAATCCCACTTGTCCATACTGTATCATCTTTTTTACATATTACATTGGTTTGCTAATTTTTTAAAGGATTATTGCATTTATGTTCATGAACAACATTTATCGGTACTTTTCTTGTGATACCTTAGTTGGCTTTGATATGAGGTTAATACAAGACTCACAGAAGAAGCTGAAATGCTTTTCTTCCTTCTCTATTTTCTGAAACAGTTTGTGATGGATTGGCATTATTCTTTTTAAGTATTTAATAAAATTCACCAGTACAGTGATCTGGAAGGCAGTGTTTGCTGTGGGAAGATGTTTAATTACTATAAGCCTGTTTCAGTGTGTAAACCTGCTTGGTTTTACATTCCACTAGGACTCTTTCCAAGGAGTGACCACTGGGAGCTGTGAAGAGATGGGGACCTTCTCCAGTTTCCACTGCACATGTGCATATCTTCAGCCAGAAACAGGTTTACCCCAATCTTGAATGAAATCACAGGCTAGTAGAGCCTGGCCGGCCCTCCGCTAGGTGCTGGCCCCCGAAATGCCATTGATGGGGGATGAGGTTATTGCTTATGACTCCAAGTTGAGTGAGTCCCTGCAACTGCAGAAGAGAAGCTGTCAGAACCTCTGGACCAACTACTAGAGTCAGGGGGTACCGGAAGTAGCTCCAGGCCATAACACCACGATGCCCACGGTTTTTACTGCAGGTCAGCAGTTTTTAAGGTATGAATGATTCTTGGATTGTGTATGCCTTTGAATGATGTCCAGAGCACTAAAATGGCTGTTTTTGTCCATATTTTCCACTTCATAATTGCCTTTTGGGGAGAGGATTTCCTGTTGTCTCCTCTTAGCTTTAGCTAGAAATCCTTTTATCCAAACTATTCATTTTTACTACAGAGCAGCAATTTTCAATGTGTAGTTCACTGACCTCTGGGGCTCCTAGACACCCTTTCAGAGGGCATGCAGATCAAAACTATTTTCAGAATAACACTAAGATGTTATCTGTCTTACTTATATTCTCTCAGGAGTGAACACTGAGAAGCTACTTAATTTTTCAGAAGCTACTTAATGCTTTGACAGCCCATGACATGTGTACTTTGCATTCTAATGTTTCTAAAATGTTTTTAAGGTCATAAGTTCACAGTTTAGGATATAAATATGTTAGTCTTCAGAGGTTAACTATGTTCTCAATACTTCTATAGTGCTTTTATTTGCTATATTTAGTTATACCTATTGTAATCTCTGCAATGTCATTAACATCCAATAAATAATTACATGAAATTCTAAATTTTCTTGTACTTACATAAAAACATAAAATGTATACTTTTATATAAAATTATTGGTTTAATATTATAATCATTTTATCATAAAATAAAATTTATAGTATACACACACACACACACACACACATGCTTTTGTTCTTTTTTTTTTTTTTTTTGAGATGGAGTCTCACTCTGTCACCCAGAGTGGAGTGCAGTGGGACAATCTCAGCTCACTGCAACCTCCGTCTCCAGGGTTCAAACGATTCTCCTGCCTCAGCCTCCCAAGTTGCTGGGACTACAGGCATGCGCCATCATGCTTGGCTAATTTTTGTATTTTTAGTAGAGACGGGGATTCACCATGTTGATCAGGCTGGTCTCGAACTCCTGACCTCATGATCCGCCCACCTCGGCTTCCCAAAGTGCTGGGATTACAGGAGTGAGCCAACGTGCCCGGCCTATTTTCTTATATTTAAGACTGTATCATTGGCTTTAAAAGGGGGAGCTTAGTAAATTTATTTTCTTAACCCACTGCTGTTCTATTTATATTTTAAAACACTGAACAAGATAAAACTGACCTATCAGAAGATTCTCTGATTTACGGGAGGGAGCAATCTACTCCAAAGGAACTCGGTGAAACTGTAAATAAGAAATAAAAAATCTGCTAAAATATCATTTCCTTGGCTTTAAGAATTTATCTCATCCTGCCTTAGGCAACAGAACATTTTCAAATAATATTCCAAATAGTTTCCTCCTATCTAAGGCCAGCCCCTTCACTTAGTGCTGTATCTTGTTCTCTCACCTGGTCAAGGCCATAGCTCCAGCAATCTCTTCTCCGTCTTCCATCAACAATTTTTCCCTCTCTACTGAAGCACTTCCCGTAAGCATACAGTCTCTCAATACTCCCATGTTAAAAATAAAAATAACAAAAATGTCACCTTCCATATGCCATTCCCTATCTCCTCTCCTTCAAAACACATCTTAAAAGATTATGTATATGCTTCTTCTCTAAGTGCCCTCCTTAATTTATGAGTCATAGTATTCTTAATATATGAGTCATAGTATTCTCAAAGACACGCGCACATTAAAAAGAGGCTCTCCTGCCCCTGTTTCTATGGACCCACATCATAGAACTTTCTACTACCATTGTACATAAAACCTTATTTGATAGCGGTATTTGCCTAACAGAACAAAAGCCCTTAGTGATCTGACACCACCTCACATGTTAAGCATACGAGGACAAATTATAAGCAGCCTTCATATTTCTAAAAAGTAATTTTCATAAATGGATAAAAGAGTGAGGTTAACATGAAAGCTTCTGGGGCTTACGAATAGGTCACTTGTTTTTCCTCATTATTTATCCAAACAAAATCACTAGGGAAAAATTTTTAACAAATAATCATAAATATCATGTTTTACTTTAAATTACATACATAATTACTCCCATTAACCATGTTCTTACAAACGGCAACAAGGCCATATTAGAGTAAAATAAAACCTACTTTTAGACAATGTATCCTTGAATACTAAAAATGATTCACTGTGATAAGCAATATATAATTACTCTAAAGAATACAGCTTCCAATTACTATAAAGAACTATATTTTTAACATAATGTGCTAAAAAGTACAACCTTATATTCATCACATTACCATGAATCAAAAAAAAATCTCATTAAACACATTACAGTGCTTCTGAATTATTCAATCATTCTATCTTGAGTCATTAAATGGGTATTTAATACACACCTCTTGTGTCCAACATTACATAAGATATTAGAAGCTTAGTGAATGCCTGGCAAGTTATGCCACCAACTGATTCTTCCTTTTAATTTAATTAGAAAACTAGTAAATAAACTACATGTCTATGAAATTGAAACTAGTAAAATAAATATGAAATAGATGACATTTTTCACAATACATCTTATAAGTCTTAAATAGACTCAAAAGACTCACAGTCTCTATCAAAAATAAGATTTAGTTTATCATTCAAATTTCATCAGAGACAAAAACATAAGACAAGATAGTTCAACACGAACACCAGTTAAAGCAATTAGGACCCAGTATTTCCCATGAAGAGAAATCTCTCATTCTAAAGTATTATTTAAAATAGCATTAATATTATCCGTAATTTCCCCCAAATTGGAAATAATCCAAATAGGCTTTAGAAAGTAATCCGATAAATTGTGGTACATCCATACAACAAAATACTACTCAGCAATAACAAGGAACACACAATTGGTACAGACAGCAACTCGGATGAATCTCAAAAAGGCTCGACACTGCATGATGTCATTTACACGACATTTGGGAAAACACAAAACTATAGTGATCACTAACACAGAAGTCATTGCCAAGGACTGGGTGAATGGAGGGCAGGATTATAAAGGACGGCACAAAAAAGTGCCATTCTTCATGCTGAGGTCAGTGGTGGTTACGGGAATCTACATATGTGTTAAAATTCATAGAACTACACACGAGAAAAATACAAAGTCAATTATTTTTAATATATTAAGGTTGAGTTTTTAATATATACAGCTATCATTTTGTGAGTGATTCCATGTGTCCGGTGCTAATCCTTACATCATTCCTATGAAGTTGGTTTTATTCCCATTTTAGGTATGAGAAGCAAACTCAAGGAAGTTAAGGTTAAGTAATTAAATGAGGTTATTCAGCTAAATATTAAGTGGCAGATCCCAAATTCAATTTTAAAGTTGTCTGATTCCAAAGCCTGAACAAAATATTTTGCTAAACACTCTGATGTTGCTAGAAAACACTGACTTCTAAAAATCACAGCTTCGTTCAAATCCATAAATTATGAGAGCAGAACAAATTAATTAAGGACATTAAATAGAGGGCACAAATTAAAATGACCAAAAATGAGTAGGTAGGGTCAAATGAAGAGTAATCTTTACAGTAGAACCCTTCACCTGCAGTTTTACTTTCTGCAATTGCAGTTACCCACAGTCAACCACAATATTAAATGGAAAATTCCAGAAATAAATAATTCATAATTTTAAATTCTCCACCATTCCGAGTAGTTATGATGAAATCTCACACTGGCCAGCTCCATTCTGCCCAGGACATGAATTTTCCCTTTGTCCAGAGTCTCCACGCTGCAGATGCTCCTGACCCTTTAGTCAGTAGCTGTCGGGCTTACGGGATCAACCGTCCTGGTATCCCAGTGTTTGTGTTCAAGTCGCCCTCACTTTACTTAATAATGACTGTAACGCACAACAGTAGTGATGCTGGCAATTCAGATACACCAAGAGGCTGTAAAGCACTTCCTTTAAGTGAAATGGTGAAAGTTCTCAACTTGATAAGGAAAGAAAAAACAATTGTCTGCTGAGGTTGCTAAGATCAGCAGTAAGAACAAATTTTCTGTCCATGAAACCGTGAAGAAGGAAAAATAAATCTGTGCTAGTTTGCCATCCGACCTCAAACTACACAAGTTACAGCCGCAGCACAAGATAAGTGCTTCTCTAAGATGAGAAAGGCATTAACATGTGAGGGTGGCAGACATGTACAGAAACCAGTTCCAATTGATGGCAACAGGGTTTGGTATTATCAGTGGTTTCAGGCATCCACTGGGGTTCATGAAATGCATATCAGTGCATACAGGGAAACTACTGTACTTACTGGAATGGAAAGGGTTTTGAATAAAAAGAAAGATGAGGGTGAGACAATGTTAGTACATTTCTGTAATCTGTCATGGAACTATCATTTTAGTTGGATTTATAAAAAGAACATTTTCACATTGACATCAGTGGCATTTAAGAATAAGCTAGAATAGGGAACAAGTATTTTTGCGTTTGATAGAAGAAACTGGATCCTCAACTTCAATGAAGGTATTCAGTTCAAACTTATGATATACGGCTGACCGACTACCCCCAAGAGGAAGAATAAACAGACCCATGGTCTATGGGTTTTGAATAAATTGAGATATCATTAAACAAAAATCTAAAAGAGTTAGAATCTTAGGAGTTACAGAAATCACAACTTCTAAAACCAATGGCATCACTTTGTTTAAACAAACGAACAAATATCAAAATGTCTATCTCATCCAGGGTAATAACTGAGAAATCTCATGGAGACTGAGATGAGGAGAGGAAAAAAAAAAACCACATCAGAAGAAAAATGAGAAGGCTGAGCAGAGGAAAGATTGAACTCCTCCTGTGTACCGTCATCTATTTCAACCTGTGGCTAGTAGCAAAATACTCCCTGCTGCTCAATTCGTTTAACTATTTGCCTTGCCTTGCTTCATAGAACACGTGTTTGGCTTCATGCTACAAGTATTCCCAGATATATGAAGAAAACAGAACAAACTCACCCCTTAGCTTTCTTTCAAGCTATGAAAGTGATTTCTGAAAACTCCTGAGGTGCCTATGATAACACGTGTGACTGTTGTTTAATATACATATTTATATATTTTTAAGTTGAAGTGTAGAAAATTATGTGGCTCGATTTTTTCTGGTTTTCTTTTTAATATTCTCACCACTGGCTGGTGATGAACAGGGTAGGGAAGAAATGTCTAAGTCCTATCTGACAGTTATCTTTTTCAAAATGCTCACCTCCTTTTTGTATTGAGGCTCTACAGTTTTGAAAGTTTACTTCAGAAAATCAAGTAAGTGGAAAGGAACTCAGTGGCCTTCACTTTGCTTTTATTTCTCTTGAATCCAGACCTAAAACATAGGAGCACCAAGCTGCCTTTTCAAGTTTTAAAATTCTGTTTGAAGTGACAATCACGATATCCCCAGAACCAGTATCAATGCTAAGTGATAACACCATCAAGTTCCTTCTAGAAAGTAATTAAGTACTTCTTGACTTATATAGAGTTCCTTTTGTTTCTCATGGGAAAGGAAGAATAGTTTGAAGCATGTTCTACCATAAAATTCCTAATAAACAGCCCAAATGTGATCTGAAAATTGTTTTAACTTCCAAGATGTAACATAAGAAATTTCATGTACCACCTCTACTTTTAAAAATAATCTCAATCCTACCAAATAAATCATTTTATAAACCATAGAGAACGCTCTTGACATTAGTAATATGTATAACATCTGAGGAGGAGACTTGGAACTACTTCGTGCTTGACAGTTTGAACAAATTCCAAGGGGAGTATGATGAAGGAGAGGGATGGGCATGAGGACAGCTACTACCCTGGGCACCTAGTGATTTGACAGAGCATCTAGGAGAGTAGAGCCCACAGATTTTTCAGATCAAGCACTAAGAATTTCCTAACTTCCAGGCCCAGAGCTACTCATAGGCCAAATAGTGAAACAAGAGAAATGTTTCTTTTGAAGTCCTCAATGGCCCTTTAATCACTTAAAATGAGTCTGTCGGTCAATTACTGAATTCATATATTCAACATTAACTGAGTTACTAGTTGGCCAGGAATTAAGAAACAAGATTGGAATATGACACACCCTTTGTACTCTAAGAGCCATCAGTGTATTGGGTGGACTGGACAATTACATCCCCAGAAATAGACCAGTGAGAAAAGGAAGCTTTCTCTAAAACCTCCCACTGTAGGAGCCCCCTTCAGGCTCTGGGAAGAGCCCTAGGACAGGCATACTGCATTTCATTGTGCTTTGCTTTACTGTGCTTCACAGATACTATGGGTTTTTTTTAGAAATTGAAGGTTTGTGGCACCCCGGCAGCAAGCAAGTCTATCAGCACCATTTTTCCAACAGCATGTGCTCACTTGGTGTCTGTGTGTCAAATTTTCACGATATTCAAAATACTTTTTCATCATTATATCTGTCATAGTGATCTGTAATCAGTGATCTTTGATGATATTATTGTCATTGTTTGGAGAGCTACAAACCATGAGATGGTGAACTTAATTGATAAACATTGTGTGTGTTTTGACTCCTCCACCAACTGGCTGTTCCCCGATCTCTCTCCTTGAGCCTCCTTATTCCCTGAGACACAACAGAATTTAAATTAGACCAACTAACAACCCTACAATGGCCTCAATGCCCTTCCTTTTGTTCAAGCAAAAGGAAGAGTCACACACCTCTAACTTTAAATCAAAAGCAAGGAATAATTAAGCTTAGTGAGGAAGGCACGTCAAAAGCTGGGACAGGACTGAAGCTAGGCCTCTTGCACTAGGTTAGCCACGTTGTTAATGCAAAGCAAAAGCTCTTCAAGGAAATTATAAGTTCTACTCCAGTGAACACATGAGTGATACAAAAGAGAAACAGCTTTATTGCTGATAGGAGAAAGCTTTAGTGATCTAAGACAGAAGATTAAATCAGCCACAATGGTCCCTCACGTCAAAGCCTATCCAGAACAAGGTTCTAATTCTCTTCAATTCTATGAAAGGCTGAGAGAGGTCGTGAGGAAGCTGCAAAAGAAAAGTCTGAAGCTAGTAGAGGTTAGTTCATGAAGTTTAAGGAAAGATGCCATCTCCACAACATAAAAGCTCAATGTGAAGCAGGAAGAGCTGATATAGAAGCTGCAGGAAGTTATCCAGATGATCTAGCAAAGATGATTCACGAAGGTGGCTACACCTGGTGCTTTCTGGCGCTATAAATTTGACTACTCATATAAGTGGGATCATATAATATTTGTCCGTTTGTAACTAGCTTATTTCACTGAGCATAATTTCCTCAAGGTTCAATCACGTTGTAGCATGTGTCAGAACTTTCTTCTTTTGTAAGGCTGAATAATATTTTATTCTATGACTAGATCTCATTTTGTTTATCCATTCTTCTGTTCATGGACACTTCTGTTGCTTCCACATTTGGCCATGAACAGACCAACAATGAGTTCCGCAATTGAATCAGTAATAACAAAAAGCCTACCAACCACAGAAAAGGTCCTGTGTATGTGAATACAAAGCCAAACTCTAACAGATGTACAAATAAGAGCTGGTACCAATCCTAGTGAAACAACTCCAAAAAAAATTCAAGGAGGAGGGACTGCTCTGTAAGTCATTCTACAAAGACTACATCTCCCTGATAGCAAAATCTGGCAAAGACACAATGCAAAAAGAAAACTATAGTCCAATATCCCTGATGAACATAGATGGAAAAATCCTCAACAAAATACTAGCAACCCAAATCCAGCATCATATCACAAAGTTAATTCGCCACAATCAAGTAGGCTTTATTCTTGGGATAAATCCACATAAAAGACCACATAAAAAAAGGTCTTTTTAAATGTTCATCTCAATAAACATACAGAAAAGTTTCAATAAAATCCAACATCCCCTCATCATAAAAGCCCTCAACAAACTAGGCACTGGAAGAACATACCTCAAAGTAGTTAAGAGCCATCTATAACAAATCCACAGCCAACATCATACTAGCAGGCAAAAGCTAGAAGCTTTTGCTTCTAGTTTAATAACTGAAACAAGACAAGAATGTCCACTCTTATCACTCTTATTTAGCATAGTACTGGATGATGTAACCAGAGCAATCGGGCAAGAGAAAGAATTATAAAAGGCACCAAAATAGGAAAAGAAGTCAAATTATCACTCATCACTGATGATATAATTCTGTATGTAGAAAACCCTAAACAATCTACCAAAGGCTCCTAGAACTGATAAACGGCATCAATAAAATTTCAAGATACAAAATAAATGTACAAAAATCAATAGTGTTTCTATATACCAACAGTATTCAAACCAAGCGCCAAATCAAGAATGCAATCCCATTTACAATAGCCACAAAAATAAAAAAAAAAAATACTTAGGAATGCATCTAACTAAGGAAGTGAAAGATAGCTACAAAGAGAACTATGAAACAC
Source organism: Pan paniscus (assembly GCF_029289425.2). Lineage (NCBI taxonomy): Eukaryota > Metazoa > Chordata > Mammalia > Primates > Hominidae > Pan > Pan paniscus. Next base: position 185,709,899 of record NC_073254.2, read on the forward strand.
TGAAAGAAATGATTACATAACACAGAGAAATTGAAAATTCTATGCTTATGAATTGAAAGAAACAATATAATTAAAATGGCCTTATCACCCAAAGTAATCTACAGATTCAATGCCATTCCCATCAAACTATCAACGTCATTTTTCACAGAATTAGAAAAAACTATTCTAAAATTCATATGGAACCACATAAAAGCCCAAATTGCCAAAACAATCCTAAGCAAAAAGAACATGGCTGGAGGCATCACACTATCCAATTTCAAACTATGCAACAAGGTTACAGTAACCCAAACAGCACAGTACTGGTACAAAAACAGACACATAGAGCAATGAATAGAATAGAGAACTCTGAAATAAAGCCACAAACCTATAGTAATCTGATCTTCAACAAAGTTGACAAAAGTAAGCAATGGAGAAAGGACTCCCTATTCAATAAATGAGGCTGTATTAACTGGCTAGCTATATGTAGAAGAAAGAACCTAGACCCCAACCTATCACCAAATCTTAAAAATTAACCCAAGAGAGATTAAAGACTTAAATATAGGACCTAAAACTATAAAAATCTTATAAGAACCCTAGGAAATACCCTTCTGAACATCAGACTTGGCAAATAATTTATGACTCAGTTTTCAAAAGTAATTGCAATAAAAACAAAAATTGACAAAAAACCTAACTAAAGAGCTCTGCACTGAAAAATAAACTATTAACAAACAGACCATTGTGATGGTTAATACTAAGTGTCAACCTGATTGAAGGTACAAAATATTAATCCTGGGTGTGTCTGTGAGGGTGTTGTCAAAGGAGATTACCATTTGAGTCAGTGGGCTGGGGAAGGCAGACCCACCCTTAAGCTGGTGGGCACCATCTAATCAGCTTCCAGCGAATATAAAGCAGGCAGAAAAACGTGAAAAGGTGAGACTGGCCTAGCCTCCCAGCCTACATCTTTCTCCCATGCCGGATGCTTCCTGCCCTGGAACATCAGACTCCAAGTTATTCAGTTTTGGGACTCAGACTCTCCTTGCTCCTCAGCCGGCAGAGGGCCTATTGTTGGACCTTGTGATCGTGTGAATTAATACTTAATAAACTCCTCACTATGGATATATATCTCCTATTAGTTCTGTCCCTCTAGAGAACCCTGACTAATACAGATTTCTGTACCAGGAGTGGTTCCAGAGGAACAGAATATTAAAAATGAAGTTCTTTCGTTGGTTTTGGGGTTCCTGGAGTTGGCTGCTTAATATGATTAGACCCCAAAACGCTAAGGATTCTACTTCTAACAATATGGAGAACACCAATAGTCCTTGGCATAAAATGTTTAGAAAATTATGCAAAATAAATGCATTCGACACTCCTGATTGACTGCTTGTAAGAGGCAAGGAGTTTAGTGACTCTATACATAATACCTTTGACCATATGTGGAGAACCAAGGAACATAATGAAGTTGGTTGGTTGCTCCTAAGTTCACTGAACAAAGTGATGAAAAAAATGATGAACCCAGGGATTCTGTCTCCTGGCTTCAGAAGCAGATACAAAGCCTCAAATCTGCTAAGATTGCCCTGAGTCAGAGTCTTATCTCCTGCAGAAGAAGAGCTGAAATTGTGGAAAAACAGACACAAGCTCTTATCATGCGAGTGGCTAACCTGCAATGAAAGATGCATGCACAGCCTCGCCAGATGTCTGCTGTTAAAGTGAGGGCATTGATTGGAAAAGAATGGGACCCTGATACTTGGAATGGGGACATAGAGGAGGACCCTGATGAAGCTGGGGACACCAAGTTTGTAAACTCTGATGAACCTTTTTTGCCAGAAGAAACAGCTTCCCCATCCCCAGTGGTGGCAACATCCCCTCCCTGACCCATGCTGCCATCAGCCTTTCCACCTTTGTCTCAGGAGATAAACCCTGCACTACCTGAGGCAACAGTGATGGCCTCCCGAGGCAGCTGCCAGGTAAAATGATGTTGATTCTCCTCAGGAGCCACCCCCAATACTCGTTTGCTTCTAGACCTATAATAGTCTAAAGTCCCGGCGAGCCCCTAGAGGTAAAGTTGAGAGTGTGACCCATGAGGAGGTGCACTACACTTGAACTGTTTGAGTTATCTAATTTATATAAACATAAATCTGGAGAACAGGCATGGGAATGGATATTAAGGGTATGGGATAATGGTGGAAGAAACATAAAATTGGATCAGGCTGAATTTACTGATTTGGGCCCACTAAGTAGGGAGTCTATTTTTAATGTTGCAGCTCGGGGAGTTAAAAAAGGTCCTAACAGTTTATATGTTTGGTTAGTTGAAATATGCATTTAAAATGGCCTACTATGAGAAAGATGGAAATGCCTGATCTCCCTTGGGTTAACGTAGAGGAAGGGATCCAAAGGCTTAGGGAAATTAGGATGGTGGAGTGGATTAGACACTTTAGACCTACTCATCCCAGCCTTGGAGGGTCCAGAAGATATACCCTTGACCAATTCCTTGCGAAATAGATTTGTGAGGGCAGCACCTGTATCTTTGAAGAGCCTTGTAATTGCTCTTCTCTGTACATCAAATCTAACAGTGGGAACCACAGTCACTCAAATACCAAATTTAAATACAATGGAAATAACTGGATCCCAAGGTGGCTGGGGCCAAGTGGCGGTACTCAACGGTCAAAGGCAAAGTGGGTGTAGATACTATAATGGACAGCAGAGACAAAACAGCAATCAGAATATTCTTGCTCGTGTAGAGCTCTGGCATTGGCTAACTAATCATGGTGTTCCTAGAAGTGAAATTGATAGGAAGTCTACTGTATTCCCACTTAATTTTTCTAAGGAGAAAACTTCTAGGTCAAATGGACAAAAGAGTAATTTAAATTATAAAAACAGAGAATTGTGGCCCCTCAATTAATTTCCAGACTTTAGCCAGTTTACAGACCCAGAACCCCTTGAATGAAGGGGAGGACGGGTCCCCTTGAAGAAGGACCCCACTGTATTACCGACAGTTTATGTGGTGAATCTTTCTCTCATCCCTCCCCAAGGAGACCTCCGGCCTTTTACCAAGGTAACTGTGTACTGGGGAAAGGAAATGATCAGACATTTTGGGTACTAGTGGACACTGGCTCTGAGCTGATGTTGATTCCAGGGGACTCAAACATCATTGTGGTTCTCCAGTTAAAGTAGGGGCTTATGGAGGTCAGGTAATTAATGGAGTTTCAGCTCAGGTCTAACTTACATTGGGTCTAGTGGGTCCCTGGACTCATCCTGTGGTCACTTCCCCAGTGTCAGAATGCACAATTGGCATAGATGTACTTAGCAGCTGGCAGAACCCCGACATTGGCTCCTTGACTGGGAGGGTGAGGGCTATTATGGTGAGAAAGGTCCAATGGAAGCCATTAGAGCTGCTTCTAGCTAGAAAAATAGTAAATCAAAAATAATATCACATCTCTGGAGGGACTGCAGAGATTAGTGCCACCATCAAGGACTTGAAAGACGAGGGGTGGTGATTCCCACCACATCCCCATTCAACTCTCCCATTTGGCCTGTGCAGAAATCAGACGGATCTTGGAGAATGACAGTGGATTATCGTAAGCTTAACCAAGTGGTGACTCCAGTTGCAGCTGCTGAACCAGATGTAGTTTCATTGCTTGAGCAAGTTAACACATCTCCTGGTACCTGGTATGCAGCCATTGACTTAGCAAATGCCTTTTTCTCCATTCCTGTCCATAAGGCCCAGCAAGAGCAATCTGACTTCAGCTGGCAAAGCCAGCAATATACCTTTACTGTGTTACCTCAGGAGTATATCACCTCTCCGGCTTTGTGTCACAATCTTATTCGGAGAGACCTTGATCACTTCTTGCTTCTGCAAGATATCACACTGGTCCACTACACTGATGACCTTATGCTGATTACATCCAGTGAGCAAGAAGTAGCAAACCCACTAGACTTATTGGTAAGACATTTGTGTGCCAGAGGATGGGAAATAAATCCGACTAAAATTCAGGGATCTCCTAACCTCAGTAAAATTTCTAGGGGTCCAGTGGTCTGGGGCCTATCAAGATATTCCCTCTAAGGTGAAGAATAAGTTGCTGCATTTGGCCCCTCCTACAACCAAGAAGGAGGCATAATGCCTGCCGGGCCTATTTGGATTTTGGAGGCCACACATTTCTCATTTGGTTGTGTTACTCTAGCCCATTTATTGAGTGACTCAAAAGGCTGCCAGTTCTGAGTGGAGTCCAGAACAGGAAAAGGCTCTGCAACAGGTCCAGGCTAACATGCAAGCTGCTCTGCCACTTGGACTATATGACCCAGCAGATCCAATGGTGCTTGAGGTGTCAGTAGTAGACAGGGATGCTGTTTGGAGCCTTTGGCAGGTCCCCATAGGTGAACCACAGCGGAGGCCTCTAGGATTTTGGAGCAAGGCCCTGCCATCTCCACCAGATAACTACTCTCCTTTTGAGAGACAGCTATTGGCCTGGTACTGGGCTTTGGTGGAAACTGAATGTTTTGACTATGGGTCATCAAGTCATCATGCGACCTGAACTGCCCATCATGAACTGGGTGCTTTCTGACCCATCTAGCCATAAAGTGGGTCATGCACAGCAGCATTCTATCATCAAATGGAAGTGGTATATACATGATCAGGCTCCAGCAGGTCCTGAAGGCACAAGTAAGTTACATGAGGAAGTGGCTAAAATGTCCATGATCTCCACTCCTGCCATCTGCCTTCTCTTCCCCAGTCTGTCAGTCTGTACCGATGGCCTCATGGGGAGTTCCCTATGATCAGCTGACAGAAGAAGAGAAGGCTAGGACCTGGTTCACAGATGGTTCTGCACGATATGCAGGCACCACCCAAAAGTGGATAGCTGAGGCACTACAGCCCTTTTCTAGGACATCCTTGAAGGACAGCGGTGAAGGGTAATCTTCCCAGTGGGCAAAACTTTGAGCAGTGCACCTGGTTGTGCACTTTGAATGGAAGGAGAAATGGCCAGATGTGTGATTATATACGGATTCATGGACTGTAACCAACGGTTTGGGTGGATGGTCAGGGACTTGGAAGAAGCATGATTGGAAAATTGGTGACAAAAGCAATTTGGGGAAGAGGTATGTGGATGGATCTCTCTGAGTGGTCAAAAACTGTGAAGATATTTGTATGCCACGTGAGTGCTCACCAATGGGTGACCTCAGCAGAGGAGGAGTTTAGTAATCAAGTGGATAGGATGAACCGTTCTGTGGACACCACTCAGCCTCTTTCCCCAGCCACCCCTGTCATCGCCCAATGGGCCAATGAACAAAGTGGCCATGGTGGCAGGGATGGAGGTTACGCATGGGCTCAGCAACACTGGACTGAGTGTCCAATTTGCCAGCAGCAGACACCAACACTAAGCCCTCGATATGGCACCATTTCTCAGGGTGATCAGCTAGCTACCTGGTGGCAGTTGATTATATTGGGCCTCTTCCATCATGGAAAGGGCAGAGGTTTGTTCTCAATGGAATAGACACTTACTCTGGATATAGGTTTGCCTATCCTGCATGCAATGCTTCTGCCAAGACTACTGTCCGTGGATTCACAGAATGCTTTATCCACCATCATGGTAATCCACACAGCAGTGCCTCTGACCCAGGCACTCACTTTATGGCTAAAGTAGTGCAGCAGTGGGCTGATGTTCATAGAATTCACTGGTCTTACCATGTTCCCCATCATTCTGAAGCAGCTGGATTGATAGAACAGTGGAATGGCCTTTTGAAGTCACAATTACAACACCAACTAGGTGACAATATTTTGCAGGGCTGGGGCAAAGCTCTCCAGAAGGCTGTGTATGCTCTGAATAAGTGTCCAGTATATGGCACTGTTTCTCCCATATTCAGGATTAATGGATCCAGGAATCAAGGGGTGGAAGTGGAAGTGGCACCACTCACCATCACCCCTAGTGATCCATTAGCAAAATTTTTGCTTCCTGTTCCTGAGACATTACATTCTGCTCTCCTAGAGGTCTTATTTCCAGAGGAAGAAACACTGCCACCAGGACTCACAACAACGATTCCATTAAACTGGAAGATTGCCACATGGACACTCTGGGCTCCTCCTACCTTTAAGTCAACAAGCTAAGAATGGAGTTACAGTGTTGACTGGGGTGACTGACCCAGACTATCAAGATGAAATCAGTCTATTACTCCACAACAAAGGTAAGGAAGAGTATGCATGGATTACAGGAAATCCGTTAGGGCGTCTCTTAGTATTACCATGCCCTGTGATTAAAGTCAATGGGAAACTACAAGCCCTGTGATTAAAGTCAATGAGAAACTACAATAGCCCAATCCGGGCAGGACTACAAATGGTCCAGACCCTTCAGGAATGAAGGTTTGGGTCACTCCACCAGGGAAAAAACCATGACCTGCTGAGGTGCTTGCTGAAGGCCAAGGAAATACAGAATGGGTAGTAGAAGAAGGTAGTCATCATACCAGCTACGACCACATGACCAGCGGCAGAAATGAGGACTGCAACTGTCATGAGTATTTCCTCCTCCTTTTGTTAAAAACATGATTGTGCATGTATACACTTGTACTAATATCTTTATTTCCTTTTCTTTTATCATGTTACATAAGATTTACTGACTTCATATCGGCATTGAAGTATTGTTCACTTTATGGAATAGTATTTGGGTTGGAGATTGGTGCGCCTCCTGTTGTACGAAGGATAGCCGTATTATGTTAGGCGTAATTATGACTTTATTATTGTCTTTATTTGAACATTGCCTATGATCGCAGGAGACGTGTATGGGTTCAAGTTGACAAGGGGTGGACTTGTGATGGTTTATACTGAGTGTCAACTTGATTGGATTGGAGGATGCAAAGTATTAATCCTGGGTGTGTCTGTGAGGGTGCTGCCAAAGGAGATGAACGTTTGAGTCAGTGGGCTGGGGAAGGCAGACCCACCCTTAAGCTGCTGGGCACCAGCTAATCAGCTTCCAGCAAATATAAAACAGGCAGAAAAACGTGAAAAGGTGAGACTGGCCTAGCCTCCCAGCCTACATCTTTCTCCCATGCCGGATGCTTCCTGCCCTGGAACATGGGACTCCAGGTTCTTCAGTTCTGGGACTCAGACGGGCTCTTCTTTCTCCTCAGCTTGCAGACAGCCTACTGTGGGAACTTGTGATTGTGTAAGTTAATACTTTAAGTAAAATCCTCTTTATATATGTGTGTGTGTGTGTACACACACACCCTATTAGTTCTGTCCCTCTAGAGACCCCTGAAACAACCACCAAGAAAGTGGGAGACAATATTTGCAAACTATGCATCCAAAAAAGGTCTCATAACCATAATCTATAAAGAACTTAAACAAACCAACAAGCGAAAAACAAATAACCACATTAAAAGTGGGCAAATGACATGAACAGAAAAACTACCTATTGAGTACTATGCTAACTTCCTACTGAGTACTATGCTCACTACCTGGGTGATGGGATCAATTGTCAAACTTCAGCATCATGCAACAGACCCATGTAAAACACCTGCACATGTACCCCCCCCCCCCGAATCTAAAATAAAAGTTAAAATTTAAAAAAAGTTTCCAGCAAAACTTTATTCTTTGATGCTCCACAAACGTAATATAGATATAAAAAGTTTTTGCTTCAATTTTAAAAATTTGACCCACTGCATTAAGATATGTTTAAGTCATCAGTTGATACTGACATGACAAACCATCAAATAAGTGTGCTGATGTTTTGGAGAGGCATCAATCAACCAGGGAGACTGAAACTTCACTGATATTTTCAAACCAAACAATACTATGAAAATTCATTCAAAATATATATTATCAAATCTCCTTCAAACCTTTCAATAACTTGACATTGCTTGCAGCATGAAATCCTCAATCTTTACACATGTCCCAAAAGGCCTTGCATGACAGGTCCTTGACCACTTCTCCAGCCTCCTCCTCTACATGGGAGCCTTTCCATCACTTCCTTCCTCTCCCTTCTATTTAGTCAACTCTAGTCATTCTTTGTGCCTCTGCTTAAACTCTGGTGTCTCAGGGAACCCTTTCCAAACCCCCAGAGGAGATCACATACTCTAACTACAAGCACTCATTGTACGTTGCCCTTTCCTTTTAGCACTTGTATAACTGATTTCAATAATTATGGTCTAATTAGTTGCTTACTATTTTTGCCCCATTTAGATTCAAAGCTCTATTATAGCTGAATCTGTGTCTAATGCTTAGCAAGCGTTACGCACATACTAGATATTTGGTAAAACTGAGGAAAATAAATTAATTTGTAAACCCAATGAGACCAAAACTGAGCTGTGTGCTTTTCTATATTCCAGTTCAGCCATCAGCTTCTTATGCGACAATCTAAATGACTAATGATAATTTATTATTGAGGGGAAAAAAGGAAATCATCAATAATGGAGCATTCATAAATGTAGACTAAATGTTCATCATCCTTTGAACAAAAACAGAAGTTGGGGCAAAACCTTCAACAACAAAAAATTTCCAGATGCCTTTAAAATATTTTTCTATTTCTTTCCTATTAAAAAACAGTATTTACAAGAACAATATAAATGTACCTATAAATCCCACATCCAAAACAACCACAATCACATATTTTATTAGCATTTATGTGTTGATTATTATCTCACAGAAAAGAATTATATATAGTTCTGCAACTCACCATACTTTATTTAAGCTATCAATTAAATACCTAATTTTGAATATTTATGCTCTTTCTACTTTTCCTATTACAATCAATGTAGAACACCAACAGGCTAATATATGAAATGGGAATTAAAAGACAAAACCTTTAAACCATCTTCTTGCATTCTTAAAATAAGAAAAATAATTTCAAGATTTATAATCTGTAGCAAAACTACCTCATAGCATACCACATCAAAATTACTGGTACAAAAATGAACAGCAACAATTTAAAAACCCAAAAACGTTTTTAAAAAAAGGAGTAACAAGCATATTCATTGTATCCAAACTGTTGTTTGAATTGAACTGTCATGCTAGCCAACCAGCTTTACACTAACCTCTGCTTTCCGTGAAACTGGCTTCTAATTGGAATTGTCTGTGCCAGCTCCTCCCGTCTCGGGGCTCTGGGAGAAAGTCAATCACAGGAGCTCTGCTTTCCTGCCTTTGCTCATGTTGCTCCTCAGCCCATGACAGCACCACATTTATTCTCCCATGTTTATTCTCCATAAGGAGAATAGATAGATTCTCCTTATCTACTGCTAGATAAGCACATATCTAGTATGTGCGTAACGCTTGCTAAGCATTAGACACAGATTCAGCTATAATGGAGCTTTGAATCTAAATGGGGCAAAAATAGTAAGCAACTAATTAGACCATAATTATTGAAATCAGTTATACAAGTGCTAAAAGGAAAGGGCAATGTACAATAAGTGTATGTAGTTAGAGTATGTGATCTCCTCTGGGGGGTTGGAAAGGGTTCCCTGAGACACTAGAATTTAAGCTGTGCCTGGAGCTACTAGTAGTTCCCAAACTAGCAAGCATCAGAATTACCTGGGGAGCTAGCCAAAACACAGACTTCCAGGCTCCTCCACCAGAGGTTCTGATTTAGCAAGTCTGGGGTGAGACCCGACCCATGACATTTCTAACTAGTTCCCAGGTGATGTTCATGTTACTGGTCTGGGGATCAGCGGCCTAGTTCAACAACTCCAAGAAAACACTTTCCAGTTTTCATGCCTCTTCATGACTTCAAGTCTCACAGTCTTGTCTTTATAAATCTACACCATCCCATTTAACACTTGATTACACACCTGAGTCACTGCTCTCTAAAGGTTTCATATATTCTTTCACCACAAAATAAGAAGTTTCTCAAGGTCAGTAGCACAAGAAATACTACTCTGGTGACACAAATTACTCAGGACACAGCAGATAGAGAGCATGGACTCAGTATCTCAGCCCAGTCAGAATGGCTAAAACTAAACCATGTGGATTCTTCAATCTCAAGCAAATTTAATTTATTTTAAAATTCATACTTGCTTAGCAAGTACATTATACTGGATTTTTTCAAATATATAGTCACAAAATATATTAAAATAACCTTATTCTTTGATGGTGTGTTTATCTGACTTCCCCTAAATGAAAGTGATGTTCTTGAGAGAAGCAAGTTTATACAGTAATATGTCACTTAATGGTGAGATACAGTCTGAGACATGCATTGTTGTAATTCACTGTTGTGAGAACATCATAGAGTGACTTGCACAAACCTAGATGGTATAGCCTACTTCACCTAGGCTATAAGGTGGTATAGTCTATCTCTCCCAGGCTCCAAACCTGTACAGCATGTGACTGTACTGAATACTGTAGGTGGCTATAATACAATGGTAAGTATCTGTGTGTCTAAACATAGAAAAGGCACAGAAAAGATATGGCATTACAGTCTTATGGGACCACCTTCCTTCGTAGACGTGGACTATATTTCTTGTTCTCCAATTATACATTCATAGTGGATACTCAATAAATACTTGCTCATTGGCATACTAAATGACTAGCCAGAAAATGAATAGTACTGGCACATTCCAGGTACAACCCTCTCAAGTGGATGCTTCTAGAAATAATTATTCAACCTTAGGTCAAATAATTTAGATGATTGTTAAATCTTCAGGAAGCTTTTAAGAAGCAGATTCTTTTTAACTGGGAAATGGTTTTGCCACTTATATTTCATAGGGTTTTAATTTGTTTTTAAAAATCACTTCAGAAATCAATATAGTTTGCAACAAAGCTATTATATTTATTTGAATTAGTTTCATAATCTCTAACATTATTCGTGATAATATGACTTAATCTATAAAATTATCAAAATCCAAATAAATTTGGTTGGACTGCTGTGGATCCTTGGTCAAAAGGCATAAGTGATTTCCCTAACCTGGCCAAATACTCTCAGAAAGAATATATCAGATGAGAATAGGCAATTTTATGGTGGTATGCTCATAGACTAACTAAGAAAAAAGAAAGAAGACTCAAACAAAACCAGATACGACAAAGGAGACATTTTAACAGATACCACAGAAATTTAAAGGATCATTAGAGACTGCTATGAACAAAGATACACCAATAAGTTGGAAAGTCGAAAAGAAACAGAAAAATTCCTAGACACACATAACCTGACACGACTCTACCAGGAAGAAATAGAAAACCTGAAGAGACCAATAACAAGTAACAAGATAGATGCAATAATAAAAAGTCTTCCATCAAAAAAAAAAAAAAAAAGTCCAGGACCTGACAGTTTCATTGATGAATTTCACAAAATACTTAAAGAAGAACCAACCCCAATTCTATTCAAAGTATTTCAAAACACTGAGGAGGAGAAAATACTTTCAAACTCATTCTATGAGGCCAGCATTATCCTGATTCCAAAACCAGACAAAAACACAACAGCAAAAAGAAAATTACAGGCCAGTATCACTAATGAACATGATGAAAAAATCTTCAACAAAATACTAAAAAACTAAATTCTGTAATACATTAAAAATCCATTCATCATAATTAAGCGGGATTCATATCTAAACATGTAAAGATGGTTTCAACACATGCAAATCAATAAACATGATATATCACATTAATAGAATGAGACAGAAAGCATATGATCATTTGAATAGATGCTGAAAAAGCATTCAATAAAATTCAACATTCCTTTATGATAAAAACGCTCAGCAAACTGGCTATAGAAGAAACATACCTCGAAACAATAAAGGCCATATACAACAAACCTATAGCTAGCATGACACTGAACAGGGAAAAACTGAAGCCTTTCCTGTAAGATCTAACAAGACAAAGATGCCTGCTTTCACAACTTATTCAATATAGTACTGGAAGTCCCAGCCAGAGCAATTACACAAGAGAAAGAAATAAAGAGTATCTAATTGGAAAGGAAGAAGTCAAGCTGTCCTGGTTTTCAGATGACACGATCTTGTATTTCAAAAAACATAAAGACTTTAGCAAACAAACTATTTGAACTGATACACGAATTCAGTAAAGTTGCAGGATACAAAATCAACATATGATGATCTGTAGCATTTCTATATGTCGAAAGCAAACAATCTAAAAATGAAATCGAGAAAGCAATCCCATTTACAATACCTACAAAAGAAACCCCTGGAATCTGCCTTTTAAAATATATATATATATATGATACATGTGTAGTTTTGTTACACAGATACACTGCACAGTGCTGAGGTCTGGGATTTTAGTGTAGCCATCGCCTAAATACTGTAACCTGTACCCATTAAGTAAATTCTAATTCCTTACTCTCCTCCCAATCTTCCATCCTTCCACATATCCAAGATCTATTATTCCACTCTCTATGTCCATGTGTACATATTATTTAACTCCTACTTATAAGTGAGAACATACAATATGTGATTTCCATTTCGGAGTTATTTCATTTAAGATAATGGCTTCTAGTTCCATCCATGTTGCTGCAAAAGACATGATTTCATTATTTTCCATGGCTGAGTAGTATTCTATGGGGTGTGCGTGTGTGTGTGTGTGTGTACACACACATTTTCTTTGTCCAATCATCTGTTGATAAGCACTTAGATTGGTTCCATATTTTTGCTATTGTGAATAGTGCTGCAATAAACATACAAGCACAGGTATCTTTTTTATATAATGATTTATTTTCCTAGGAATAAACTTAAGCAAAGAAGTGAAAGATACCTACAATTAAAACTATAAAACATTGATGAAAAAAACTGAAAGCAAAAAAACATGGAATTATGTTCATGGATTGGAAGAATAATCATGTACTATTAAAATGTCCATACTACAGATTCAATGCAATCTCTCTCAAAATAACATTGTTCACAGAAATAGACAAAACAACCTTAAAATTCATATAGAAACAACAAAAGACCCATAAAAGTCAAAGCAATTCTGAGCAAAAGGAACAAAGCTGATGACATCACATTACCTGATTTCAAATTACAATATAAACCTATAGTAACCAAAACAGCATGGTACTAGCATATAAACAGACATATAGACCAAGAGAACAAAACACAGATGGCAGAAATAAATCCATATTTTTTAGTCAACTCATTTTTGACAAGGACGCCAAGAACATACAATGAGGAAAGGACAGTCAAGTCTTCTGGTGCTGGGAAAACTGGATATTCATATGCAGAAGAATGATAAAGTACACCCCTATCTCTCACCTTATACATAAATCAAAATGGATTAAATACTTAAATGTAAGACCTAAAACTAAGAAGCTACTAGAAAAAACACTGGGGAAATGCAACAGGGCATTGGTCTGGACAAAGATTTTTTTGAGTAAGACCTCAAAAGCACAGGCAACCAAAGCAAAAACTGACATGTGATCACCTCAAGCTTAAAAACTTCTGCAAGCAAACAAAGTGAAGAGACAACCTACAGAATAGGAGAAAATATCTGCTAACTATTCAACTGACAAAAAATTAATAACCTGAACATATAAGGAACTCAAACAGATCAATAGTAAAAAAAAAAAAAATCTGAGCAAAAAATTAGCAAAAGATCTGAATTGGTATTTCTCAAGAGGAGAAAGACATACAAATACCCAACAGGTATATGAAAAAATGCTCAATATCACTAATCATCAGGAAAATGCAAATCAAAACCACAGTGAGATATCATCTTACCTCAGTTAAAATGACTGTTGTCAAAAAAGACAGAAAACAACAAATGCTGGCGAAGAAAAGGGAATGCTCGTACACTATTGGTAGGAATGTAAATTACTACAGCCATTATGGAAAACAGTATGGAGGCTCCTCAAAAAACTAAAAACAGAGCTACCATAAAATGCAGTGGTACTGCTAACTATATATCTCAAAGAAAGGAAATCAGCATATCAAAGATATATCTGTCCTCCCGTGTTTATTGCAGCACTATTCATAGTAGCCGAAATATGTAATCAATCTAAGCACCCATTAATGGGTGAATGGATAAAGAAAATGTGATATATACAAAACGAAATATTATTCAGCCATGAAAAATACAACCCTATCATTTGCAGCAACATGGATGGAACTAGAGTTCATTAAGTGAAATAAGCCAAGCACAGAAAGACAAAAATTGCATGTTCTTACTCATATGTGAGAGGCTAGAAAAGGGATCTCACGAAGGAAGAGAGTAGATTGGTAGTTACCAGAGGCCAGGAGCACCAGTGAGAAGAAATGGTTAAGAGTGGTTGGTTAACAGGTACAAAATTACAGTTATATAGAAGGAATAAGATCTAGTATTTGGTAGCACAATAGGGGGACCAATCATTAAACCTGAATAGCAAATTTGGGATATTCTCAACACAAAGAAATGATAAATGTTCACAGTAGTGGATATCTCAATTACCCAGATTTGATTATTACATTGTATGCTTGTATCAAATATCACCTGAACCTCATAAATATGTATAATTACTAGGTATTCATAATAATATATTCATAATTTTAAATTTTAAAATATGTAAATACCAAAGATCCATCTTTATGATAATGTGAACACACAATTAACAGAAATAATGGAATATGCCAAATAACTCTTTATAGATGAATTCGTATCAACTTTATCTCCTTTCTAGTCACCAGATGGTGGACTCATGTTTATTTATAATTCAGATCAAGACATTCAACACATTTTCTGGTTTCCATTACCAAAAAATATAAATAAAATATATGAAAATTCTGTGTAAGAATGTAATTTCAACATTTGAGACAAAAAAATTGAAGGAAAAAGAGAAGAGTGTCCAAAATGAGGTTTCATGCAAACCATTTCAAAAACGTGTTTTTTTCTTATCATGAAAATATACTAATAGTTAATACATTATTTATTAGTATCCCACTTACTAAACCTTCCAACACCGAATGTTTTGGCAAAGTAATTTATGCCCCATTAATTTAATATCCTTCTTCCGTATATATACTAGCACAGAAACCATCTGTTACATATTAAACCATACAAATGCAATTTAATCTGAATTTTAGGTTATCAAATAGTAGGTTTAGGGGGCATAATTTAAATCCTACTTATTCTAAGAATAAAATATCTAACTGCTTGATTCGTATGAAAATTAAATCCCACTTCTAGAATCACTGAAAGGAGAAAAATATATACTAACTACATTATTTGAGAAAAAAGAAAACTTCAATTATTTGTTGAAAAAAATTTAAGGTATCAGGCAACACAAATATTTTCATTACTAATTATTTGAATTTATAGGTACAATGATAGTGATACGGTCGGCTATTGAATATTTTAGACACGATCATAGAAATAAAATTACTGCCCACAAAAGGTGGCATTCTACTTACAATTTTCAAATGATTGTGGGTTCATCAATCACCCTCTGGAATACTAAGTAACTCGCCTTTAAGAAATTAATGTTACAATTACATTTGAGGTTTTTAAGAAATTAATCCACTTATTTTAAATATTATTCTAGTACAAAAAGATGCCAAATATAGTCACGCTGCCATTCACTTCTTCATGCACCCTTTCTAATACCACCGACACTGTCAACTCACAATTTTTTACATTAGGGGCCAAAAGGAGACACTGCTGATTGTCAAGGTAAGTCGTGATTCTTCCTACTTATAACTGAAATACTGGAACGGCATTAGTGGTGGGAAATTGTTTTCCATTTTAGAATATTCTTATAAGAAATGCAAAACAATGGACCTTCATTATATCCTAATGTTTATTTAATAATATATACTTTGTACAAATACAGACATGTAAATGTTAAATCATTTAGTAATCTGAGTCTTGAAGGGTACCAGCTGGAGGAAATTTACTGTCAAATTTACTTTGCATAAAAGTATAACATTTAGTGGGCAACATATGCCTAGATAATTTTCTTTATTTTCCTACATTTTTTCAAAATGAATGTATAGTCGTTTGATGAAACCTGTTTAAAACTCTGCTTCGAAGCTATATTTTCTTCTGAGGATGTATCGGCTTTAATGCTTCCTGAGGAAGTTTTTATGTATTCCCTAAATAAGTACAACAGGTTATAAAATAAATAAATGCAATCTCCAATTTCCATATATCACTGAAAAAATGGTGGTTTGGAATTTAGGTTCAGAGATCAACTTTTAAAACGCAATTTTCCTCTCAACTGTAGATAGAATTTTATGTATGTGAAATGAAAATGCTATGAAAGCAATAAAATTAAACTGAAAATAAGAGTTAGAAAAAAAGACTCTGGAATTTAGATCTTTGAGGAGTTGTCATGTTATACATTTCCCAAAACCTCCTTCTACCTGTCAAAACAAAATCTCGTCGTAATCGCGCCTCTTTCTCTGTAAGACTTTCCCTGACAGGGAAACTACCAGCTTGGACTTTGCTTAAACCCACTGCCAGACTAACTAGAAGAAAGGAATAAATTACAACTCCTTCCTTCTATTTGTAGACTGAGAACCCTTTAACAATGTAATAATCCCAGCACCTGAACAGAACTTGACACACAGTTTGCTGAATGAATGAAAACACAAGGAACCTGTGGGAATTAAAATATGTATTGGCCGGGAGCAGTGCCCATGGCTGCAAGCCCAGCACTCCGGGAGGCTGGGGTGGGGGATCACTTGAGGTCAGGATTGGGAGACCAAGCTGGCCGACACGTTGAAACTCTGTCTCTAAAAAAAAAAAAAAAAAATACAAATAGTAGCCGGGCGTGGTGGTGCGCACCTGTAATCCCAGCTACTGTGGAGGCTGAGGCAGGAGAATCACTTGAACCTTGAGGCGGAGGTTGCAGTGAGCCGAGAGCACACCACTGCACTCCAGCCTGGGCAACAGAGCAACACTTTGCTCAAAAATCAATCAATCAATCAATCAATTATATAATATCTTCCCTCAAGCAAGAGGCTATTAAATGAGTATGAGGGACAGAAGCATAAAAATAGCTCTGTGTCCCCATAGTATGAGAAGCAAATGTAGCGACCCTCAGGCTATTTCACTTGGAGGTTTAGTATTTAACCCTCCCTAATTTATTCATTCATTCGAAAATGAATGAATTTTGAAGGAATACAAAAATTACTGTGATGCACGCAGTTCATGCCTTCAAATTGATCTCATAGCGAGCGTCTCATGATTCTATCGAGATTCAGATGCCTGACCCCTGGTGATCCTTTAGCTTCCCTTTGAAAGTTTAGCCAAATATAAATCCTTTTGAAACAAAATAAAAATTCTGCTACAATACTCAAATCAAATACGGTCAGAGTTCACACTGCTTAGAGGTGTTTTTTTCTTTTATTATTATTTTTGACTTATAATAATTGTACATATTTATGGGGTACAGTGTGTTACACGGTTTTATTTCATTTTCTTTTTTCTAAATGACAAAAAATGAAATAATTTAGATAGGCTTGTCTCATTTTCAACAAGCTATTCTCCAGTATCTTCTATCTGCCACAGTTTCTGTTCCTGGTTCCACTCATGGAAATGAAAACACTCCCTGAAAATTCTCTCCACAAAAATTTTCTTCCTCAAAAAGTTTTCGGTGAAGCAACGTGGAAGGAGAATAAGGCATACTTGAGAACGGGACTTTCTTTTTTTGTTTGTTTGCTCTGCTGCCCAGGCTGGAGTGCAGTGGTGCGATCTCTGCTCACTACAACCCACACCTCCCAGGTTCAAGCGATTATTGTGCCTCAGCCTCCCAAGTAGCTGGGATTACAGGCATGCGCCACCATGCCTAGCTAATTTTTGTATTTTTAGTAGAGTCAGGGTTTCACCATGTTAGCCAGGCTGGTCTCAAACTCCTGACCTCAAGGGATCTTCCCACCTCGGCCTCCCAAAGTGTTGGGATTATAGGCATAAGTCACCACACCCAGAGAACAGGACATTTTCTAAAGTAACAGGAAGAAAGGAAAGAAGGGAGGAAAGAATGAAGGGAGGAAGCCTGGTTTTTATATAGGCCTCAAGGGCCATGCTACAGAATTTCACTGAACATGAAGTGATATATGATGAGATACATTCTTTTGATAAACACTCTCAGAAGACAGGCTGAAGGGGGTCTTACTAGGCTGCACAGTAGAATGTAAGGTTCCTTTTTATATACTTCCAGTGCTTGTATCCCTGTTTGCTACTGATGCATTCTGCTATGTGGTTCTATGTCTATTCCCACAACTAGATGGTAAACTCCAAGTCACATCTCACTCAGCCGCTTTCCACTGTCCCTAGCCCTCTGCAAGGTCAAAGAAAAAACATCTCCTTATAAGAAAAAAAAAAGTTAAGTGAGGCGGAGAATAACTGAGTAGAGTTTCAGTTACACACTGCTGGTCTTAACAATTATTTAACTCTTCTGTACATGTGTTCAATAAAGTATTATTTGATTAATATAGAAAACAAAGATTTGGGAGGTAGGAAATGACACACTGACAATGTTTATAAAAATTCAAGAGTTAGTTTTTATGGTAGCACTACAATAGGTTCTAGAACCTGTACTCAATTTCATATCCCACAAAGACCATATATTCTTACACTATACTATTATCCCTCATTATATAGCAAGCTGAAATTTGCATCTCTTTTTATCAAGTGCTTAAGCAAAGCTCAGCCACACTTTTGAAAGTGTCAAACATTTAAACTGTTTTCAAATGTTTGAGGCTTATAAAAACTAAATTATGCTATGTCAAGCTTTCTTTAAGGTTAGTCTTGATATTAAATGCCAAGATTGAGAAGACAATGCCTGTTTCTGATTTATTATTTCTCTTCTCCCCTCCCTCTCAATCCACACTTACAGGCATACACATACAAACACATTCACATACACTTACTTTAAAAACTACTTCATATTTCAGCACAAAAGCCCTCATTTAAAAAACATTACCACTATAAAAAATGCAAAACAAAATTTCAGAAACTTTAAAAATTAGTGAGAAAAATTACCTACACTTCTAACACCATAACATTTTAATAACAATTATACATTTTTATTCATTGTTATTAGACATTTTAGAACTTTAAGATAACATCTTTTTACACTAATAAAGTTTCCCCCAAATAGTATTTTTGTGTTTTTAATATAAAAGTTATACAACAAACCTCCTAGTTCTGTACATGTATCCCAGAACTTAAAGTATAATTTTAAAAAAGTTGAACAGTCAAAAACACATATAAAATTGTCACAATAAAAACAATATTCACAGAAAAAGTTTAGCCAAATATAAATCCATTTGAAACAAAATGAAAATTATACAATATTCAAATCAAACAATCCAATATATTAATATACATTCAATTTGAGGAAAAAATTATTTTGCTTCCCATCCCCTTTGAGCCTCTAGTTCTTTATTCGTGAAAATAACTGCTTCTTAAACAGTCTCCATTAAAAATACACGTGTTTCAGAGACTAAGAGAACAACATGCAAAGAGACTCCTACTGTAGAAAGCTACTTTGCAGAAAATTTAAACCACGATGTGCTTAAAATGCCAGGATCTCAAAAGTTAAAACAGTGGTTCTGCACTCCTTTTCTCATTTCATGAGTGTTTAGGTCAAAAAGATGTCCTTGTTCTTTTTTTTTTTTTTTTTTGAGACAGAGTCTTGCTCTGTTGCCCAGGCTGGAGTGCAGTGGCGCGATCTCAGCTCACTGCAAGCTCCGCCTCCCGGGTTCATGCCATTCTCCGGCCTCAGCCTCCTGAGTAGCTGGGACTACAGGTGCCCGCCACCACGCCCAGCTAATTTTTTGTATTTTTAGTAGAGATGGGGTTTCACTGTGTTAGCCAGGATGGTCTCGATCTCCTGACCTCGTGATCCGCCCGCCTCAGCCTCCCAAAGTGCTGGGATTACAGGCGTGAGCCACTGCGCCCGGCCGATATACTTGTTCTTTTACTGAAAGTTTACTGACAACAAATCTTCTAGAGTCTGAGTGTGAATGAAAGTCAAATGCCAAGTCTACAGTGCTTTCCCAATATAAAAATTGTTTTTATATTGGCTTGTTTTTGTAAAGGATTTCTTTTTGTAATAGACTTATCTTTGTAAAATATAGTATCTTTGAAATACAATGAATAATGTTTATCTAATCACTAAAAATAATCCTTAAATAAAATCAATTATAATACTGACTTCTGCATTTTTCAATATGGTTGTATCTTAATCAACTGAATTCTCAAGATTTGCCAAATTTTTATTTTTAGTCAAGGATCTTTCTTTTGTATTTCTTCTCTAACTTACTTTAACTTTTTAAATGGAATAACTCTGATAGAATTACAGTGTTAATGTTTGTGTACTTTATATTTCACGCTCTAGAATATATTAAATGCTTAGTCTTTTGCCGTAAGATAGAAAAAGCTGGTTTAAAATGAGATCCACATGAGACCTTACCTTCTGATTTGTTGTTCTTCCTCTTCAGCCATTTCTCTACTGTCTCTGCACTAACACTTTCAGATACAAATTCATCTAATACCTGGGGGTGAAGAGAAAGATATGCCTTCACTTTTTCATCTGTCAAACCTGTAAAAGAATCGAAAAGAATAAAATTCACCTATACAACATCCTCATATCAATGAAAGGTACAGTATCACAACACATTATGCTAAGACCCAGCAACCTCTCATCTAACGGAGAGAGGGCTGGAAAGAGCGGGAAGGGGAAGTTATTGCTTAGTGGGTACAGAGTTTCTACTGGGAGTGACAGCAAAGTTTTGGAACTAGACAGGTGAATACTGCCCAACATTGGGAATATACGTAATGCCACTAAATTGTACGCTTAAAACAGCATTTAAAATGGTAAAAACACCATTTTTCATATATACGTGTGTGTGTGTGTGTGTGTATGACCACAATAAAAAAGAATGCAGTTAGTTTAGCAATTTTAAACTACAGATATTACATCATGTTACATAGCTGTTTCTAGCAATAAATTTCAGAGTTACATATGAACCAATGCCAAGATCCAATGCTGTACATTAAGGCTTACAGAGTACTTATTTTTTCGGTATATAGTTACCACAGATTTAGTGGTCAAAGCAAGTGAAACTCTAGCAAGAGTAGTAAACAGGAAAATGTAGCACTGAAACATTATAGGTGCTACAAATTGTTTAATAAATAAATGAACAAATTATTATCTTTTATTGCCTTACAACACAAATCCTTCCTTTTTCTCAAAGTCATTAAACCCAGTGGTATAACTAATGTTCAGTTCAGAATAATCTTGACATTTATTCATTAATATTCTGTGTATGTAGTCAGTTTCACTGAAATACTTTTCATAGTCCAATGATAAGTACTGAAAATACATAAGATTTGCAAACAAAGTATTTTCACGTTTTCATATCTCACATATAAAGTATATGTTTTCAATGTGGTGCTTTGTGTTGGTATGCCATCTCACTAAACAACCCCAAACACAAACAGGCTTTGAATAATTATCCTTCAGTGACGAGAATTATTTTTACTACTGTATCTTTTCTGTGAATTATTTGAATAAATTACCCTTTTTAGGGATGGTTAGGTTAAAAAAAAAAAAGGCAATGAAAAACTGCACTCTGAGAAAAAAAAGAAGGAAAGGAAGCATATCTTTATGACTCCAGAGAGTAGGTTGTATGTTTTCCCAAACAGACAAAGCAGAGAATTCATATGTGTTAATTAATTCTGCTGGGAACTAAAGTCACAACTGTTGGGATTCTACAACAGAATGGTATAACTGAAAAGGAAAATGACTTCTTTCAATGAAATTGGTAGTTAAATAGTCAATTTAAACCACACACACACACACACACATATACACACACAAATAGAGTTGTATAAGACAAATGAAAATAAGATCTCTGGCTATATTCACCCTGCAAAAGAGCCCCAGTGGTGTAAAATTCAGTGTGAGAAATTCTATAAAATGCTAAAGATAATTGGCTCAATAAAGTTAAGTAAGTGCTCTCCTGGCACAGCAAATTATAGTCCCTAAAAACAAAAGGTGCAGGATACTACAGTAAGCTGATAGCATACTTGACCTTTGAGAAGATAGATAATGCAAATTTCATGCTCTCTTTAGGTCCTCCATATTCAATATTGATTCCTTCTTAAAATTTCTTTCTGCCACTCCCATGACACAAGGCTATAGAATTCTTATCCTAACTTTCTAACTGCTCTTGAATTCTGCTTTCTCTTCAACAATCCATAATGACGACACCAAAATCTAAATCAGGAATCTTAACATATTTTTAATCTCCAGTCTAGCTATTTTCCCATCACCTCAAGCTCCATCTTAAGTCAAAACTATATGAGTTATCTCCTTCTCACTTCTTCCCAAAGAGATTTTAACTCTTGGTTTTCCTTTTTGTGTTACTATTACTCTACATTTTCCCAGAAACTGAGGCTGAAAAATATAGTAATAACTGACTCATTCCGACTTGTCATCTCATTTCATCTTAGTGCATTACCATACAAGTCATATTTGCCAAATTACATGAGATAAAAGATATGCATCCAAAATAAACAAAAAAACACTCGTTAAACTCAACAATAAGAAAACAATCAACCCAACTGAAAAATGGGCCAAAGGCCACTTCAGTAAAGAAGATATAGATATGGCAATAAACATTTAAAAAGATGCTCATTGTTAATCATGAATTGAAGTTAAAACAAAAATGAGATTCTATTACACACCTATTAGAATGGCTAAAATTAAAAAAAAACTGACAGTACCAATTGTTGGCATGGATGCAAAGCAACAAAAATTATCATTTAATCATGATAAGGATGCAAAATGCTACAGTGACTTTGAAAGACTGCTTGGCAGTTTCTTACAAAGCTAAATAGAGTCTTTCTGTATGACCCAAAAATCCCACTAGTAAGCATTTACCCAATGGATATGAAGACTTATGTCCACACAAAAACCTCCATGTGAGTGTTTTTGGCAGCTTTACTCATAATCACCCAAATCTGGAAGCAATCAAGATGTCCTTCAATACACAAATGGATAAACAAACTGTGATACATCCATACGACTAAATATTTCACACTAAAAAGAAACGGGCTAACAAGCCATGAAGTAACATGGATGAGTCTTAAATGCATATTGCTATGAGAAGAAAAGCCAGTCTAAAAAGGATACATATTATATAATTCCAACTATACAACACTGGAGAAAAGGCATAAGCTGCAGAAGTAGTAAAAAGATCAGTAACTACCAGGAGTTCAAGGGGAAAGGGCAAATTATGAATAGGTAAAGTACAGGGGATCTTTTAGGATGATGAAACTATTCTGTAAGACACTATAACAATGAATACATGACACTATGCATTTGCCAAAAATCTGTAGAACTTTATAGCACAAAGAATAAACTATCACATATGTAAATTTTTAAAAACTCAATTACAAGGTCAGGGGATCTCAGGATGGAAAGCGTAATGCAACAAAAGAATCTAAATGTATTACACATGTAATATAAAACATATAAAACAACCTCCCTGAAGCGGGTGGCAGAGGATAAGGTGCTAACCTATAGAACTTTGAAAATAAGTGGGGTCTGTGAGACTAAACACAAAATAAACTGTACATAAGCACCACACTCTAGTTGATAAAGTTGTTGTCCCAAGAGGGTACAGTTTGACACTGGTCAATTAAACAAATGAGTGGTAGATGGTGGGGACAAGATTTCTCAATGGTAGAGTGAGATGTTACAGATAAACAAAAGGAAGAGTTCAGAATGATCCATGTGGTAATGAATTAAAGTTGGAGATATCAGTGAACTCATGTATGACAATACAAATAAAAATGGTTACATATAGAAATATTGGTAGATAACGTATATCTCATAAATACACACAAGTCTCACTTTGCTATGTTAGCTGAGAGGGCCTAGAAGCAACAATATCCCGGTATAATTGCATACATACAGCACCTAGAGCTTGGTTGCTAGTATCAGTGTACAATAAAAGGAACCAAGACTCCATGAAGAAACAGCTAAATTTAGGATAAGAACAGAAAATACATAAGCTTGGAGTAGCTGATGATTTAAAATTTGCTACCAGTAAATCGCACAGACAGACAAATACAGACAACTATTCCAAAGCAATTGTGTATATTTGAACGAGTATATTTTAAAATATATCATTCCTGCTAATAAACTACAACCTTTCATCTACATAACATTTTGCCAGAGTGGAAACAGATAAAACTAATTAAATTGACTTTCATTTTCATTTCATTTTTCAACATCTGGCAGGAGTACTCATGAGCAGGGGCTGGTTAAAAGTAATAAATGATAGAAGAGAAGCACACGGGTATTGATAGACTGAATGATCAGGGTAAGTTATGAAGAGCTGATGAATCTCATTAATTTTCGCAGTGCAATTTGCAAATGCCCATGGAAACTGTCATGAAGGATTACAGTCTAAACAAAACCAAACTGAAAAGCAGAGTGGTACATGTAGTGGTTAGATTTAACACTGACCTGAAGATACACAACAAAAGGCATAATAAAGACTGATGAATATTTTAGTAAAGATAATTGCTTCTATGGTTAATGATTCAGCCAGCAATCTGAGGGGTAGATAAGAATTAACTTTATTTTCTTGCTGAGTAACTCTTTTAAAGAAATGGATAAACACCACAGCAATATCTCTACTTCAACATTTTGATATTGAGCCATAGAGCAGTGATGAAAAGGATTGACACCTTTGAGTTTCCACGCATAATAATGCAAAACATCAGTAAAAATAAATAACATCAACAATGATACATTTTTATATCTTTGTTTTTAAATACAGTAGCATTGAGGCTACTTTTCTTCTGTCTTCACACAAATCTTACAAGCTTCTCATAATGTAACACATTACTATGCTACCCTTTTGGTTTTTGCTTTCTGCAAGCCACAAATTCAACTTTCTTTTTCAGATGAAGATTTTGCCTATTCACGCATATGTATATATATACATTTAAAACTTTTATCAAATCACACCAAAAAATATAATGGCCCTATGTACTCAACAGCCAGCTTCAACCATCACAATTCATAGCCAATATTTTCCATCTCTACCACCTACTCTCCTCTCATATAATTTCAAAGCAAATCCAAGAAATTATTTTAATATATTAGTACATTTCAATATGTATCTCCAAAAGATAAAACTATTCTAACCATAAATACTACTATCACACCTAAAGAGAAATTATTATTTTTAATTCCATCAAAAATATCCAGGCTTTAAATCTCTTTTTTTTTTTTTTTTTTTTTTTTTTTTTACAGCTTGTTGGTCTGCACTAGGACACAAGTAAATTCAACATGTTGCAGTAGCTGGGAATTTCATTTTTTAAATTATATTTAGGTCTCTTTGGTGCAATAATATTCCCCTCCATCTCTTACTTTCCCCCATTATAACTTATTTCTGAATAAAATAGGTTTTTAGTCCTATGGTTTACTTCAATCTGGATTTTTCTGACTTTATCCCTGTGGGGTTTACCATGTTCCTCCGCTCTCTGCATTTCTTGAAAATTGACATTAGACCTCAAGGCCTGAAGAGATGTAGGTTCCATTTGGGGTACAATTTGGTCAGTGTTACTGCACACTTCTGTCAGAAGTTTTTTGTGATGTCAGCAGCATTAGTGGCTCTTGAGTGACTAATTCAGTAGGGCTTGACAATGGTGATTTTCCTCATTCTATCATGCCTTCTTCATGTATTAGCTGAAATAATATGAAGAGAAACTTAGCTTCATCTACTATGTGGTTGTCCGGTGGGACAGTTCATGTAGATCAAACAAGACAAATGCTTAATTTGTTCCCCTTTGTTCACCAGTTTTGAAAATAATGAGTGGATGCAGTAACATTCTCCCATGGGTAAACAACTAAAAAATAACAGTATTACTACGAAACCATATATTTGAATAAATTTGATCTGTTTCTTCCATTGTAACTATTATCCTTAACTGGTGCTCAAATTGTCCCATCTTGCAGCCAGGTGGAGGAGCCTCTTCAAGCAGGTTCAGTCATTCTGACAAGAACCTAGTAGATCTCAACAGCTTCCATCCTCTGCTAGTATGAGATATCTTAGGTTCCTTTTGTTCATTTTCTGCCCCAGACATAGAGTCGTACTCTTTTTCTCAGGATCTCTAGTTCCTTTCAGTAAATAGAAGTATTTCAATTTCAGGAAAATGGAACTAGATTACATAATCATTCATTGTTCTATCACACAACAAACATATAAGGTGGGTTTCTTTATCCTTTAAGATATATAACCAAGACAAATATATAAGTTATTATGGTTTTTTCTGTTTTTGTTTTTGTTTGAGACAGAGTCTCTCTGTGTCACCCAGGCTGGAGTGCAGTGGCGTGATCTCCGCTCACTGCAAGCTCCGCCTCCTGGGTTTAAGGGAGTCTCCTGCCTCAGCCTCCCGATTAGCTGGGACTACAGGTACCTGCCACCACGCCCGGCCAATTTTTTGTATTTTTAGTAGAGACGGGGTTTCACCGTCTTAGCCGGGATGGTCTCGATCTCCTGACCTCATGATCCACCCACCTTGGCCTCCCGAAGTGCTGGGATTACAGACGTGAGCCACCACGCGCGGCTGCATTATTATGTTTTAAAGTCACTTGAAATATTTAACTCTCTGTGGCTATGTCACCAACTGAATGCAAATTAGGTTCATTTCTGATATATCTTTAAATGTGTCTTTATGACAATATATTATCCTAATAAGCCAAAGCCTTTATTATTTCTGAAGTCTCATCACCTTAATATCTATAAAAATTATTTATTTTAAAAGTCAGTTTCAAATCGGAGGCTAAAGAATTATTGTTTTACTTATTCTAAGAAATAATGTTAAATTAATAATCATAGGTACTAAAGGATCTAGTATAAGAATTAGGAAAAAGCATTTTTCAGTAGTAATTCTACCATATAAATTGTGGAGAAAGATCCCAATTTTGTGTCTGTATTAATTTTAAAAACCAGTCAAAAGCATATGGCAAGTATCCAGTATATCCTTCCTCCTCTCCCATTATGCCTCTCGTCCATGACACCTGAGTTCTGCTTCCTACAATTCCACATCACAATGCTTTTACATGCCCTAAAATACGTCTTTCTGACCTTAAAAGAATTATTTTCTGCCACATTAGGTATCTTATCTCAAGCCCTCTGTCCTTCCTCAATCACAGAAAAGGGAAAATACACTAAATTTCCATTATCTCACAGTAACTAAACTCAGCTAGGTTAGGAAAAACCTTTAAAAAAATTCTAAGGTATACGTAACCAATAATCTTTTATTTATTGTAATAATTATCTCAATTTTGTAATTTCTTCTGTGTTTAGCCCAGATACAAACAATAAGTAAAATCATTTTCAGCTTCTTACAGTGTCAGTCCAACTGTAAGATAAATTTGGGGGAGAATACCACCATTTCATGCTATTAATTACTGAACTATAATAGTCCAGTTATCAAAGAACAGCTTGAACTGTGAGGGGGCTGTAATGCATGTCATATGAGGAATGGGTGAATGAGTACAAATGTTTAGTTTGAAGAACACAAGATTATTGATGGGCATTGTTGTTTAATCTGAATGTTATTAAGTAAAACAGGTTAAGATATTTTTGGTTTATTCATATCTTGTTTTGTTTTTTCCATCCATAAACCCAGGGGGCAAAACTAGAATTAATAATTGAGGAAGTCAGATAACAATTCAACTTCAGGCAGAATGTTTAGGAAACAAGGCTTCTGTAACTGGAATGGGCTACATGAGCAGACAGTGCATCCTCCCACAATTGAAATGTTCAATGAAAGGAAAATCCAATAACTTTACAGACCTTTCACAGTGTGAAATGGTTTCATATTTTCCAAGCACCAAGAGATAAGTATATATACACATTTACGTTAAAAAATCTTATTAGTTTCAAAAGACAATTCCAAAACATATACCAGAAGTAGTAAATTTTCTTTATATTTCAGTATAAATAATTGTAGCAACTTAATAACAAAATCTGTCAAGTTAAAAGAAAACGTATCTTGTGTCATACTAAGCAGTGTTATACCACCACAATGCTCATCAGCAATGTTCTTATTAACTTGTGTGTGTGTTCTCCCCAACTGCATACTATTGTTCTAGGCTGTACACATATGCATCATGTAAAACCTTCCTTTATTTGTCCAAAAGCAAATGAAGGTCAGCAGATGTATAACTTTAAAATCAGGTAAGTTTGCTTTCAGAATCCCAAAATTCAACTTCATACACCTCCTTCTCTGTATTTACCTCTCATGCATTTACACTACAACTGTTTCACCTCCTTCCCCACTAAAAAGATAAAACAGCTAATAGCATTTGTTAATAACAGTTGGCCTACTTTGAATGCTCTCTGCATATAAGATACTATGTTATACATGTTACACATACTAGCCCAGGTAAGCCTCAGAGAACTAAGTATGTGGCACACAGAAAATGTTCAAAATATTTACTTAATAAATGAATTATAATCCCCAAAATATATAACAGGAAAATGAAGCAAAGAGAAGTTAAATAATTGTAGCAGTTTTCTATTGGCCACAGAAACAATAATTAGGGTTGGAATGAAGATATAAGCCCAGGATGTCAGCTCTTAAGGCCAAACTGCCTTGTGTTTCTTTACACTTCCTCCCGTCTGAGGTTATTACACTTTAACAGGAGTGTTATTGGTCAGGGCTAGCTCCAATTTGGAATTACAATTTACATGTTTTTACCTCAAATTATCAATTGAAGAGTCTGACTGCTAATCTCAGGCTTTGATAAAGAGGTGGAAAGAAATCTTTGTAGCAGAAGCCCCCTGGAGACCCAAGACTAATCGGAAAATAAGTCTAACTGGAGGATGGAAAGGGAGCAATCAGTAGCATTGATGCCACTTAGCCCCATGCTTCCCCCATTTCAGTCCTCCAGCATGCCAAGCCCTTCCTTTCCTCTCCTCATCCACGGTCTTCGCTGCTATCTGCCCTCAATCCCCTCCTCTCTTACGGCTCAGTGAGACATTTAGCCAATTTAAAGGCAGTTTCACTGGAGCTACCTTCACTAGCCACACACTCTCCACTCACTGCACTATACTCTCATTGTACCCTCCTCCTCCTACACTTCAAGACAGTCATCAAAAGCTGAAATTTCTTACTTATTAGTAGGAATTTATTAGACTTCAGCCTCTGCAGCTAGACTATAAGCTCCATGGTCTGTCTCATTCTCTACATAGCACAGTGCCTGGCTCTGGGCAGAAAAGGGGTTAACAAAGCAGACCTGACAGTGCTCTCCTACTTGGAAAGGCTGCTTGCAAGGTCAGCCCTTGGCTGGCATCAAGGACTTTGGCTCTGGGGGTGTTCCCAGTCAACAGTTAACTAAAGACCAGGCCACTGTGCCTAGACTGTTTGTGCATTTGTGCAAACAATATGGGTTCATGCTGAACACCTGCGTTCCTTCTGGGAGTCTGAAAGTTTAGAACATGCCAGGCAGAGGGTGTGTACCTGACCAACCCCCAATAAGAAAACTGGGAATTGAGTCTCTAACATGCTTCCCTGGTAGGTAACACTAGACAAACACTGTTAGACGTCACTGCTGGAGGAATGAAGGTATCCTCGGAAGCCTATGCCAAGTCTCTCCTGGATTTCACCCAGTGCACCTCTTCCCTTTGCAGATTGTACTTTGTATCCTTCGGCTCTCATCAAGCATAGCCTTGAGTACAACTACATGCCCAGTCCTGTGAGTACTTCCAGCAAATCACCAAACTGAGGGGTAATTCTGAGGACCCTAAACACAGAGACTATCATCAATTGAATTAATTACTTAATAATCCTTTGTCTTGTATGATTTCACAGAAGACTAACAGGGAGTGGTATAGGTTTGTTTGCTGAAAACGGCCCAGTTCACAAGATCACAGACGGACCCACCAGGAATCCCAAATCCTACAGCAAGTACCTGAGCAAAAGACCCCTCCTCTCATAGCCTGCTGTACCTACTTAAATTCCCATTCCTGCCCAAGCCTACATGAGATTCTTTTCTTTCTCTTACTTCTATCTTCACTTTCCTTTTTTCATCTAAAGAGTTTAAACATGTAATACGTCACCCTTTACATAAAACTTCATGAACGTAACAATTTATATAGCAGTTCTTTCTAACCACTTACTGATTAAGAGATAGGCTCTAAATTTCTTTTTTTTGGGAGGAGGGGGGTGTCTTTTTTTTAAAGGCAAAGTCATTTATATGGAAATGAATGGAGGTTATCCAGGTGACAGATGTAAACAGTTTTCACTATCATTAAAATAACTTGAAAGTTTTGGTAGAAACAAAGAGATGTTTCTTTAGATTTTGGTTAACTCGATTGACCATTTTTAACCAAGAAGAGAAAACAGGAAGCAAACTAAAAACAAATGCCTTATAATAACTATCCTTGTCCCCCAAATATATCACCTAAAATAATTTCTTTCCAACCAAGTACATTCCACTGAAAGAGAATTGGTCTATGACCTAGAAAGCAGTCATTTAATGAGCCTTGGTTTAATATACTGCCAGTATTCTGACCTACATAATTGATTACTTATTTCACGTGAATTAACAGCCTAAGGGGCGCCTTAGCTGCAGAGAAGGTATTGTTTCCCACATTCATAATTTGCATTTATCAGAAGATAAATTCCATACTGCTGTATTTCTAAACCAAAGTGAAATTAATTACTTGCTTTCTCTCCTAAGAACATAAATGAAAGTTTCTTTTAACTGAGAAAGTCAACTACAAACTTGAGCTGCTCAAAATGATAACATAAAGATGAAAAACATTTTTTTGATAGAACTAATAAGAGTAAGCTTAAACTCACCAAAATTTACCCTTTCTGTGACTCAGAAAACCAATCTCCAAAGTGAAGTCTCAAATGGAGACAAGACATGCAGGCACAGGTTATGTTATATAAAGGATTTAATGCTCCCATCCCTTTAGCATAAATATAATTCCAGATCTACAGTAACTCAGTGGGGGACTGGGGGTTCTGAGGCACCAGATGCTCAAATATAGGCTATTTTCCTTAAGAAAGTCACTAAAGTGTCTTGAGCAATACCTCATAAGCATAGGCAACCAAAGTAAACATGGACAAATGGAATCACATCAAGTTAAAAAGCTTCTGCCCAGTCAAGGATACAATCAACAAAGTGAAGAGACAACCCATGGAATGGGAGAAAATATTTGCAAACTATCACTCTGACAAGGGATGAATAACCAGAATATATAAAGAGCTCAAACAACTCTACGGGAAAAAAATCTAATAATCCAATCAAACAATGGCCAAAAGATTTAAATAGATATTTCTCAAAAGAAGACATGCAAATGGCAAACAGGAATATGAAAAGATGCTCAAAATTACTGATCATCAGAGAAATGCAAATCAAAGCTACAATGAGATATCATCTCACCCGAGTTAAAATGACATATATTCAAAAGACAAGCAATAGCAAATACTGGCGAGGATGTGGAGAAAAGGGAACCTTTGTACACTGTGGTATGAATATAAATTAGTACAACCCCTATGGAGAACAGTTTGGAGGTCCCTCAAAAAACTAAAAATTGAGCTACCATATGATCCAGCAATCCCACTGCTGGGTATATACCCAAAAGAAAGGTAATCAGTATATCAATGAGATACCTGAACTCCTCTGTTTGTTGCAGCATTGTTTACAATAATAGCTAAGATTTGGAAGTAACCTAAGTATCCATCTACAGATGAATGGATAAAGAAAATGTGGTATATATACACAATGGAGTACTATTCAGCCATAAAAAGGAAGGAGATCCTGTCTTTTGCAACAACATGGATGGAACTGGAGATCATTATGTTAAGTAAAATAAGCCAGGCACAGAAAGGCAAACATCGCATGTTCTCATTTATTTGTGGGATCTAAAAATTAAAATAATTGAACTCATGGACACAGTGAGTAAAAGGATGATTACCAGAGAGGCTAGGAAGGGTAGTAGGGGGCTAGGAGGAGGTAGAAATCATTAATGGGCACCAAAAAAATGAACAAGTGAATAAGACCTACTGTTTGATACCACATTAGGGTGACTACAGTCAATAATAACCTACCTGTACGTTTTAAAATAAAGAATGTAATTGGAGTGTTTGCAACTCAAAGGATAAAAGCTTGTGGGGATGGATACCCCATTCTCCATGATGTGCTTCTTTCACATTGCATGCCTGTATCAAAATCTCTCATGTACGCCATACACATATACACCTAGTATGTACCCACAACATTTTTAAAAAATAATTTTAAAAAAAGAAAGTCACTTAACCCTGTAAGCCTCACTGTCCCCATAAACAAAAGATGGGCCCCAAAACAGTACCTGCTCCATAGGGTTATAATCCATGCAAACATCTGAGCACATACTAAGTGACTTGTGACAGTTAATTCAGTAACATCTATCTTCATCAAAACAGTAGCACCATTATATTAAGAAATATTATGAAATTAAGATTGTAAGAGAAATGCCTTCCTGTTAGAAAAGACCATGCTACTGTTTTAGATACATTGATAATAAAATCTCTATTTACCTATATTTAAGAATATTTCATCTAGGTGTGTCTCAGAATAATTAATGGTTTAGATACATCCATGATGCTTATATTGAGAAGTATCAAATCCAGAAATTGTCTAGCTAGCCATCATATTAACTGGAATGTGTACCCACACACTAACCTCAAAGATACCAAGACAGTCTAATGTGAGAGCTTCCAGGCAGAACCCACAGAGATGGGTGCCCAAGGCTGGATCCAGCCAATTTGCTACAAGGAACAAGCCAGAGGAATGTGAAGTCAAAGACAAGTACAGTTGACACTTGAACAACAGAGGTTTGAATTGCACTGCTCCTATGTGACGATTTTTTCAATAATTATACTGGAAAAAATTTTGGAGATTTTCAACAATTTGAAAAAACTTGCAGACGAACTGCATAGCCTAGAAATACTGAAAATTTTTAAGAAAAAAATCAGGTATGCCATAAATGCATAAAATATGTAGAAACTATAAGTGTTAATAAACTTATGTTATTGATAAGGCTTTTCTGTCAACATTCAGCTATTTGTACTTAAGTTTTTAGGGAGGGAAAAGTTCTATGCAGGACTGAGCTGGGGGGTCAGTACCTCTAATCCCTGCATTGTTCAAGTGTCAACTGCATAAAACAACACTCCACAGAGTGCTGGTGGTTAAGACCAGCTTAAGGCAAATATTCAACCTTGAGAGCTGAGCTTACACAAAACAGTCAATGAATCAAAACGGGTAAAAACAGGAAAAGAATAAGGGGCCAAGGGTTTGGTCAAAGTAATACAAGGAAGTCCAAGGCTTCTGCCTTGATGACAGCTGTGATGGACACAGTTCCCTTCTTTGTATTGTGACATAGTTCAAATGGTTCTTGAGATGTGCTAGCTAATTTGGATTAAAGGGGACAATAGTCACTAACTTTGAAGGTAACAGATATGTTATTACATTATATGATAACATTAACCAAACCACTAAGACCCAACTCTCTGTCACCTGAAAGTGAAAGTGAATTCTCAAGTGCTGGACAATAGCCATGAAATACAAGTAAGCCTAATGCTAAGTAAATACATTCTGTACCTCAGCCACAATGCACACAATGAGCCTGTGGACAAGCATATCGGCTATGAAAGGGCAAGTACAGCCTTGCCTGGGAGTCTAGAATCACTTTCCACATTTAAAATAAGAATTTAAAATCTATGACTGTCTACTGAGGTTTTCAGTAAAGCCTTGATAAATCTTAAAAAAAAAAAAAAAAATTCTGAGCCGGGTGCAGTGGCTCATGCCTGTTATCTCAGCACTTTGGGAGGCTGAGGCAGGTGGATCACCTGAGGTCAGGAGTTCGACACCAGCCTGGCCAAAATGGTAAACCCTGTCTCTACTAAAAATACAAAAATTAGCCAGGCGTGGTGGCATGTGCCTGTCATTCCAGCTACTCGGGAGGCTGAGGCAGAAGAATCGCTTGAACCCAGGAGACGGAGGTTGCAGTGAGTCAAGATCGTGCCACTGCACTCCAGCCTGGGTGACAGAGCAAAACTCCATGTCGAAAAAAAAAAATTCTGATAAATACTCCCATAGAAATAAACCTTATAGTATCCACTGTTTTAAAAGAGATTAAAATATGTTAAAGAAGAAAGATAAGAAAATAGGTTTCTGGTAGTATAATTTAATCTGATGGGAAAAGAAACAAAAAATGGAGAAAAGAGAGACCAAAGAAAGAGACTTATATACCGATTCATAATTAATAACCTTCATGATCACAGTTTCAACTGGGATTTAAAGAAAGCAAGAAGAATAACAACCATAATTTCTTATGCCCATTTAGTAAGATATTATTTAAAATGAACATTATCATTTATTTAAAGACTTTAAAAATTATACCCTAAAAGTGAATGACATACGTTAGGCATTCTATAAACTATTCCTTTCCACTTATCAAAATACGTTTTCTAAAAATCATGATATTCATATGCAGACTTGAAACAAATAAAAATCACAGAATATATAGGTTTTCTATATAAATAAGCTGTCATATTTTTTCTTTCTTTGCTAGCAAATATACCTTCTTGAAAATGTTTGATTATCAATTCACCCAAGAATTTCTTTTAGACTTCCTCTATAAAAGGATATTACTATTTATATTTCCTCAATGCAATGTAATTCATTTAAAAATACTGTGAAGTCTGACTATGAGTCAGGCATTGTATTTTGTTTTAGGATGAATAAGGGAACTCAAAAAACGAAGACAAACAAAGATGAATCGTTAGATGGATAAGCATGCTGCAAGGTCAATAAGGGTACAATGAACAGAAACATGAAGTATACCTGACGTGATTAATTCTAAGTGTTGAGATTCTTTTTATTCAGTACGTGTTTAATGAGTGCCTACTATGAATCAGACATATCTTGACATGCAATATATAACAAACGCTATGCCTAACCTATGGAGCGTGGCAATGCCTCAAGGATCTAGAACTAGAAATACCATTTGACCCAGCCATCCCATTACTGGGTATACCCAAAGGATTATAAATCATGCTGCTATAAAGACACATGCACATGTATGTATACTGCGGCACTATTCACAATAGCAAAGACTTGGAACCAACCCAAATGTCCGTCAATGACAGACTGGATAAAGAAAATGTGGCACATATACACCATGGAATACTATGCAGCCATAAAAGAGGATGAGTTCATGTCCTTTGTAGGGACACGGATGAAGCTGGAAACCATCATTCTCAGCAAACTATCACAAGGACAAAAAACCAAACACCATATGTTCTCAATCATAGGTGGGAACTGAACAATGAGAACACTTGGACACAGGAAGGGGAACATCACACACCGGGGCCTGTCGTGGGGTGGGGGGATGGGGGAGGGATAGCATGATATTCATATACAGACTTGAAACAAAGAAAAATCACAGAATACATAGGTTTTCTATATAAATAAGCTGTCATATTTTTTCTTTCTTTGCTAGCAAATATACCTTCTTAAAAAGTTTGATTATCAATTCACCCAAGAATTTCTTTTAGACTTCCTCTATAAAAGGATATTACTATTTATATTTCCCCAATGCAATGTAATTCATTTAAAAATACTGTGAAGTCTGACTATGAGTCAGGCATTATATTTTGTTTTAGGATGAATAAGGGAACTCAAAAAACGAAGGCAAATAAAGATGAATAGTTAGATGGATAAGCATGCTGCAAAGTCGATAAGGGTACAATGAACACATATATATACCTAATATAAATGACGAGTTAATGGGTGCAGCACACCAACATGGCACATGTATACATATGTAGCAAACCTGCACGTTGTGCACATGTACCCTAAAACTTAAAGTATAATAAAAAAAATAAAAATAAATAACGGAAGCACTATAACAACAATTCAAGTAAAAAAATTAAAATTCTCTTTAATACTGGCTAAGCCTAGCCAACAGAAACTGGTGACAAATTATAGATAATGAAGCAGTGGGATATGTCAAAGGTGACTCCAAAGTTTCTAGCTTAGGTAATTGACCAGGCAGTGATGCTAGAACATAATTAAAAATATAAAAGGTCGTGAAGGATTCACGGAAAAGAAAATTGTTTTGGTTTGGGATCTGCTTAAATGTAGTTGCCCATAGGGCGGCTATATGGTTATTTCCAATACGAAGTAGGAAATAAAAATGTGCAGCCAAAAAGAAGAAAATAGGGGCTAAGAGGGATATACATGGAAGTCATCCATTTTGATAATAGCTGAAGATTTACAAGTGGATTAGATTTCCCAGGAATATTGAATCATATCCTATGTGGCAAAGAAAAAGTGAATTCTCATCTTTGTCCTATATTATTGGTTTAAATCATAAAAGAAAGTTACATACTGTCTCATCAGAAATATTTTTAATTCATTCTAGAACAATTTGAAACACGTATGAGAATATTTTTTTCAACAAGATTATACAGTAAGCCCATTAATAAATCCCTTCTTTATTCAAATCATCAAGATTCAAAACCACCAATATAGTATCTTAGAGGATAACCTTTTGTGGTAGGCAGAATTTGAAGACAGTCCCTAATATGGTTTGGCTCTGTGTCCCCACCCACATCTCATCTTGAATTGTAGCTCCCATAATTCCCACGTGTTGCAGGAGTGACCTGGTGGGAGATAACTGAATCTTGGGGCCAGTTTCCCTAGTACTGTTCTCGTGGTAGTGACTATGTCTTACAAGATGTGATGGTTTTATAAGGGATTTCTGCTTTCGCTTCTCTTTCATTCTCTCTTGCCGCCGCCATGTAAAAAGTGCCTTTCACCTTCTGCTATGATTGTGAGGCCTCCCCAGACATGTGAAACTGTGAGTCCATTAAGCCTCTTTTTCTTCCCAGTCTCAGGTATGTCTTTATCAGCAGTGTGAAAACGAATTAATACAGTCCCCAAGACTTCTCCCTGATATGCACACTCTGCATGATCTCCGGCACTGTGAGGATGTATTTTACTTCCACAATAGGACATGTTATGCTACAGGTTGGTCCTAAAATAGGAAGATTATCCAACTGGGCCTGGCCTAACCAAATGAGTCCTTTAAGAGCAGATATTTTTTTTCTGTTGGTGGCAGAGTTCATGATTCAAAGCACAAGAAAGATTTGAAGACTCATTGCTGGCTTGAAGATGGAGAGCCATATGCTAAGAAATGTAGCCAACACCTAGGAGCTAACGAGACCTCAAGCTCACAGCCAGTAAGAAAAAGGGGACCTTCAGTCCTACAACTACAAGAAACTAAATTCTGCCAATGGCAAGAATCAGTTTGGGAGTGGAGCTTTCCCCAGAGCCTCCAGAAGAGAACTAAGTAACGCCAACACATTTATTTCAGTCTTGCGATATTCTGAGCAAATAAAATAGTTACACAGGGTCTACAGAACTGTGAGCCAATAAACGGGTGTTGGTTTAAGTCACTAAATTTGTGGTAATTTGTTATGAGACAACAGAAAACTAATAAACCTTTACTTTTCTAAAGTAAATTCTAAAAATTGAATTACTTTTATTATTAATCCAGTTAAGTAAAAAGAAACGTATTCTCCAAACTATGTCACCCTTAACCAGTTAAGCAAAAACTGTAACTGCTGACAGTTGTCAAGTTGTAAACAATACTTTGTTTAGTGTAAGCACAAGCCCAGGGGAGAACGTCTATGCTTTTGTAAATCTCATGTTGAATTGTGGCCCCAAGTGTTAGAGGTGGGGGCTGGTGAGAGGTGACTGGATTATGGGGGTGGTGTCTAATCGTTTAGCACCATCCCCCTGGTGCTGTCTCGTGATAGAGTTCTCATGAGATCTGGTTGTTTAAAAGTGTGTAGCATGGGCTGGGCACAGTGGCTCATACCTGTAATCCCAGCACTTTGGGAGGCTGAGGCAGGCAGATCACGAGGTCAGGAGATCGAGACCATCCTGGCTAACACAGTGAAACCCTGTCTCTACTAAAAATACAAAAAATTAGCCAGGCGTGGTGGCAGGCACCTGTAGTCCCAGCTACTTGGGAGGCTGAGGCAGAAGAACTGCTCGAACCCAGGAGGCGGAGGTTGCAGTTAGCCAAGATCATGCCACTGCACTCCAGGCTGGGTGACAAGGCAAGACTCCAACTCAAAAAAAAAAAAAAGTGTGCAGCAGTAAGTACCTCCTTTGCTCTTTCTCCTGCTGCCATGTGAAGACACGTTTGCTTCCCCTTTGCCTTCCACCATGATTGTAAATTTCCTGAGGCTGACCAGCCATGCTTCCTATGCAGCCTCCAGAATTGAGTCAATTAAACCTCTTCTTCACAAATTACCCAGTCTCAGGTAGTTCTTTACAGCAGTGTGGGAACAGACTAACACAATAAGCATACAGTTCAATGCAAAACTGAACTGTAAAATCATGTAAGCCAAAAGAATCACAAATACACCATGATAAAAGGGAAATAATAACAAAAATATAACATTTGTTGCTGTTGCTGTAAAAGGGTTGCACTACATTTTTTTCTGGCCTAACAAATTAATGTGTTTTGAGTGTTTTAAGATGTAAGTCTTAATTGTAAACTGAAATAACCAATAACCAGTTATTGGTCCTAAAATAGGAAGATTATCTAACTGGGCCTGGCCTAACCAAATGAGTCCTTTAAGAGCAGATAGTTTTCTCCCGTTGGTGCCAGAAGTTCATGATTGAAAGCACAAGAAAGATTTGAAGACTCATTGCTGGCTTGAAAATGAAGACATGAATACATCAGATTTTTTAAAAATCTAAAGAACTACAGAGCTATCAAATTTTAGCATTATTATTTTTAATAGTTGCCAAATTGTAACCATTATTTATCAAATTCTGGTAGAGAAATAAGAGAAAGTTTTTTTAAATCATTAAATTTGAATTTCAGAAAATAAATACTGGCCAGGTGTGATAGCTCATACCTATAATCCCAATACTTAAGGAGGCCGA
This sequence comes from Pan paniscus, assembly GCF_029289425.2. Classification (NCBI taxonomy): domain Eukaryota; kingdom Metazoa; phylum Chordata; class Mammalia; order Primates; family Hominidae; genus Pan; species Pan paniscus. The sequence continues at coordinate 185,748,769 of NC_073254.2, forward strand.
GGCAGGAGGATCACTTCAGCACAGGAGTTCAAGACCCATCTGTGCAACACAGCAAGAAATGAAAGCATCTTCCTTGGGAGCAGAACTAAATGACTAGACCAGCATGACCATCATTAGTTTACTAGGTATACTATATCTATGTATTATTTTAATAATTAAGACAATTACAATGTTAAGATAGTTCAAAAGATATAAACCAAATTTATATTTAAAGGTTATAATTCATATTATGTATAAAATAGAATATAGCCTGTTATTAAATCTATATACCTGAAGAAAAGTAATGAATTAGACTTAAGTAGACACAAAAGGTCTCAATTTTCCAACTATTTTACATGAAAACAAAGACACTAGTATTAGCTCTTCTCAAGATAATTTTCAGATAAATATTATTTAAACTACAACTTAAGACAAAGATGAAAAAATCTAGAGAATATCAAAAGAAAGTCCTAACCATTAAAAACAGCAACTAACAATTCTTCAAGACATGTTTGATATTTTTTTTGTTTAGCATCTACATTCCCTAGTCCTACCACTTTCTTCTCAACTATGCCACAATCTGAGTCACAATTCTGTTTTCCAAGTTTCCATGACACTGCACTGCTCCACTACTGCCCTGTACTGACCATGTTATAGTAGGTTAGCAGGGAGATGGTTCTCTTATCTACTAGGCCTAAAGATCCTTGAGGAACAGGAGAATTGTCACAGTCAGAGCCCACCTGGCCTGGCACGTAGTAAAGTTTAAATCATAAGTTCTCAGCTGGGAGAATCTTTAGTCCCCCAAGAGACATCTGGCAATGTCTGCTGACATTATGGGTTTTGGTTGTCATAAGAGGAAGGGGGTACCAGTGACATCTAGTGACATCCAGTGCGTAGAAGCCAGCGAGGTTGCCTAACATCCTATGGTGCACAGGAAAGCCTCCTGACAGCAAAGAATTATCCACAGAAAGCATCAATGGTGCTCACGCTGAGAAATCCTGTTTTCAACAAGTGTTTGCTCAAATAATGTGGACTTTATGAAGACAACAAAACTGCATAAAATACTGCAATCAGAATAATTTCAGTACTTATTATAAAAGTATGGCATATAAGTTAAATATCCCACAACTGAATACAGGAAAAAAAAGAAGAGGGGAGGGGGAGGGGCAGGGGAGAGGCAAGGGAGGGGGGAAAAAGAAAAAAAGAAAGAGAGGAAGGGAGAGAGGGAGGGAGGAATGAAGGAAGGAAGGAAGGAAGGAAGGAAGGAAAGAAGGAAGGAAGGAAGGATTTAGTAATGAGATCAAGAAGTTACTATGCTATTGCATTGCAGATAAATAAACTTAAGCAATTTGCTTCTAATTCCCAATTATACGGAAACCACGGGCACAAGAAAGTATTGATGTTTAGCACTGACAAAGAAAACTAAGTATAGACATCATTTCTTCGTACTGCCCCTCACAGCTGAATGTTTCTTGAGTGATGCAGCCTTTCTCACCTATTTATCTAACATATAAAATAAAAATTATACCTCTAACTCATGGCTTTCATGAGAATTAAACATAATATATGCAAAAGACATAAACCATGGCTCAAAAATGGTAGATACAGCTGGGTGCAGTGGCTCACATCTGTAATCCCAGCACTTTGGGAGGCTGAGGCAGGCCCAATCACTTGAGGTCAGAAGTTTACGACCAGACTGGCCAACATAGTGAAACCCTGTCTCTACTAAAAATACAAAAATTAGCCAGACATGGTGGTGTGTACCTGTGATCCCAGCTACTTGGGAGGCTGGGGCACAAGAATTGCTTGAACCCAGGAGGCGGAGGCTGCAGTTAGCTGAGATCGTGCCACTGCACTCCAGTCTGGGCGACAGAGGGAGACTGTCTCAAAAAAAAAAAAAAAAAAAAAAGGTAGCTATAATGATGATACAAATGAAAACATACATGTACCTACAGATATAAACACAAACCCACCCTCCTCAGTCAGTCACCCCCTCCACCCTCTCCCACTGATCATAGTATTCAAAGAGAATAAACTATTATTTGTGATTTCAACAAAAGAATTAAGTTAATAAAAGAATGCTGAGCCACAAAACCCTTGGCTGGAATTTCTCTTCCCCTAAAATCCTCAATTCAAATACATATCCTTTAAAATAAATATTTAGAGTCAAGATTATTAACTGGTGGATTTCCAAGGACAGGTTTCCTGAGGAGTCCAACACTGTTCCTCAAAGCAGAGCTGTTTAGAGAGCCAAGAAACATGAGAGCTGGTGCTTGCTCCTTATTAAGAAAAGATTGGGGGTTGAAGGTAGAGAGGCACCCAAGGCTCTCTAGTCCTGCTGCCCATCCTTAAGCCTACACAAATGCAAGAGGGAGAACAAGGACTGATAAGACCCGTTTTGACAATCTTGGTTAGACAACAACGAAATGTTGTTGAAAACATCTTCTTAATACAGAGATTACTAAGAAATGGTTGTTTTCAATCTTGCATTAAGCCAATTCAAACTTAATAAATGAAAATATCAACTATGGCCACCTGCCCCTGTATATTCTAAGACTACAGGACATAGTTATAGCTACTGTAGACATGTTACTTCCTTGTCTAGTCAAGCACCCCAGTGAAGAATTCCCATAGCACATTTTATACTTCTGTTTGTTTACATTTTAAACAATGCCTCTCCCATTTTCTGAGAGTAAATTTCTATATTAGTTAATGCTTCTATATAAGTAACTGACTTGGAGCTTGTCTGGCACCGAATACATCTTACTTTAAACATTTTATTTTCTGCTTACAAAATAGAAATAACAATAGGATGAATCAAGGTTTCTTCCTGAAAGTGAGAAGTTAACTAACTATTCCTCTCCAATATTCTTAACTAAAGAAGTGGAGCAAGAGAGTAAGTATAAATAGCTAGAATTGTGCTTATAATAAAAATCTGCCCAAAATGTGTCAAAAACTCTTCTGACATTACCACTGTAGTGTCAAAAGGGGAATATATAGCATGGCATACATTGAGAAGTTAGGAATTCCCTTAACAAAATGAAATTGATAACAATATTGTAGGAGAAACATACAAAAATGTATACTAAGGTCTTGCAAGACTACAGATAAGATCTACCAATAAGAATAATTTTATTGAATCAACCCAAATTCCAGATTGTAAAAATCAATATGTATAGAAATTCTGAGAATACTTTATCTGTGTAATTTCATTACTCAATGACACATACAAAATTATTATAGCTAAGAACCAATATGGAATATGATGCCAAAGTCTTAGAAAAAGAAGAAAATCTGGAAATCACTAAATACTTCATTTTATAAATGAGGAACCCAAGGCCAAGCAATGAGTCCAAAAAAGCTAGAGAGTAAACAAGATGCCCCACCTCTTACTGTAACATCATTTCTCCAAAAGAATTCTAAGTCTTTATTTTTCCATTAAAAAAAAATTCTGGCCAGCCACAGTGGCTCAGGCCTGTAATCTCAGAATTTTGGAAGGCTGAGGTGGGCAGATCACGAAGTCAGGGGTTCGAGATCAGCCTGATCAACATAGTGAAACTCCGTCTCTACTAAAAATACAAAAATTAGCCAGGTGTGGTGCCACGTACCTGTAAACCCAGCTACTCAGGAGGCTGAGGCAGGAGAATCGCCTAAATCCGGGAGGCAGAGGTTGCAGTGAACCGAGATCATGCCACTGCACTCCAGCCTGGGCGACAGAGTGAAACTATGTCTAAAAAAAAAAAAAAAAAAATTCCTCCTGGCCCGTCTTAAGTCCATTTGTGGCTTTCAAACGGAATGCTGAGTCCCATACTGTTACTGATGATCAAGACATGTCTTGAATCTAATGCTACAATACACTGATAGGTTAGTATAAACTCTCTGGTACAAAAGATTGCACAGAGGAAATATTTTGGACAGAACTAAAGATGTTTCTTAAATAATGAAATGTTTGCACCTCTTGAATCTATGGAATGCTTGTGTGGGAGGATTATAGTAATTCTCACTGCAATATATTCAAGCTTTAGAGAATAAGTAGAAATCAACTCAGGTCACTTTCGAAAAGCATCTAGAATAACCAAAAAAAAAAAAAAAATGACAATGCAGAGAGTTCAAAGGGCCTACCCTTCCACAAAAACACCAAAAACCAAGTTAAACCTGTCAAAATCAACTTTGTTAGAACTCCAGAAAACAGTCCAATGTTTCCAGCACCCAGGCAAATACTGAATCCAGAAAACAGGCAACTTAAAAAACAGTAGAAGACCTTTGCAGCATTTAAATCTCCCTTTGCCCCACTCCAACTCCCTGGTTCAGCAGCAGTCTTGAAGATGGCAGTCCACATTCCTGGCATGGGAACTTGGTCTCTAATTTCAGAGGGAACAGAGCAGATCTTGTTCTCAAAGAGTCTTGTTTTCTATTTTGATCTATCTGACATTAGGTATATGACTTTGCTTCACCTAACTCAGAAGTCTCTCAGGAAGAAAGGTGGCTACATGGAAAGAGATCCCGATAACACTTCTGAGAGCAAAAGACTGCAGCTGAAGCTAACAACAAACATACTGAAACACTGGAAAGAAAAACTCGGGAGAGATATTCTTTTAGGGGAAGTAAGGCATTGAAAGCTCTGGCATATACCAGAGAATTCAGAAAGCCACACGCATGCCCAGGGAAGGATACATGCTCAAGAAAGACCTGAGAAAATACTAAACATCTGGCTGATGTTTAGCCTCAGTGAGACAGCAGGAAGTGGAGGCTAAGGCAGAGCTGTGAAAAGCTTAGCTAAGCACTGAAGGACTTCCCCAGCCCAGAGCCAATATGCAGAGATGGACAGATTATTTTACCTTTTATTTTTATTCCTTCCTTTTACAACTCTAAATATCCAATAAAATCTCTATCAACACACCAACTAAACAAATTTAAAATAACAGAGTTCAGATACCACACAGAACAAAGAATGCAATTAAGTAGTTTACAAAACAGTCAATAAAAACAATTAGAAAAAGTCACTAAACAACTAAACAACTACAACCCACGGTAAGAAACAAAAACAATAAAGAGGAGGAAAATTTGTTTTACAGAGCTATAATATTCAAAATGTCAAGTTTGCAACAGAAATCTATGAAGCATGCAAAGAAGATGGTATAGGCAATTCACCCACACACACAAAATGAACAGAAAGTGTCCTGGAAGAAGCACATATGGACATACTAAAGACTTCAATCAGTTGTCTTAAATATACTAAATAGAGTTAAAGGAAACCATGGACAAAGAGTTAAAGGAAACCAAGAGATTATTGTCTCAAAAACTGGGAATATCAATAAAGATACAGAAATTATAAAAGTAACCAAACAAATTCTGGTGCTGAACAGAACAATAATTGATCTAAAAACCTCACTAGATAGTTTCAGCAGCAGATATGAGCAGGCAGAGGACTCACTTCAGCATTTCTTTTGAGACAGGTCTACTGGTGACAAATCCTTCACCTTTAATCTTGAAGGTAAGTACACTGAAACTATCCAAATGGATGAGCAGAAAGTAAATACTGTGAATCTATACAGATGGACAAGCAGAAAGAAAAAAAGAAGGAAGAAAAATAAACAGGGTCTAAAAGAACTATTGCATATAAATTATAAGTTTCCATAGAAGATCCAATTTAGATACTAAGACAAAAACAGGTAATAGGTTGAAATTGAGAGGATGACAAAAGATATTCCAGACATATAATGACTAAAAAAGAGCTACATGTCTTAGCTAATGCAAAAGAACTGTGGGATACCATCAAGCATATGCATAACAGGAATTCCTAGAAGGACAGGAAAAAGAGAAAAGGGTAGAGAGATTATTGGAAAAAAATAATGGCCAAAGAGTGCTAACTTTGATAAAGGACATTAATCTATACATCCTAGAAGCTTGATGAGCTCCAAGGAGGATAAATGCAAAGAGATCACCAACAAAACATGTTATAATCAAACTGCTGAAATACAAGGACAAAAACAGAACCTTGAAGGCAGCAAGAGAGAAGCAACTCACCACATAAGAGGGAGCCTCAGTGAAATTACAATTAACAGCTGGTTTCTCAGAAGAAATTATGCAGGCCAAAGGCAACAAAATGACATATTTAAAGTGTTCAAAGCAAACATAAATGCCAACCAAGAATTCTATATACGACAAAACTACCCTTTAAAATATAGGTAGAAATTAAGAAATTTGCAGATAAACAAACAGTGAGGGAGTTTGTCACCAATTGGCCTGTCCTACAAGAAATGCTAAAGTGAGTCCTTCATGTAGAAAAGGAGCATAGTAACTCAAAGCAATATTAAGAAATAAAGAACACTGATAAAAAAAAAAAACAACTACACAGGCAGATACAAAAGCCAGTATTACTGTATTTTGTTTGTAACTGTTTTTATCCCTATGTGATTTACAAACAAAATGCATAAAACAAAAATCATAAGTCTCTGTTACTGAGCAAAGATGTAAAAATGTAATTTATCCACAAAATAAAAGAGGAGGAACAAAGTTGTATAGAAACAAAGTTTCTGTATATAGATGTTCCTTCACTTATAATGGGGTTACATGCCAATAAAAACATTGGCAGTTGAAAATATCATAAATTGGAAGTATGTTTTCAATTTATAAAATGTTCAATTTACAGTGGGTTTATCCAAACATAGGCCCATCATAAGTCAAGAAGCATTCTGAATGTGTATCACTTTTGCACTGCTATAAAGAATAAACATAATCAGTAAAACCACTGTGACTCAGAGACTATTTGTACTATTAATGCTAAGTCAATATTAATTCAAAATAATTTCTTGAAAGTTTAATGGGTCAATTGTAATTTCCAGAGTAATCATTTTAAAAAACCTAAAAGGAAATGAGAAACTAACAAAAACAATATGCTCAAACACACACACACACACACACACACACACACTCACAAAAGAAGGCATACAGAGGAAATGAAGAACAAAAAGACATAAACATTTAAAACAAAACAAAATGGCAGGGGTAACTCCATACTTACTGATTATTTCAAATGTAAATAGATTAAAATCTCCAATTAAAGAACAAAAAGTTGGCAGAATGGATTTTTTAAAAATAACTCAACTATATGTTGTCTATAAAAGATGCAATTTAGATACAAAGACAAAAAATAGGTAATAGGCTGAAAGTGAGAGGATGGGAAAGATATTCCATTCATAAAGTAGCCAAAAGAGAGCTACAAGTCTTAGCTAATGCAATAAGACAAGAATAGAGAACTAAAGGTTTACAGTTTGGGAAGGAAGACATAAAACTGTTCACAGATGACATGATTGTCTATATAGAAAAATTTTTTTAAAAATCAACAAAAGCTTCTTGGAACTAATAAGTGATTATACGAGATTTTCAGAATATGAGTTAAAACACAAAAATCAGTATCTTTCCTATATTCCAGGAATGAACAAGTAGATTTTGAAATTAAAGGCACAATATCATTTGCACTAGCACTCAAAAAATGAAATACTTGGGTATAAATCTAACAAAATAGATACAAACTCTATATGAGAAAAGCTACAAAATTCTGATGAAAAAAACTCAAACAACTAAATAAGTGGATACATATTCCATGTTAATGGATAGGAAGACTCAATACTGTCAAGATGTCAGTTCTACACTCAGTGCAATCAAAATAGAAATCCCAGGAAGTTATTTTGTGGTTACTGGAAAACTGATTAAAGTTTATATTGAGAGACAAAAGTCTCACAATAGCCAGCACAATATTGTAAGAGAACAACAAAGTTCGAGGACTGACAATGCCCGACTTCAAGACATACAATAAAGCTACAATAATCAAAACAGTGTGGTTATTAGGGAAATAATGGATACATGGATCAATGGAATAAAACAGAGAGCCTATAAACAGACCCAAATAAATATATAAAACTGATCTTTGACAAAGGAGCAAATGCAATACAGTAGAGAAAAAATAATCTTTTCAACAAATAGTGCAGGAACAGCCGGACAGCCTCATGATAGAAAATGAATATAGACACACACCTCAAACCAGTCGCAGAAATTAAATAAAAATGGATCATAGACTTAAATGTAAAACACAAAATGATAAAACCCCTAGAAAATAACATAGGAGAAAATATAGATGACCCTGGGCATGTCATTTACTTTTTAGAAGCAACACAAAGACAAGATCCATGAAAGAAAGAATTGATAAGTTGCACTTCAGTAAAATTAAGATTTTCTGCTCTGCAAAAGAAACTGTCAAGAGAATAAAAAGACAAGCCACAGATTGGGAGAAAATATGTGCAAAACACATATCAGATAAAGACAACCCAGAATAGACAAAGAACTCTAAAGCTCATTAATAAGAAAACAAACAACCTGATTATTAAAAGAAGTCCAAAACATTAACACATACGTCATCAAAAAAGACATACAGATGAGCAAATGAAAAGATGCTCTACATTATATATCATGAGGGAAATGCAAATTCAAATAACAGTGAGATACCATTACATACCTATTTAAATGGCCAAAATCCAGAACACTGACAACACCAAATGCCAGCAAGAATGTGGAACAACAGGATCTCATTCACTGTTTGTGCGAACGTGAAATGGTACTCTGGAAGACAGTTCGGCATCTCTGGCAAAGGTAACAGTGTGGGTCAATGTCTGGAAATGAACGCCAGAAAACATAGGACAGGAAATCTCCAAGTAACTCAATTACACTGCGGAACATGATACCAAGGAGAAGATTCTGGAGATAAAGGTGTAGATAGAGCAAAGCCAGGACAAATCACAAAGTGCCTGATAAGTCATGAGTTGCTCTGTTCTAAAGGCAACCAACAGCTGCTAAAGGGCTTTGCTTAGGCATGACAGTGACATGATCATAATCATATTTTTAAAAAGCAAACTCAACTCTAGTAAGTGAAATATGAAAAAATGAGCAAGTCCAAATCCCAATCCTTACTGTCATACACTATTAGTAAGAGTCTATATCAATACAATCACATTGAAAAATTGTTTGGCAGCAATCTACCGAAAAATCTGAACACAGGCATATTCTATGACCCAGAAATTACACCCTTAAAAGTGCACACTTAAGTCCATCAAAAGCCATATATATTATTACAATATTCAAGAAAGCACTATTTATGATAGCCAAAACATGGAAACTACCAAATATCCGTCAACATTAGAACAGATAAATCACTTAGTATATTCACACAATGGAATATCATACAATAATGAGAACAAACTATTCAGAACTGCATGGAATAATATGAGTGAAGTACACAAACCTAATGTTGAACAAAAGAAACCAGACACAAAAGATAAATACTGCATGAGTCTATTTATTTAAAGTTGGAAAAATGTCACTATCTGTAAGAAGTCAGAAAAGTGTTACCTTAAGGGGTTAGCAACTGGAAGGGGACACAAGAGGGGCCTTCAGTATTATCTCTATTTTTCAGTCAAGGAAGCTAAGATTCACAGGTAAAATTACTTACAACTAGTAAGTTGTGGAAATGGCATTCAAATCTATGCCTGATTTTTAAAAATACATAGCCATGGGCTAAAAATGACCTAGAGAAACTGTCAAAGTGTTCTTCAACTAATGTTTATTGTCCTATGCCTTTATGCACACTGACTCCACTGCTAATAGTGCCTTTTCTTCACTGATAACTTCCCTGTAAACACCTGCTTATTACTTCTACTATGAAACCCATTCCCAGTCTCTCCCCATATACTTAACAGGCTCAGTAACCAGGTATTTTGTCTCTCTCAATACTTTTTTTAAAAAAATATATAATTTATCGAGTACTTATTAGGTACCAGGCATTTTATTGGTCTTTTCCCAATAAGGATAACAGGGTTCGAAGATATAAATAATCCAAGGTCACGTGTCTAAAATGTATTAAAACTAGAATCGAAATCAAAACTTTCTGAATGCAAATCTAAAGCTCTATTATATTATGTGTCCATCTTTCACCTTATCTTATTGCTGATAATCTATTTATCTGCTTTGACCTCAAGATTCTTATTTCTTTGGAAGCCAAGAGTCTCTACTTACCTTTGTAACATCTGCCCTAAGCCAAGTGCCCAGCACACAATAGGTACGCAACAAGGCTTTTTTTTTTTTTTTTTTTTTTTTTTGAGACGGAGTCTCACTCTGTCGCCCAGGCTGGAGTGCAGTGGCACAATCTCGGCTCACTGCAAGCTCCGCCTCCCGGGTTCACGCCATTCTCCTGCCTCAGCCTCCCGAGTAGCTGGGACTACAAGTGCCCACCACCACGCCTGGCTAATTTTTTGTATTTTTAGTAGAGACGGGGTTTCACCGTGTTAGCCAGGATGGTCTCGATCTGCTGACCTCATGATCCGCCCGCCTCGGCCTCCCAAAGTGCTGGGATTACAGGCGTGAGCCACCGCGTCCGGCCAGCATTTTTTTAAAGAACTAAGTATAGTATACCACCCCTCCTTATCCACGGTTTCACTTTCTGCAGTTTCAGTTAATCACACAGTCAACCACAGCCAAAAATATTAAATGGAAAATTTCAGAAGTAAACAACTCATAATTTTAAATTGTGCACTGCTGTGAGTAGCATGATAAAATCTCACATGGTACAGCTCAGTCCCAACGAGGACATGAATTCTCCCTTTGTCCAGCGTCTCCATGCTGCAGACACTTCCCATCCCTCAGTCACTTTGTAGCCATCTTGCTTATCAGATCAACTGTCATGGTATCCCAGTGTCTGTGTTCAAATCACCCTTATTTTACTTAATAACAACCCAAAAGTGCAAGAATAGTGATGCTGGCAATTCAGATACGCCACAGAGAAGCCATAAAGTAGTTCCTTTAAGTTAAAGGGCGCAAGTTCTTGATTTAATAAGGAAAGAAAAAACAAAGGTATGCTGAGCTTGCTAAGATCTGCTGTAAGAATAAATCTATCCAAGAAATTGTGAAGAAGGAAAGAGAAATTTATGCTAGTTTTGCTGTTGAAAATGTTATTGGTGAGAAAATTAAAAAGACACTATTCTGGAAAATCACAAAGTTTATACAGCTACGCTTGTTCAACAGAATAGCCATTAGTGACAAGTAGCTACTGGAGACTTGAAAAGTTGCTACTCTGAAGTGGGATGTGCTGTGAGTGTAAAGTACATACTGGATTTCATAGACAACAGTACAAATGTAAGAATGTAAAATATTTCATCAAATAATTCTTTAATAATCAGAAGCTAAAATTCTAATATTCTGGAATAAATTAAGTCCATTTTATTATTAAGTTAATTTCACTTACTTTTTTAAAGTGGCTACTAGAATACTTTAACTTATGTGTGTCATCTTTACTTCACGTTATATTTCTGTTGAACAGCATTGTTGTAGGGGCCTTTTTTTCTCCTTACTCAAGGACATAATCTAAATTGTCCCTAATTGAGACTATTAAAAGAACAGTGGAAACAGCCCATGTAACTGCCATCATTTGTCCTCGGTTCCACATGAAGAAATGAATTTATTATTCTTTCTTCTTTTGCACAAGTGTTGTAAGACTGTGTCAATATTCAAAGAACATATTCCAACCTTTCCAATGTGCTTAAAAATTAACCTTGATATCACCATTGTTTAAGTGACTGCTGTGGGTCTGAATGTTTGTCTTCCCAAAATTCTTATGTTCAAATTTGTAGTATAATATAATTATCTCTGTTTACCTTCACAGCCTGTGACAGTCTTCCCTCCGTTCAAACTGCTTGTTTCATGTCTCTTTATAGGAAATGTTCCTCTTGTCTTGTTAAACTCATACCCTCCTCTTAAATCTACTTCAAAAATTTGTTTTTTAACCAAGGAAGAATGCTTCACAGGAAATGTTACTCCCTACTCTCATTCCGGTTTACTGTTCCCTGTGTAGGCACTATCAATAAATGTTGAAGGAAATGCAGAACTGCATAAAGCTGCATAAACCCACATATATTCTTTGCTGTTAAGAGAAAAAGAAAAAAATTGAAAGTGCCAAAAGTGTTTGTTTTCTGGAGAGGAAAAAATTAAGCAGGAAAAACTTTCCAATGTAAACTACGCAAAAATTACCTGTTTTAACCAACGGAGAGCCAAGAAAAGTTAGGACACAAACTACAATGCACATTCTTCTCTGTTATGGACTAAATTGTGTTCCTCCAAAATTCATGTGTTGAAGTCCTAACCCCCAGTACCTCAGAATGTGACTGACTCTGTGTGGAGAAGGGACCTTTAAGAAGATGATTAAGTAAAATGAGGCCCATAGGGTGAGTCCTTAATCCAATATGACTAGTACCCTAATGGCAGCCCTAGCAAACTAATGCTCTCCTTTCTGAAAAAAAGTATACTTAAAATTGTTTAAAAGGCAGAATGAATCTTTTAATAACTGGACAAATATTGTGTCAAAAATAATAAGCATACAAAAACAAAAACCATCAATCTGATCTGATATCTAAAACAAGCAAATGTAGCATTACCATGTTCCCAATGCTTAAATTTAGCTCAAGCCACTAGGAGAAACAATTATAATAAATGGACAGTCCTTGAGTAAGAATTAATACCAGGCCGACAGTGATATTTTCACATATACTTTCAAAACATACACACTTGAATTTTACAATTTACATGATTTTGCTTTGTTAATATCAAGAAAACAGCGTATTTCTTTTAAGCTGTACATTTTCAAAATCAAAACCAATCTTCTCAAACACTACTTAATTTTAAAAGAGGAAATAACTCGATTTTCTTTAATGATAAGTTGGCATCTCAACACAAAAGGGTCTGCCAGAAAATCAATGCTATATAAGACATACATCACTTTCTTAAGCATTGATATAAAGTCTTTCTCTGGTCTTTGAAGTAGAAACTACGTCTTAATCATCTTATCCTCAGTGCTAGTAATTACAGTCAATTATTATTAGTAGCATTATGTTCTATAAAGTCCAAACACTGAATCAGCAAATACTTGACCAATGCTTGCTCCTATTGGAAATACAAGGTTAGGTTCCTACAAGCCTTTGGTGACATTTTCATCAACCAATCAATACATAACCCTACTCTGTACATGCACATGTCCACAAATGACAGTGAAAACACTATGAGGATTGGGGTTACAAATCAATTTTAGTGAGTAAGCAAATGAGCAAATACAAAATTCAAAAATAATGAGAATCAACTATCCTTTCACACACTAAGCACTAAACAAATGTTTCAGAATCACATGAACAGATGGATAAAACCATTATCTTACTGAAGTGCTTTCATTACTTCTAGTAATTTCATTATTTTGATCCCATCTACGACACTTATATGACACTGAATCCACCAGCTGTTTGCTAGCAGAACAGCAACCTGAGTCTTTGGGAACCACATCTGTCCTCTGCCTTGCTTACCTTGCAAAAAATTGATTTCATTATTTATTTTACTACATCTTTGCTGATAAATATGAAAATACTGGAGAAGCAAACACCATGAAATTCTGTTGGGAAACCTAGGAATTCAAGTCCTGCCAATAGACTGGAACAAGAAATTACACACCACTTAGGCATCATCAATGAGATACTCTAAACATTCCTATGCTTTAGAGTCAGTATCACTGCTATGGAAAATGTTATCTGAGTAGTCAGTATCACCGCTATGGATAATGTTATCTGAGTGAGACAGGCGAGAGTTCCTAAGACAGTTCTCTTCACATTTTGTTCTTGAAGAGATAGTTCTCTCATTTGTGACCTTAGCCACTTTCACACATTGTGATACCCTTTGGAAGCATTACACTTCACCTCTTAGGCAAACTGAGTTTGCTTTTAAAAAGAAATCCCCATTCTTAAGTGTTTAGTACCAGTTGACCTGCCTGTATTTATTTTCTCATAATCCACAGTCACGCTACACTGTTTGAAGCTGTGCTGCAAATACTTCAAAAGTTTCTATTCACTTGCTCACACTATAGCTGTTCCACTTCAGATCATTCATTACACAGCCCCCAACTTGCTATGCTGCTGTCAAACATCTTGTCCCTCCACTCTAACAGCTGCTAATTCTTTCTTAACATTTAGGAGCCAAATTGTCCCTAGTGACTAAGAAATGCTATGAGTAGAAACACAGGCATCTAAGCTGTGCACCCTACTAACATGAACTTACTGCACAGAGCAGTGAAGCACAGAAGAATTGTGTCCGCTTATCTTCACATCAGAGAAAGATTTAAATATGGCACTTCCGCTTTCTTGAAAGTTTCATGTATGTAACCTATTACCTCTAAAACTCTGATTTCCTTCCCTAATACTTAATCCTTTCATGAGAGCAAGTTTAGTGCTTGAAGAAACATGGAATTATTATTCTGGTCTCTACAGCAGCACTTAATTTAAAACATAAAATTCTAATAATCGAAGACGACTACCAAGGTACTCTTAGCTCTACCATTTACAGAATTACTGAAATATGTCACTTAACATTTCTATGCCTCAATTTCCTCATTTGGAAAATGGAGATAATAATAATCTCTACACTTCATATATGAAAGTTGCTTTAAAAAACTCAGAAAATATCAGCTCTTATTACCACCTAAGTATAAAAAAATTAGTTTATACCTAGTCAACAAAACATTCATCAAAAGATACAATATGACATTGTTATAAAGTGGTTTCTGTAAAATACCTTAATTCAAAAATGTCATTTTAACAATTCAGTGGCATTTCTAAATTCCTAAAACTCTTTTGCTTCCTTGGTGACAAAAATGTAAACATTAAATAGTCACTCGGCTGGGTGCCGTGGCTCACTCCTATAATCCCAGCACTTTGGGAAGCCAAGGCTGGAGTCCTGTTTGAGCCTTAGGAGTTTGAGACCAGCCTGAGCAACATGGTGAAACCCCGGAGGCTGAGGTGGGAGGATCACCTGAGCTCAGGGAGGTTGAAGCTGCAGTGAGCCATGATCGTGCCACTGCACTCCAGCGTGGGCGACAGAATGAGACCCTGTCTCAAACAAACAAACAAAAAAGCAGTCATCCTCAGCTTTACTTCCAGTATGTCTCACCATTCTGTAGAGTGCTAATTGTAATCCACAATTCTCACTGCCAACTTTGTTCAACTAGCGTTCATGTTAAAATTTCAAGTTTAGATGACAATGCAAAACTTGCTATATTTCACTAATCTGAGCTAATCTCATAATTAATGACTAAAAGTTTTATATATAATATGCTAGGCTATTTAGATTTTCAGGTCTTTCATCCTGATATAGGCACCTTGGTCTGCCCTTTTCAACAAGGCAGCCATAAAATTACAGGTTTGTAATTATCTTCATTCTTTAGGACTTCATAAGGAGCCATTAAAATAGTTAAACGACATTTTATAGAATAATGTACTGCACAGACTTTTCACTATGATGACAATTTGGCCGTAGAGCATGCTCTGATGTCTGGGTTTTTTTTTTTTTTTTATCAGTAGAGAGTGTGTTTGGCCTATGCATTAGTAGATTACTACTAGTCTTGAACAGTTCCATCTCATGAATCTAACATTTTTTATATTTCAGTATAAATGCCAATAAGTAATTGAGATAAACAGCTTGCCAGGCATTAAATGTTACTGAAATGACCTACATTTAGCTTTCCCCCTCCTCATAGATGTACTAAGACAGGGTTCATTGTCCAAATACTGGTGACAGAGTTTAAGAGCTTATATGAGACATATTGAACTATGCCTTTCATCAAATTTGCCACACTCACTTTTTCATCAAAAAATGACAAATTCAAAGCCTTATAAGTGGCAACAAACTGATCATAAAACATTATGTATAATAAGTTGAATGTATTTTGGCTAGCAAACATTATTTCTGCCAAACAATTCAGAAATAATACCAAACCATTTAAACAGACAGGAATCTGGCCTACAGTCAAGAAAAGCAATAAAAAAAAAAAATACCTCAATAGCTGCTTTTTCAAACAAAGAGTCTTTTCCCCTGCTCTGGCACAAAATTTGGGAAAAGAGCCAAGGTGCTACTTCTCGGCCCTCTGACATCAGGGGAAGACTGTGTGCGTCAGCCGGCCCAGTAGGGACCCCTGGCTTATGACAATGCACCATGTGCTTCTTATCTTATCAGCTTATAGTGCCTGGCACTTCAGCCATTACTGTGTGAACCCTGGAGGAAGGAAGGTGTTTGTAATTGTGAGAGTGTAGGTTAAAGTTAGGAGCGAAGCACGTTTTAGCAACTTATTAACAAAACAAACTGTTCAACATACGGCATTAATAATAATAAAAGCCCCTGCCTTCAAACTCAAACTTAAGAGAAAGTGAGTTTTTTAAAGGGGTGTTCTAGCTGTATATGAGAACCACTTCCACTCCTACTTATGCAAATCAATGTCAAAGTTGTAGTTCCAGAACAGTGACTCCATTACATTCTTTAATAAAAAAAAAAAGCAATTTGTTAGAAAATGTACGTGTGCCTCTTATATTAGCTCTACTAAAAATGGTGCTTGGGGATTGGGAACAGGTTAACTGCTTTCAAATGTTGACCAATATTTGCACCTCTAACCAACGCAGGGGACAGAGTTCCACCCACTCAGGTGAGTGGAGCTCAGTCACACCACTGGAGCCAGGATTGAGGGATTCAAAGAGAATTTGCTAAAGACAGAAACTGTCTCATAAAAACTATTTCACCTCAAAATTAATTTTCAAAAAACCTATCCTTGACTTAAAAATCATTTTAAAACAACTTTAAAATATTCAGAGAAACGTCACACTTGCTACTTGAAAACTAATCTTGTCGATGTAATCAACACGTACATTCTGAATAACAAAAATAAGAGTTTTACTTACTAGTCTCGGCTCAGACTGTACATTAAAAAGCTCTTTGTTAAAACTGAGAGTGCATTTATACCATGATTTACAACTATCTCAAACTAATACACCTCATAAACTGTCATACTGGTTATACAGCTAATAAAACAATAGATTTCTGATATTACATTATAACTGTTTATTATTCCCTCAAGCTTACCTGTTAAAACAAGATATGATTCATTTGCTCCCTGCTACTCCTCTTTGTGGGTTACAGGTCATGCCATTATAAACCATGAATAAGTAGAAAAATTATTTACTCCCTCCTGTGACAAAATTCCCCTCTCTGATGACACCATCCTATCCTTACACCTCATTCTTCCTTTCACTACTTTTGAGTCAGGTATTTGCCGTCAACTGTACACTGTGGTCACTGTTCATCTAGTTTCTCTCCCATTTGAATTAACTTTGCCTCACCTCACTATTGAGTTTAAAGACCATTGCCGATTACTGCAATAACACCTCAGCAAGCACCACAGAATTCTTTGCTTAGTCCCACCCCACACTAGGTAAACCCAATCATTTGAGTTTTGTGACCTGCATTTCTAACTGGTTAGAGAAAAATGCAGTCATGTCAATTCTTTTCTGCCTCTTAGATGGCTCCCTATACTGATCCCACAGCAGCCAGACCAAGACTGTTCCATTACTACTAAGCATCCGGACACAGCATGATCACCCTGACACGTGACCTAGCCTTTTGTTACTCAGAGGATCCTTTATTTTTCCTCTTCAATGTTTCTCTGAACCTCTACCCACTTTCTAGCTTCTCTCCTAACTCAGCTGGCTCTCTTTTTTGGTTCTTGATTCCTTCTTTTCCTTGCTCACTCAGTTATTTCCCCTTTATGTCTCATGTCTTCAAACTCTCCTTGCCCCTTTTAATGTAAAGATTTCTAAGACACTAACACTTCCACCAATCCTGAAACATGATCAACAACAACAAAACATCCTTCACACCTGGTAAACCATCACACCTTCTATTTTTCTTTCACCATCAGAGTCAAAAGAGTAGTCCAGTGCTTATTTTAATGTCCTTAATTCTAATTCATGCGTTAATAATCACCCAATGATTTCATTCCCCATAACTGCACTAAAATCATTTTTTGGTTAAACCAACTTTCCAAATTGCTAAATATCATTATCTCAGTCTTCATCTCCCTTGGTCTCAGTAGTATCAGATATTGTTACTGGAGACTGGATATCATTTTTTGGTTAAAATCATTTTTTGGTTAAACCAACTTTCCAAATTGCTAAATATCATTATCTCAGTCTTCATCTCCCTTGGTCTCAGTAGTATCAGATATTGTTAACTAATCCCTTAGTTTCTTGGAAATTTCTCCTACATAACATGGTAAAGCAGGTCATTTAGCCAATAATAAGTTTGTCTAAAGCAAATATGTAACCACCCTATGAAAAATAAAGGGAAAAATCACCCAACTAGAACATCACAGAAATCCTCAAAAGCCATTAAAACTAACCCATCCAGTATGAAACACTGTAAACTTTTCGGTGCAATGAAACCCTGTCAATGATACTGTAGGGGGCTTGACTGAAGGTTGGCACCAAAAAGAGTCAAGGTGTGAACAAAACAAAGTTTTCATCAATTGATAATTTTAATGAATTGGCAGATCAAAACAGAGCTATAGAGTACTAGTTTGCTTCCTGTCTATCTGAATGTCCCTTCTAAATTTCTTTTGCTGGCTTAGTGTCCTCTACTCACCTGTTAAATGTTGGGATTTCCTCTCTTCTATCCTCATTCTACATTCTTTTCCTTCAAAGTCTTCTCTACCCCCATCTCTTCAACTGTAACATCTCTGTGGATGACTTCTATATCTATACCATTAGCTTCTAAACAAAAACAAAACAAAAAAATCAAATAACTAACAGATAATTCTCAGCATGGCTACACCTTAACCTACTTGAATCTTCTCCCTCTTCTCCTCCTTCACCTCCCTCTTTCATATCCCATCTCTTTAAGTGAAATCATCCTCCTCTTAATCATCTAAACTAAATATCCCAGTCATCCTCCAATCCACCCTCTTCTTCAATCCCTAAACGCAAATCACTGATTTCTGTCAACAGCACCTTCACAGTGTTTCTGCCTCCTTTAAACCTTCTTCATTCCCACTGCTATTGCCTTTGTTCAGACAGTTAGCCATCATTTTCCCCTCTCAGGGAAGGTCACCATCTCCAGCTCAGAATAAATCCCAATTTGCTACATCAGTCATGGTAATGCTCTCCTTCCCTGAAAGTCATTAGTTTAGCTCTCACACAGAAAAGTCCACTCTTCTTCCAATGTGCATACCAGGCCTACAGCCAAAGAGCTGATCTTGCCACCATCAAAACAAAGTCCATTAGCAAAGTGGGAAGGGTAAAGAAGCAGATCCGAAGGGTGTAAGTAACTGAATCCATCAATCCTGGAGTTGCCCTTCCTCAAAGGCTCATGTTTTATGATGCCAGTTTTCCCTATTGTTTAAGTAATCTGAAGCAGGTTTCTCTTACTTGCAGCCAAAAGGTGCTCTAACTGAACAGCCCCATGCCCGTGTACAGCCTTCTCCCTCAACTTGCCTTTCTGGTTTCAGGTCTCCTGATCAATCTTTCTTCACCTACTCTACTCTCAGAAGTACTCTCCTGGGGGACGCGGAGCGATCCTTGGGCCCAAAAGTCCGTGACCAGCCCATGCCCGGCTGGCATTTCAAGACCTTCCAGGGCAGCACGCAACACTCCATGCTCAAGAAACTCTGGGAAATCTTCTAGGGCTTCAGCACAGCAGGAAGCTGGGACCACGAAGCTACTGAATGGGCTGTAAAGGCCCCACAGCCCCAAGGGCACAGGCGACCCCCATCTCTGGGTGCCAAGCCAAGGAGCTGCCAATGGGCTTTACACCCATGGTTCTGGAGTCCACCTGAGGCACGTGTTCACCCCAGGTCCCCTCACTCTTGGAGCTCCCCACACGTGGGCCCCCTGCTATGAGTCCCTGCCTCCCAGCCACCATCCACTTCAAGACTGGACTAGAGCAGCCCTCACGCAATCAGCAGCTACAGCGAAGGTGGCACAGGACGGGTGGGCACAGGCACTTCTGATGACATCATGCCCACCCTAGAAACGCCGCCCGCCCGCTTCCGGCCTGGGCTTCCTAGGACGGGCGGGAAACTTCGTACAGCTGGGGAGGGCCCAAGACCCGAGTCCGGCAGCTAGAGGACACAATAGAAAATACACAAAACAAGAGAAACCCAGGAAACTCTCTAAACATGGGCCCTGCCACTCCTTGCACCAGGTCACCTCTGTGCCACCTCCACAGGCGTCTGCTCACCCTGACTAGGGACAGGAACCAGGAGCGCCCGCTGTGTGAGCCACGACCTTGAGCTCAGTACAAGCAGGAAGTTCCTGCTTCATTCAATCCGGACTGACTTCAGGTAAATACAGGGGTCCCAATTGTGGGCCGAATCGTCCAGATGCTCAGGGCGGCCAGCCTCAGCCTAAGGGAAGCCCAGCATCTCTTTTAGTTCAACAGACAGCAGCTTTTCTTCTTCTTTGGATGGCTGCACTGTCAAGAGTTCTGTTTGAATTGTTTTTTTCCCCCATGACAAATTAAGTCAAGATTTTGTAAAGGGAAACTTCTTACTCCTCCCCATGGTCCCTACCCTCCCTGCAAGAATCCAGAAGTATTGTTGACTGTTACAGATTCCCTTTTGTAAATGCTACAATGCAATGAAACAACATGGTAGGGGCAAAGTCCAATTTAACCAAAAGAACAACAGTCTGTTTCAGATTTTTATTTAAAAAATTTGATTAGTTCCTCACTGTTCCAGAATAAAGATGAAAAACAGAGTATGGAAGCACCTCCACCATCTGGCCCCAAACAACCTTCATCTCCCGCTACTCTCCCCATTCCTATGGTCCTCAAGACTTCCATAAAACCCACACCTACACCTTAACTCTTTCCTACTAAATGCATTTACCCTTTTTGGCCGCCAAACTCTTTTTCTGTTTTTTTCTTACATGGCATAATATAAAGGCAGTCTCTCCAATTTATTTCTACCCATTTCTGCCTTAGTGTCCCAACTGCCCAAAAGTCAATCATGCATCTATTGCGCCTCTGCTAAGTAATGGTAAAATGAAGCCACTGCTGCTCCCCTTAAGGGAAGACCGACCACAAACAGCTACACATCAGTGGGATAAGAAGTGTCCTAACTGTACATGAGGTCAATAGGAAAAAGAAGAAAAGCAACAGACTAAGTGAGATACTAAGGTCAGAGAAGCTTCTCACAGACAAATGGACACCCACATTTAGCCTTGTAATCCACGAACAGACAAGACGGAAAGAGCATCTCAGACAGAAGGAACAGCACATACCCTCCCAAGAAGGCATGAAGGATCTATCTTTTAGGGAAGTCAAAAATTATATATGATGAAAGGCATGTGGAAGAAGTGAAGGATAGCTGCTCAGAGTAAGCAAAGGCAGTTTAAGGATACTGTATGCCATGCTAAGGACTTCAGAATTTTATTTGTAGGTAGATGGAAACATGCAAGATTTAACCTTGAGAATGATATAAGCAGATGTGGATTTTAGAATGCTCTTTACTCCCATAGAAAGAATTGATTGAAGCCAGGAATGCCCATTAGTCAGTCCCACTGCAGCAGTGCAGTTGAGAAACAGTAGCAAAATAAAACTGATAATTAAATGGCAGACTGACAAGACTAGATGACCAGTTACATGCACAAGATTAGGGAGAATGACTGGGATGATACAAGTCCTCCCTGACTCTTCATTGTCTCTCACACCTCACATCCATACCATTAAGCAGTCCTGTTGTTGCAAACTTCAAAATTCATCCAAAACCTAATCATGTTTCGCCTTCCCAACAGTCAACACCATCAATTCCAGCCACTATCATCCTTCACCTGGCTACTCCAATAGCTTTCTAACTGGTTAACCTGCATGCATCTATAGTCTGGTCTCAATATAGCACCCTGTCAAAACATAAACTAGATCATGTTGCTGCTCTACTAAAAACCCTCCAACATCCCCTCACCTCACACAGCGAAGGCCAAAGTCCTTACATGGCCTATTCCTCATGACGTCTCTGACCTTGCACAAACTAGGCATACATCCACATCCTGGCCTTTTCCCTGGCTTGTGCCTCTGCCTGGAATACTGTTCTTTCCTCAGGTGTCTACATCACACCTCCTGCAAGCTATTGTTCAAAATGTCACCGTCTCAAATAAGAGCTACATGGTATTTAATATTGTTGTCTCCCAGCCCCTACTAGCCCAACTCCTGACCCTCCTCACTCTGTTCTGCATCATTTTTCCTGTGGCACTCTAAACTTCCAAATATCCTACATAATTTACTTTTATTTGCTGTCCATTTATTTTACTAGAATATATGAATTCACAAGGACAGGGCTCTTCCATTTTGTTCACTGATATATCACAAGCAGTTAGAACAGCGCCTGGTCAATAGTAGGTGCTCAATACATATTTAAATTAATGAATGTTTGAATAAATGAACCCAATACTTGGGGTCAGGAGAGAGTCATGAGGAGGAATGGGTCGGGTATGTCTTCTAGAAATGAAACCTGAGCTGAGCCTTAATGAGAAGAAATTCAGTGAGCAACTAAGTGGTCTGGAATTTCCAGAGATGACAGCATGAGAAGGTAGTGATGCAAGAAGGGCATGGGACTACAAACAGTTTGATGTTGCCAGAGCTTAAATAAGAGAAAAAGAGGTAGAAATGAGGCTGGTTTTTGTCAATTAGTGAAAGGTCCTGATTATATTCCAGCTCAAGTAAGTTTACTGTGAGTTTCTGAAACATCGATGAGCCTTTAGTGAGGACAATTAGTTTTAAGGAAAAAGTAATGTGCATATATAGGGTAATGGTGATGTAGTTGAGAGATATTTTAAAAACATAACCAGCAGGACTTATTTAATGGACTGAATGTGGAGAGAGTGGTGAATGAGAATAAAGATAAGTACCACCTTTCAAACTCACATATATATGGTGTAATGAGAAAGAAGATGGTAAGTGTCCTACCCAATGAGAAGACAAAGACGATAGTAAGTCTCCTACCCAAAGAGAAAGAAGATGGTAAGTCTCCTACCCAATGAGAAAGAAGATGGTAAGTCTCCTACCCAACGAGAAAGAAGATGGTAAGTCTCCTACCCAATGAGAAGAGAAAGAAGATGGTAAGTCTCCTACCCGATGAGAAAGAAGATGGTAAGTCTCCAACCCAATGAGAAAGAAGATGGTAAGTCTCCTACCCAATGAGAAAGAAGATGGTAAGTTCAATTTTTGACTTGTTAAATTATATAATTTTTAGCACATTGTTAGAAAAATTGGTGATAAAAATAAATATTAATTTCCTTTTTAGATCCATTATGGTGACACCATGGAGAAAATAAGAGGTAAGAAAACCTGTCAACAGTTTCAATTCTAACTTTACCACTGATAAAAATATTCAGGTGTTAATTTAAATCTTTCCTTTCCAAAAGAATACTTTAGACCATTTAATACTAATTAGAACCTCACCATGCTTTGACAGAAGAACAGTGCTATGGACAGAATGTGTCCCCCCAAAATTCATATGTTGAAGCCTTGATCCTCAGTGCAGTGGCATTTGGAGGCGGGGTCCTTGGGAGGTAATTAGGTCATGAGAGTAGAGCACTCACTGACAGGATTAGTGCCCTCACAAGAGCTGAGAGAGAGATTCATGCCCTTATAAGAAATGAGAAAGAGATGACTTGTCTCTCAAAACATTTCTCTTGTAAGAAAGCAGCCATCTGTCAACCAGGGAGAGGGCCCTCCCCAGGAACTGCATCAGCCAGCACCATGGTCTCTGACTTCCCAGCCCCCAGAACTGTGAGAAATAAATGTTTAAAAGTCACCCAGTCTGTGGTACTTGTTGGAGCAGCCCAAATTCACTAAGGCAGATGCATAAGCATTTTGCTTAAAAGTATGATAAACAGAACAAAACAATTTCTCATCATGTGTTTCTGAGGCCTTTACAATTTGAGAATTTTGCTTTGATTATTCTGGTGGACAAAAGTGCTAAATCCTACTTGGACTGGGGATTAATATATTCTCTTTGGCACAAAGGATTTGAGTAGCCCTAAACTGATCTCATATTTAAAGCAGAGACTATGAATCAGTCAGTTGTTCTGAGAGGAACATTTGGACTAGAAGTCTAACAACGGGGTTTCTAGTTTTGATTATTTCATTTACTTGCCACCAAATGTGGTTTCAGTGATTTTCCTTATCTCTTTATCCAACTATATGCTTATTTGTATATTCAGTAACTATTTTTGAACACCAACAACATGCTATATACTAGAAATCTAAGGATGACAAGACCATGGTCTCCGCTTTTACTTAAGCAGGTAGACAATAAGAACAGTTGAAGATAAATAACATTAGTTATGCCTGACCCACCTATTTCCCAGGGCTTTTATGAAGCTTAAACAAACTGAATTTTTTCAAAAATATACAGCTCTATACAGAAGTACAGTGCTAATATTTGAAGGCAGATATTCACCGTAACAGCATATTTCTCTATGTAGGCTGTTTTGAGTAGTCACTATGGAGCTTAATGAGGTAAGTGGAAATACAGGGCCCAAAAATCAAAAGTCACAACCAATGGAAAAATAAAAACTGTACAGTGAGAGCTTCTTAAGTATGCAGAAGCAAATCATTACAAGCATATGATTTCTATGTCGATTTAATAACAGGACTGTATTTCAAATTAAGTACATTTTTCTAAGGTACAGTTGTTCACATCAAATGATCTAATTGTCAAGTCTAAATAAAATAAATCTACGTATGTTTAAATGCACAATGAAAAAACCACTGAAATTTAAATTTAAGTGGAAGACTGTTAAGAAAAAAAAAACTGAACATAAAAATTTGACTCAACTCAAAGGAGAAAAAATAACTATACACCAAAAGAAACACCATGGATTCAAGGGTCATGAGAACAAACAAAAAAAAACAGGTTTTACTCTTTGGGGATTTTTATTAGCTTGTCTTGTTTTTTAATCAAGACAAGTATAGATGACTCTCTATTTACGAACTTTTATCTCTTGAAGTTCTTTAGTTGTCCTTCTCAAATTATTACACATTCAAAAATTAAAACAATATAAAATATATATATTGAGAAGTCTCATTCTCACCAGATTTCTCCCCAAGAAAACACACAAGTATGTTTTCCTGTGTGTCTTACCAGTATTTCTTCGTGCGGCAAATAACTCAAAATTTTATAAATACAAACAAAACACATTCATATGTGTCAACCACCAAGTACCGGCCTCCACAGCTGCTTGTTCGATGCAAAGCTTTTCTGAGCCAGCTGCTTATGATAGCATTAGTCTGAATTTGTTGAATGCCTACTATGTGCGGGGGCAGTATACTAATCATTTTCCATTTACTAAATCATTTAATCTTCAAAATAATCCAGATAAATTATTCTTACTATCCTCATTTTACAGAAGAGGAAAGAGGATTAAGAAGTTAGGTCACTTGCCAAAGTTTACATAGCAAATGTGTACCTGAGCTATGTTTCAAAACAAATAACAAATTAGTGTGCCTAAAGATCCTCTTTAACGTATATTCTCTACCTCTTCAGTCTTACTGCTTCTCCAAAGTTTACAAGTAAAACAGTCAGATACTCCAGGAGGCCAAAAATCACTTCCCAAAAGATACCCACATCCAATCCCTGGAACCTGTAGAATATTGCCTTATGGCAAAAGATGAGATTATAGTTAAAGATCTTGAGAGGAGGAGTTTACCCTGTATTATCCAAGTGAGCCCTAAATGATATAACTTCAAGGTATTCCACACAGCATTCCTTCTAATCAAGGAACTTACTTCACAGCAAATGAGGTATGACAGTGGACCCACGATCATGGAATTCACTGTTCAAACCATGTCCCCATATCCTGAAGCAGCTGGCTTGACAGAAAAGAAAAGGAGTATTTGAAGTCTCAGCAGCAGGTAGGTGGGATATCTTGCAGGGCTGGGGCAATGTTCTGTGGGAGATTGTATATGTCCTAAACTAGTGTCTGATGTATGATACCGTTTCTCCCATAGCCAGGATTCATGGGTCCAGGAATCAAGGGTGGGGAGGAATAGGAATGGCACCCCTTAATATTACTCCTGGTGATTTACTACTAAAATGTTCACTTCCTGTTCCCACAACCTTATGCTCTGCTCGTCCTTAGCTTCAAAGGGAGGAATGTTTCTACCAGAAGACACAATGGCTCCAATGAACTGGAAGTTGAGACTGCCACCCAGTCACTTTGGGCTCCTCAGGCCTCTGAATCAATAGGCAAAGTACTGGCTGGGGTGACTGATCCTGATTGTCAGGAGGAAATGGAGCTGCTACTATCGGGTATTCTGGCTCCAGGCCCAAATCGTCTGTGTGATCTTTCAGGTCCAATAGAGGCAGTTACAAAGTTGTGCCTGGCAGCCCTCATGGAGAAAAGCTGACCCCACCACACAACATGCTTGATGCACAGTCAGTGCACTGCAGTTTTCTGGAAGGAGTTGCAGTTGAGGACTCAGGCTTCCCTGACCCCTGGGCCAGTCATGCTCATACACATATGTTCCTTCCTTGTCCAGGCACCTCCATTCAGCCGCCTTCTTACTGGGGGGCCTGGAGGAGGTACTTTTCTTCCCTTTGATTTGGTACTTTCCCATACCTAGCCCTTCCCCCAGCCAACAGGCCCATAAAGAGGCAGGAGCCTTTTGTTTGAGACTTCCCAGCAGTGAAATGCACCCCTCATCTGAGCTGATCCACCTGACTCTCACCCAGTGCCATTCTGCAGATGACAGCCAGCACCTCTGGGGAGCCAGCACCATTTTGTGTCTCTTGCTTATCCCAGCAAGTGAACAAAGCCTTAGTTATTCCTTTTTGTTTGGCCCCTTGTCCTAATCAACCACCTGGACACCTGGTTGCTTTTCGGCTACAAAAAGAAGGTTAGGAAGAACATGTCTGGAATGCAGAATACCCCTTAGGGCATCTGCATCTGCCACCATGCCCTGTGACTGAAGTCAATGGAAAACCAACAACCCCTTTCAGGCAGGACTGTTAATGAGCCAGGCCCCTCAGGAATGAGGGTCTGGGTCACCCTACAGGCAAAGAACCCTGAGCAACAGGCTGTGGTGCTCCCAGAGGGCAAAGGGAATATGGAATGAGTAACGGAAGAAAGTAGCTATAAACACTATCTAGGACCAGGCAGTCAGTTTCAGAAACAAGGGCTGCAATGTTTATGAGTATTTCTTACTTTGTTATGAGTATGTGGGTATATACATTTTTAAGCAAGATCCTTGCATTCTTCCTGCTCTTATCCCTTATCATCTAACATAAGATGCATGAATAACATTGAACTTTACATCATGGTATTTAAGTTCCAGGAAGTTAAGGAAAACAGTGAAAACCAACCAGGAACTTTTGCATCCTCTTCTGGGGAAAGGGTTAACACATTTTGGTTGTAAGTAAGATAGCTGCATCATGTCCTGTGGAAGTATGACTTTATGGGTGTCTTTATTTGGAGATTAGTCATAGTTTAAGAAGAAGTATATGAGTGCCAAGTTTACAGGGGGTGATGGCCAGTTTTATGTGGGAACTTGACTAGTCTAATATTCCCAGCAACTCATTCAAATACAAACAAGGTGTTGCTGTGAAGGTATTTTGTAGACATGATTAGCAGTCACAGTCCATTGACTTTAAGGAGATTATCCTTGATGATCTTAGGGGGACCTACGTGCAATCACATGTATCCTTAAAAGAGGGAGGCAGAGGAATTTTTGAGAGAGAAGTGCACAGAGGAAAAGGGGATGTGAAAATAGAGGCAGAGAATAGAATGATGCTGCCACAAGCCAAGGAATGCCTGGAGCCACCAGAAGCTGGAATAGGCAGGAAAGGACTCTCCCTTCGAGCCTCTGGAGGGTGTGCAGCCCTGCCAATACCCTGATTCCAGACTTCTCTTCTCCAGAATGATGAGAGAATGCACTTCTGTTGTTTTAAGCCACAACGTTTGTGGCATTTGTTAGAGCAGCCACAGGAAACTGATATAGGTGCTTAACAATAAAACATAGTAAGAAAAGGAATTTTATCTGAGGAATGCGAGCCTGTTGTAAATTATCAGACCCACAGAGGCATGAGAGTGAGGCAGCAGTCGCATCCAACATCCCCCCTTGTGCTAAGTAATCAGCTCTTGAAGCTGCTTGCTATGTGGACTCTTGACCAGCTGCTGCCACAAGCAGCTATCAACTAACCAAGCAAGGCCACTCACTGGACACCATACCCCATACCCCACAGTTCACCAATGTATAGTCAATCACTAATCAATCTTATTTGTCTAACCAACGGGAATTCCTGACAAACAGCTGTGTCAGCCCACTCCCTGCCCCCCTTTTGCTTTGGAAAACCTGCTTCTAACAAAGGCCGAACAGAGCTCACATCCAAGGTGACCTGGGTCTCAGTCTTCCAGATGGCTGTCCTCTCACCTTGGCTCAAGTAAACTTTTTAAAATTATATTTTGTGCCTCAACTTCCTCCTTCAGGTCAACAATATAATGAGAATCAAATAATATTATAGAGAAAGAATGAGAGAGTACATGTTTCCATTAAGTTACTGCACAAGTAAAACTAGTTTTTAAAATTGAATTCTTATTCAGACACCAATAGTTAAGATGTCCTCCCTCCCACTATGCCACAAAATATGAAACCCATGACTCTTCAATATTTCCTTTCCCATTTTGCCATTTTCTTAGAGATCTGACCAGGTGGGGCAAATAGTCATGTCCCAGAAGAGAACTGATACTATATATTAAAAGGCCTAAAAGAAGAAAAGCAAACCTCTAATTAAAAATGTTAATAATATCCACAAGGGCCAAATGATAGTTTAAACCCCTGAAGTTATATAGAAATAATATTCTAAATCGTACTACCATATTGTAGTTTACTAAGAAAACCACAAGTAAGGTCTAGAAGCCACCAAAATCCATGATTCTTAATACTTTAAGTGACTTTTCATAAGAATGTTAGTTGGCTTCAGAGGTTGAAATACCAACTCGCTTCCTTGATTTGAAACTTGGTTGGAAGCCAACATCTAGAACTCGGTAATGTTATCTACAGCAGTCTTTCTTATATAGCTCTTTTATATTTGCCTTGAAAAAAAAAATGCTGAGCTAATGACGAAAGACAATCTTGGGGGACTTTGTCTTAAAATCTGAGGGTGGAGAATCAGCATGCAAGCAAAACTTCAGGTGGCAGCACCTTTGGAACCAGCACCTAGCAAACTGTGGGGCATCCATTCATGCTCTGGGGGACGTCACCAGCCATCACAGAGGGTGACCAACTCTAAAGGATGAGCGCAGGGGAAGTGGAAAAGGAGAGAGTAGAATGGCACGTGGAACGTGAGTTTCTGAAGGGCAGAGATTTTGTCCTGTTTGTTCTCATCGTATCACCTGCATGTGGAACAAAGAAGACAGTAATATCCATGGAACAGGTCAATGCATAGAAGATGTGGGTGGAAGAATGAAAGAAGTAAAGACGGGAGGAACAAAGTTTTTGAAAGTGTATATAGGGAGAAAGCAATTAGAACGATACAAGGAGAAAGTTACGTACCAAAACCCAGCTCTTGAATTGAAATTTAATACGTGTCTCATGCCCCAGCTCTTGAATTGAAATTTAATACGTGCCTCATGCACAGCAGCAATTTACGGAAAACAAAATGAGTAATTTCCTTAGGTTCTCGGGTCCTAGATGGGGGTAAGTTATTTTTTGCTGTAAAATTTTAGCATGTATTCCCTGAACAGACAAAGGAATTTCTCATTTAATTCATTGTTTCATCTTATTAACATTAGAAGTACTCATAGAAAATCTAATCACTGCATGTTTCATTAAGTTAGAAGCAGAAGAAACCTAGTGATTAGCAAATTCCAGACCCACCCAATATTTGGGGGATTTCTCTAAATGTCACATATGAACTTTTTTTCCCTATTTACCTGATTGATAGCATAGAAGAACTAAGGTATAAGGACTTTGGGAAATTACTGTTAAAAAAAAATGCAACACATAATTTTCATATGTCTTCCAGGAAAGAACAACCATTATTTTTGGCCTTTTAAAATTCAAGCTGCAAACCACAGAGGTTAAATGAGGTTAAACACCTCATAAAGGTCCCTGCACACAGAAACATTCAGAAAACTCTGCTGACAGATGACTGTCATTGGTATGGAGGGCTTAGAGATCTAGCAACCAAAACCAAGATTCATTATGATGCTTGCTTTAAATTTTGTTTTTGTTACCACTCCAATAAAACTAGATGACTCTATTGTATTTTAACTAGTATTAGCCTTTATATTTTCTTTATCATCAATAAGAAATGTATCTTTTGTTCTTAAGGTAATTTATAATGCTGGTAAATACCGCCCTAAAAAAAATGGTATGTATAACTATATGTCTATACCTTTCAAACTAAGTTATTCTTAAAACTGACACTAGGTGAAAATACTCTCCTTTCCCATCTTAATATTAGAAAAAAATTATCTTGGGGGTGGTAGTAAACTGTTGGAGAGTGAGGGAAATAAAGTGAGATTTGTTTTTCTTCTTTCTTTTTTTTTTTTTTTTTCGAGACGGAGTTTTGCTCTTTTTGCCCAGGCTGGAGTGCAATGGCATGATCTCGGCTCACTGCAACCTCCACCTCCTGCGTTCAAGCAATTCTCCTGCCTCAGCCTCCAGAGTAGCTGGGATTACAGTCATGTGCCACTATGCCCGGCTAATTTTTGTATTTTTAGTGGAGACGGGGTTTCACCATGTTGGTCAGGCTGGTCTCGAACTCCCGACCTCAGGTGATCTGCCTGCCTTGGCCTAACAAAGTGCTGGGATTACAGTGAGCCACCACTCCCAGCCTAAAGTGAGCTTTATGATTTTACTTTGTCCCCTGCTATCAAGTCAGTACTTTCAGATATATTCCATAAAAAGAGGGAAAACCTATATTATTCTGCCATTTTAAGAAAATATGATGTCATAGTTCATGAAATCCACATCTGAAATACTAGTACAGTGAAGAAAACATGGGTTCTGGGAGAAGACAGATGTGAGCTTGAATCTCTAATCCACCACTTATTAACGTAACCTCTCTCTGGACAATTTCCCTACCTACACTATGCAGTTTTTGTGAATGTTAAATGAGGTAATTAATGTTAAGACTCTAGCATAGCCCTAACACACAGGAAGTACTCAACAAATATTTAAAATAAATATTCATCAAAGTCTCTGTAAGTATCTTTATTTTCCAAATATTCTACCACCCAATGAAAGCATTAAGAAACCAGTTCTTTTCAAATCAGCCATGGCTGCAAAACTAACATATTTAACACAGATTAATATATTGCCAACATATACAAGCTCACTTGTACATGTCTGTACAAACTGCTGAAGTCCAAAAAATAAAATTTCATCAATTGCAAACATACAGAGCATGCAAAATACTATAGGCCTTTAGATAGTTTCCAATTCTGTTTACAAGCAAGGTACAGGGGAAAAGTTAATTGGGTAAAATGACTTGAAATGACAATGAGTATCAGCTGTATAAGGTCCCATGCAGCCTGCTGTGTTCACCACAGCACTCAGCATGGATGGCCTCCACATGCTTGTGGAATACAGAATATGAAATTTCCCCAATTTTAGTTGTTCTCTTAAAGTTTTATTACTCTATATTTAAAATGCATTGGTTAAAACTTTAAAAAATGTTTTATTTCTTTATTATTCCATTTAGCTTTAAGTAAAATAAAGACAATCAAAAATGAAAATGAACACTAGAACCTTTTTTTAAACTTTGAAAATCAAGTTAATATTTTCTCAGGCTGGTTTGGGAGTACATGGGTATTCACTGATTCACAGGTTTTAAATTAATTACATGTGTCTTCAGACACATAACAGTCCCTGGCGTAGAGATTATTTTTGAATGGATGGAAAGAAGGAAGGAAAGGAGGCCTTCCTGCAGGAAGGGAAGCAAGACAAATGGATGTATGGGAAAAATATAAATTTGAAAAAAATGTCACCGACTGAAATTGCCTATATTCCAGGCTAAATAACTTATCTGCATACGGTATGAACTGCAGGTTAAGTAACAAGTTAGAAAGCAAGGGAACAGATTTTAAACAAGTCTAACCAATCAGCCACTAAGAAACAAAAAAATTCAGATACATCTAAAACTCTACCTTTAAATATAAATTTCATTTAAAGAAAATGTAAATCATTCAGAAACATACTTCAAAAGGCAAACTGTTAACTTTATGCAATATGCATACTGTATTATTTCAGTTTTTATCACAAATTGAGATAAAAAGTACAAAGGACAGCAGCTACTTCTGAATGTCACTTGAAAAATTTGGATTTTCAGTTGTACACATCTGAGGTTGAGGAAAGTTATTGGCAAGAACATTTCAGGAGTGTTTGTGAAGACTAGAAAAGGTTCCGGGATAGAATCTAGAGGGCAGGTTATACTGATTTACAAGAAAGTAGTCATAAATAAGAGCTAATACTCATTGGGTATTCACATGTGTTTTTCACAAAAATTCTATATGGTAAGAATTAGTATTATTCCCTCCATTTTAGAGGATGAAACTGACGCAGAGGGAGGTTAAATAGCTGGTCACACAGCTAGTCTGTGGCAAAGCTCAATTAAAACCCAGGCGTCTGCTTCCAGAGTCCTGCTTGCAGTCACAAGAGTAGAAATACATACTGAATCAAGTTGAACCATAATGCAAATCACAGCAAACATAAAGAGTATGTACTTTTCATTTTGACCCAACAAACACCTTTTGAGGGCTTATTATGTGCCATGTGCAAAACTGTACCCTCCTTTGTACTTCATGTAATTCTAAATTTACAATCTGTTTTGGGTAGACACTAAAAAACAACTTAAGATGGTCAGGCACAGTGGCTCACGCCTGTAATCTCAGCCGTTTGCGAGGCCGAGGCGGGTGGATCACGAGATCAGCAGATCGAGACCATCCTGGCTAACACGGGGAAACCCCGTCTCTACTAAAAATACAAAAAATAAGCCAGGCATGGTGGCGGGCGCCTGTAGTCCCAGCTACTCAGGAGGCTGAGGCAGGAGAATGGCATGAACCCGGGAGGCGGAGCTTGCAGTGAGCCAAGATCATGCCACTGCACTCCAGCCTGGGCGACAGAGCGAGACTCTGTCTCAAAAACAGAAGAAAAAAAATTAGACATTTAACTCAAGTACAACAACCATGATGACATCATAGATATGTATGTAATTTCCCCTCAGCTAACACAGTATTTAAATCAAAATAAATGAGAAAATGAGACGGAGTTGCTTTGCCCACATACTCTCTCATTGTATTGTATTAGTCATTTGGATCATAAGAACAGCAAAGCAAGAGAAGAGGTATTTTTATTGGGAAAAAAAGGAGCATAGGATGGCATGAAAGACAGGAAATCAAAAGATCACGTGTAATTCATTGTAAATTTGGTAACATGGAAAAAAGTGAATTGTGTTGCAGCCGTATCTGTAAGTCCTAATGGCCGGCACAAAGGGGGCTTTTTCTTTCACAGCAAAAAAAAAAGTAGCCAAATGGATTTTAAGCATTTTCTCTGACAAGTATTTTCATTGTGCTTCTGTTATTCTTTGAAAACAGAAACTGGAATGAGGTATAAGTTTTGCACTTGGAATGAAATTAGCATGACTGTATAGTTGGTGTCAATAAATAAATTATTTGTTGACTGTTGTTGGCTTTGCTGTTACTCTGCTCTACTATTGTAAAATCTGTCAGTCCCGGCTGCCATCTTCCCTTCAAAACCCAAGTCTCCCAATTTAAAGAACCACAGCTGTATGGAATGGGTCACCAGAGATTTGAACCTCCACAAGCATTACTCACTGGTCCTGCCCTGCTCTGCAGTCTTCACCAAAAGGCAATGTCAAGTTCACCTCCTACTTGGGACATCCAAAATGAAGAGCTTAAACAACTCTTCAAAACATGTGTGTTGTTTTTTGCTTTTTTAAGTTAAATAAGCTATTGAATGTATTTTAGCCCAATATAAATTAAGGATATAATCTACCTGACATTGCCTTGAGTGGGGTTCTATGCTGTTTACAAGAAGAAAGAAACTTAAAACTCCATAAAGCTGACCTATTCATTCATCAATGCTTTTTATTTAAAAGGCTCTATTATATGTCCATCCCAGAAAACCAAATATCCATTTTAAAACACAAATAGACAAAAATGCTATAGTAGCATACGAAAAACACTCCCTGCAGCATTGGTTTTAATTCAAATCCTTACATATATATGATAAACTTAAAAGTTTAAAATGTGCTAAGCTGGAGGCATCATGTTCCCTGACTTCAAACTATACTACAATGCTATAGTAACCAAAACAGCATGGTACTGATACCAAAACAGATATATATAGACCAATGGAACAGAACAGAGGCCTCAGAAATAATGCCACACATCTACAACCATCTGATCTTTGACAAACCTGACAAAAACAGGCAATGGGGAAAGGATTCCTTATTTAATAAATGGTGTAGGGAAAACTGGCTAGCCATATGCAGAAAACTGAGACTTTCCTTATACTTTATACAAAAATTAACTCAAGATGGATTAAAGACTTAAAAGTCAGACCTAAAACCATACAAACCCTAGAAGAAAACCTAGGCAATACCATTCAGGACATAGGCATGAGCTAAGACTTCATGATTAAAACACCAAAAGCAACGGCAATAAAAGCCTAAACTGACAAATGGGATCTAATTAAACTAAAGAGCTTCTGCTCAGCAAAAGAAACTATCATCGGAGTTAAGAGGCAACCTACAGAATGGGAGAAAAGTTTTGCAATCTGTCCATCTGACAAAGGGCTAATATCCAGAATCTACAAGGAATTTAAACAAATTTACGAGAAAAAAACACCACCATCAAAAAGTGGGCAAAGGATATAAACAGACAATTCTCAAAAGAAAACATTTATGTGGCCAACAAACATACGAAAAAAAAGCCCAGCATCACTCGTCATTAGAGAAATGCAAATCAAAACCACAATGAGATACCATCTCACACCAGTTAAAATGGCCATCATTAAAAAGTCAGGAAACAATAGGTGCTGGAGAGGATGTGGAGAAACAGGAACACTTTTATACTGTTGGTGGGACTTTAAACTAGTTCAACCATCGTGGAAGTCAGTGTGGCAATTCCTCAGGGATCTAGAACTAGAAATACCATTTGACCCAGCCATCCCATTACTGGGTATATACCCAAAGGATTATAAATCATGCTGCTATAAAGACACATGCACATGTATGTTTATTGTGGCACTGTTCACAATAGCAGACTTGGAACCAAACCAAATGTCCATCAATGATAGACTGGATAAAGAAAATGTGGCACATACACACCACAGAATACTATGCAGCCATAAAAAAGGGTGAGTTCATGTCCTTGGCAGGGACATGGATGAAGCTGGAAACCATCATTCTCAGCAAACTAACACAGGAACAGAAAACCAAACACTGCATGTTCTCACTCATAGGTGGGAACTGAACAATGAGAATGCATGGACACAGGGAGGGAAACATCACACACCGAGGCCTGTCATGGAGTGGGGGTTAAGGCAGATAGCATTAGGAGAAATACCTAATGTAGATGACCAGTTGATGGGTGCTGCAAACCACCATGGTACATGTATACCTATGTAACAAACCTGCACGTTCTGCACATGTATCCCAGAACTTAAAAGTATAATGGGAAAAAAAAAAGTTCAAAATGTCCTGGCTAACAAAGTTGATGGCATGAGTCAGTATTCTGATATGATCAAAAGCAGCACAAATACGGGGTACTGCAATAAACCTAAAAAAGGAGTCATCAATGAAAATTGCATATACTGACCATTCCATCAGCAAAATCTATACCTAATACTGAGACATTACATTAGTTACATTTCAATTTATTTAAAGCCTTTCTAGTAAACCTTTATGTTTTATAATAAAAACATTTTATTATAACTTGCTGAGATATTTTTAAATGATGATGTTCTAAACTATCCATCTTGTAAGGACACTTACTAATATTATGAAGTATGTAGGTCATTCTGAGTACGTTAAGGATGCCAAATCCAGTCAAAATTCCGAAGACTGAAAACTATGCTCAGATTCCTTGTTCAGGCATAGTACACAAGATAAATTATTTTAAGTGAGCTAAATAACCAATATTAAAACCTGCACCATATGACAACATTCTTAATCATACTAACCTATAATGTACAAGCTTTCTAATAATTACTTTCTATGCCAATTACTTTGTATAATATTGTTTTACAAAAATTAGGAAGAATCCTATGGTACTGGATTTGAATTGGAGATAGCATTATAACTCATCATTTAAATATACATTTCCTAGCTGTATCCACTGTAAGGGCCTAGAAGGAATAACATCCAAGTTGCAATGAGCACATCTAGTGCTCAGGTCTTGGCTACTAAATACCATTTCCCACTGAACAGAACCAGAGTTCCTTGGAGAAGTGGCTGATTCCAGGTCTGAAATAGGAACATACAAAGTAAATAAGGGAAATGTTGTGCCAAGAGAGCAAGTGTTTCTGAGGCTAATAAAGACATATGAAATATAGTAAGAAAATGTTTGAAAGAACGCATACTGGCCAAATCTGGGTAGTCTGAAGATCGGAAATAATAAATACAGCAATAGATTATAACACATTAAGTATAAAAAAGAATAGAAATGGTAATATATTATAATGCTGAATAGAGAAGGAATCCACGAGTCCTTAATGATAACCAAAGTGAAGCAGAACAAAAAAGTGGGAGCAGAGTGAGGGAAGTTCTTTTCTCTCAGAAGAATTCAAGCTATAAATATAGATGGAATAGTAGAATTCATTCAAAAATCATCATTTTATAAGCCCCAAAGCAATAATTCAGGCAAAGATCATCAATGAATAGTAAAACCACTGAATGATACGGTGTTGAGAAATATTATATTCACAAGATCTCAAAGTATCATTCCATGGATTACTCATCACAAAGGAGAAATGATACCTTTATGGTGGAGACATCTGGCAGACTCCATCTGAACCTAGTGAGCAAATTTAGCATCACCAAAAATAGAAAGGACATGCAACGCAATGGTAATTTGTGCCAAGCCAAAGAACCATATACTCATGTGCATGTTAAAAAGTACACTTAAAAGGATGGCAGGAGGTAAGTCTGGTGTGGTGAACAAGATCAGATCATGAATTATGATTATCCGCAATCTACAGGTGAAGAAACTGAAGTTCAGAGAAGTAACTTTGTCAAAGTCATGTATCTAGTGACTGGCAAAGCTGGAATTTGAACAAAGTGAGTCGATTCTGAAACCCAGATTCTTTGGACTGCAGGAGCCTGGCAATCCCGGCCATCACTGGGTTTAAGGCCCAGGTCCAGCCATGTGGAAATGGCTCCCTTAAGCCCTAGCCAGCTGCAGGGGCCAGCCCTGCAGCTCACCTGCCGTAGCCTCAGTCCGTCCTTTGCTAGCCTACTTGTCTCTGGATTAGTCCTCTCATGGGAGTCAAACTAACCTGCCACCTGCCCACCAAAGCTGGGCAACATCACTGTTACAGAAAAGATGGCTCGAAGCCTTTGGCTATATTATAGAGTTAAGAAAACTGGCTCAATTATCACACAGATGGACATCTGCAAAGTTAATAAAGACAGGCCTGTAGAACAATCAAAATTAATTATCTTTCATTGTTCTAGTCCATTCAAATGAATGAAATTGAACATGTGACATACCCATGAAATATTTGCCCATGTTCCATTATCAGGGCCTCAAATGAAAATCAGTCCTTATTTTAATCAACTTACACCCAGACTTCTGTCATAATATAGCCAAAAACCTACTCCATATCTCCAACTAATACGTCTGTCTTGGTCCATTCGGGCTGTAACAAAACACCTTAGACTGGATAATCTAGGAACAAAAGAAGCTTATTTTTTCACAGTTCTGAAGGCTGGAAGTCCAAGATCAAAGCACCAGTAGACTCAGCGTCTGGTGAAGGCCCCTTCTTCATAGATGAGCCCTCCTATGTGTCCGCACATGGCTGAAGGGGAAAGCAGCATTTTGGGGCCTCTTATCAGAGCATTAATTAATCCCATTCTCAGGGGTAGAGCCCTCATGACCTGACCACCTCCCAAAGGCCCCACATTCTAATACCATCTACCTTGGTGATTATGTTCAACATATGAATTTTGGGGCTGGGGAGGACAAATATTCAGACCATAGAAATGTCCAAAACCAAACACCTAATACAGTGTTGAGAAATATTATATTCACAAGATCTCAAAGTATCATTCCATGGATTACTCATCACAAAGGAGAAACGATACCTTTATGGTGGAAACATCTGGCAGACTCCAGATTTTCTTCCTAAACCTGATCCTCCATTACTCCATCAAGGCTGAAACCCTGAAGCCATCACTGGCATCTTTCTCTCCCACCTTATAGCTAATCCATCAGGAAATACTGTTGGCTGCACCCTGAAAAAGTATCCGCAATCCTTTCATTTCTCATCCAGTCTACTGTGTCCACCATGGCCCCAGCCACCACCAGCCCTTGCCTGGTTTGGCCACTGGCCTCCTCAATCATCTCCCTGCGTCTGCCCTTTTTCTCCTACAGTCAGTTCTCAATACAGTAGCCACAGTGATCTTAGGAAGTCAGATCAGGTCACTTCTCTGCTTAAAACTCTTCAATGAACCAGGTGCAGTGGTTTATACCTGTAATCCCAGCACCTCTGGTGGCTGAGGTGAGAGGATCACCTGAGTCCAGCAGCTCCAGACCATGCTGGGCAACATAGCAAGACCCCTTCTCTACAAAAAATTTTAAAAATTAGCTGGGTGTGGTGGCACAAACCTGTAGTCCCAACTACTTGAGAGGCTGAGGTGGGAGGACTGCTTGAGCCCACGAGGTCGAGGCTGCGGGGAGCCATGATTGCACCACTGCACTCAGCCTAGGCAACAGAGTGAGACCATGTCACATACACACAAAAAAATATGTAAGTGAATAAATAAACAAACTCTTCAGTTTCTTCCTGTCTTACTCAGAGAGCAGACAAAATCCTTCATGGGGTCCTAAATATCCTAGGAGAACTTTGCTCTCCTCCTCCACTGACATGGCCGCCTTGCAGTGCCTCCAAATATGCCAGCCATATTCTGAGACTAAATTTTTGCAATTGCTCTTTCTTCCTTCTGCTTGAAACTTGTTACCAGCTGTCTGCCTGCTCTAAATTTTTGCTCAAATTTTACCTACTTGGTGCAGCCTTTCCTGCCCATGTTAATTAAAATGGTAACTGCCCTTCACTCCTTTTTCTCCACAGTGCTTATCAACAATCTGACACACCACATATTTTCCTGATTTATTTCTGTCTTACCCCTCCTCTCCTTTAATGCAGGTATCCTGGAGGAAAGTGATTTTATTTTAATCTATTCATTCACTGCTGGATTCCCAATTCCTAAAAAAGTTCTTGGCACATAGTAGACACCTGATATCTGTTACATAAATAAATACATGATAAACCCACACATACAGACCATGGATTAAGAAAATTATCCTGTGGATTAAGTTTCTTAATAGTCACTTTCTTCTAATATAGAGTACTAAAAGCCAAATCAGGTTTTAATGGAGAATTAGTCACAAAGATATCTCAATTCTCAAATCGTATGTAGAAAAGTAAGCCAGTGAGTCTTTGGCTGTATTTACACCCAAGCATTTTCCTATGTAAAACTCAGGTTTTGGCCACAAAAATGTTTTCTCCCTTAGGCTATCTGGGTTGATGGTTAAAGTGACATATGTATGATATTAATGCGACCAATAAATAGAAGGAAATACTCCCTCAAATATGTCCAAACGTAGCACATAAAAAAAGACTTACGTGCATTTTATAGGACAGAAAAAAACAAACCCACTTTAGAAACGGAATGACTACTTTACGTGTTCCAGTTAATTCTTTTCCAGATAGCTTAACAGCTGTGGACAAGATCTCAACAACATCAAACTGCAGCAGACAGGAGAAAAGCCAGATGATACCAGGTTTACTCACAGTTTTTGTTGTGTCCTTCATAGGCTCTTAAGTCCCACTTATATATAATGGATTGTAAATGGAAGGGAACAGAAAAAAGACTGTGAGGCTGGTAAAATGGAAAAGAAAAGAAATGGCAACCTGAGGTCAGCTGTGTGTGACCCACGTGTAAGACTGAAGTAGAACTTGCCTCCTTGTGAACGAAACAGGGCAACAAGAGCTCCACTAGCACAGGTCACGCTTTGGTCTCTGCTCACCTGAGGCACTCAATGCCACGAGTCAAGCCAACAAACCACTCACAACTCTAATTTTAAGAGAGTCTTTTTCCACTTACTTGTTTGTTGAGGGAAAAAAACCCCAAACCTGTCAGTTTGCCGATTAGGTTTTACAATACCAACATACATTTTAGCAGTTATTTAAGTATATCTGAGAATGGTGGAAATTATTGTTACAAAGTTTGGAAGTATACTTTACTAATAGTATTTAATTTCTTTTCTTCTTATTAACAGATCTTAGAGAGAGAGAGCACCAACAATATCAAAGAGATCTTAAAAACAGAATGTTTAAGAGTCACATGCAACACATAAGCAATTTATTGTCAAGATTTCTTTCAAAAAGAGAAGAAAGGAAAGGCATTTTTAGCAAAACTGTCTTTAAAATTTTCCAAACTTAAAACACTTGTACAGAAGTTGCTCCATATCATGAAAATGGGAGTTCATACCTTCTTTTATAATCAGGGTACAAATGGTGTGGCCCCTACTGTGTGACCTTGGGCAATGGACTTATCCTAAGGCTCAGATCTGTAAAATGGTGATATTAATAGTATCAATCTCATAAGGATTATCATGAAGACTAATAAAGATAATGCACATCAAATTCTTAATATGCCATCTGGAACACGGCAATTAATAAATGGTTCCTTGGGTTCTTCTATTAAGCTCATACAATAGGTAGAATCACAAACTAATTTTCAAAGAAAAAAATCCATTACTCTTACAAATTTTCAAATAAATTAGGAAAATTTTAAACTAATAGCCCAGCACTGGGACCTAGAGGGCCTGCTCTTGCCAGCCACTGGGAGGCTGGCTATGGACCTGCCTTCTGTAAGATGAGGGGACGGGGTCAGGACTTCTAGCTCCCTGTACATGTCCAGTTCTCTCTATGGAATGCTCTCTTTTCTCTTTTCTACCCTACGCAGACTGCCTCTCCAGTCCTTCAGAAGAGGTGAGAAGCTGTCCTACTATTAGTACTTCCAGATCAGCCTTAACTGTAAGCTAGACATTCTCATATATTCTAATCTATCTCCCAAAGGTAATTTCAGAATTGCCATAAGACGGTTGTGAAGGAATTTTAAAGGAAATAATCCTAATGAATTGCATGCCAACTCCTCCACTACTGTGACTGCCAGCATTTCTGGCAAATAGTAAATGCTTTGCTGAAAACAAAAGCATACTAAAACAAGCAAACACAAAGAACACAAAGAAGCAGACACAAAACGTAAGCCTTCACCTTTATAAGGCAAACAAATCTTTATGCACAGTCCTTGCTCAGTTCAACTCACTCCCTCGCAATAGGTATGACTCTTTCTCTGTTGCACAAAGGCAGAGTGCCCGTATAGTCTTCTCTTCTTCAGTACTACCCTTTCCAAGCTTCCTTCTGATACATTTCAGTGTTAGTTTTCATTTTCTCACCAGTCTCTCTTCTGACTTCTTGGAGTAATGAAAAGTCAAAGGAACCCCTAGAATCACTGTTGCCA
Organism: Pan paniscus; assembly: GCF_029289425.2. Lineage (NCBI taxonomy): Eukaryota > Metazoa > Chordata > Mammalia > Primates > Hominidae > Pan > Pan paniscus. The sequence continues at coordinate 185,790,422 of NC_073254.2, forward strand.
TCACTTAACCCAGGACAATTAGGAAAATATAAGGTATGCCTCAATTACATTTTAGTATCATAAAACTTCTTAGACAGCCTCAAGGTCTTTAAACAGGCTTAACAGAATACCTCGTAACAGTAAGAATTTAATAAATATTTTTGTTATTATCATGTGAGCAAGCAAGCACCCTCCTCACCATATAATGTTGCCATACCAGTTAACCGTCAACTGCTGGGTCACAGGCAGGAGCAGGAGTGTGTCTCTGACCAACAGTACAGAGGTGGTGAGCGGGCCTCCACGGCCTCCTCCACAGCCTTCCTCCCCGGTTTGGCATCAGTTACACAGACACGCCTAGGAACGCAGTCTTGCACACATCCTTAGATTACTTTCTTTCTACCCGGAGGCAAAGGTGACACACTGATGGGGTCTCCCATTGCCCAACTCTCAGGCCTAGGATTGGCCAACTGCCCTCCCAACAGATTCCAACTGCTCAAGGCTGAGTGCAAGCTGTTCCCTCCGGGGCCACTGACATCACAGTCCGACCCGGGAATCCTCGCCACACCGCACCTCACACACCCCTCCCCAGCCAAAGGCTTTCATCTCTGTCAAATCAACACTTCCCACCCCAAATGAGAATCTGACACATTATAATCACCTTCACTCCTCCTCCGAGGATCCCACAAACCACAGAAAGACGCACTCGTTTTTCAGGGCTGCGTGCTGGGGACACACTGCCAAAACAGCCTGCAGCCCTTCCAAGACGCTTACCACCCGGGAGAGGGAGAGTGGCCAGCCAGGGCAGGGCTCTGAAGGACGACTGTCCAGGAAAATGGAGTGAATGAGTTCTCTGTAAAGTCAGGTTTGAAGCTCAGAGTTCCAACTGAACCCAATGAGAAAGTGGGTTGTCTTTTGAGGACGCTTGCTTCTTTCTGTTCAAGAAACCAAATTGTGTGTGTGTGGCTGCGCACGCACATACACATACACATGTAAATGTTCTGACGTGTCCTTTCGCGTCCAGGGTAGCATATATTTCTTCCAGGTTCACTGGTGCACAGCCAAGCCTCTTCCTCTCTCCCTTTAACCCCAGCAGCATCTAGTCACCTTTCCGGCATTGACTTCCTCACTTGATGTTTCTCTCTGTGTCTCAGTGATCTTCCCCACCGGCAGATTTACATCTGCAGCTTTCCTCATCAGCCTTTCGCTCCCACAGTATGTGTTGTATAACGGCCTTGAGACTGCTTTATCAAGGACACAAAGTAATTGCCCTCAGCAGGACCCGAAGGACCTGCTAAACTCCTTTTAACTACTCTGACATGATTGTATCAAGTCAAGTCAGACAGTGGTATTTTCAAAAATTGCTCCTGCTCTCTTCCCTCCATTCCTGACTCACAAATAAGCACCAAATTCTTTAAACATATCTGATGTTGGAAGCAAGATTAGCTAAGTCCAGTGGTCAAAGGTTTAAATATGTTACATGGTTTGGCTACGTCCCCACCCAAATCTCAACTTGAATTGTATCTCCCAGAATTCCCAAGTTTGTGGGTGGGACCCAGGGGGGTGGTAATTGAATCATGGGAGTTGGTCTTTCCCGTGCTACTCTCGTGATAGAGAATAAGTCTCATGAAATCTGATGGGTTACCAGGGGTTTCCACTTTTGCTTCTTCCTCATTTTTCCTTTTGCTACCACCATGTAAGAAGTGTCTTTCACCTCCTGCCATGATTCTGAGGCCTCCCCAGCCACGTGGAACTGAAAGTCCAATTAAACCTCTCTTTCTTCCCAGTCTCGGGTATGTCTTTATCAGCAGTGTGAAAATGGACTAATATGATATGACTGAAGTATTTTTTTCTCTAGCTACCCAAATATAACAATTACATTTTTTACAGTTGTATATTACACATAATTTGCTAACATTTATTCAGTGCCTGCTGTGTACTATGCAGTGTTTTATGTGACTTAGCGGCATTGTAATATGAAATACTTATACCAGCCCTATGAGGTAGAGAAATGAAAGAATTGGTAGACTCCCATACTTTTAAGATCCAATTGCCCTGTCCTTTAAATTCCTTTCACAAGAGTAATTATTTTCAAGATTTCCTAATCTTTAGATGCCACAGCCCCCTGAAGTTTTCGTGTTGAGAACTTGCTAACAGGTAACTACTTAGTGTTTCTCGAAATTCACACAGATTAGTCAGGGAGGTTCTCTTCTGCTTTCTGAAGTTTTCATTTATTTGCTCTTAGGTACATTAAAGAATCATTAGGGTCCCTCATACCTATCTAATTAATTAATTATAGTTTATAATTACACAGCCTCCTCTCAAAGTCCCTAAAAATATAAAGAGTCGCATAACAGAAGAGCCTCATCTACCACCACAACATCTCATCCCACCCTGCCCTGTTGGCCGTAATTATTGTTCTATGCCAGATGACAAAGAGCCATGGGAAAAATCCTTTTTGTAACCAATATATTTTAAAACAGAGACTAAGATCAGGATATACTAAGCAAAACAGGTTAATAAGATAAGTTTGTCCTTGGGTCAGAGTCTTTTCATTCAGCCCTTTTCTTCCCTGTCCCACTGTCCATTTCTGTTTTCACTAGTCCCCAGCCTCAGTATTCTCCATGGGCTTGGACAGTGGCAGCAGAAAGTGAGGCCACAAATCAATCAAGTAAGGCACGCTGCAACCTCAGGCACAGGTAACAAATGGCAGCAACAGGAAACAAGCCCCACCGATCCCCACTGTCTCCCTCCTGTCTTCCTAGTTCTAATCCTGCCTTGGCCCACCCCAATCTTTCTCATGCCTCTTTCTCAACCAAGAGCCCTAGGAGGCAGCTGCCAGCCCATGTGAGTGGACTCTGGGGAATAATCCACATGTCTCCCTCCGGTCTCTCTTGGGGAACTTCGATTCTAGAGAAAGAAATGTAGCACCAGAGTGCCCTTCCACATGTGCAATTTCAGTCACCGAAGAAAATGAGCGGGAACAACATTTCTGGGCAGGAGAATAGGGAGATATACCATGAAGCTAAGTTTCAGGGCCCAGCATGTGTACAGGCCCCTTCCAAGGTCCTGGGAATGACCTCGGTGATGAGTTCACATTATCACACTTTAGTGAAATTTGAAAAAGGTACTTTTGTATTATTTTCCATAAACGGGGCACCCATATGATAAAAAGATCAAGTCCCACAAAAATCCAGTGGTCCTAAATCATATCTTGTACAGGTGTGAGGCTCAGGAGGGTCTCACACCTCATGCCTACCTACTTGATGATAGTTTATAAGTAGACGGGCTCCTCTCAAAGTCCTTAAAACCAAAGAGTCCTATCACTGAAGAGCCTCATCTACCACCACAACATTTCACCCCATTCTGTCCTGTCGGCAATAATTATTGTTCTATGCTAGACAGACTATATAAAATCTAACCTAGTTTGTATTACATTTTCTTCATGTAACATCAGAGTTCTTTCCCCCACAATACGAAAGCAAAATTAGGTTAAATTTTAGAAGAGGGAAAATAAGAAGTAAAAATAAATTTTATTTTTTAAAAAATAGCAAAAGTAGTTACTAATGATGCACCTCCTTTTCAAATATATCTGAAACCAACTTTGGCAAGCCATGGGCATCTTTTAGAAAATATATTGTCCAAAGACTCTGCATGAGTAAACGTACAATAGGGGCCAGGAAGCTCCTCCATACGATTCTGCCATCCAGCCATGTTGAGGAACCCTTGCAAGAGACGTCTGCAGTTGTATCCCCTAGCAACTCCTTAAAAACTCACTGGTGCTTTATCGTATTTTAGCACTGTCCTTTAGCGATATAAGGTCAAGGCCACTGTAACACACATGTTAGTAAGCAGGAAACAGTGAAAACATAGAATCACAGAAATAATATTTAACAGCAAAAATTACACTTCTAACAACGCATTTTGTAGCTGAAAGGCACTGTAGTGAAAACATGGGAAATAGCTATATAAAAGGCTTCTGAGTAACAGAGGGAAGTCTTCCTGAAAGCATTCGGTTCTTAAGATACACTGTTATTTCCTGAGGTACCTTTAAGTCTCTCCTAAGTGGCTCAGATGAAAGGCCCTGGCAGAGAATCTGGGAGGGGAGCAGTGTCCCAGTGAGGACTCTGGGGAGGGCCCATGCTCTGTGTCCTATGCGCAGAGTGACTTCACCACAGTCATGGGCACAATGACCCCTAATGGTATTGAAAATGGAGAGAAAGGGGGCAAGTTCAATGACGTATGTGTTATTTCTGAAGTTGGTATTTTTTACAACAACAAAAAATTGGCACTAACTTAAATATTTATCCACTAGGGAATGGATGAATAAAAGGTGGTATATGCAACAACTGAATACCCACCCTCAATTTGCTGAAGCAGGAACTAAAACCATGGGACTGATCATGCAAACTGGAGCTATTTCCACTTGTTTAAGTCAATGCTTACAAATCATGCTCCTTCTAGGACACATAGGAAGTCTAACAATCAAGATATGTACATAAAGAAAATATTTAGGATTAGCCAAGAAAAATATATAACAAAGAAATAGGGAGGCGTTCCTCTGCCACCAAGTCTAAAAATTAGGTTCCATCCTAACACCCATTTCTTCTCATTTGTAATCTTTATCAGCAAATGTATTTTATCAGTAAACTCTTAACAGTACATTTGTTTATGACTATTCATTTGTCTTCATGGGTCTGTAGTAAAGCGCTGGGAGGTTACGGACCATTGTATCCCCAAGGATAATATGGCGCCTGGCCAACAGCAGACCCCCACCAATAAATACGTTCAATAAGTGAATCACTGACGATAGTTTCGAGTACCATTCACATTTTGATACCCTACAAATACTCAGCTCCAGTTCATCCTTCTGGTCCAGCTGACTAGCTGACATCAGCCCCTTCTGGTCCAGCTGAGTAGGTGACATGCCCACGTGAGTGTCCACAAGCTACCTGAGAAGCTACATGCACAAGACTGCACTTACTCTCTTTGTAAAAAAAAAAAAAAAAAAAAAAAAGTGTTACTATACTGTCAAAAGCATGCAGAGATAGCTACACAAGAGTGTCCTGGATGACATTACTTGTAAAAGTAGATATAAAGAAATAACCGGAAACATCCTACATGGAATGGGATACTACTTATCCTTTTACACTAAGGCGTAAAGCAGATCTCTTAGGTACTTCAGTGGAAAGCTGGAGGGCTGCTTGCGCTATGTTACTAAATACAAAAGGAAGCTGCTAAAGGAACCATTCTGTTTAAGATGATCATTACACATACATGTGGCTTTCAGTGTAGAAGAAAAAAGCTAACAGGGTCATATGTGGGTAGTGGAATTTCTTAGCTTACTTTGAAGATTTTCCACATTGTTTGAGTTTTTAAAGTGAATAATTCCTACACAGAAAACTTGACAGTTAAAAAACAAAAAATACAAAAATAAACTTTCTCTATTCTCAAGCTCTATTACAAACAACCCTCCAGTCACCATATTAGAAGTGTGGTAGCTCTCCTGAACCCCCTTCTTTGCCTCACTCTTTACATTTTACCACCAGAATATGTCTTTATCAAATTTCATTGCTTCATTTTGCTCATACCTGTTCTCTTTCCATCTCCTCTGCCTGAATTTAAGCCTTCATCATCTCTCTCTACAGCGGTCCACCAGTTGGCTTCCTTCCTTTCATCTGTGACTCCTGGCAATCCTTGACATTGCTTCCGTGTTTCCAGAACCCATATTAAAAAACAAAACAAAAAACAAACAAACAAAAAAACCCAACAAGTCACAGCTCAGAATGAGCCCTTCCACTCGTTCCGAATGGCCTGTGCGGTCGCGTTCAGGGGGCTGGGACTGCCCGTGGCACCTGCACAGCACTTCTCCCACCATTTCTCCAACTGTGCTCCGCACTGTTCTAAAAATAAGTTTCCTGTAGTTCCCAATGTTTCACAGTTTGTTCATGCTATTTCCCTTATCCTGGAATGTATTGCCCTTGTCCTCCAATCAGAGTTAAAATTACTTCTGTTTAAGAACTCAAGTCAAACACCACCTCCTCCTCCATATAACTTTTCTGCTCCTTTTCCCTCAAGCAAGTTTCTGGCTCCTTCCTTTGTACTCTCAGTGAATCTTCCACTGAAGCAACACGAAACCACACACAAACTGTCATTTGTGGCAGGCTGTTGAGTGCCTATGGCTTCAAATGCTTCGGCGCATGCAATGCTACTACTGTTTTCAGGTAGGTGGCCATCGACATCTTATAAAAGTTACAAATGTACCCATTTTGGGAACAGAAGTCAGAAAGGTTGGAGAGTGGGGAGAGAGACACTTGTCCAAGACCACATAATGAAAGAGACAGGTTTTGATTCTAAATCTTTCTAGCACCCACTATGCTGTACAACCTTTATTAGTATGTCATCATACGCACTGGCTTGAATTTCTGTTTCTCCCTATAATATCCTTATTTTCTCATGGACAGGGATTATTTCTGATTCATCTTTTGATCCTCAGACCTAGTACAGAGCTGGGCACGCAGCAGGTGTGTGGGGATGTTTGTTGAGTAATGCAGGCAAGGTAGCTGGGGAGAGCGCAGTCATTAGGAGTCACACAGCCTGACCTTGAACAAATTATTAACATTACGAACAAGCAAAAAAAAAAAAAAAAAACAGAAATAAAGCACCAGGCACACAGTCTAGGGCACAGTAAGTTCTCAAAAATGCTACCAACAATTACAATAACACTGAGGAAAGAGAAGCTCATAAGAGGGGCATGTGTCAGTCCGTCAGGGCTAAGTGTTGCTGAAATAATAAACTATCCCAGGATCTTAGTAACTGAAAACACACAGGATTTGTTTTTCACTCACTGTCCACATCCATAAAGTTCTGAGGAGTCTCCTTCCTCTACCTTGTTCTCACTCAGGAATGCAAGACCAAACGCCATGCAGAACAGCACTGGCTACCACGGCAGGGGATGGGAGCGTGGGAAAGTGAGCATCGCCTATTAAAAACTTCCACGAGTCAGTAACACACCTCGCTTCCTTCCACCTGCTATTGATCAAAGCAACTCACATCATAAACTTGCAATCTTACCTCATACCCAGGAGAAAAACCAGAAATACCACATCACTAATGACTATAGTGGGAACAGGGAAACATTTCTGAAGAGTAGGTAAGTGTACCAGGTACAGCAAGTAGGAGAAAGGCTTAGGGTAGGCACAAAAATTGTAAAAAAGGTCAACAGATAAAACAGTCAGTCAAGTATGAGGAAAAGCATCTGCGGCTTGGTGTGACTGGACCATGGAGTGCGTGCAGTGCGTGCAGGAGCTTAGGTGGAAGAACAGGCTGAGTCAGGTTGTTGAGGACTTTTCTGCTCTATTACTAATCATAAGAGGGGTGGGAGCCCAGATGATCAATATGATAAGTGAATAGGATCACTCTGGCAACAACTTAGGGCTCTTCATATTCCAGTATAATATATACATTTATCCTCATATACTTATTCTGTTGTTGCCTTGTCATAACTATTGTCATGTTTTATCTATTTTCTTGCTTCCCAACTTAGAAGTGGTTTCGTTAAAAATGCTTTCAGAATACTTATTTCACTTTTTAAAAGAACGTATTGAACTTTAAGAAATCCACTGACTGCAGGACCTGATGGTGCTAATGGTGCACAGGTCTCGTCTGCACAATGAGCATGTATTACACACCCAACGCCTTGAGTTAATTTGGACAGCAATGCTTTAGCTGCAGTTACAGCCATGCACAGCATAATGATGTTTTGGTCAACAAGCGACCAAAGATATATGAGATGGTCCCATAATATTATAACGAAGCTTAAAAATATTTATTGACTGATGACGCAGTAGCCTTCCTAATGGTATAGCACAACACATTACCTTTTTATGTTCAGATATATTTGGTTACAGCTGCCTGCAGTATTCAGTACAGTGACATGCTGCATAGGGATTGTAGCCTAGGAGCAGTAGGCCACACACAGAGCCTAGGTGTGTGGCAGGCTGTACCATCTAGGTTTGTTAAGTGCACTCAGTGATACTCACACCATCAGGACATCACCTAGTGATGCCTGTCTCAGAAGGTATCCCTATCATTAAGCGACACATAACTGTATTTAAATACCAAGACTACAAGTTTCAGAGACTGACGCTGGGCAGCTGCAGCGTGAATAGAGTTTCATGTATGTGAAATGTGTCTCCAAATGAGTTGGATAACATTTTGGAGACTCATTCAGTTTATAAGGATGAAATGCAGCACATGTTTAACAGCAACAACTTTAGATAGCTCTACATCACCTGTGTATCTGCTACAATCCAGAATCCAGATCTGAGGTTCAAGTGGGCCCTGAAATCCCCGACAATGTCAATGTCACCCTATCACACCCAAGTCTCTGGTCCTCTGCTGAGTTTGCAGAGCACAGAAGGGGAATGACCCACATGACTCTGAGCTGCATGATGAGATGATGCCACAATGTCTCTCCCAGGACTCATATTATTCTACGAACAGTTATTCTAATGCAAGTATTGCTTTTCTTGTGTGTATATATATATACTTTTTTTATTATACTTTAAGTTCTAGGGTACATGTGCACAACGTGCAGGTTTGTTACATATGTATACATGTGCCATGTTGGTGTGCTGTACCCATTAACTCATCATTTACATTAGGTATATCTCCTAATGCTATCCCTCTCCCCTCCCCCACCCCACAACAGGCCCCGGTGTGTGATATACCCCTTCCTGTGTCCAAGTGTTCTCATTGTTCAATTCCCACCTATGAGCAAGAACATGCCGCGTTTGGTTTTTTGTCCTTGCGATAGTTTGCTGAGAATGATGGTTTCCAGCTTCATATATGTCCCTACAAAGGACATGAACTCATCCTTTTTTATGGCTGCATAGTATTCCATGGTGTATATGTGACACATTTTCTTAATCCAGTCTATCATTGTTGGACATTTGGGTTGGTTCCAAGTCTTTGCTATTGTGAATAGTGCCATGGTAAACATACATGTGATTGTGTCTTTATAGCAGCATGATTTATAATCCTTTGGGTATATACCCAGTAATGGGATGGCTGGGTCAAATGGTATTTCTAGTTCTAGATCCCTGAGGAATCGCCACACTGTCTTCCACAATGGTTGAACTAGTTTAAAGTCCCACCAACAGTGTAAAAGTGTTCCTGTTTCTCCACATCCTCTCCAGCACCTGTTATTTCCTGACTTTTTAATGATTGCCATTCTAACTGGTGTGAGATGATATCTCATTGTGGTTTTGATTTGCATTTCTCTGATAGCCAGTGATGATGAGCATTTTTTCATGTGACTATTGGCTGCATAAATGTCTTCTTTTAAGAAGTGTCTGTTCATATCCTTCGCCCACTTTGTGATGGGGTTGTTTTTTTTCTTGTAAATTTGTTTGAGTTCTTTGTAGATTCTGGATATTAGCCCTTTGTCAGATGAGTAGATTGCAAAATTTTCTCCCATTCTGTAGGTTGCCTGTTCACTCTGATGGTAGTTTCTTTTGCTGTGCAGAAGCTCTTTAGTTTAATTAGATCCCATTTGTCAATTTTGGCTTTTGTTGCCATTGCTTTTGGTGTTTTAGACATGAAGTCCTTGCCCATGCCTATGTCCTGAATGGTATTGCCTAGGTTCTAAACGCAATCCAGCATATAAACAGAACCAAAGACAAAAAACACATGATTATCTCAGTAGATGCAGAAAAGGCCTTTGACAAAATTCAACAGCCCTTCATGCTAAAAACTCTCAATAAATTAGGTACTGATGGGACATCTCTCAAAATAATAACAGCTATTTATGACAAACCACAGCCAATATCATACCGAATGGGCAAAAACTGGAAGCATTCCCTTTGAAAACTGGCACAAGACAGGGATGCCCTCTCTCACCATTCCTATTCAACACAGTGTTGGAAGTTCTGGCCAGGGAAATCAGGCAGGAGAAAGAAATAAAGGGTATTCAATCAGGAAAAGAGGAAGTCAAATTGTCCCTGTTTGCAGATGACATGATTATATATCTAGAAAACCCCATTGTCTCAGCCCAAAATCTCCTTAAGCTGGTAGGCAACTTCAGCAAAGTCTCAGAATACAAAATCGATGTGCAAAAATCACAAGCATTCTTATATACCAATAACAGACAAACAGAGAGCCAAATCATGAGTGAACTCCCATTCACAATTGCTTCAAAGAGAATAAAATACCTAGGAATCCAACTTATAAGGGATGTGAAGGACCTCTTCAAGGAGAACTACAAACCACTGCTCAACTAAATAAAAGAGGACACAAACAAATGGAAGAACATTCCATGCTCATGGATAGGAAGAATCAATATCTTGAAAATGGCCATACTGCCCAAGGTAATTTATAGATTCAATGCCATCCCCATCAAGCTACCAATGACTTTCTTCACAGAATTGGAAAAAACTGCTTTAAAGTTCATATGGAACCAAAAAAGAGCCCGCATTGCCAAGTCAATCCTAAGCCAAAAGTACAAAGCTGGAGGCATCATGCTACCTGACTTCAAACTATACTACAAGGCTACAGTAACCAAAACAGCATGGTACTGGTACCAAAACAGAGACATAGACCAATGGAACAGAACAGAGCCCTCAGAAATAATACCACACATCTACAACTATCTGATCTTTGACAAACCTGACAAAAACAAGAAACGGGGAAACGGCCAGGCACGGTGGCTCACACCTGTAATCCCAGCACTTTGGGAGGCCAAGGTGGGCGGATCACGAGGTCAGGAGATCGAGACCATGGTGAAACCCCGTCTCTACTAAAAATACAAAAAACTAGCCGGGCGTGGTGGCAGGCGCCTGTAGTCCCAGGTACTTGGGAGGCTGAGGCAGGAGAATGGCGTGAACCCAGGAGGTGGAGCTTGCCGTGAGCTGAGATCGCGCCACTGCACTCCAGCCTGGGTGACAGAGCGAGACTCCGTCTCAAAAAAAAAAAAAAAGAAATGGGGAAAGGATTACCTGTTTAACAAATGGCACTGGGAAAACTGGCTAGAAAATATTGCTTTTGCTCCCATAAATGATAACTTGCGGAACTTTTTAACACAATGCCCAACTTGTAGGCAATCAGCCCACTGTGATGGCCAACCTCATGGACATCTCTCTTCTCCTTTAAATGCCTTAAGAAAAAGTGGCCTTCAAAACTTTTCTGTATAAGTTCCACCTTTATGTATGAGAAACCATAAAACAATAGAAAGACCACACTGCACAAAGAATCAGAAATATTTTTCTGGTTTAAGTCCCTGTCCTTAAATTGCCATGTGACCTTTAGCAAGCAGCCTAAGTTCTCCGCAAATTACCTCACCTCAGCTCTCTTCTCTATAAAATAAGGAGCACTACTAGTCTACCTTAAAAGCCTTCCAATCGGGAGAGTTGCGAGCCTACGTCAGCTTTAAAGCAAATCCTAATGCTATTCCTAGCCCTTGCTTCTGCTTGTCTCTCTCAAAATAGTGTTTCTTTCCACTGAATAAAATTCCAATATGTTTGTTTTTCAAAAGATCCTTTTGACTGCAAGAAACAAAAGCCCAATTCATACTAACAAGCAAAAAAACAAAAAGTAATTTATTGACCCATGAAGGAGTCACCTGGACCTGTGGCAAACTGTGTATGAAAAGGAAATACATAACTGTTGAACTAAGCCATTGAGAATTTCATAGCACTTGTTACTGAATTAGAACCTCACCCGTCCTGACTGATAAGCTGACTTCCGACCAGGACTGAAAACATGTCCTCCCCTGCTTACCAACCACAGTGAAATGTTAGAACTGCTTCTCTGGGTGTCCTCCTGCCAGTCCTGAGGAAGGGCTCTGATGAGCCTTACCATGGTGGAATCCCAGACCTCAATGAGTGGACACAAGCATGTACCAGGGCCACACCGTGTGCCTGCCAAAACAGCACAAGATCTGAGGCTGTGCCCAGAAGGGGCGGGGAAAGCTGAATGGAGTGTGAATAAGGAATAATGACTATGGTCCAGAGAATTCTCTCTCTCTCAACTTAACCTCTGAGCAATCAATTGCCTGCTAGCCTATCAGTATCACTGCTGTAGCCATTACACATTTTCATTTCCTCAAAACACATAGGAAAATCCTTCGTATACACAAATACAATTTTCTGTAAGAAAGTCTGCCACAATGTTTGGATTAGAAAAGTTATGTTTATTGTATACAACCATAAGTATAATGAAGATAATGTACTGTTTAGGTTTGATCTCCTTCATTCAGAATCAACTCTCTTATTCAGCCAGTGAAGCAATTTACCAAATTCAATTTGAAAAGTATACTGTCATCAGTAATAACCTCAAACAACTTCATTGGTTGCCAGTATTGGACACTACCTTTCCCTGCTTCTTTTACACACTTCATACATCCTCATCTCCCTTGTGCTGAAACACATATGTTACCCACATGCAAAAGACAACTCAAATTTCACTTAGGGTTTAAAAAACATCACTGTATAGTGAACAATCATTATTAACGACAAGTATCTACAGAAGCCCATCCATGCTAAATTGACTTTCATAAATGTTATCTAGACCAAATGCGATATATATTGTTCAGAGAATAAGAGAAAGTCTGTTTTTGATGGAAAACATTTGTTATTCTCCTATTACTCCAAACTGTGGCAACCCTAGGGGAGGATCTTTTCTTTCATTCCCTTCCCCAACCCAACAAAATATAAGCAAACATCAGGAATGCTCTGCTCCTTAATCCCATACACTTTTAAAACAGTCCTCACATTAGAAAATGATGTGAGAAATAAACACAGATTTTTTTTTTTTTCTATTGAGACGGAGTCTCACTCTGTCACCTAGGCTGGAGCGCAGTGGCACAATCTCGGCTCACCACAACCTCAGGTTCAAGCGATTCTCCTGCCTCAGCCTCCCTATTAGCTGGGATTACAGGCGCCCGCCACCATGTCCGGCTAATTTTTGTATTTTCCAGTAGAGACGGGTTTTTGCCATGTTGGCCAGGCTGATCTCAGAAGCCTGACCTCAGGTGATCTACTTGCTTTGCCTCCCAAAGTGCTGGGATTACCAGCGTGAGCCACTGCGCCCAGCCATATTTTTGTCTCATGTTGAGATGAATGCAAATTAAAGTATACTTCAAGAAACAATACCAAAATAATGCAAAACATATCTCTTCCAGCAAGACTGTCTCGCCTCACCACATATCCTTTCCAGCAAGACAGTCTCGTCTCACCACATATCTTTCTTGAGTAACTATAAACCCAACTATCAACACACCAAAAACCAAAATCTTACTGTTTTAACTAATAGGGCATAAATTCAAAAATGTGATTCATAAATAACATAAGAACTATTAGTGAGTCCTTTATTAAATTTGCAGTCAGAAACAATGTTTATAGATGAAAATACATTCAAATTTGACACATCGAATATTTAAAACCTTGAACAGAAAAGGATAAGTTCTCTTTATTTAGAGGATAGTTTATTTTTCATTTTAACCAATTTTCCTTCACATAGGCATACTTTAAACTAGAAAACAAATCCCTTATTTTGATTCTATACCTTGAATTATATGATAAAACAAAAGGTTATGTTAGTTTTCCAATAGAAACTGCCTTTAAAAGAGTAATTCTATACTTTTTTGCATGTGTTCAGGTTTTTTTAATGTATCACATTCCATAATCCAGTATTCAATTGACCAAATACTTGATTATAATCAAGAAATTGCCTGTTTGGGGACATGGAGGAAGCCATAGAATTTCAGAGGTTATAAAACACTATTATTTGGCCAGGTGTGGTGGCTCACCCTGTAATCCCAGCAGTTTGGGAGGCCAAGATGGGCAGATTGCTTGAGCTCAGAAGTTCGAGACCAGCCTGGGCTACATGGCAAAACTCCGTCTCTACAAAAATACAAAAATTAGCCAGGCGTGGTGGTACGCACCTATAGTCCCAGCTATTCGGGAAGCTAAGGTGTGGGGGGATTCCTTGAGCCCAGGAGGTCGAGGCTGCAGTGAGCCAAGACTGCACCACTGCACTCCATCCCGGGTGACAGAGCAAGACCCTGTCTCAAAAAACAATAATAATAAAACACTATTTTTCAAAACTAAGTGTGAAATTACCTAAGTGATTGTCAATATGTAGCACTGAATTCCTCTTCTGAATAGCAATATAAAAGTTAAAGATAGAGTAATACTTTAATTAACAACTATACTCCAGCCCTTATTTCCCTCTCCACCTTCAGACTCCAACATTAACTGCTAATACCAACCTGCTGTATCTTATCTGTCCAACAAATACTTCAAAATCTATTGACTCAAAACTGAACATCTCCCTCCTGAAACCAGCCCTTCCTTCCTTCTCCATTCCCCTTCTCACTGACAGTCGCACATCATTCACCCACCTGCCCACACCCAAAACTGGAGGCCAGCCTGGGACACTACCCTGCTCCCACTTCTGCCGTGTGCAACCATTAAGCACCAAGTCGTGCTACTTATGTGGCTCAGACATCTCGCAAACATTTCCACTTACTTAGACCTCTTTTGTCAGTCACTAGCTTAGTCCACCACTCTACTGACTATTCTCTGCCTTCTTCAGTTTTGTTCCTCAAAACCACTATTTCTAACGGCCAAAGCAATCCTTGTAAACCGCAAATTTAATGTTATTCCCCATACTCATCCTTAAAAAACTTTAGTCCATCCTCACCATTTTTGGATAAAGTCAAAACTGTTAATATGGCTCATAAAACCTCCAAAAATCTGACCCCTAAGTCACCTCTTCAGCTTCACATCCAACCACTCACCTTTCTAGGATAACTCCAAGCACACAGTTATTGATGTCCAGCTCCAGGAACACATCATGCGTGCTTCTCACGTCTGTCCTCACACGCCACTTCCCTCCTCTTCTAGAACATCTACCCTCCTGCAATGCTATCTCCATCCCAGCCTGGTTAACTCTTACTTGCCATTTAAGCCTCACTTTAATATGATTAATTTCAGCAAAGATTTTCCCCAACACAGCAAGCCTGCAGTAAGTGTTCTCATTGTATCCTCTCAGGACACCAGGACTATCTTTATTTTGTTCACTGTTGTATTTCCAGCATCTAGCAGAGTTCTTGGCACATAGACACTCAGAAAAAATCAGAATGGCTGATTAAATGGCACAAAATGGAGAGAACATTTTAAAATCCTCAGACAGTCTCACTGACTCTCCTGATCAAATAGAAGTAAGGAATGCTGAGTGTAGGAGGCATTCAATAAAAAAAAAGAAAAAGAAAAAGTAATAAGAATCCAAGTGAAGTGTTAAACCCATTGGGCAGAATTTATAGAAATACATGTAAAATAGGCCAGGCGCAGTGGCTCACGCCTGTAATACTAGCACTCTGTGAGGCCGAGGCGGGCAGATCACGAGGTCAGGAGTTTGAGACCAGCCTGGCCAACATGGTGAAACCCCGTCTCTACTAAAAATACAAAAATTAACCGAGTACAGTGGCGGGCAGCTGTAATTCTAGCTACTCAGGAGGCTGAGGCAGGAGAATTGCTTGAACCCAGGAGGCGGAGGTTGCAGTGAGCCGAGATCACACCACTGCACTCCAGCCTGGGTGACAGAGCAAGACTCCATCTCAGAGAAAAAAAAAAAAGAAAGAAAGAAAGAAAGAAAAGAAAAGAAATACATGTAAAATAACTAATTCAATTCCATTCATTATTTTTAGATAAATCACATTTGATAAGTTTACTGAATCATAACAATTATGTACATCCTATCAATTTAAATGTCAGTTTTCTAGAAACACATTTTATTCAGATACTCTCAACAAACTCTGAAAAATATTTCTAATACCAAAGTGATGAAAATAAGTCTGCATTTTTCTACGTGTGACAAACAGGCAAAAGGCAAAGACGAGCAGTTGATGATGAAAGCAATGGGATATTTTCACTTTATTGGGTTTTTTAAAAGAAGAAACTTTTTAAATGATAAATCATTAGATTTGTGAGTCTGAGGTTCTTTTAAAAATGACATATTGAAATATTTAAAGAAAGTTTTATTTCAAAAGTCCTTTCTATAAAGTAATAATTTATCCATAATAATACGTTATTTGGTCAGTTTAGATAATTGATTTTACTCAGTTACTACCTAGTTTATTTTACTGAAATTCGCATGTCTTTTCACACTCCCGCTGCTTCTCTCAGCCGTCACACAGCATCCACTGTGAGTCTGCACCATGTCAGCCCTGCCTGTGGTCACTTTCATTTTCTGGTTCCTATGATCTAACCTCATGTTCTGATTGGGTTTGCAGCATTGCAGGGGAATGCATGAATCCACACCCTGAAGGCCAAAACGGAAGGAAATAAAGCTAAATCTATTTTTATTGATTCACGTTCAATATTTTAACACCCTGATTTTTTACCCACGAATTTGAATTTTCTTCTTTCAGTTTTATGCCCAATTTACAGTTTGCAAGTACTGACTTCCTAGTAAGTTGTTTCAACCTAATTCCTCTTTTTTCCTTTTCAAGTTCACAGAAGGCATTTTCCAAGTCGGTTGTGTTTCCGTCTCCTACTTGGCCCTATCCACATGACACAGGGTGCAAGGCCACAGAATTAAACGTGAGCAGTAGCTCCCGGTGTATCTCCTTTCGTACCCAGAATCCTACCAGGAACCAACTGATAAAACGATTCTGAAAATAAGAGCTCCCTGTGTGAGAAAGGGAGGAAACTTCCCTAACCATATTTAGCCAAGAAACAGTGTAAGTCCCCAGGGAACAGTCTTCAGCAGCCATTGCATGATTTCATGAAGTAGCTGCTCCTTGGCAGGCAGTACGAAAACACTTTTTTAAAAAAATTCCATGTTTTCCTTCAAGTAGCTGTCACTCCTTTAGAAAAACGTTTTTTTTAGGCCTACAGCCTAAAGGAAGGGTGATCTTTTGTGGATTTTTCTAAAGTTTGTGTTAGTCAGATTAAACAATGTACAGGTTATGCATATGGAGAAGCCGATATCATGTTAACGCTCTTGGCTTGGATGCAAAATTAATATCCTACAAGGAAATTATTATACAGCCGCTGAGTTTCAAAGACTAGCTTCTTCTAGCACAAATGAATTATCATATTCATAGACAACTTATTATAATCAGTTTTTCCTGAGCCCAACAACTCAAAATGCACTACAGTTTCGTACTCAAATAGATGAAAATTAGAGCTGATCTCTGTTCAACAAAGAGAAAGGCACACATGACACTGTGCACCACCAGTTTTCACAAAACATTTAAAACTCTGAACCAAAATTTGAGAACAGAGAATTTCTTGGTGTATTTTACTAAAAATAAATATATATTGTTTAATTACACTGGCAAACTTCTCTTGAATCCATGCAAAATGAGTCAATGCTATTTACTGGATGTTCCAGAGTCAAAGCTATGGGAAAACCTTCGAGAAAATATATCTTAATACTAGAGATATTCTCAATAATGAAAGAAACGACTGGCATATCCTCAAATGCACAGTGCTTTCTCCCGTGTAGTTACCTTTAACATCCTTAAATGGAAATGCCAGGAGAAGCTCTGGGACAACAGTAAGTACAAAAAAGCCCAAGTGTCCATTCATTCTTAGCGAAAGAAGAGTTACTTCCTGTCAGCTGACCCATTAGACAAGTGACCCTTGCTAAGGCCACATACCCAAGTAAGCAATGCCTAAAAATCAGGAAGAGGGACCGCTTTACGCATTGCATCTACCGAAGTGCCACGCTCTTAAGTTCAATGTGAATTTTAAAAAATAAAAAATTGAGTTGGAGTCTCACTCTGTCACCCAGGCTGGAGTGCAGTGGCGGGATCTCGGCTCAAGGCAACCTCACCTCCCAGGTTCAAGCGATTCTCCCGCTTCAGCCTCTCAAGTAGCTGGGCAATATGAACAATTAAAATAAGCCTTTACATCTGATCGGCCATTAATATTAAATTATCAGTGAGTGTTAAAGTGGGGGAGGTGGGAGTAATGGAGACCTTGTTGGGGAGGTGCTTGTTGGAAAGAGTGCTATTAGGGTGAACACTGATCCCAGTCTGCCCACTCGGGACTAAGGAGTTTGCCAGGACGTGGGACTTGTGGTGCCAAGACTAGGAAAGTCCCAGTTGGTCAGTCCCAGCACGCAGATGTGACTAAATCACTGGGACTGAGCAAAGATAAAGGTTATCACACACAACATCAATCATAAGAGCAGGGTAAACCCAACTGACCTTCAGCTTTGAGGACACACATTTATTCTAACGGCTCTCAGTGGTAAAGTCAAGTGTCAACAGTGAAATGATCACACAAAAATTAAGGCTTCTTTTCCCCCAAGCAGATTATACATATTAATTAAATGGTAGAGAAGTCAGGCGCAGTGGTTCACTCCTGTAATCCCAGCTTAAGGCCAGGAGTTCAAAACCAGCCTGGGCAACATAGCAAGACTCCATCTCTAAAAGTTAGAAAAATTGTCCAGTCAAAGAGGCAGAGAAGAATCTAGACACTGCTTCTCTGACAGCAAAAATAGGTCATTAAACTAAATCTATATGTATTTAATATACGTATACATTTTATGTGTGTTGTTTAAATGTATATTTGCTACATTGCTAAAAGCTGATGCATAAGAAACCCTCAATCCAACATAATTGTGTAGTAATGGGATTTTTTTTCTTTTTTTACTCTGTTAATGTAACAAGAATTTAACTTGCAGGCTACAAGGGTAATAAAGAAATGGGGAAAATTCACTCTCTGATAACAATTCCTAGGTCTAAAGACTAACAGCCTGATGCTGTATCACACCCCAAACCGGCACATTCAATAATCATGAAAGAGGCATTTGGGAATTTCCAGAGGCAGCCACGTGTCCACCATCTCCATCAGCCTTCCTCTTCTCCAGGCTGCAGTCCACACAGACATGGCCCGCCCACCTTCAGGAGAAACCAAGACATTAAGGAAACAATTGTCACCAGCCAGGAGCGGGACTTAACACAGCCCTTTACCATATGCAGGGCCTCAAAGAAGGGGTTCAGGGCCCCCCAGAAAAAAAATGTTTTAGGCCTCCAACAAGGGGGTAGTTGGTACTGACATGCAATGAAGTCAGCTCTGTCTCTCGTCCTCACTCTTGTCCCCTCCCTGTGTCCAGAAAGGGGTGATTTGTACAGCTTCCCCTCCTCTTGTGAGAAACCTTGTTCACAAGAGAGTCGCAACTAAAACTGTGAACTTACCAATGAAATGCGAGCGATGAAATGTGTTGAGAGAGCGCATTAAATGAATGTTACGTAGGTACTAAAAGAGCCCTAGGAGCCTGGGCTGGCTGCGGGCTAGTCTCTCCTTCATGTGAGAGAAGCGTGTAGTCTAGTGTAGTGTAGTGTAGTGTAGTGCAGTGTAGTCTAGTCTAGTGTAGTCTAGTGTAGTGTAGTCTAGTGTAGTCTAGTCCAGTGTAGTGTAGTCTAGTGTAGTTTAGTGTAGTGTAGTGTAGTCTAGTCTAGTCTAGTGTAGTGTCGTCTAGTGTCGTCTAGTGTAGTGTAGTGTAGTCTAGTCTAGTGTAGTCTAGTCTAGTCTAGTGTAGTCTAGTCTAGTCTAGTGTAGTCTAGTCTAGTGTAGTGTAGTGTAGTCTAGTGCAGTGTAGTCTAGTGTAGTGCAGTCTAGTGTAGTCTAGTGTAGTGTAGTCTAGTGTGGTGTAGTGTAGTGTAGTCTACTGTGGTGTAGTGTAGTCCAGTGTACTGTAGTGTAGTCTAGTGCAGTGTAGTCTAGTGTAGTGTAGACTAGTGTAGCATAGTCTAGTGTAGTGATTGGTGTGTCATCTCAGGAATCAGACAACCCCAGGCCCTCACTCACATAGAGCACCGGGGACAAGCTGCTTCCACTCACTGCCATTTATAATGGCTACATGATCGGGCAGCTATAAACATTAGATGAGATGAGATATTTAACGGCACCCAGTCAATGTTAACTTCTAATAACTGACTCTTAGAGACCCTGTAGTAAACTTAAAAGTCTCAACCTACAGTAATCTAGATTTCTTTTTTTTTCTTTTTTTTATACTTTAAGTTTTAGGGTACATGTGCACATTGTGCAGGTTAGTTACATATGTATACATGTGCCATGCTGGTGTGCTGCACCCACTAACTCGTCATCTAGCATTAGGTATATCTCCCAATGCTATCCCTCCCCCCTCCCCCCACCCCACCACAGTCCCCAGAGTGTGATATTCCCCTTCCTGTGTCCATGTGTTCCCATTGTTCAGTTCCCACCTATGAGTGAGAATATGCGGTGTTTGGTTTTTTGATCTTGCGATAGTTTACTGAGAATGATGATTTCCAATTTCATCCATGTCCCTACAAAGGACATGAACTCATCATTTTTTATGGCTGCATAGTATTCCATGGTGTATATGTGCCACATTTTCTTAATCCAGTCTATCATTGTTGGACATTTGGGTTGGTTCCAAGTCTTTGCTATTGTGAATAATGCCGCAATAAACATACGTGATTTCTACAGAGAAGACTGTGTTTCAAGAAGCTGAGACCACATTTCTGTCTTTCCCTACTTACATGCTTCACTCTTCTCCATTAATTGTATTATTTCCCTGTCAATTCCTGTCCTTTAGCTAATAAAGAAAAACTTGACAAGCCACTCCACTTCCGGGCCACGACACATTTTGCAATACCTAGAACCAGTCTATATGCTCACAGGAGGATAACATCAAATAATGCAATTTTTTGTTGTCTTTTGTGTCTCTCTCCCACCCCCACCCTGCCCAGGCAGTATCAGCACTGTGCATGAGAAGGTGATGATGGGGGGTAGAAATGGCCAAAGAGATGCTTCTCATAAGTATCTGAGTAAAATATCTTGAGACATGTCGAACCTGAGCAATTTCCCACCAGCCTTGCACTTAGAAAGGCTACAAAGCATACCAGGGAATCTGCAGTCAGGTCATTGTGGAAAACCTAGCTGTTCCCTTCTTTAGAAACAGCTGAGGAAATGGTGAAACATTGTGCAGAGCCACTGAAGGCTAAGGGAAGAGAGAAAAGGATCAATAAGGAAATGGATGGGGTGCACTGTGGGGTGGCCGAAGGCAGAGGAAGAGGAAGGCAGGCCACTGCTTCACATGGTGGCAAGGATCATAGAAGAGCCCAGAACTCTTCTGGACTCTATCTTTGGTTCTAGAGCAGATTAAAACAGCAAAGAAATTGTGTCTGTCTCTCCAGACAAAAAGGGTAGAGAAGGCTGGGTGCAGGGGCTCACGCCTGTAATCCTGACCCTTTGGGAGGTCGAGGCGGGTGGATCATGAGGTCAGGAGATCAAGACCATCCTGGCCAACATGGTGAAACCCCGTCTCTACTAAAAATACTAAAGTTAGCTGGGCGTGATAGTGCGCACCTGCAGTCCCAGCTACTAGGGAGGCTGAGACAGGGAATCGCTTGAACCTGGGAGGCAGAGGTTGCGGTGAGCCGAGATCCTGCCACTGCACTCCAGCCTGGCAATGGAGCAAGACTCTGTCTCAAAAAAAAAAAAAGAAAGAAAGAAAGAAAGAAAGAAAGAAAGAGAGAGAGAGAGAGAGAGAGAGAGAGAGAGAGAGAGAAAGAAAGAAAGAAAGAAAGAAAGAAAGAAAGAAAGAAAGAAAGAAAGAAAGAAAGAAAAAGGGTAGAGAAAGGGATAGCTGCTCACACTATTAGTCTTTACTCCAGTTCTAATTCTACATGTATTGTCCTGAGTATTTGAAGAAAAAAAATTTAAATGACCCTAATCAAATTTTATGTTACTAATGAAAATTACACTGTAAAATGATACATTAAGTTCAGTATATTTTAAAGATACATTGAAAACATTTATAGAACTAAAAAAAATGGAATTATGTTCAATGAATCCTCACGTAGCAAATTTAAGCTTTCAAAAAAAAAAAAAACAAAGCTTCGTAAACTATTTAAAGCATTGCCTATAATGCTTATGATACAAAATTTAGAAAGTCAAACCTATTCTTTCTGGAATTGAAAAACCCCTTTCCTCTTCAAAACAGGATCTCCGGCAGGCTGCATACGATCGAAACTGTCAGTAAAGAAACACAGGATTGGCGAGGCACAGTGGCTCACGCCTGTAATCCCAGCACTTTGGAAGGCTGAGGCAGGTGGATCACAAGGTCAGGAGTTCAAGATAAGCCTGGCCAATATGGTGAAACCCCATCTCTGCTAAGAATACAAAAATTAGCCAGGCATGGTGGCGGGCGCCTGCAGTCCCAGCTACTTGGGAGGCTGAGGCACCAGAATCGCTTGAACCTGGGAGGCAGAGGTTGCAGTGAGCCGAGATTGCGCCACTGAACTCCAGCCCTGGGTGACAGAGTGAGACTCTTATCTAAAAAAAAAAAAAAGAAGAAGAAGAAGAAACACAGGATTGACATAAAGGACCAAATCCTTGGAACAAAAGTTTCTCCCTCACATGGTATCACAGCCACTGCCTTCTCACTGTGATGGTTAACTCTATGAGACAGCTAGGCTGCACCATGAGGCCCAGTTGTTTGGTCAAACACCAGTCTAGATGGTGCTGTAAAGGTATTTTTAAAATGTGATTAACATTTAAATCAGTGGACTCTGAGTAAAGCAGATTACCCTCTATAATGTGTCATCCAATCAGCTTCAGGTCTTTGGAGCAAACACAGAGATTTTCCCAAGAGAAAGAAATTCTCCTCAAGACTGAAACACGGAGACACTGGCTGAGGTTCCAGCCTGCTGCTCTGCAGAAATTCACACTCACGGCTGCAGCACAGCTCTTAGCCTGTTTCCAGACTTGCTGGCCTCCTCAACCACGTGAGCCAGTGCCTTAAAGTCAATCAGGCAACCTCTCTCTGTCTCTGTATATGTGTGTTTGTGAGTGTGTGTGTGTCACTTAATGGAAACACGTGAGAAACGTGTTGCTAGTTGGTTTCATTGTTGTGTGAACATCACAGAGTGGACTTACACAAACCTATATGGTCCAGCCTACTACACACTAAGGCTTTATGCTATAGCCTACTGCTTCCAGGCCACAGACTGTACAGCACGGTACTGTACGGAATACTGTAGACAACTGTAACACAATGGTAAGGATTTGTGTATCTAAACATATCTAAACATAGGAAAGCTACAGTAAAAATATGGTATTATAATCTTATGTGACCACCATCATATATGTGGGTCTGCTGTTGACCAAAACATCCTTATATAGTGGGTGATTGTGTATGTAGACATGCACACACACACACAAAGTGGGGCCATCAGAAAACATGTTCTATGTAAAAGTTCATGCTAGAAAGAAACCCTGTAAAGAAAGAAACTTCTTTTATAATCAATTTAGATGCCAAGGGACACTGTCTTGTGCTCTGCCTTTGACAGAGTTTGGAAATCTCATGCTGAATTGTAATCCCCAATGCTGGAGGTGGGGCCCCGTGGGAGGTGTTTGGACCATGGGAGAGGATCCCTCATGACTTTGTGCTGTCTTCATGATAGTGAGTTCTAGTGAGATCTGGTCATTTAAAGGTGTGTGGCTCCTCCCCCCACCCTTACTCCTGCTCTTGCAGGTGACGCACCTGCTCCCGCTTCACCTTCTGCCATGAGTGTAAACTTCCTGAGGCCCACCCAGAAGCTGAGCAGATGCCAGCATCATGTGTCCTGTACAGTCTGCAGACCCATGAGCCAATTAAACCTCTTTTATTTATAAATCACCCAGTCTCAGGTGTTTATTTATTTTTTGAGACAGGGTCACCCAGGCTGGAGTGGCACGATCTCAGCTCACTGCAACCTCCACCTCCTGGGTTCAAGTGATTCTCCTGCCTCAGCCTCCTGAGTAGCTGGGATTACAGGCACCGGCCACCATGCCCGGCTAATTTTTAGTAGAGACGGGGTTTCACCATGTCGTCCAGCCTGGTCTTGAGCCCCTGGCCTCAAGTGATCTGCCTGCCATGGCCTCCCAAAGTGCTGGGATTACAGGCGTGAGCCACCACACCCAGCCTCAGGTGTTTCTTTATAGCAATGCAAGAACAGCCTAATACAGCCTTTTAACCTATGACATAGGAATTGATGACAGAGGGAGAGAGAGAGAAAAAAAAAAACAGAGAAACCTAAACATTCTGAAAATGTTATCAAGGGAAGCACATCTAAAACATAAACTTAAAATATAATACAAAATTATTCCTATATTTTAAACTTACTTCAGGAAAGCAGCCTTGTAGCTTAGACTCTGCAGACTTCAATGCTCACACTGTGGGGTCACCAGTGGCCTCTCAGTTGCTGAATCCAATGGTGGGCTTTCCCTCCCCTCCTCCCTCATGAGTGGGCATTCACCCCCTGACCAATACGGTCCTTTTAGAAACACTCTCTCTTCCTGACCCCAATCATGAATATGTCCCCAGGTTTTTCTCTCTAATTTATATTCTTTAACACCTCTGAAATACCTGTCTGTTCCAATAACTCTGAAAGTCCTCCTTTCTAGCCTGGCCTCCTCCTCCTCAGTGGCTGCATGCTTCTCTGGTTGCCTGCCAGACATCTCCATGAGGATTTCCTGCTCCCTCCACAAACCCAAACTTGACAATGGGAAAGTGAATGAAGTACTCTCTCCACAAGGCCAAGGCCTCCTCCTCAAACTCTGCTTCTGTCACTCATTCAGTCTGGTTCAAAGTCTTGGATCTTCCTTAACGTCCTCTTCTTCCTTGCCACCATATCAGATCAAGCTTTGAGTCATATCCATCCACCTCTCACAAGAGTTCCCACAAGAACTGTCCCTCCTCTGGCCCAGGCCTCGTGGCCTCAGGCTGGCTCTCCTGGGCTGGCCCTGGCACACTCTCCAGCATCTGGTCTCTCTCGCTCCCCACCCAACCCACGCACATCAATCTTCCTAAAACACTTCTTGCTTCATGTCATTCCCTGATTCAAAACACTTTTATCTCGGTACACTCTTTATTTTCCAGGTTGATTTGAACATTCAAGTGTCAATCATGCTAGCACTGTTAGACATTTAAGATTTTAAATTTCAAGAGACAAAACTTTGAATGTAATTCGTCAGCTCTGATTGTCTCTTGCAGCATTTCTCTGTTTTTTATTTTCCTTTCTCCTAAGCCCTCCTAAAACTTAACATTCTAACATAAACTAATTCCAGTTCAAAATTCCAGCCCCTAAGTCACTGAGGCTGATTCCCACGTTAGGAGTTTTAAGTCCTAATCTTGTATAAATGAATTGCAGCAAACTCTTCATTCACCCATTGGAAAAACTTCACTGAGCAGCAGCTCTGTACCAGACACTGCTGCAGGCCCTGGAAGCACAACAGTGAACAAAGCAAACCAGGTTCTTGCCTTCAACATGCTTATAGACAGGGAGTCAAGAAAGTAATATCATAAATATGACATGATCGTAAGTGTTTTGAAGAAAAATAAAGGTCAGTAAAATAAAGGTACAGAGCAGGTGTCACAGGCAGTGGATGCCACTCCACATGAGTTAGTCTGGGGAGACCCGTTGGTAGGGACACACGCCAGCAGTCCTGAACGCAGGAGGGCCTGAGCCTCAGGTATCTGGAGGAAGAGTTTGCTACGCAGTGTGTTCAGTTAGTACAAAGGCACCAAGGGGAAGTGTGTTTGGTGAGCTCAAAGTGCACAGAGAACAATGCACTTGACCCAGTGAGAGAGAGAGTGCCGGAGAGACGGCCGAGTGGCAGAGGAAGCCAGCCTTCTTCAGGGCAATGGGGAGGACTCTGGATTTGACCCAGTCTGTGACGAGACCACAGGGCCACAGAAGTGAGACAGCTGACTGGCCCTGCGCAAGGCTCACTCCTGCTGCTGTGTGGAAGGAGACCAGCAAGGAGCCAGGCCAAGGCCGGGAGGCTAAGGAGAGGCTGTCTCACTGGTCCAGGAATGGGCTGCAGGCAGAGCAGTGCAGGCGGCAAAAAGTGGGTGAAGCTGGAGTCCACAAGACTTGCTATCTGGTGGGGTGTAATACTAAGAGTGGAGTCAAGAATGACCTCAAAGACCTGGACCTGAGCAAACGGAAGAATAGTGATGTCATTTTCAGAGATAAGGGAAGAAACACATTGAGGGTAGAAACTTAAGGTTTGGTTTTGAACAAGTCTAAGATACCTGACCGATATGGTTTGGCTGTGTCCCCACCCAAATCTCATCTTGAATTGTAGCTTCCAGAATTCCCACCTGTCATGGGAGGGACCTGGTGAGAGGTAATTGAATCATGAGGGTGGGTCTTTCCTGTGCTGTTCTCATGATAGTGAATAAGTCTCACGAGATCTTATGGTTTTATAAGGGGAAGTTTCCCTGCACAAATTCTCTCTTGCTGCCACGTAAGAAGTGCCTTTCACCTTCTGCCATGATTGTGAGGCCTCCGCAGCCACGTGGAACTGTGAGTCCAGTAAAGCTCTTTTTCTTTATAAATTACCCAGTCTCAGGTATGTCTTCACCAACAGCGTGGAAACGGACTCACACACTAACTTTCCATGAAAACACTGAATACACAGTTTAATATATGATTCGTTGCGTTCGGGGGAAAGTAAAGTTTGCAGATCAACTTGTGAGGTATCAGTTTATAGACAAAGCTGTGGGACTACGTGGGCAAAGAGAGAGGTTGGAGGCCTGAGCCTTGCAGCCTCCCAACATTTAGAGATTGAGAGGATGCAGTGGGGCAGCGAAGGACAAAAACCAACTCAAGAAGGGTCCTGGGGATCAAAGACACAGTTAGTTACCCAGGAAGGAGGGTGCAGCCAGCTTCATCACATGCTGCCAAGAGGAAATTCTTAGTTCTCTCCCTCGCATAAGAAAGTAAGACTCTTAGATCAGGGAATCACGCTCAGGAAACCACACAAAAGTCGAAAATGAAAGTTTTCATGAAGGTGTTTATTCCAGATGTTATCTTTTTTGGATTAGATGTTAAGATTTCCATTCGCTGAGTATGTTCATTCTCTTATGTTTCAACATTAACACCTCCACTGTAGAAAACATGCAGATTATTGATGTTAACTCTAAAAGAAAACTTTTAAATAAATCTTCCCAAATATAACCATATAGAAAATTTTCTGAGTTAATAAGTAACAGGAAATAACTATTTAAATAGCAGACTTTCAATAACCTAACAAAGAGAGAAGATGTTTGGAATATACAATTTTTTGAAAGGGATAATTATTTCTTCTCGACAGAAAACACTTTCCAATCTTTCATAGCTTACCTAAAATACCACGGCTGAAACTATTAATGTGTTAGGAAAGAAGACTTTCTTACCATTCAGGATTAAGAGAGAAGGTAAAAGGCACTTTGCGATTTCCCTCCCTGGTACGGCTCACTTTCACTCCTACCCACAGTGGTGAGAAGGGGAAAGCGAGGTGGGGTGGCGGGGGGAAGTTGAAGGAGCCGGGGGTGGGGTGGACAGGGACAGTTAACAAACACAAAGGGTCATTCCAGAGGGTCCTATCTGGAGCATCAGGGACGGGCTCAGTAGCCCTTCTGGGTCCTTCTGGACCTGAGGATTTATGACACGGGCTTAGTTTAGACGTCTATAATTTTAGAAGAGAAGCAACACTTCAGATGGTGACCCAGACTTGCCCCTGGAAAAGCCACAGTTCAGAGGCAGGAGAAAATGATATTCACTGACCTCTTTCACATCTCTAAATCTGTCCTTTCTGACAGGCAGGATTGGAAGTCCAGGTCACTTCCCATTGGTTCGAAAACTACCCAATTGCCTTAGGTGCACAAAGAAGTTTTATTTGCGGCTTTATTTAAAATTCAAGTTATAGGGATGCTTTATTGCTTTTATACAAAACATTAACTATTTGTTGAAGGTCTCACAATGTAACATAATCTGTATGTAACATACAGGCATAAGCCACCACACGTGGCCCTGTTATTTCCATCAGAAAACCAATGCCTGATGTATTTTAAATGCATAGTCTATTAATGATATATTTTGTTTCTATTTTGTTTCTATTAATACATAATTTCCCGCAAGTATACTGTTCAACAATCACCATGCCATATGATTAATTCTTAGAAAGCAAATGGGAACTAAATAAAGATGATGCCAGATGGGCCTAAATATCCAAAAGCTGCCTAGGGCTATCACAGAAATCACAGAAGACGTAATTCCACACTATCAGATGGAGCACGACACAGACACCAAGCTCTGTGGATGCCCTGCTGCACCCAAGCTGCCGTGACTTGGGGGAAGAGGGACAAACAGCCTGGGAAGTGGGAGTGTCACCTCCAGCTGCTGGCAGAGCAGAGAAATCAAACACCACACAAAACACCCAGTTTACAAACGGCAGGGATTTTCATTTTCATTTTCTAGCCAGAGACCTGTCCATACTTTAAGGTGTTAAATGGCATATCACTAAATATCTTTATTTCCCAGCACACCCACTGTTTCTAAAACTCTGCAACAGGCAACTGTACCTATCAGAGCAAGACTCTGAACCTAGAATTCATCTGAATGAAATCTGAGAAGCCGCATTACCTATCACCAAGTCCAACCCATAAAGCTGAAGCCACTTACTGGCAAAGTTGCCTCTGTCTTGCATTTGAAAGCAATTTATTCTTACTTTACACATAATTGTGACACCTTGGGGCTTACCTGGAATATAAACCAATGCCAGGGTACATCAGGATGACAAACAAAAATGCCTGTGAATTATAATAACCTTAAATGATGAGAATTTAAAAGATATCATAAACTTAAACCATGAGAAATTAACAGAATAATGCACAGTACAACTCCAGGATCGGCTTGCCTGGGTTTTGAAATTCGGTGTGCACTCAGGCCAATCTACTTAATTTCTCTGACATGTATTTTCTTAAATATTCAATGGAGATAATAGTTATTACCACCTCACAAGGATGTACTGAGGCTTAAATAAAATAATCCAGGCAAAAGGCTTAGCACAGTGCCTAAAATAGAGCGAGCATGCACTAATGTGATAGTTCTTTCCTTTTCTCTTTTTTTTTTTTTTTTTTCAGAGGTAGAGTCTTGCTCTGCTGCCTAGGCTAGAGGGCAGTGACACGATCACATAGCTCAATGTAGCCTCAAACTCCTGGTCTCAAGATATCCTCTAGCCTGAGCCTCCTAAGTAGCTGGGACTACAGGCACATGCCACCACACCCGGCAATTATTTTTATTTTTTAATATTTTTGTAGAGATAGGGTCTCGATATCCAGGCTCGCCTCAAGTGATTCTCTTGCCTCAACCTCCCAAAGCGCTGGCATTACAGGCTTGAGCCGCTGCACATGGCCCTGTTATTCCATCAGAAAAAGAATACCTGATATTAACTTGTTCTGATTTGGAAGTCAGAGAGGCACACATAATTCTTAAACAAAATTTTAATTTCAACCCAGAATGGTTCATTTTTAAAGTGTAGAGCTTCAAGTGAAATTCACTATACACTAATCTAAACCTCCAGATTTATAGATAATTGAGATTTTGTGATAGCATTTTTTCATATAAAAAATGAATTATAATGCCTGAATATTCAAAATGCTGGGGTTTTTTTAAATTTAGATATTGAAAAGACCCTTTACTTATCAGAGGGCAACAGATCCATGCATTTAAAAGCTAAGACTTTTGTTACAGTTGTCAGAATCCTTAATATCATGATTTTTATGGTTTTTTTTTAATACAGAGATAAATGACTTCACACTATTTCAGGATTTTTGATGTGCGAGTGGGTAGATGGTGTGGGAGGATATAATGACTAACAGTTGAAGAAAACTTTTGAAGAGTTCCTAGTGTTGGAAAAGTTCAGCTGTGCCGTGTGTGAGGAGAAAATCCCTATATGAAGTTCAGCAGCAGCGAGCTCAGAGGGATAGGACCAAATCAAGTAACATTCATTATGCATTCTTTGTTCTTCTTAGATGTCCCAGTGGGACAGAATCAGAATTCCAGAAAATAGTGTACCAATCCAAGGTATGACTTTAACAGCACACAGCTAAGGTTCTACAGAAAACACTTTTTCACCTAACTGCAGCTTCTTAATATCATCATACTGCATTTATACAGCCAGAAAAGAAGCAGTTTGAATGACATTTTCAAATGTAAACTCTTTTGTTTTGTTAATTAGATATAAATTAGTTTATAAACTGTCCAAGTGGAGAATGAAGGAATATTAACAACCTTTTTTTTTTTTTTAAAACAGGGTCTCACTTTGTCACCCAGGCTGGAGTGCAGGAGTGCAATGGTGCCGTCTCGGCTCACTGAAACCTCCACCTGCCAGGCTCAAGCCATCTTCCCATCCCAGCCTCCCGAGTAGTTAGGATTACAAGTGCACGTCACCACACCCGGCTAATTTTTGTATTTTTTGTAGAGACAAGTTTTCACCATATTGCCCAGGCTGGTCTTCAACTCGTGCGCTCAGGTGATCTGCCTGCCTCAACCTCCCACAGTGCTGGGATTACAGGCATCAGCCACCACATGCAGCCTTAAAAACTACTTTCAATTAGCCTAGTTTGAGTTATGAATTTTTGTTTTTTTTAATTAAAGAACAGTAGAGAATTTTAGTCAGCTGAGGAGTAGCAATCGCTTTCAATTAAAAACAAGAATAAATTGATACCATATTAAATTATTTTTACTGTACTAGTTTTGTTGTGGTTTCAATTAAACACCATTGTCAACAGAAAAATCTCATCCACAATTAGAAAAAATCATATAGGGGCCAGGCACAGTGGCTCTCGCCTGTAATCCCAGCACTTTGGGAGGCCGAGACGGGTGAACTGCACTGAGCTCAGGAGTTTAAGACCAGCCTGCGCAACATGATGAAAACCTGTCTCTATAAAAATACAAAAATTAGCCAGGCGTGGTAGCATGCACCTCTAATCCCAGCTACCCAGGAGGTTCAGGCTGGACAATCACTTGAGCCAGGGAAGCGGAGACTGAAGTAAGCCAAGATTGCACCACTGCACTCCAGCCTGGGTGACAGAGTGAGACCCTGTCTCAATTTAAACAAACAAAAAACTGTATATAGAAACACTTATCATCCACACTTCAAATTCCCTGAAAGCTTCATAACTTCAATATAAAAGCAGAGAATTCAAGCATGGTTATTTCAACACTGATCTGAATGCATCTAAAAACTGCAATTATGTCAAAAAAAGATTTTAGAAATCCCATACCATTTAAAAGTAGAGAGACTTGATGAACTCAAACTTGTCTCCGAGGTAGAGACAAGGCTTGTCTCAGACTTACTCAGCATTGTTTACTTAGTACCTTTATTCTGACCACCATGGCTTATGCTGGTAGGACACGGCATATTTGGAAAAGAAAAATATTTGTACTGTAAATTCTTGGAGATACATATATTTGGCATTCTGTTGTTTAGATATAAATGGGGGAAAAGTGAAGTAACCTCACAAAAAAAACATGATGATGGCAGCCTGGAAAAAGATCAAAGGTCTAAGCCCTTTTGACTTACTCAGAGCCTCTGAGTAGGAAACATGAAGAATAAAGGAAATATTAGAGAGACTGAACAAAACGGGCAGCTCCTCTAGAATCGGCTGGATGGAATGCTCGCTTGCTCTGAGGCCAAAGCTCTGCCTGGCTTTCCTGCAAATCAGCCCAGTGTAGTGAATTTTATTTTAACAATAAACTAAATGTCAGGTGCCAAAAACAACTAGAATTATTGTTTTCCTGTGCAGTTGTGTATATAGCCAGCTATTTTCTTTTCATAAAATGAAGAAATGTCTAATTTCAACTTAACCATGTGGCATTTTGCATTGCTCTCTGTTCAGAACAATATTGAAGAAATAGGTTAATCTTATTCAATTTCATATGTTATTAAGATTATCACTTTGGTCTAGGATTCAATCCACAATCTTTAAAGAACAGGACTGATAACAATTGCAAATGACATGATATTAATTTTAACCTGTCTCAGTGAGAATTGTTATACACACACGTATGTATACAACAATTGTTATACATAATTGTTACATGCATATAAAATAAACCATTTTTAAAGAAAAGTAACTAAAGTTGCTAGGTCCAAATAAACATTCACATCATCCTCAGCATCTATCCTGAGAGTAGAGATGGGGGCATCAAGATATCCATCCCCTTAGCATTTTCTAAGTGAGACAATTTGGACAAAAGTAAACTGTAATCAGTGATTTCCTCCAAAAATGAAATGCTAAGTTATCTACATTACTACAGATTCAGTAAAATTAGTGTGTCATTATTTGTATGTCTGAATTAAAGAGTTTCAACATTTTTATTACATGGTTAAATTTGTCATTGTAGAATAAATGGATAAATAACATCATTATACAAATAAATCAGAACTCTCAGTAATTACCAAGAGTAAAGGGTAGAGAAACAAGGTTGCCAAACCTGTGCAGTATGCTACAGATGCCCATCAGATATTCTATCTCATATAAAACGTAAGTTTAACAGAAATACTCTTAAACACACAAAAATGGAAAATAAACGACCACCCAAAGATAGTGCCTATTCCTCAAGGTGACAGTGACATAACTGAAAAATATTGTTTTAAAGATACTGAGTCTAGGCCAGGCATGGTGGCTCACGCCTGTAATCCCAGCACTTTGGGAGGCCAAGGTGGATGGATCACCTGAGGTCAGGAGTTTGAGACCAGCCTGACCAACATGGTGAAACTCTGTCTTTACTAAATGCAAAAAATTAGCCAGGCATGGTGGCACATGCCTGTAATTTCAGCTACTTGGGAGGCTGAGGCAGGAGAATCACTTGGACCCCAGAGGCGGAGGTTGCAGTGAGCCAACATTGCGCCACTGCACTCCAGCCTGAGTGACAGAGGGAGAGTCCATCTCAAAAAAAAAAAAAAAAAAAAGATACTGAGCCTGAGATTACAGGAAACAGGGAATGAACACCACCCTTCACCAGGAGGAAGCCACAGAAGCCGTCTTGGTCTTGAATCACAGGAAATTAAATTCTAGTTTGAGCTTCAAGCTGTTAAGAAAGCTCAGGTATGAGACTGTGACAGCGAACATCAAATAACAGCCACATAGAAAACCCCTGAGGACAAACAGTGAGACCTTCTCTCTCCACTGAGAAGTTTCTTTAGGCTGTAATCTCTACCAACATCTTAGACTTCAGGGAATCATTGTGAAATGCACTGTTTTGAGCATGAGATGCCTGAAAAAGCAGAGCTATGTTCTGAATCCTACCAGGCAACAAGCAGCTGGGAGAACAGGACTTACTGCAATCCCTGCAGTTCAAAATAATCTAACAAAAAAAGAGACTATGACTTTGATCCACAAATTGGTAAATCTTGGTCAGCGAATTTCTGCCCAAATGATACAACCATGAGGGGTGAAGCGGCCGTGGAGAAACCAGATCACAACAGAACGGTCGAATCCAATACCTTTCATCACAAGTATGGGAATGAGTGTTCCTTTGGGCACATGAACTTCTCAGGGAACACCAGCTACAGGACATTTCCTACTGACATCTGTGGGAGATCATTTTGCCT
The DNA here is from genome assembly GCF_029289425.2 of Pan paniscus. Taxonomy (NCBI): domain Eukaryota; kingdom Metazoa; phylum Chordata; class Mammalia; order Primates; family Hominidae; genus Pan; species Pan paniscus. The sequence goes on from NC_073254.2 coordinate 185,823,835, forward strand.
ATTAGAGCTGTATACCCAAGAATTACGCAGATTTGCCAAGATGGGATCCCAGTTCTAGCTGAAATTCACAAGGCGTCCCTCCCAATGGAGGGGGCATGATTAAAGCATCACCATCACCTGCGTATTTTTCAGCAACTCAATATGCTGGAAGAGATTCCTTCACAACTTCTGGAAATAGCATACATACTTCTGAGAAGAAAGAAAAGTCACTGTGTCAAAAAAAAATAAAAGAAAAAGAAAAGAAAAAAGAAAAAGAAACAGCTTTTGATCTTGGTCTGATTGTAACTCTGCAGAATAGAGCAAATGCCTTTGGTTTAGACATCTGTAAGATGTAGACTGACTTCTCTACATCAAAACCAAGACACTACGCAGCTTTACATTTTTAAATCTTCAAGGAGAGGCTTAAGGCATCAAGGAGAGATTCAAGAATCAATAATAAAGGGGCACAGGTTGGCACACCCGTTCAGTTCATGTCCCTGAAATGTGGCTCAGAAGCGGCCACTTTAAGTGATCTCTAGTAAAGATATCCTATACATTAACTTTTCTTTACCTATACATTAACTTTTCTTTATAGCTACAGAAATTACAGAGTAGAAAAAAACTGAAAAACCCCCTTGGAAGGGAGAAAGAAGATGGAATAATTGAGGGGAAAAATGAAATCAAATAGCAAACATTTCAAAACCCAACATTTATGTCTTCAAAGGAAACAGGGAAAGGTCGTCTGGAGGAGTATTAGAGAACAGGAATAGTCTATAATACATTTTTATTTCATTTTATTATGTTTTTGAGACAGAGTCTCACTCTGGTCACCCAGGCTGGAGTGCGGTGGCACGATCTCAGCTCACTGCAACCTCTACCTCCCAGGTTCAAGCAATTCTCATGCCTCAGCCTCCCGAGCAGCTGGGACTACAGGTGTGCACCACCACGCCGGGCTAATTTTTTTTTTTCGTATTTTTATAGAGATGAGGTTTCACCATGTTGGCCAGGCTGGTCTTGAGAATAATTTTATTTTTAAAAAATTCCTATTTTTCCATAATAGATATTTTTGAAGTGATATATATAACCTGAATCCTTATAAATTAAATTCAAATGTAAACAGACTCACAGGGTCTGCTATTTAAGAAAGTCCTATCAGAAAAACAATTCTTTTTTTTCCAAAGTGTGTAATCTCCTGAGTGGTTCTGAAAGTCAAGAGTGCAACAGAATCACCTCGCGATGACTGACAAGCTGCGGGCCCCTCCCTCACGGCTTCTGTTTCAGTGCGTCTGGGGTAGGGCCCAGGAATTTGCGTTTTTAGTATAATTTCAGGCCATGCGCTTTGAGAATCAATGCCTCCGATCAGCAGATCTGTAGGGTTTGTGGAATGCATGTGTCTGCAGCGGTGCCCACTGAAGATCGTGCGTGTGTGTGTGGAGCGTCATGGGGTGTTGAGGAGTGTGCGGAGTGTTATCTGTTGGTTTCTTGAGAGAACAGGGCACAGCTGGGAGAGTGAGCCTGAGCTTTCTAGGAGAAACCTCAAGCTGAACCTGAGTCCTGCAACTTTATTAGCTGTGTGGCTGGTTCCCCTTATGTAAAACAAAGGTAACACACTCAGGATTGTATTCAATACCAAATAAATGAAGATTACTTACCTCGCCTTGTTCCAGAGAACATTTAAGAAAGTTTTCAAATATACACAAACTACAGCGAGACAAAGATAGCATGCATTAAACTGAAATGAAAAAGAAGAAAGCAAACAAGAGGTAGGGAAGTAAAATAGAAGCAGGAAAGGAGATAACACAAAACACACGCCACAAAACTGACACACAGGCTACGGAGAAGCCATAAATTTGACTGTAAACTGAAAATCAAGGTGAAAATTCGAACTCGTAGTTTACAAAACTCAGTGCCCACAGAAAGAAAGTAACCACTTGTTCTGGAAAAACAGAACGGTACTCCTGGTACTAAGACAATGTGCACGTGCCCCAAGTGTCAGTCTTTCCTAACAAACTTTCTGTAGACACAATCTCATTCTGATGTCCCCAGAACCCATGCTTCATACTGGCTAGTTCCACGTGGCATGGTCCAGGGGGCTCCATGGGTCCCTGGCCTGTGTTCATTTAAGCATTTATATAGCAACCATCGCTCTATTTTGCCTGGCAAGTGGTTGGACTACTACTCCTCCAGGTTGCCAATGAAATAAAGATCCATTTGCCTTAATCAATAATTAAGAGGGGAGGTAGAGGGGACATTCCTTTAGTAAACTGAGTGGGCAACTCACACTCCTAGTAGCAGTCACTTCACTAAGACTGAGAGGCAGCCTAAGGGCTTCCTTTAGGTAGGCGCAGTATTCTCCGTGGAAAAATGTTTGGAATCACTCTAATTGAGAGATGATCAGGCAAGTATGATCCCAAAATAAAATAGCATTAAAAGGTACGTGCCTAACATAGAGATTGGATTGATAAAAGGCATCAGAAAAGGTTAATATCTCCCAAAGGAATATTATTTGTTATTTCATTGGTGGGGGTAGTGGTTATTATTTTTCATTTTATAAGACTGAATACCAGCACCAGTTTAGTCTTGGCACAGGCAAAATGTCAGAGATGGGGTTTGTCTTCATGGTGCAAGTCAAGTGGGGTGTGAGTGTGTGTGTGTGGGTGTGTGTGCATGCATGCGTGCACGACCATCACAGCGGATTTGGAATTACGCTATCCAAGCAAACAAGTGGGTACTTTAGAGTATATCTACTTTTAACTTATTCCAAAGAGATTTGTGGCAAATCTAAACATTTTCTTGGCTATGAATTCTATAAAATTTATTCAGAGGTTTCAAATAAGTACTTAAGACAGTTTCATGTACATACAAATCAATGAACAGGCCCACACAAATCAATAGACTATCGTGAACACAGCGTGAACTTTGGTTTTAGTAACATACACCATTTGGGGCATACAAGAATAAAGGTACCTTTAATAACGATTAAAGAAAAATTATTAATAAAAAATAGAGGTAGACACATCTTGTTTGATAGAAACAGAAGATTCCATTCTCTTAATAGAAAAATATTATATACTGCACCATTACAGTAAGCTGCCTGTATGCAGTGTTTCAAAGAATAACATTTAAAATAACTGCAAATATCACAAGCTAAGTGTTATCATTATGTAAGCATTTTACTGTAATAGGAGCCATTCCCATGACCTCTGGGAAATCCCTTAGCTCTTGTTCTTTATTTTTATACCAATTTCAAATGCATAACTCTATCTGTAAACAGACATTTACATTTACATGGTTACCCTCTTGTTTGCCTAGGACATATGATGCATATTATCAAAGGAATCCCCTACTTCCTATTCCTGGGTTAGGATAAACCCTGGGAAGTAGACCTCACGTGCTCACCTCAACACACTTTATCCCATTAGCAAACACACAGCTAGTTCACTGGCTATGTGAAAAGGAAATCCCTCCCATACACACACACACACACACACACACACACACACACACTTCAAAATAAAGTTACAATAATTTTCCTAGGAGCAAAATTGAAGTAGAAATATAGAAATATGACTTGCCAAGTTACATTTATGAAATGCATAGTCTTTCTACTCATGTAGAATTTTGAGAATCAATCATTTAAAAGAAGCACTCTAATTTTATTACAATTTACAGCTTTTCAAAAAACCTTCACAAGGAAAAATGCAGGCAAAACCAGCCCTTACAGGAAACCTCACATTCCAGACGTTCCACAGGCTGAGGCCCCAACTGTATCCCCAAGAACAGCTGCTGTCTGTTCCCCTCCAGCTTCCCACCCTAAATGCAATACTTACGGTTCACAAAAGGACATTTGCCACGCAAGCTATTATTTTGCAAAAACTGGATAGACTGTTTATGCATCTGCCCGAACACATTTGTGAAGTACTAATTGGAGGTGCAGAAATGAGGCTCCTTTTGATGCCCTGTGTTTGCTTGTGTCAGGCATCTTTCCATCTGCTGTAGAAATGCTCTGCCTAGGTCCAGCCACCCCTCACCTCGGAAGGGCAAGTCACTTAACACCTCAAAGCCACTTTTAGTATCTGTAAAATAAAGGGATCTCAATAGCCTGCCTCTCTAACAAGACTGCCATGACCACACCTGAGACGATTCATGTGAAAATTATCAGATTGTAAATGAAATCATCATGGAAATGAAAGAGCAGCTCATATGTATTCAGCCCACTGTCCTACACACCTATTATTTAATTAATTTAACCCTTTGGACCGCTTGATGAACAAGGGTACTATTATTTTCATCCCATGTTATAAATGAACTGAGGCAAAAAGGATAGTTATGCAATAAACTTCTCACAGACTATAAGAGATGGGACCAGGATTTGAAGCTAGCTAGGGTGACCCCAGGACCAATGCACTTAACCAGCTTGCTCAGTGGAATGGCAAAGAATCACAGATCAAGGCTGAAGCAATAAAAAACAATCAAAACCACCACCACCACCTATACCATACTAGGATGTGGCTTCCAGAATGTGGCCCTGATTCTGTCACCGCACACATGTCCTGCCAGAAAAGCCACTGCACCACCCAGGCCCTGCCTAGGTGTCCTTAACGTGCAAGGTTTGTACCTGACTGAATGACGGTGTCCAGCTTTATGGCGGACGGGTAACATACACAAGACTGCGGAATATTTTTCCCATTTGGCATGGGAAAAGAGAAAGACTACACATGCAGTCAAAATTCATTCCATACATTCTGGAGAACGTCCTGTGTGTCGGGCAGCATAACAGGGTCACAAAAACAAAACCCCACTTTGTTTCCAGGCGTCATGTTAAGTGGCAAAAGGTTCTGCGTCAATAGTGCAAGCTTCTTCTCATCCAAGGATCGGAAAAAGAAAGGCAAGTACAGGGGTCATCGACCCAGGACCCAAGTTTCCCCGGCACAGGCGGGGCGAGTCCTCCCAGATTTGTACTCAAGACTTTACGGAGCTATCACGGAATTCTCTGTGGAATGATATTTACAATAAGGGCAGAACGCCAAAGCAGAAGGCAAAATCTGGCTTGATTTTCCCCAGAGCCAAAAGATAATTTCTCAAAATATGCCTTGTCTTTATCTCTTGAAATGAGAAAACGCTTTGTAGCCTTCATTCACCACAATCCCATCTCCCATAGGTTTTTATTCCATTTCCCATCTCCTCCTTTCCTCCAGCCAGCCCTCGCCTGCCGTTGGCAGATGCTGTCAGTAACATCTCTTTTTAAATGGGTCAGAAATTCTCTGTGCTGGGTGAAAGAGGCCAACTCAACATGGTATCTAATCAGATTCAAAGATTATGCCTTTGTGAAATGCTTCATTGGAAAGCCTCTTACTTCCCACCACCCTCCCCCCACCAAAAAAGAAAAGAAAAAGTATTTTAACCCTTTCTGTTTGGCGATGATTCTACTATGCAACGCATTCACCTTCCTTTTTATTTTCACTTTATACTTCAGATAACTTTTAAAGCACAGTAAGGGTCAAAACTAAATGCAAATAAAAGCCAACTACAAATGGAGTTAACAAAGAGGAAGGACGAGAAGGAAGGCAAGAGACAGAGAGAGAGGGTGGAAGGAGTCGTTTTATATCAAAGCAAATATAGCTTTAAAATAAAAATGATTTAATTTTCTTATACCAATTCTTGCCATTGTGTTGTGTTCTGAAAGGATGCATGTAATACACATTCCTGTCTTCAGACCATCTAATTTGCACTGGTTTTTGAGCTAGAACATTCAAACTTTATATTTTATATTGCCACATCACTACACAGATAAATGCAAAGAAAATAAAATTTTAAAAAAGGATATACTATGAAATCTTAAACTTCATCATTAAAATATATACTAACCAAAACTGGTAAAAGTTAAGTTCGTCATCCCAAGGTTAAGTCGCCCACACAACACCCACATTGCATAATAAGGTATGTATTTAGTTGCCTACCTAGCAATCTAAAATAGATTATTCAAACAACAATAGAAAGTTAACTACTATACTAAGGGAAAACTAGAGTCTTTAAGAACCTAGAACACACAATTACCACTCAAACATTATATAACAATAAGGCTTATTAACATTTACATTCTGTGTCCTCCAGATTTTGTAATGACGCCCTAACAATGCTGATTTTTATAGTCTACAAAGTACCTTCACATTCATTATTTCATCTTTATCCTGACCAAATGGGAGGGAAGAAGGAAGGGAGGGAAGGAAGGAGGGAGGGAGGGAGGGAGACAGAGAGAGAGAGAGAGGAAGGCAGGAAGGAAGGAAGGCAGGCAGGCGGCAGGAAGGAAGGAAGCTAGCTGGCTGTGTGACAGTAAAATTACCACCATTTTACAGATTAGGGAGACATTCAAAAGTTAAACAATTTGCCTAGGAGTCCACAACCAATGTATGGAGGAACCAAATTCAAACTATTCAATATTCAAACTCCAGGCAATTGACTGCAAGCGTCACATTCATTACATCACACTCAGAAACCTTGTTTTTCAGCTTTCTGTTAAGACTTTTCATCCTTCCCTTCATTTGCACAATTTAAAACTCAGAGATTAGTTTTATTTTTAAAGAAAGCCATACCTATTATCATTCTCAACTGCAAAAAAATCAAGATAAAAAATGAAGAGAGGGCAGGGCGCGGTGGCTCACACCTGTAATCCCAGCACTTTGGGAGGCTGAGGCATGTGGATCACCTGAGGTCAGGAGTTCAAGACCAGCCTGGCCAACATGGCAAAATCCCATCTCTACTAAAAATACAAAAAATCAGCCAGGCATGGTGATGGATGCCTGTAATCCCAGCTACTTGGGAGGCTGAAGCAAGAGAATTCCTTGAACATGGGTGGTAGAGGTTACAAGGAGCTGAGGTCACACCATTGCACTCCAGCCTAGGCAACAGAGCAAGACTCTGTCCCAAAAAAAAAAAAAAAAAGAGAGAGAGAGACATAAAAATCAATCTATGGCCAGGTGGAGTGGCTCACGCCTGTAATCCCAACACTTTGGGAGGCCAAGGAGGGAGGACTGCTTGAGCCCAGGAGTTCTTGACCAGTCTGGGCAACATAGGGAGACCTTGTCTTCTATAGAGAATTTTTAAAATGAGCCAGGTGTGGTGGTGCACACCTGTGGTCCCGACTACTCAGGAGGCTCAGGCAGGATGATCACCTGAGCCCAGGAGGTTGAGGCTGCAGTGAGCTGTGATCGCACCACTGCACTCAAGCCTGGGCCACGGAGCAAGATTCTGTCACCAGAAAAAAAAAAAAAAAAATCTATACAACCTCGAATCGACTAAAGGTCTTTAAGTTGCATGCGTGTAACTCTTTCCCATTAGGGTATAGGAAATGCAGACTTAATTAATGTGAAATTTTTAACTGCTGAAAGGCTTTCAAAACATAAAGATTCTAATGGTTTCTATTTACCAGTGTTTTAAAAATTTTTTAAACATTGCCTGCCTTTCTGTTTCTGTTTACTTATTAGATACATATTAAAATTTTTTTACCATTTTCAAATCACCTATCACAATACATTATTTATTCAGCAAACAGGTATATTAAACAAGTATATTCTTGGTCTGTAAAGTTTAAAAGTAAAAATTTCATGTTACTTTATCAGCAAGATTACAAAATTTAAATAAGCTTACTCAGGTAACTCCAAAATGGGAAAGAAAACAGTTAACATTTTGGCTCAAAGAAAATGAACATAAAAATTAAGAAGAGCTCTTATGTAATAACCTGTTATTCACACACTGTTACAGACCATTAGCCATTAATAAGTGCTGCAGTGTTCCTCTACCTCTTCCCTTCTAAACCTTCCTGTTCAGAAACGCGGAAACCACAACATATTCCTATCTGGATGTCAAGTGATTTCAAATGAAGTCTGATAAACTAAGCGATGTTGTTGCTAGAAGATACAAATTTAAATAAAACACAGATTATGTAAACAGTAGTTTATAAATTTGTTTATAAAATTACTTATGAAAATGGTTTATATAATTGGCCAAGAATAATATAACTCATCTATTAATAAGAAGTATGATAACTTTGCATTGGCTGTTACTTTGTCCTCAGCCAGCACCTACCAGGAAATATTCAGAATAGTTGCACACAGAACAAATATCACTTGTCTGATGTCACTATATAGTGTCCATGCAGTCAGAAGAGGTGTCTTAAATCGGTGACCTCAGCACTCGGCCGTGGCCAGCCCTTCAGCTCCTTCCCATCTTCAAGGCAAGCTGATCACAGCAACATGGCTGTCTGCTTCACCTGACCACAGAAGAGGGATGTACCCAAGCGACTGAATAGAGGAGGATGGCCAGGCTTTCTGAGCAGACACGTGGGGGCCAGTAAGGGGTGACTGACGCCCAGAGGTCAACAAAGAAAAAAAAATGTTAAAAGTCATAAGAAAGGTTTTTTTAAATCTTTTATTTATCTTTAGAAAGATAAATAAAAATACCTAGAAATATGAGGTAGTTAACTAATTATAGCAGCAAACAGAACTGTAAACCTCAAGAGTCCTTTAAAATACATTTCTCTACTATAAAACAATAATAACTGATGCTCATAAAAAGGTAAAATATCAGATGCACAATACTATATCTAAGAAGAAGAGAAGGCATCGCACATGTTTTAAAGGTCGATGTCTGAACTAACTGAAATCACTAAAAACAGGTGCTTTAAAAGTTACACTTCAGTAATCTGGCAAATGCTTCCCCAGCAATGCTGGCTCTCAGAGGCAGAGGTGGTGCCTCACCCATGATAACCCACAGTCAGAGCGGGCACTGGCCACTCAGCTAATATTGGCAAATATTATTTAGAGCGCCTTGGGGGCAGGCCCTCCACTGAGACCCTGAGCACAGCTAAGGCAAAGCAGCCTGGCTCCTCCCTCGCTGCACCCACCATGTGGTGATTCAAGTCTGTTCCTAGATGCCCTAGATGTTCCTGAGCCTCACTTTGCTTAGGATTCCTCTTCGGACTGTTATGAGAACCAAGGAAGATGAGGAATAGAAAGCAATCTTTGAAACAGAACACGGTCCCGTCTCTGGGAAGCGGTGTTTCGGTTCATCTCAACTCTCCAGCCACCCTGTACCTCCCACGGCAGCCCCGCAGCCTCTGTCCTGCAGGCCACCAGCTGGAGTGGCAGAGGCGTGGCTGGTAGGAATCTGGTTTCCTTTGACGCCCATTCGGGGTGTGGAATCATGAACGTGTGTGTGTGTGATGTGCTCATTTCATCGGGGGTGTAACTTACTGCTTTGACTCTGGGAAGGTGGAATACCATGATTCTGGAAAGCCACGCCTGGAGTTAAAGATGTCTCCTACCCTTCAGGTCTCTGCACAAGCTGCCCCTCCACCAGAAACACCTGCTCTCCCACAGCCCCACATCCATAGGGGCTAACACAGTCTTTTCCTTCTCCTCTGTCTCTTCCTTGGGGAGATGTCCCTAGATGCCCCAGATGAATGTGGCTTCCCGTGCATATGTGTCTAGCATGATACGTTTGTTCAGGTCGGCCTTGGCCACGAGGCACAGGCTCCCTGAGGTCATGGACGTCCATCTGTGCACCACCGTATCGACACATAGGAGGCACTCAACAAAGGACTCAGGCTGTATGTAGGAGGGACACAGCCACATTAACGTGGAATTAAAATAAAGAAAATATAATCAATTGCAGAGATTTTAGAGGGGTAGTGCTCCGCAAAGCACTGAGGTGTATATAGCCCCACATAATCATTCTGGTTACAACAGTGGTACGGACTGGTTGGAAGTTGAAAGACTAGCCCCTGGAATCCTCTCTGATCTTGCTGAGGAGACTTATAAGACAGATCTCAAGTAAAACCATTTGTAGTCCTTATGCCTGTTGGCTGTACCAGTCCGGCCTTTATGCTTTCAGACACTCTCAGGTGGGTGAACACCATACAGCCCAGGTAATTCGCTCACATCCAGCCTGTTAATTCAGCTCTAAAGAGCCCTTTGCATTCACTCACTCTCTTGCGGCATACCTGCCAAAGAACGTGCGTCCCATCACACATTTTTAAGTTGCCATATAAAAATTGTATCACAAGTTTAAATAGTTGTGAATGATGTATGTTCTCACATATTTTTTTTTTACGGCAAATATGCCTCATACATATTTTTGTCAGAACCTGGAGCTGAGGAATAGTTCACTCAGTCCACGGACCCTGTCCACCAAACAACCTTCCTGGAAAGCCATTCTCCAGTGGCAAGTCAAATAGCTCAATCAGACCTAATTTCTGTCTGAAAAGGTTATTTTATAATTTAAATACATCATCTAACTTGCATCCCTGTGACAATTTCTCATTTCTGAATTATAGTTCTAAGATAGATGGGAGGACGGATGGTGGGTAGATGTAGGGGTGGATGCATAGGTAGGTGGGTGGATGGATAGATAGGTGAGTGAGTGGGTGGGTGGGTGGATGGATGGATGGATGGAGAGATGAGCAGACAGACAGATGAACGGATGGGTGTACGGATGTATGGACAGATGAGTATGTGGATGGAGCCATGGGTTTGCTGACTTAGTGAAATAAAGAGTCTCCCACATTCACAGATGCTCTCCTTAGTTTGTTCTCCCCAAACTCTGCCCTAGGAACAGAGCCTTTTCAGATTGTCCCATCGTTTAGTACCCCAGAGATTTTTACATGCTGGGGCAATGAGCCATAGTAAGACTCTGAAGAAGAAAGGGCTATCCCTTTCTTCTTTTGGAAATCGGAGAAAGTCAGTCGTGAAAACAGATAAGTGAAATAAGCCAGGCACAGAAAGACAAATACTGAATGACCTCGCTTATATTTGGAACTTTTAAAAGAATTCATTGAAGTAGAGAACAGAACGGTGGTCACCAGAGGCTGGGACAGGCAGGGATGGGGAAAAGAAAGATCTTGGTCAAAGCATACAGTTTCCATCAGACAGGAGGAATAAGCTTTAGCTATCCATTGCACAGCATGGTTACCATGGTTAATAATGACATCTTATACATTTAGAAATTGTTAGAAGAATAGATTTTTACATGTTCAAAAAACAATGATAAGTGGGTTAAGTGATAGATATGTTAATTCACCTGATTTAATCATTCCACAATGTATGCATACATCAAAGAATCACACTGTACTTCATAAACATATGCCATTACTAGTCAATTAAAAAATATATTTTTAAAAGAAAGCTGAAAAGTACGACTGGCAGACCTGCTGTCAGGTAGACATCCTCAGAAAAATTCATTTTTTTTCTGTTTTTTGAGACAGAGTCTCCCTCTGTCGCCCAGGCTGGAGTGCAGTGGCGTGATCTTGGCTCACTGCAAGCTCCGCCTCCCGGGTTCACGCCATTGTCCTGCCTCAGCCTCCTGGGTAGCTGGGACTACAGGCGCCTGCCACCACGCCCGGCTAATTTTTTTTTTGTATTTTTAGTAGAGAACGGGGTTTCACCGTGTGTTAGCCAGGATGGTCTCGATCTCCTGACCTCGTGATCTGCCGGCCTCGGCCTCCCAAAGTGCTGGGAATACAGGCATGAGCCACCGTGCCCGGCCAGAAAAGTTCATTTTTAAGAGTCTCCGTGAAGATTTCTTTAAGTGATCTTTGCCCATGCATCCTCTTGGAAGTGGGTGTGCCCATAGGAAGCAGCCTGGGAGAAACCACCAGCACCTTTCTTCACATGTGCGATGCCCAGAGGTAAGGGCAACAGGCAGGAATTGTGGAAGTACCTGTCACTCAGGGAAGGTGAAGGGAGACGCCAAATGTGTAGGATCTCTTGAAATTCCAATTCTTGATCACCCATCTTCTAACTGGCACTCACAACATATACGTATATTGAAACATCACACTGCATGTACTTCATCAACACAGGCACCTAAACACAGCGTATTCTATGAAAACCCCCGTATGAAATGACTGTCTTAGAACAGGGGTAGCCTTCCCCTGTGGAAGGCCAGATGGCACGTGTTTCAGACTTTGTCAGCCCTACTGTCTCCCTGGCACTTGCCCACTTCTGCCACTGCAGCTCAGAAGCATGGACAGTCATGAGCAAGGCCAGGGCAAGCGTGATTGTCTGGATTTACGTTGATCTCCAGGAAATCTGGGAACTTTAAAAATTAATGAGTGCTTTTTAAAAAAATCATACACCTCAGACTTGGAAAGTAGAATAAAGAACATAAACGTCACCCTAATTGTGTTAGTAGCAGAAGCCTCTGGCGCTTGGTACCACATCCTCTCAGCCTGCTTCTGGTTTCTGCCACAGCAGTGGTGGCCTGTGCCTAGTGAGGTCAGTCTCTCCTAAAGTGGTGGATCCTACTTCAGGCGCACATCTGAGCCTTGCTGCTTTCATCCAGCACCCCTGCCAGGGCCAGGAGAGCCCACTCGATTTCCAAAAGAAGCATCTGGGAGTGCACAGCGAGGGTGCGGCTGCCTTCTGTCCTCCTGAGCGGGGGCCTGCTGGAACCAGTAACTCGCCTTTTACTGGCACTCCCTTCTTGCCCCTGACCCCTTGCTTCACTCCCTACTCCTGCCTGCTGCAGTCACCTCTCAAATGAACCACCTGTCCTTATCTCAGGCTCTGTGGGCAAGGAAACCCAAATAGAAAACTGGAGTTCACAGACGTCTTTCTTCAAGGGACACTGAGTACTTACTTCAGAGAACCAGTGGAATCAGAAGTAAGTCCTTAGGGTGAGTTTACAGACACGCAAGCACATTAAATCTGGCAAAACCTACACAGTTGTTGACTGAGATCTCCTGAAAAGTTTACTTCCTGGCTGGGCGCGGTGTCTCACGCCTGTAATCCCAGCACTTTGGGAGGCTGAAGTGGGCAGATTACGTGAGGTGAGGAGTTCGAGACCAGCCTGACCAATATGGTGAAACCCTATCTCTACTAAAAATACAAAAATTAGCTGGGTTTGGTGGTGTGCACCTGTAATCCCAGCTACTAGGGAGGCTGAGACAGGAGAATTGCTTGAACCTGGGAGGCAGAGGTTGCAGTGAGCTAAGATCATGCCACTGTACTCTAGCCTGGGCAGCAGAGCAAGACTCCATCTCAAAAAAAAAAAAAAGTTTACTTCCTTTAGCCAACTACTAATATCCACCAAAACAACTGCTAAACTTGACTACAAATAGTTTCACATATTCCTCCACTTGAGGACAATGCCCTTATATAAGGTAGGAAACAAGTATAAAGGGAGGCAAAATAACCCAGCAAGACAAACAGCAGGTCAAATCCTAAAATAGGAGCATGCTTGAGCCTTCTCAGGAAAATGGGCCAGCCTGGCACAGACCAGGGAACAGTTCCACGGCAGCATCAGGAACGCGAGGGCAAAGGCCTCACTGCAGCTCTGTCCCCACCCCGGAGTGCAAGGACGTTCATTTATAGACCTTGTCATGAAGTCACAGCCTCTTTTAAAAATCAAAAGCAACATTTGAAGGATTTCTGGAAACGGCTCTCCATTTTCTTGTCTCTTTTTATGTTGAAAACCTAGGTGGAGCCTATCATACTTGAAATCAAAACTGATTACAAATATGTAAGTTGGGCAATTCAAGAAAATTCCAAAGTATTATGACCTAAAACAAGCCTGCAATTTCTTCTGTGCAGGAAAAAGTATTTAATGAACTATTCAATAAACTGACATTTGTTGAACATCCATTTTACAGATGAGAAAATTAGAGTGCTGAGAAATTACACAGAGCTGAGATTTGAGACCAAGTCTTGCTCCAAAATACACGTCTCCAAGTGTCCCACACTGCTTCTCATGACCCCTTCATTCAGCACGCGCTCAGTGATTCCTGCAGGGCACTGCTAGTCATCTGAGATGGACAGCAGACCTCAAGCTTATGATGTCGAGGAAAGACAGGCGAGCAGGAGTCAACAGCGGCATCGCCACCCACCTGCTCCCCTGCTGCTCCAAACACAGTTCTGGGATGAGAAGGAGCACCTGGCCACAGCTGCACAATGGACGCCTGCCTGGAAGGTCTTTGAATGTTTATGAAATATGACCTACTGAGAGACAGAAGCCAACCATTTTTGAGAAGTACACATGCCCATCCGACAGTATTAAACAATTCCAGAGATATCGTAACATATAAAAGTGTAATTCCTCAAATTATTTGCAGAATTTTTAATTAAAATTAGATAAAGCCTTGATAGCTTTGTTTCAGATAAAGGCAAACCAGACGTAGAGGCTGTGTAAAGGCATTTGACACACAGCACTCTCAAAATGTACCCATAAGGAGATCATTGCTCATGATGGGCACATTCTCACCTTTCTTCAAGTTAGAGTAAATTAAATTACAAAAGAAAACTGTAATGCATGTACAGGACTAAGTCCACACACAGAGTTAAGAATACAGACCAACAATCTACAAAAGTCTAGAGTAAACAAATAACCAGTCACAGAGGGAAACCATACAAAGCAAATATAAGCTACAGTGTCCATGGCAGAGAGGGATGGTGTCCTGGACAGGCTCCAGGCTCACCTAAGGCCACTCTGCCCCCGGAGCTGCCAGCAGCAGGGCCTTCCCACTCAACCCCAGCAGCAGGAGACCCAACAGCATCGTTCTGCTTTTAGACAGGACCGAGTGAAGGCAAAACGCTCAGAGACAGGAGAGGGCAGAGGTGAATTCTTTCGGAGGTGCAGAAGTCCCATAAATGGGGAATGGGACTACAATAGCCTTTCAAAAAATAGCTTCCCCTAAATGGAAGAAGCATTCTAATGACAATCCCTTTTTTTTTTTTTTTAGTTATTTTTCCAAAAATTCTTCCCTTTTATTTGCAACACATTTTCCTTTAATTTCTTGCCAAGAAAGTGGAATTGCTTGCGGACTCCAGCCATTTCCTGATATCAGCGTTTCCAGAAGCTGAACTTCCTGCAACTACAAAGAAACACCTTTCCCAGCCAAATGGATGCTCTCAGCAGCCTTTCTCTTCCTTTCCCGACTGAAGCCCCCTTGGACGTCACTTGCAGAGGCTGCCTTTTCGGAAAAGACTGTCTCAGAACCCAAGGAAACACTGGCTACGTGTCTCAGCACTTGCTCTCCTGAAGGCACTATTGCAAACACTTGCTATATATTATCTCATTTAATCTTCACCACAATCTTAACGACTGTAGCAAAAGAAACAACTACAACGCAGGGGCTCGTAATTAAGCACTCTAGGTTACAGTGCCTCCTTGGTGTTTGTTTAACAAATACAGGCACACACACATTTGTTTTTCTTTTTTCTTTTTTTTGAGACGGAGTCTCGCTCTGTCGCCCAGGCTGGAGTGCAGTGTGCAATCTTGGCTCACTGCAAGCTCCACCTCTCGGGTTCACGCCATTCTCCTGCCTCAGCCTCCCGAGTAGCTGGGACTATAGGCGCCCACCACCACGCCCAGCTAATTTTTTGTATTTTTAGTAGAGACGGGGTTTCACCATATTAGCCAGGATGGTCTCGATCTCCTGACCTCGTGATCCGCCCGCCTCGGCCTCCCAAAGTGCTGGGATTACAGGCGTGACCCACCACGCCCGGCCTTACATATGCATTTCTTAACACATCAGACCATCCACTGTTTCTTACTGAGAAGTCATAAAGCACAAGAAAACTACTGACACAGGCCAGCAGGATATCGATTAAAAAAAGAAAAAAAAAAGAGCAAGAGTGAATTACATCTCTTTCTACACACGTGCCCTCTCTGAAGCTGATCTCCACCTAATAATAATGGCATTTGGAAAACGTTTAGGTCACCCCCAAACCTACTACTGAATGCCTTATTCTATCAGCCATACACGGTACTTTCCACCAGACTGCAACCCAGATACAAGAAGTCACAACAATTTTGAATCGCAAACATTTTGCTGAAATACATTCAAAAATGGACCAACACAAAACAAAGAAAATTCAAAAATCATACAGGAAAAAAATGGACAGATTTCCTAACGATGGCCCTCACAAAAGGAACAGAACAGTTACACAACACAGAGAGTGCCAAAACTCTGCACGCACAGTCAGATCGCCTGAGAAATGAAATTAAACTAGGGCAGTAATATTATTCACAAAGAATAACCTTTCACACAAAGGCATTCCGGGTGGCTTGCAAAGCCCCTGAAGGATTTAAGTGCTCCATAGAGTGAAAGGACCGTGCAGCCACCTTCTCCTCACCCATCCCCATCCTTGTCCCCATCCCAGGAGCCACTCCCAGAAAAAGAGAGCAATCGCCACCAGGGTTTTCCCCAGAACAGTCTCCTGTGAGAAAGGGGTGCCCTGCAGAAAGAGAACTAGGTGAGTGCACACTGACAGGCCCGTGCCTTTCAGAGACTTGGGTGTGCTCCACAGGTTACCTGAAGAGATCTCACGAGGAGCTTGCAGCTCCAAGGAGAAGCTTGCAAGGGGAGTGAAGATGGAGGTTTAAAGGTCAGGAAAGGGTTCTCATAAAATCCAGTAACTTGGAAGGAAGTAGCAGCTAAAATAAAACCAAGCAGTGGACTAGAAGGAAATAATATTAAGTGATAAGACAAAGAAAGCTGTCACCACTAGAAGCAGAGCACAGGAAAATAAGCAAGATGATATCCAAACCAAGGGGGAAGAGTCAGTGAGGGGACAGCAAAGAGGCCCGCTGAGACACTCCCAGAGACAGCATGAGCTCTAAATCCCAAGGAAAACCAGGGCGGAGGGCAAACACAGGAATCTAAATAATTCAGGTGTCCCCATGAAGGCCCAGCCAGAGGGAAGGCTTTGTCCCTCTGGCCCTGGGCAGAAAGCTCTCCCAGGGCAGAGTTCTGGTCAGCCTAGACCCCTAGCCCCGGTATACAGCAGCTCCCACTCTGCCCTGCAAAGCTGCTGAGGAAGAGGTGCAGGAGTGCCCACTGCCCCTGCTGTCAGGTCAACTAATCAAATCCCTGTCACAACAGAATAACTTGTAATAAACTGCTGGGCCCCCCTTTTGTGGTGTCATTAAATGTCAATGTCACTTGAGGCTACATTTGCACTCACTGGAGAAGCGCTAGTATCTAAAGCTCATGTTTCTACAACAAAGCATCTGGTTTCTTTCTAAAAAGTAGTGATTTCTACCAGATGAAACTGGCTGGGCAGCTCTCCAGTGCTTTAAACAATAGTTCACATCTTAAGCATGAAACCATCAATTGCATCAGTCAGAAACTGTATTAAAATAGAAGTGTTGCTTTCCACGTTCAAATCTGTGCATGACGTCAGAAAAGAGCTGATAAGATAACCACAAGGGGTAGTGATGCGTGCAATTTTTTTAATATTCATCGTTTGACATTTTGGGATCTTGTGTGGGAGAAGTAAGTGGGAGGCCAGAGGAAGACAGAAATCGATCAAATTTTAGGGGCTGACAAATGAAACCATGATCCCAGGAGGAAGACCATAAAAACATGACCCCCTAATGAACACGTGAACAGCAAAGTAAGGCAATTCACCGTTAATTCAATGCCACTTCGGTACCTTCTTGCTAATTCTGAAATTTAATTTTTGAATGGGAAATAAGTTATATTATTCAAAAATCAAAATGTATAAAACGGGGTAACACTGAAAAGTCTCCCCACAACTCTGGTTTTCCATCCCCCAGGACCCCTTCTCCCCTCCACCTCCCTTTACTGTCCAGCAAGTGTTACATGAACAGTTTCTTGTGTTTCTCCCCAGTTTCTTTACGCAATCACAAATACAAGTATATGCTTTTATTGTCCTTTCTAACACAAAAATGTATGTATCTGAGTGTGTGTGTGTATGTTGTTTACACCTTGCTTTTTTCACATAACGGTGTATCTCGAAGATCTTCTGGACATTTGTTTTCACTGCTGCAAATGTTATTTAACCAGGCGCCCACTGGTAGATAGGCCATTAGTTGGTTTCCAATGTCCTATTTCAAACAATACTACGCCATATTCATATCTTGTTAAGTCACTTTGCCTATGTGTGAGTATGTCTGAGTAATAAATATCTAGAAGCAGAATTACTGACTCAATGGTTACATGCATTTTTTTTTTTTTTGAGACAGAGTCTCTCTCTTGTCGCCAGGTTGGAGTGCAGTGGTGTGATCTCAGCTCACTGCAACCTCCGCCTCCTGGGTTCAAGCGACTCTCCTGACTCAGCCTCCCCAGTAGCTGGGACTACAGGTGCGCGCCACTGCGCCCAGCTACTTTTTGTATTTTTAGTAGAAATGGGTTTTCACCATGTTGGCCAGCATGGTCTTGACCCCTTGACCTCGCGATCCACCCACCTCGGCCTCCCAAAGTGCTGGGATTATAGGTGTGAGCCACCACGCCCAGCCAACATGCATTTTTAATATTGATGGATACTGCCAAATTGCCTTCCTCGGTAGCTACACCACTTGATACTCCCACCGAAAGTACAGAAGCACCTGCCTCCTCGTGGACTTGCCAACAGTGTGTTATGAAGTTTATGAATATTTACAAATGTCACAGGTGCCATTTTCACAGGTGTTATTTTCAATTGCATGTCTCTTACCATGAATAAGGCTGAGCATCTTTTCATGTTTTCAAAGAGCCATTTACTTCCCTTCCGTTGTGATTTGTCTTGTTCATATCCTTTGACTATTTTTTATCAGGCTGTTCTTTTTTTTAGTCATGTCCAAGAGCTCTTTGCTTAATCATTTCTAGGAACTCTTTATATATTAAGAAGGTCAGCACTATGCTGTGATAGGAGCTTTAAGTGTTTTCTCTAGGGCCACAATTCAAGAACTACAGGAAGTTGTTAACATGGTGTTGGAGCTTCTGGCATGCTATGGGACATGGAGAAAGATAGGTGGAGAGGCAGGAGAGGCACCAGGGCCTCAACAGGAACATGCTAAGACCTGGCTTACAGGATTTGGGGCAATACCAAGGTGTTTCATCTTGTTTTTTGAATGTGGATTAACTTATCAATCTTTTCTTTACTTCTGGTTTTTGAGTCCCATTTAAAGGGTCTCCTCACTCCAAGGCTAGAAAGGAATTTCATTTTTTTTCTTTTTATGATTTCCTTTTTGCATTTAAATATATAGATATATTTCACATTTAAATATACACATAAATATACCTATATATGTACATATGTAATCCATTTGGAATTTATCCTGGAGGTGCTCTGCATGGAATAATCTATTTTTATTTTTTTCTAGATGACTACCTAGTGTCCTCAAATCATGTATTCGGTAGTCTATCTTTGCTTCTCCTAAATGAAATGACACTTATATCATCCTTTAGATTCCGCCACGTGTCTGGGTTTGTTAACACTTTTCTGTTCTGTTGCATTAATTTGTCTACCTATCCACATGCCAGTACCACTTGTCTTCATTACTGAGGTTTTATAAGTAGATCTTTAATCTGCCTTTAAAAATTAGATATATTTAACCCTGAGAAGCAGAGTATAGTCCTAAAAAGTCATGATGACTGATTAGACAACTTCTGGTCCTGGGACACCAAGAAAATTTGAAATGTATATAACCCTGAGACACCAATACAATATGTAATTAGCACATCCAGGAAGCCATAGTAACTAAGCTCTTTTTTGTTGTTGTTCACTTTGTCTTTTGAGGCAGGGTCTCCCTCTGTTGCCCAGGCTAGAGTGCAATGGTGTGATCATGGCTCACTGCAGCCTCAACCTCCCGGGCTATTTTTTTTTTTTTTAGAAACAAGGTCTCACTATGTTGCCCAGGCTGATCTAGAACTCCCGGGCTCAAGCAGTGCTCCCACCTAAGCCTCCCAAAGTGCTAGAATTACCGGCAAGAGCCACCTCGCCCAGCCTTCAAGCCCTTTTGGATATCACTTTAGATGTTTATTTCAGAAACTACTAAAACTATAATACAGAAACACAAATTACATCCTATACAATAACTACAACTTGAATTCTATATTACCATGCTGTTTTTTCCCATTCTGCACCAGCCTCCACCCGTCCCTGGACTGCAACTCTGCAGTTACCTGTTAGTCTCTTTTTTTTCCAACAGAGTAAACTGCTCTTTATGCAAAGCCGCTTCTTACACAGTACTTACCAACTTTTAAAAGGCCAAATACGCTTGTATTTTTGTAAATAATTCATCATATTCAAACACGTCAGCCCTTCATAAGCAACACTTTCACTCTGCTGTGTAGAAATGTTTTCATCAAAGTAAAAAGCTTTTTATCACTGCCCCAGGAAATGAAGCTGAGGCATCCAGAACGCTCTAAACACTTATCTCCCTCCTTCCCATCCACTCAGGGTGGCTGCTCCACGCCAAGCCATGCCCCACAGCTCGGGCATACGAACACGCTGTGTTCACAGTAGCTCAGAAGCCCTGGGTCACTGGTGCCAACTAGTGTATTTGGATTCCATGAAAATATTATCAATGAAACAAAAATGAAGTTTCAAGTCATGCCAGTGAAATTTTACAATCACATTATTTATTTCATTATTTCTTTCCCTTTAGGAAAATTAATACTTTAAAGGACGATTTCAATCATATTCCCTCACTTAAGCACCTTCACTATTTATTCATTCATTCAACTTATTTTGCTTGGCAACACGCTAGGCACTGAGGTTAGGAAAATGAATGAAACATGCTTCCTACCCGCAAGGAACACTTTGGCTAATGGGAGACAAACACGAAAGCAGACAACTGTAAGCACCAGCAAGGATGGAAGCACGGATGAGCGGACCATGACGAAGCCTAGGAAGATGCAGGGAAAAAGGGTTCCAGGGCACTGGTGGCAACCAAGAGGAAAGACTCACAGTCAGGAGGATACCATGACACAGGGCAGAAGCACCAGCCATGCGCTGAATCACACTGAGGAAGTGGAGAGAGACAGAGCGGAAAGGCCAGAGAGCTGCAGGGCCTGAGAGCTCCACAGGAGCACAGAGGGACCTCCGTCTCCATCCCGGGGCACAGCTTTCCCCACCACGTGTGCCTCTACCAGCAGCTCTCCAGAACGCCCCTCATCAGGTCTGGATCCCTCATGAGCCAGCAACTCCAGGAAAGCAAGGCACAGCTCTGATGCAGATAGAAACCAATGAGCAGGAAACATGCACTAAGTATCTGCATGTCATGGTATCTCCCCACACCGTGCCCTCTGGCAGCTCCCCACTCCTTCCCCCAATGCAAAGCTGGACTCAGTGCGTAAGGAAGACCTGATCCACCGTGCCAGCATTCTCCGTCCCTTCTCCTCTGCACAAAGCCCCCCAGCCATGAGATCCTCCTACTCTACGAGCCCTGACTTCTGGCTGCGCATCTTGAGCCTGGCGCCTCTGTCCAGGCTCTCTCCTCTCTGGAACCTTGCCCTCACTCAGCTCCACATATCAAATACTCTCCCACCCTCAAGATACCACCCCAATTGGACTCTACTGGTCAACTTGCATCAAGATGAGTATCTGAATTGTGCATACCTTTGTGTTTAGTATATTTTTTAAATGCAGAGTGTATGAACATTTACTCTGCCAGCCCTTTCTCCGATCCCCCCTGCACACCGGTACTGCATGTCTTCCTAAACTATTAATTTAATTGCATCACTTTCCTTCTAAAACCTTCCCAGTCACTCCCGCCATCCTCCTCATTGTCCTGTTCCTAGCCTCCCAGTTCCAGTCTCAGCAAGGCTGGGCCGTCACCTGGCAGCCGGCCTCCCGCTCTCCCCAACCCCACCCCTGCTTCCCCAGGCCCCGCTCTCCTCCTCGGCTCACTCTCAGGTGGCCACAGTGCTGTCCAATTGAGAGAAATGGCGGTCAGAAGCTGGGGAAAGCACTGTGAATTCCATCTCCACAGCAGCCCCCATACTGGTTCCTTCCAAGGTTCCCTCTCTGAGGAAAAGGTTTCCTTCCAGTGTCCAAAGCCATCTCACGTCCCCACATTCTACTCGCCCTGTCCTCTTTAAGGTTTGTTTCCACCCGACTTCCTATTTCATCAAGCTTCTTTTCTTCAGCAAATCAACATTCCCAAGTCAATTCTCCATGCAGAAAAAGGCAGCATCTACCTGCCCACAGCTGAGATTCAAAAGGCCCCGTCTGCCATCCTCACCACACTGGCATCAGGTATTATCCATGCCACTCCACCGCAATCTCCCGACCGAGGCCACGGACGACCTCCTGGCTGCTGGAACTCACCTGCTCTCTGGAGCATCTGGCTTCTTCCCTCTTGAGGCTCCGCTTCTGAACTCCAGGCTGTGCTACCTTCCATCTCAGGATCTCGCCGGGTCACACCTCTCCAGGGTGCTCCATGGCTCTGCCTTCTTCTGTCCTACCCTCCGACTTCTGCTCACTCCCACTATTCACTCCTGGTCTCCATTCACGACTGTGGCTTCAACGACTACCTTGGTGTTGCAGAGTCCAAATCTCTCTTTCTACTCCGGCTCATAGCACAGAATTCCAGAGGGCCGTCCGTTCGCGTGTCAAACTTCAGCCAGGCACTTACAGTGCACCCAGCTATGGTTGATTAACCAACTCCGTCTGTATTTCCCTCAGAGTCAAAATGTCACTGAGGCATCTATATACTGTCCTTGGGGGCATCCAATCCCATGATTTTAGATGCTGTGACTGCAGTTTCTATGCTGCAGTCTTGAACGATCCTTTGGATCAAATCCTCCCAGGCTTTGTTTATCCAACTGCCTTCCTAGCATATGCATCTCAGACTGAACACCACCAAACGCCACGCCTGATTCCTTGCGCACCCCACGTGCTCCTCCTCCAGGCTTCCCGTCCCAATCCCAGTGAACAGCCACACCATTTACCCAATCTTTCCAGCCAAAAACCCAGGCATGGATTCTTGATTCCTCTCTCTCCCTTGACGTCCCCATATCCAACCCACCTGCAGGTCTTATACACGCCACCTCCAAACACCTCCTGAACCCCCGCGGCATTTTGCTTCTCCCATCATCGCCGTGATCCAAGTTACCATTGCTCTTGTCTTGACTATGACAGTAGCCTCCATGGACTCCCTGTATCCACGACATCTCCCTTGACTCATTCACCAAACTGCAGCCAGAATGAGCTTCTGAGATCATAAACCATGGATCACCCACTGCTCAAAACCTCCCCAAAGCCTCTGCTTTCATGCGGAGTAAACTGCAGTTTTTTCCTCTGACTGACAAAGCCTTCATCCGGCCCATTTGCCACCTCACGTGCCACTGCCTGGTGGGCTCAGCTCCAGCAGCACGGCCGTCACCCCGCTCCTCTGCCTTGTGAGCCCCCTCTGCCTAGGGTGCTTTTCCCCCGATAACTGCATGGCCGACGACACCTTGTCACTCAGAGGCCATTTCTACTGCCCCTGTGAAGAGAGACCTGCACAGAACAAGGCAAGGAGCCACATAGCTGCACAGGCCACTCTCCGTGTGCATTCGCTGTGCAGCTCTCTTGGTATTTTTTGTTTCCCTGGCTGGTTCTTCTCTGCACCACCAGAGTGTGGGCACCATACAAGCAGAGACCATCCCTACTACCAAGGAGGCTGCTTAACACATAGTAGGGGCTCAATTCTCATACTTCCCATTCTGATATCTCTTTTCTCTGGGCATGGAACTACTCCCATTCCAACCCCAACTCTCTCTCTCTCTCTCTCTCTCTCACACACACACACACACACACACACACACACACACCTTTCCAATCCAGAAACTAAGGAGTCAGATGTCTCCTGCCTTATCCAACCAGCCACCCGGATGTGTGACTATTAACTGCTACCTCCTGCTTGTATCTCTCCCAACCATTCATGTGCATGACCCCATCTCTGGTCCAGCTCCTACCTCTTCTCATGTGCCGAGGACTCTGCCACCAAGATCAGCCCTCTCCCTCCAGTCACACAGAATCCCAGCTCCAGCACAGAGGAGTTTCTTTCTACCTGTCTTCCATAGCTGTTTCAATACACTTGTCTGAGGGGTCATTGTAAAGTATCCTTAGCTTAGCCTAAATAATCCTCTCTCCTGTCTTATCACCCAGGTCCCCAACCTACCACCTGTCCAGGCTGTTTTCCACCCTGCAACCTCAGAAGATCCCTTTCCCTTGGCCTCAGGTCCTTCCCAGGCTTCTCGCAAAGCTAAGGCACTGCCTCTTCACACCTTGTGAAACCTTTCCAGGACCTCCCAGTCAGAGGCCGTCTGGTTCTGTCTGCAGAGCGCCCTACAGCCTGTCTGTGGGTGAGCGTGTCTGTGAACTCTTGTCCATCTCTTCTGTGATCTGTGTGCTCCTCGAAATAACTGATTTTGTCTCATACACCTTGGAATCCTGAGTCCATAGAACAGAGGCTCATACAAAGGAAGCTTTCAAAGAGTGCTCATCGATTTCTAGGTTTGTTGAAGACAGGCACCATGTTTTGTTCTGTTTAGATTTATTTTGGCTTTCAACTTTGAATTTCCAACACAAGTATTTGAGTACCTTCTCTATGTGTGTCAGCCACTGTTAACAGTCTCAGGGAAACAACCAAAAAAGACACTGCCCTCAGGCTCTCATGGAGCTTCCTTTCCAGAGAGGGAAAGCAGGCAATAAACTGATAAGCCAGTAAGTGAGCAAGATAATTTCAGCAAGTGGTGAGTGCTACAAAGAACACAAGAGTACTGGATACCTTCTGATTTCCTTGCAAGATTATGAGTTCCTCTGTCACTGTGGAGTTTTCCTTTAGACAGACTTAGAGAAATGATCAGCTGGAGGAGCCTAATTTACATTTTAAAAGGAAATTAAAATGTTTTGAATTACAACTAAGAGTTTTCCTTTTAAGGGAAAATATTCGTTTTACATGAAAATTATTTTTTCTCTCAGATTGCATCGGCTGTTTCGAAACAAACAAAAATTAACAATGTATTCGTTGGTGAAATGTGCATCGCACTATGTTTAACCTGCTGTATAGTAAACAAAATCCTAATATTTGCTTGACTGACTGTTGCACTGAGTTTTTTCCCTATTGGAGTGGAAAAAGTTTTACGTGCAGAAATGATCTAAGACTAATATACTGATTGGGATAGCAGATGACACCATCTTCTAATGTTTCTTCTGCTTCTCATTTGAATTTTCTCATGCAGGTTTCTCAAAATTAAAAGTGCAATTTCTTGAAAGTTAAGTATTAATAACTTAAAGAATCCCACCAGTTTAAACAGCTCTGCCCTTTGGCCTTAAGTCCTTTCTGATTTCCTTACCAAAAAATAGGTCACCCTTCCACGGAGGACTGTGACACTCACGTCCACACCCTGGCTCTGCCGGAAGAAGTCATGCCTTGCTTTGCTGGTCATTTTTGTAGGTGTCCATAGCTATATTTCAAGTCCTTTGGGGGACCTGTTATCATTATTTGAATCTCCCTCAAACAATTTACACTCAGTAGATACTCAACAAGTATCTGTGAGTTAGCTGCTGGCTGATTTAGACCCATTTCCACTGCTGAGTGTTGTTCTCGCATTCTTCTGCAACCTCAGTCTCCCTGAGCCCACAAACAGAAGTTAATAGCGAAGTCTAGTGTGGTTTGTATGTGTTAAACACATTTGCTCTTAAAAGAGAACATATTTATCTCAGTTTGTTCAAGTGTTGGCCACACAGTATCTTATGTCTCAAGAAACAGTAAGAGTGGTTACTGATGAGTGTGGAGCACATTTAAACTCCACAATTCCTGGGAGCATACACATCTCCTGTTTTGAATATTTGGCAATCAACTGTAGTCTGAAGCTATCCGCAGTCTGCATTCACCATTTTTTTCCCCATCTTATTTTGCTAACTTTCTCAGTATCCTCCTTGACCAGCCGGGGTTTTCCTTTGTCTGTATCTCTTTATGCCATCAGAGTAGCTAACCAGGGAAACACAAACAGAGAGAGGTGAGGGCGTATTTGTGGCTTCTGACTGTTCTCCTTATCCACAGGCGTGCCTCAGAGTTCCTGATCTCTGCACGCCCTGCAGCCGTGCTACATCAGGGCAGCCACACTGATCACCAGCGCAGACAACCTATGTTACCTTTTCTAGAAGACCAAATGCCACTCACACTGGTCTGTCCCACGTGACTTCTCCGCTCTCCACTGCACCAGCAAACACTGGGCTCTCTAGGCACAAGAGTTTTTCCTACTCTGATGGCAACTTTGCTCACAAGAAAGTATGAAGCTGGGTGCCTGAGGAGGAGGCCAGAGATCAGCAACTAGAGGCAGATGGCAGGAGATGAGGTGAAGTCAGGAATGGCCTGATAAGGGCAGAGTAAGGGCACTGGGCATGGTGGCCGCTGACCCCTGGGCATTAACGTCAAACCTGCTTCTAGGGGATTCTGTCTCTATTACTGGATGGCAGAGTGGGAAGCTCCCACAGCAGCTTCATAGCTTCTACTAGGCTTCTTTCTTTCTTTCTGTCTCTGGGGCCTGGGTCCTGGCGGTAGCTCTTACTAAGTGTTGTTTGGTGCATGAGTGAGCGAACCAGCCGGTCAGTGTGAAGAGACAAAACGTAGAGCTAAAATGGACAGAAGCGGAGCTGGCATATCATACCCTCTACACATGATTTGCTTTCGATGGTAATGAAAATAAAACCAGCATTCATACAAACAGTAACTGGACAAAACAGCCTTTACGTGACAACTTGCATATCAGACCAACAGAAGATCAAACTGAAAGAAAAAAAACAGGAATGACACTCAACAATTAGACACATTTGTATGCATTTGGCCATTTTTAAATTTTTAAAGAATCTAGAAATTCTTTTTCAAAAGACTGATTTTTTAAACGATACATATCAGAAAAATCTGTCAAACTTCAGTACTTTAGCAATTCAGACCAGTGGCTTGTCATGCAGCAACAGACAGAAACAAAGACCCAAAAAGTAAAGAGTGTCAGAGCAGAAATTGGCTACTCTCTTTTAATAATCTATCCCCTTCCCAAGCTTGAGGGAAGTGGGTCTGATAATTTTGTTTAAAAGTATCTTCTTGTTTACTACCTCAGTCATGTCCCAAATAAGACTGTCCTAACCTTTTGCTCCTGTTCAAGGCCAAAGCTACTGCTCAGGGCAGGGTGTGGGGCGAGGGGGCCTTTCTTGAAAGTTCCCTGATGAGTCTGGTTTCTCTGATGCACCAGCTTCTCCCAGCTGGGCCTTTCTGCAGAGTAGACCCTTCTCCTCTCCAGGTATTGTGTTCCTAAAGGGAAAGCCTGCTACGAATCCCGAGAGGACTCCACCCTCTATCCAGAGCTGCGATCTTTCTTCCCCTCCGCAACATCCAGCAGGGCCCTGAACACACGAGCCAACAGCAGTTTCAGCAGCACCAACAGAAGCCCCATCATTTCAGGACCGCGGGCTTTTTCCAGAAGCCTACAATCCGGTGCCTCAGTAGCACCACCTTTCCCCCAGAGCAGCTTGTCACTGCAAGATAGAGCGTTCTTCAACCCCCTACCCCAAATCAAAGGTCAACTGAGAAAAGTAGATGTTTATTTTCTTAAGAAAGAATTCACAAGCCCACCAGATAGGGGACCAGGAGGAACCCCAGTCCTAGACCAGGCCTATAGGCTGATGCCAACACCCCAGGAGAGCTGGTGGGGCCCCATCCTCTACCACCTTCGATGCGTGGCCAAAGGGCACTTCAGTAGGGAAAAGTGCTTCTACTGACCACATCTCTGGCCAACAGAGAAGGCCACATGCTCTGTCCATGCACACCCATCTCCACACCCCTTCCCCACCTAGACTGCAGCGGGGGTGGGAGGCAGACACGGGGGGAAGGACTTAGGGGTCAGAGGACTTCGGGAGCATTGGGCCCGCGCCCCGCTAGCCAATCAAGTGCAAGCAGCGACTCGCTAGCCGGAGCCCGCACGGGTGTACGAGAGGCCGCTGACCACGCGGCCGCCGTGGACTTGCCCGTGCCCGGGAAGCGGGGTTGCAAGGAGCGGCCGATCCCGGCGCGAATACGCTCGCCAGCCCGGGGGCTGCACCCCAAAGGTGCCTGAGCGGGCGGTGAGCCCGGAGCAGCTTCGGCCGCAGGGAGGGGCTCAACCTCGGGTGCCCTGGAGACCCGGGTCGGCCAAAGCCTGGGAATGAGCCGCAGTTGGGAGCGGGAAACCGAAACAGCAATCCTGGAAGAGCGTCGGCCCAGAGAAGGCGCCGCGGAAACGCGGCTCCTGAGCGAGGCGCAGACAAAGGCTCCGGTGCACACGCGGTGGACGGTGGCTCCGGAGCCGCGCTCTGGGCCGCGGGAAGCCGCACCCGCCCCGACTGGCGCCGGAGTCGGCCGGGGGCCCATGGGCGCGACCTCCTGCACCCGGAGGTGCTCCTACCCGGCCCCGCCGCGGTCTTCCCGTCCTCACCCTGCTCCCCCTCCATCCGCGACCGCGACGCCCCCCTCCTCTGCGCACCGGGCGCCTCCTCTTTCCTCACTGTCTCCCGCCTGCCTGGTTCCTTCTAGCGAACCCCTGCCTTGACTTTTCTGCTCAATCTTGTCCCCCACCCCCGTGACATGCCTTTCTGCCACCTCTGCCTCAGCGCGCTCTCAGCCCCGCGCCCGCGGGTGGCGAGGAGGAGTGGCCACGCCACAGTGGGCCCGGGGGCGCATCCTGCGAGTCGGAGGCGGCGGCGCCTTTCTCTTCCACCCTAGCGACCTATTGTCTTTCCCTTTTCTCTCCCAGCCCGGACCCCAGAGAAGCCCGGGACCAACAGGACGCGGCCCGGGGTGGGGGTGCGTCCCCTGGGTGGAGGTGCAACCGTTTCCACCCCGCCAGTCCATGCTCCGGATGCCGGTCACTGCGCGGGGTGGGAGGCCGGGCGCCCACTCCGAGTCCTGGAGAACGGCGGTGCCATCACAGTTGGAAGCGCGGGGTTCTGAGGCCCTGGCCTCCCTCACCCCGGCTACAGGGACCCGGTGGGCTGGACCCCCAAGTGGAAGGAAGCGCATCTGCTCCAGCCAAGTGGCCACAGGCTCAAGAGGGAGGAACCTAAGTGGTCACAAAGTTGAGTATAAATACGCGCCGGACGAGTGTGGCCAGAAACGGCACGAGGGGCGGAGAAGCAGGCGGCAGGTCCCGCTCGCAACGTCCAAGCTCCCGCCGCCCTCCCGAGCCGCCCTTCCCCCGAGCGCTCGCGGAGCCTGGGAAACCCCGGCGTCCCTGCGCGGCCGAACGCTCCCGCGCTCCGCCAGGGGCACCGGCTCCTGCCCCTCCAGAGAAGCCCCCTGGGCGCTCCACGCCCGGGCACGGGCACCTCGCTCGACACCCGCTTCCCACCCAGCAGTCCAAGCCCCCCACCTGCCCCCAGGGGATGAGGAGCCGCCCCACCTCCGGGGAACGGGGAGCAGGCCACTTACTGGGGCTCAGGAAGCACTCGGTCAGCCTTCGGAAGCAGCTCGCATTATTAGAAGGTCCATCTTCCATGTCGGAGCCGAAGAGGAGCGCGGCCGCGGCGGCGAGGGCGAAGCTGGCGCCCTGGGGACGCCGCGGAGTTTGGCCGCCGCCGCCTGGGCCGGCGCCGGGGAAGCCGGGGGAGCCCGCGCGGCGGGCGGCCTGGCCAAGGGGGAGCCGGGGCGGCGGCGGCGGCCGGGGACCGGCACGGGCTGGAAGCAGCAAGCCCTGGAGCGCAGGCGAGAGGAAGAGCCGCCGCCGCCCGCCGCCGCTGCCACCGCCGCCGCGGTGACTACTGCTGGTGGGGACGCTCAAGGGAGCTGCCTCTTGTCCTCCTCCTCCTCCTCCGCCAGCATCGCCGCCTCCTCCCGCCGCCGCCGCCGCCGCCGCCGCCGCGCCCTCCCTTCCTGGGAGACGCACGGGGAGGTGAAAGGCAGATGAGGAGGGGAGAAAAGAGGGAGGGGGCGGGGGGGGCGGCGGCCAGAAGTAAAAGAAAGATGGAGAGGAGGAGGGGACCCGGGAGGAGAAGGCGAGCGCCAAGGGAGCGCGGGCCGCGACCCAGCCGCAGCCGCCGCCGCGCGCAGAGAGGGCGCCGGGGCCCCCAGCGGGGCTGGGGCGGCCTGCGGAGGAGGGGGGCGGGCGCGGGGGCGCGGCGCGCTCCGCCCGGCCACGGCCAGGCCACTCGGGGGCCGGGCCCGGGCCCGCCGCGCTCCCCCCGCCGGCCGCGCTGAGCCGGGGTTCCGGGCGGAGTTTGCCGGGGCCGCAGCCCGGCTCGTCCCCGGCCGCTGGCAGGGGACCCTGGGGGCGGGGAGCAAGAGGCTCCTCGAGGCTGGCCATGGTTCCTCCCCGGGCCGCGGAGGGGGCAGGCCGCGGGCGGGAGGGGCGCGGCGGGCCGGGGCTCGGTGGGCTCCGCCCCCGCAGGACCTGCCCACCCCTGCCGGCCGCCCGAACCGCTGCCTGGTCCTCCTCTCCGGTCTTCGGCTTCCCTCCCAGTCTAGTCTTCACATTGTGCTCGGCTTGGGTTGCGGGAGGACCGGGGCCTGGGGGCCAGGCCCCGGCGACGGCGCCCGGCTACCCTCAGGCGCGCACAATCGGCGTCCTCCCGGGCCGGGGCTAGGGACGGCGGAGACCCTCCCTGCAGGCGTGGCGTGGTGTGTGCGCGCTCCGGCGGCTGAGCCTCGGCGGCTTCTCGAAAGCAGCGGAGAAAAGCGCCGCAGTGCCGCTGCCCGTGGAGGCGGTGGTGGCGGCGGCGGCAGAAGACGCCCACTGGCGGAGCAGGCGCTCCCCACGCCGCCGCCGCCGCCGCCATCCGCGCCCACGTAGCGCGCCCCGCGGGACTCGGCCCCTGCGCCAGGCTCCCGCACCCGAGTGATCCTCTGTGTGCCGCCTGCACCCGGGGCCGGGGCGGGAGGACAGAGCAACCGCTGCGTCTCTGCCCTGCCTTGTCACATCTGGGTCCGGTGTTTCGGATTCTAAATCCTGAGTCCTGCAGCTGCTCCAGCTGTGCGCTGCTGGGCGAGCCACGTCGGCCTGCCCGTTGCCCGAGCCAGGGAATCCTCCTGGTAGCGGGCCAGCAGCTCCGACCCAGCTGTGCTCAGTCAGAGTTCCCGGGAGAGAGTTCCAACTCGGACCTTTGGTTGGAGTTTAAATCAACTCGCAGTGTTTCCCATAAACTAGGGTTTGAAATACGGTTCCTCCCCAGGACTCCCTTTCGGATACTCACTTTAAAACGAACTTCGTGTGCACAAGCCCAGTTTGCCTTGGTTGGGGTTAGAGAACGGAAAGGGCAAACTGTGGCCAAAAATGAGCAAGACTGTGCGATCATTGCCCCAAACCCTGAGACCGCCTTGCCATATGCGGCTCTCTTGGACACCCCCACCCCCTTCCGTAGCCATGAATCCAGGCAGTTGCCACTGAAGGGAAATGAGCCGCCCAATGGGCGCTCAGAACTAGGAGCCGCCAGAAGTTTGGGGAAGTTGGAGCGCAAGAGCGCACACAGATGCACAGGTGTCCGCGTTCGGGCAGGCACGCGCGGCGGGGCCACCATGGCGCGCTGGGTCCGAGGAGGGGCGGTGGCTGTGCTGTTCCACGGTGGCACGGGCTGTCCGAACTGCCTGGACGAGGTCACCTTCCCCGGAGTGGAGCACACGCGCCAAAGCTCAGCTTTCACGAAGGGCAAAACGGTCACCCAAGCGCCAGGAGTGCGCTACAGTGCAGCAACTGGGTTGACCCAGGGCCCTGGGCTCCCGGTGTGCCCCGGGTCCCGGAGCCATTTCTCGCCCTCCACGTTTTCTTCTTTCTATCCAGTTTCACATGTTTATTTTGAAGCGTGCTCCAGATTCCTCACTAGTCAATGCTTTCCCCGACTCCCATCCAAACTCCCCACAATGGAAAATAACACTTTTGTATTTGCACCAAGCTGAGCAGTTGGGATGCGAAGGACATGCTGGGGTTCCCCTCCCCCAGTAATGTCCACAGACGTCTCCGCGATTGCCGGGCAGATTCTGAGTGTCGCGTGTAACGGGCATCAGACTTGGCACTCACTAGGTCAGAATCCCTACATTTGTGGAAGAAGAAAATGATTCCTGTGACTCTTACCTTAGGGGCGCTGCCCTTGTTTCTGAATTTTTTCGGCAAAGAAAAAGCTACAATGGTTGAGCCAGGCTGCCGGCAGCCTCCCGGCTTGACGCTTCTCCAGCCGTGCAGAGTCCACTCCGGTTACTTTGCTGCGAGTCCGGAGTTTGTGCTTTCGCGACTGGACCAGGCAGCAAGGGTCTGAGGGCTGCCCACACATTTAGGGAAGTCGAGTTTCTCCTCAAGTGTTTATTGTTTATTCCTTTACACGCAAAATTCTTTCTCCTTGTCATTTAAGTTTCTTTATTTGCATTTTGGAGTTACTAAATCTATTTTTCAGTTCCAAGAAAATATACATTTAACTTGCCCATAAGCCCCCTTGCGGGCGCAGGAGACAGGATGGGAAACCCCAAATATTTGTCCTGGGAGTCCTTATTAAATCAGGAGGCAAACTTTAAAATTTTCATTAACCCTTTCCCAGAATCAACCTCCTGTTTACCTTTCGTCCTTTTCTCCAAGTGCTTGCTGGAAGGGACGTTTTCCTGCACAAATTAAAAATCACAAAGCATAACAACCGAAAAGAAAACAACTTGAGGGTGGAGTTTACTGATTAGCTCTGAAATTTTCATACATGATCTCCCTTCTTCATACTGGTGTCCACGTTTGTTACTGTAAGTCTCAGAGGCATTCAGCCACTTTCTTTTCTTCATGAACTTTGCTTAGGTGAAGACTTTAATGACAAAGGCTCAGACATACAGGGTCTGTCACTCACCCGTGCTCAGGTGCTGCTGCGCCTGGAGAACGCGCTGCTTGCGAATTCCTTTCCTTCCCTTTGAGTTTCTTTACTGATGTATCAGAAGGAGGAGAGGGCTGTGACACTACACTTTTGTTACTCCAAACCTTTTGTGAATAAACGCACCGGCCCATAACGGAGGGAACACTGCATTCTGATAGTTCCCATAAAGACTGCAATATAGTTACATGACAAAAGGTTATTATACTATAGCCCAATTTAAGCATACTGTCATTATTAGGAGAAGAGGAAGAGCTATGGCAGAAATTCACAATGTTGCAGTGCTCTTGGTAAAATAAACAATTTTCCTTACTTTCAGCTGAGGAAATTCCAAGCCCACGTTGCAAAGAAAAAAAAAAAAACTAAAAGAATATTAAGAGGGTAGTTAACACCAGGTGCCAAAATAATGATGACCATCATTTTAAAAGAATATAAAACACTTGTCTGTGCCTTTTACCAAGGAAAATAATCAAGAGTTTTGTATTGCTAATGAAACTTTAAATTAGTGGACCTATACAACCATAAGTATATTTAAATTCTCCAAACATTCTTCTATATGTTGTTATTTTTAAATCAAGTTAATTCTATATTGCTTTTAGTATTTATGCCTCACATTTATTTATAGAGGAAATAATACCTGCCTGATTGTTAATTTGGATTTTATGTTCTTAAAAACATGCGTCTAGGTACAGCCTAAGAAGTTTTTACATGAGGATTTTCCTTTAAAAAGTATGAAATTTCTTCATGATAATTTAACCATGCACCCATTTTAATAACCTAAGAGCTACGTTTGTAACTAACATGGTTAATATTTTATGAACTTTTTGGTAAATATGCAAATCTGTGTCTTAACTGATTTTAGTTTACAACTGTGGATATTAGTGCTTACAGTTGTAAATTTCACATCATTGATTCTTGAAAACCCTGTTTCCTTTTTTAAATAATAACCTTTATGAATATATAAAAGCAAAGAAAACTAAATGTTAAACTCATCTACTTATACAGATGTCTACCAAAATGCACGTTCCCTTTACCATGATTTTAATTTTTGTAACTTATTTAAAATGCATAGCAAAATAAATCATAAGCAAGTGCCTATTGTTCCCAAGCGCAATAAAATTATGTGCGTTTTACATGTCAGACTTTTTCCATTTAATAGCTAGCAAATTAATGTAAATGTCCTTCAGGTGTGATGTGTCATATCACACAAACTCTCTCCATTCTAATAGGATACTTTATTTACTACCTGGTGTCATTAAAATGGAGTTCAGCTTCCAGGCATTTATTCACATCCTCCCGGCCCCCCACCCCCGCAGTCCCTCACTACAAGTCTTTAGTTTGTATTTCCAGGAAACCTCCTTCAATTTTTCTCATCCCCAATTCATCATAGCTTTGTTGTCTAGACTCCTGGAACTTAAGTATTTTATCTGCACATATCAACATGTTGGGGTAAGTCTCTTGTTAAGAAAGTTAATGCGCATGTAATTTGCATTGACAGCTCCATTTTAAACAGCTTGACATCAGGGAGACTGCCTCTCCAACTATTCATAGCCTTTAATGAAGGCCAGCACACGATAGGCACTCAATAATTGCTGGCCTTCCTGTCACCTGAATGCCAGCTGATTACAAATTTCCATTACTATTGATGTTAAGACATCTTGACCGAAGTAAGGGATAGCTTCTTACAGTGTTGTTATAGTCAAACCTAAAATAAAAGGCCATTATAATTCTGGTTTTAAAAATATTATGAAAGTCAATACTTCATAGGGGACAGCCTTGAAAACAGACCAAGATGATAAAAACAACTTTAGCTGCCACTAATATTCCTAGATCTTCAGTTTCAATTAAATTGTTTTTATTTATTTTTTATTTCCATTGGTTTTTGGGAAACAGGTGGGGGTTGCATGAGCAAGTTCTATGGTGGCGATTTGTGAGATTTTGGTGCACGCATTACCCAAGCAGTATACCCTGAACCCAATTTGTAGTCTTTTATCCTTCACTCCCTTAAATTATTTTTATTAATTCCAACCAATTAATTGTAAAACAAATTGCAGTTGTATTATCACGTTATGTTTTAAAGCAAGTAAAAACCAGTATAGGTTATATCATTATTTATTTAATAAACATCAGAATAGTTTTTAATTTTTAAATTAGAATTCGTTCTAATTTTTAAATTGTAAATAAAATTAGTTTTTAATTAGAATATTTTTGATGAGATGCAAATGGTTAAAACAATATTTCGAATAGGTATGAAGAATCCATTCTATCTGAGAAAGGGGTTATGTGTGTTTCTTTTTTTTTTTTTAAAGGCTTCTCTTCAATGGGAGAAACATGTGTTTCTTGATTAAAGTAAAACCCAAGCAGAGATTTTCACTAATAAAAAGAAAAACATTAATTATCTCCTGAAAATAAGCGCTGCATAATGGCCGTATGTAGCCATGAAGATACTGGTGTTAAAAAGTATTGCTGAGATTATATAATCAATACTAAGTTCTTAGGATAACCATGTGAATATTAACTCTATTATATAACACTGCTGTGTTATGACACAGAAGTATATTTCAAAGATGTTGCCATTAAAAAATATCAAGTCACTGTAGAAATCCATTGGCATTTGTAGAGTGCTGAAACGGTTTTCAGTTCTTAAAAACAGATGCAAGTTGGAACACAACAATGAGTTCTGTTTAAATAATCAACACTTTCACCAAACTTTTACAAGTCAAATATATCAATTGTGTTTGAGACTGTGTTTTAAGAATTAAATAAAAGCAGTGTGAGATAATTATATCTCAATAAGAATAATAAGCCTAAAAGACAGAAAATACTTCTTTAAGAGAACTAAAGTCTGGTTTAAAGCTTTTAAATAGAAAGAGGTCATAGAGGGACATTCTGGATAGAAAGGGTTGGCTGGGGGCTGAAATTATAAAAGATGGTATACCCTGATTTCTATGGACACCTTTTGTACAAATGGGTATACAAGTCTCGCAAGGGCTGCCAAAATTGCCACTGAGTTTATCTCACCATGATACTACCTCAGTGCCTACATGAATTACTATGTGATGTTTAAAATGTGTATTGTTCATGTTGCTTGAAATAAGTAGCTCTTCATCTGTTACTCTGGAATCTGTTTCTTGCAAACATTTTAAATTTTGATAACCCAATTTTTATAATAGGCCTTGGCATATATACAAGGGGTTCGATGCAGTTACAGGAGAAAGAAATGTTGTTGGCTCTTCCAGATTTATCTCAGAAGTAAGGATTAAAATGGCTCATTTAATCCAGGGACTTGGAGAACTGATTCCTTTCTCCTTACAGAGAAAGAAAGAAAATAAAAGAAAAAGAAAGGAAAGGAAGGAAGAAAGAAAAGAAAGAAAGAGAGAGAGAAAGAAAGAAAAGACAGAAAGAGAAAGGAAGGAAGGAAGGTAGGAAGGAAGGGAGGGAGGGAGGGAGGAAGGGGAAGGAAAGGAGGGAGGGAGGGAGGGAGGGTTCTTTCACATGGGTGAAGTGTTCTGACATCAGATCTTGACTTTTGCACAGGTTTTAATGAGGAGACAATGCTGTTTGTCCCTGAGCTTCTCTTGTTCAAGTGCAGAACAGAAAAAGGAGAGAGAAAGTTTGATGCAGGGATCAGGCCTCCTCAGCCGCTGATGCCTCATGATAGAAGCACCGTGGCTTCTCAAGGACTGTAGGTTACAGAAGGCTCCCGTCTAGACTGAGTCAGGCCTGGTGGCTGGCACACACACAGTCTACCCAGTGTCTGCAAGAGCAGCCAATTGGGAGACGTAAGTAGAACCTGGTATATTAAATCTTTTGAAATGAACCCTTATGAGGAAAATAACTCACAGAAGCCAAAAGATGAGCGACCTTGTTTTTTCAGCTGTGTTCGTTATCTATAGGACTGATCAGTGAGCCAGAGACACCCAGCGCTAACTCTCAGACTGGGAGTTAAAGGAAGGGGCAGTTCAGACGAGCAGCATATCTTCCATAATCCCGTGGCCATATTCATTTTGTTTGGCTCAGAAATTGGGGTTTAATTACTTTATGCTTACATGCTGCACTAATATTGCCATCATCAACAAAGGAAAGGTCAACAAAGGAGGATCTACTCCCCCACTCCAGAGCTCCTTGGCACTGGCATGATTTTCCTGATGGTGAAAGATACATGTAAATAGTAATTGATAAGGGTTTTATTGTTCCCAAGTACAGTCAATGAGTACAGCCTGGGAGCTAACCCTTGCAAGTCTCCTGAATTCAAATCACTGTCTCCTCACTTGACTCCAGGTATCCAGTTAGATTATTATGACTTACTGGTGGCATGAAAGCTTACTTTTCTCCTCCCTCCAACACTCCTATTTGTATAGAGATTTCCACTGGAAATTTCCAGAGATCTCTACCCGGGAATATTGTGCTTGTCCTGCCCTATACTTTCCTGATTTGAAACATCCATAATAAATCTCAATTTTACTTTCTACTTATCATAAGAAATTCATCTGCTGAGCCCAGAGAACCTCAGGCTGAAAGACACCACTAATGTAACAAGGCAAAACTCAAATTTAAAAAAAGAATACACCAAGGCTAAGTGGCATTAAAGTATTTGTGGGTTTTGCTTTCCATGTCATACTGGTCATTTTGTAAAGGACCCAACTGGCCCCAGCCCAAGTATGTGCACTAGTGGTGAACTGGCCAGAAGGGACACCTGGAAGGTTGCATTTGCGAGAAGCTGCACCACCTGGCAGGGAGCAGAAGCAATAATCCAGCCACACACCGATGGTGGACGGCTCCTGGGGAATCAAAGAGAGAAAGCTTCCAGTGGGTAAATAATTTGCACATTCCATGTCGATTTTGTATATCCCTTCCTTCCCAAAACGACTGACAGCAGATCTCTGGTCCTTGTGTGAGCATCTTGATGCAAGGATGCAACTTGTTTTATTGCATGTAACTGACATAGCCCTAATCCACCTCTTAACACGAGTCACAAAGAAACGCATTTCAGCAAAATACAGGAAACAAAGGGTGGCTTTAAGACAATTATATCATAGTTACCATTGAGCTGCTGCTGCTTTTTTCCATCTGAAACATAAAGGCCTTCCCACAGGTACACTGAGAAATATAAAGGAACATCATTAACTTGGATTCAACCCATTTCATCCTAAAAGTTTAGGCAAGATTAACGTGTGCATTCTGAGCAATTCTCTTGCTTGATTAAAAACTTGGAATTGAACAACTAAAACCAAGCTAAAAATTACTGTAATTTTTATCTGATAATCTTATGTAATTGACAAACAAATCATGATATAATCACCTTAATTTAAATATGAATACTTCCTATAAATGCCTTTTTCTTGTTTCTGGAGTTACCTAGAAGAAGTGGCATTGTGTCTGGGGAAACTGGTCTAGTTAGGAGTGGTAAACAGGGTTCAAGATTCCTGGGGTCTTAAAATATCCCCACCTGTTAGCATTATCCATACTTTCAGTGAAGAATGAAATGGATATAAATGTATTCAAGCAAATTTAGAACTTAAGTGGCAAAAGGACCCCTTAGATGGGTTACTACGGTAGAGTCTCACAGTGTGCAGGAAGTGCTGATCATATTATCTTAGAGCTGCAAGTTGTCCCTATTGATCACATTTCATTGCCTTCTAATTTTTGGAGTCTAACAAATGGCACTTTATACGTCTGCAGACTAGGGTTATCTGACCCATCTTTCCGATCAGATTGTACTGGTAAAGAGTCTGATTTCCTAGGTTTTCAACATATCAATGTTAGAATCACCCTTTTTGGGTAAAACGTTCACTAATTTTTTTTTTTTTTTTTTTTAAGAATCAACAACAAATGATGCTTGCTACAAATTCCCAAAGTCTACTTGTTTTTGTAAATGTCATCTGGTGATAGGCTAGAGTGCAACCCTCTTCTGTTTTTTTTACTACCTTGATTGAGCTTTTCTAATCCTCTCCCTGAAACAGGTAAACTTGGTAATTTTATTATTTTGGGAATATAGTAAGCACAACAACCCATGAGTGATCATAGAGTGAGCATAACCCCTGAAGAGCCCGAATTCAGCCCAGGTGCATCTGCCCATTTACTGCCCAGAACTGAACATGAGCCCATTCACAGGGCCACTTAGGATTGGGGTCCACCCAGGAAGAGGAAGCCAGCTGCTCATGCTGCCACCTTCCCGTTGGCTGCTGTGTATATCTCTCCATGACTGTGTTCAGCATGACTGCACTCAAAGGACCCAATTAATTCACTTCCATCACTACTCGTAGAAGCCCTTAGAGGCAGCTTTAATAGCTAGGATTTAGGCTCGTTTTATAGATTTCGCACACATGGATTATAAAATGGATGAAAAGCAGCTAGATATCACACACACACACACACACACACATATACAGTGTGCTTTATATCATATATATGTGTGTGTTTACATATATACAGTGTGTGTGTGCTTTATTCTCTAAGGCAGGATGTTTATATTCAGTATTCACAGATTTCTGTATTTCTTAAAGGGAGATCATTTTATAGGGGCATCAGTTAAAATGGTCTCCCCATATAAAAGCAAGTTTACACATTAAATATCTCTATTTTATAGCAAAGTTATTAATATATGCCATGAAACTCTATCCCATCTGTTTTCAGTCAAACTATATTACTTCCGTAACCGTAAAATACTGGTGAAGTCTTATCTTACGTTTTTGAAATCTGATTTAAGCAAATCTCATATAAACAAGTTTTCAGAAGACAGATCAATACAGATACTCCCATGAACACTGAAAATTGTTCCTGTATTTACAACTTGATTTCATTGACAGTAAAGATTTCCACAGTTTATCAGAAACTCATTAATTACGTAAAGGTATGTGTTTCTCATGTATACCTTACTGGTCAATGGTATAAGGCAAGCTCTTTAAGCCTGCCAAAAACCTTTAAGAATACAGACGCTCCTCAATTTAGGACAAACACATCATAAGCTGAAAATATCCTAAGTCAAAATGCACTTAATACACCTAACTTAACAAACATCAGGGCTTAGCCTAGCCTGCCTTAAATGTGCTGAGAACATTACAGTTGGGCAAAACTACAAAGCCTATTTTATAATAAAGTGTTCAATATCTCATGTAACTTATTGAATACTGTCCTGAAAGTGAAAAACAATGGTTGGATGGTGGTACGGTTTGGCTTTGTCCCCACCCAAATCTCATCTGGAATTATAGCTCCCATAATTCCCTCATGTTGTGGGAGCCACCCAGTGGGAGATAATTGAATCATGAAGGCAGTTTCCCCCATACTGTTCTCATGGTAGTGCTAAGGGGAAACCCCTCTGCTTGGCTCTCACACTTCACTTGTCTGCCGCTATGTGAGACGTTCCTTTCACCTTCTGCCATGATTGTGAGGCCTCCCCAGCCACATGGAACCATGAGTCCATTAAACCTCTTCTTTTGTAAATTGCCCAGTCTCAGGTATATCTTTATCAACATCGTGAAAACGGACTAATACAGATGGGTACTCGAAGAACAGTTTCTCCTGAATACCTATCATTTTCACACCATCATAAAGTCAAAAAATCTTTAAATTGAACCATCGTAAGTTGGGAACCATTTGTAATTCCAGCAATTCACTGTGACTGACTGCAGTTGCCAGTCCTTTTTGGTTGTAAATGAATACTCCCCTCCACACCTTTGCCATGAATTAAATAAGGTAACAGCAGAGCCCACACCACTCCTAGCAGTTCAACCTAACTAACCACTTACGTCTCAGACCTGTCATATCTAGGTGAACTGACCCAGAAAGTAGTCACTAAATATAACTCTGAAGAAAATAAAATCAGTGAAAATTTCAACTTTTCAACAGATAAACTAGATGGAAGAGGGAGAAAGGGATGTGCACTTTAGAACTAGATATGGCACAGATTCCCATGAATGGTTAACCCCTAGTGCATGTATATAGAATTCTATTTACAAAAGCCAACATGGTATTTAGTATACAGGTTCTTCCAGGAGTCCATAGCCCCACTCTGATGTATACTATTCCAAAGTGAGAAAAGCATAGCCATGCAAGATTTTAATTGTTTTATTTTGTGTCACAGCAGATTTGGATTTATTGTAGCTTCTCTATTGGATTTGGAAAGGCGAGGGTTAAAACCTCGCCGGAGCTGCTGACCCCTGTACCTAGGCAAGATGATCTCCGCAGACCTTCTTGCAGCCCTATAATTCAGGCCTCTTCAGCCACTTCTGGTTTCAGAATATCAGTTTGTGTATTTATTTGTACTTTCCCTTATTTTACATGCTAGTTTTAGCGATACATTCGGTCTTCACACTTTCATGTTTTGTTTTGAAATTTTTATCATGTGTATTCAGCTCCTTTATTTTTAGTCTTTCTTCTTTAATAGTGAAGGCATTTCTGCCAATACAGAGTTTTTCCCTGAGTTGAGCTTTTGGGGATTCCATAGGTTTTAAAATAAAATATTCCTTTCTTATATGTTTCTAAATGGTTTTAAATTTCAGTTTTAATATTCTCTTTGATCCACGGGTTATATAGAAGCGTGTTTATGAATTTCCAAATAATAAAGAATATTATCAGCCACATTATTAGTTTAGTTGAGTTTTGGATTACGATAAAATAACGTGACTTGAAAGATCTCTAATTTAAAATTTTTTAAAAGTGTTCCCGTGTCCATAGATATGATCGATCATATTTTATAAATGTTTCCCAGGAAAGAAAAACCTGAGCTGGTCAGAAGCACACAGAAACAAAGACTGTAGCCTTTGTTCTAGAGACTCATTGCCCAGGTTCAAATCTTGCCTTTACCCCTTTCCCATTCCACAGTTCCCCTGGACAAAATATAGACTTTTGCCGAACTTCATTTTCCATCTTTAAAATGGAAGCATGGAAACAATAGCCGTGTCTCCTCTTAGTGTTGCCGTGAGGATGACTAAGATTATGTGTATGCAAATGCCTCCAGTGGTCCCTGGCGTGCAGCAGGCACTCAGCAGGAAAAGAAAAAAAAAAAAAAAGGTGTGGTTCTGTCAGTCAGAACAGACCTGGCCTTAAATTCTAGATCCGCCACATCCCAGCTGCCCTTGGAAGTTACTTTCTATTCCGAGCTCCCTGCTGATGCGCAGTGGGGAGAAAGCGGAAGTGGCTGTGGGGATTCAGATTGACGTGCGTGCGTGGGAAGCATGAGACCACTGCCTGGCTTAGAGCAAATGCCCGCCAACGACTGGCTCCTGGTGTTTTTATGAGGACTATAAAATGAGAAAACGAAAAATGGCTCGCTAATGATCTTTTCGCCTAACTCACTATTCCTAAGGGACTGGCCAGGACAAAGGAAAGCCAATGGGCTTATCACAGAAGGAGAGAAGCTGCTAGCAGCTCAAAATGCCTCAATTTGGATTACTTTCCCAAACAAGGGCACGGAGGCAGAATGTGTACATAGTCAGTTGCCTCTGAAAGTTGTAACACTCACTTCCGGCATAAACTTCCAGTTAGGAAGTTTTCCTGCTTTATGGTTCATCCCTTCCCCAGTTCTTAAAGCTGGAAGTTTTTGTTGTTGTTGTTTTCTGAGTGCCTCTTTCTCGTTCACTCTTAGACTCCACACTTCTCTCTGAGTCATTGCCTTGTCCATCCAGGTGCCCACAGCACACACCAACCCA
This sequence comes from Pan paniscus, assembly GCF_029289425.2. Lineage (NCBI taxonomy): Eukaryota > Metazoa > Chordata > Mammalia > Primates > Hominidae > Pan > Pan paniscus. The sequence continues at coordinate 185,866,043 of NC_073254.2, forward strand.
CTGCAAACAAGACCTTTTCTCCTGGGAGAAAGCCTCAACATTTTCAAGCTTGAGTTTTCAGAGTAAGTCATCTTAGTGATGAGAAGGAGGTGAAGACATCGCGATAATTTAATACTAGAAAATCAATAGTTTTGTCTATGCCTATGCTTGTCGCAAAAGTCTGGCCACATTTACAATGTAACATTGTTATTCTGAAAATAGGTAAATCTTATCTACTTTTTCCCAGCCTGAGATTTAAGTATCTGCTTTGTTTGTTTGTTTTTGTTGAACATGTGCTAAGCAGAAAGACCAAACCATAAAATTTTACATTTCATCCTTGGAAAATGTAAATAACGTTGGACTGCATGCTGGAAGACTCAACAGTGTTTATACATGCATGAGTCTATATACAAGGGTTTATTTTTATTTGATAAAAATGAAGTATATTTTTCTCTAAGTATATTCTTGGTATTGAGAAAGAGAAAAAAGCTTTTAAAATATTAAATTCAAAATTTTCATAGAAGACTTGTGTTCTATATTTAAAGTAAGATCATTTAAAAGAGACGTACAAATACTGTCATGGTATTTGTGTGTGGAGGCCTCCAGAGAAAATCTGAAAATGGAAAAGGACTCCTAGTCTTCCCAAATCACATCAGGCTAGAGAAACAAAACAGAACTGTTGTTGCTGAGGGATTTTGGGGTGACCTCAATGCCAAGCCTCATGCCATACTGGAAAATTATTCATTTATTTAACAAGTATTTAGTGTCTACTACACACCAGGATTCTGGGTGCTTGGGATATGTAAGTCAACCAAAAAAGACAAAAACTCCTTCTCCTATGAAACATATATTCTAGAATGGAAAATAAAAGGTAATAGGTTTCTCAAAGAACCAAAGTATAACTAATATTTGATCTAGTTACTGGGTATCTACCCAAAGAACATCATTATATCAGGAAGATACCTAAACTTGTATGTTTATTGCAGGACTATTCACAATAGCAAAGATATGGAATCACCCTAAGTGTCCGTCAACTAATGATTGGATAAGGAAAGTGTCGTATACATGGAAGACTCCTTAGCCATAAAAAGAAGGAAATCAAGTTTTTTGCAGCAACAGGGGTGAAACTGGAGGCCATTATCTTAATTGAAACAACTCAAAACCAAGAAGTCAAGCACTGCATATTCTCACTCAGAAGTGTGAGCTGAAAAATGTGTACACATGGATGTACAGAGTGGAATCACAGACTTTGGAGACGCAGAGGGGTGGGAAAGTGGGAGGGAGGTGGGGGATAAGAAAATTGCCGATTGAGTACAATATACACTATTTGGGCAGTGGCCACACTAAAGTCCAGACTTCACCACTATGCACCATTTCCATATAACATAACTGCACTTGTAGCCCTTCAATTTATAAAAGTAAACATTTTCAACAGTAAGAAATATCATGCATCAGTTAACCTGGTCATGTGGGAAACAGGACAGGTGCCGCAGAGGAAGAGGTGGGTCAGGGTGCTGGGCAGGTTGGAAAGGGCGTGGTCGGCTGGGGCCTCATTGAGAAGCTGATGTGTGAGCCCAGCTGGAAGGTGGTGAGGGAAGGGGTTCCAGGAGGAGGGGATAGCCGTGAGAGGGGTCCAAGGACTTGCACCCAGGCCCGTGTGCCTGGAGTGGACTAGGAGGTGGGGGGTGACCCGGCCAGCTCACGGGCTGTTTAGGCCACTGACTTGGCTTCCAGTCTTCACAAAATGGGAAACATCAGTGACTCACATGATCTGACTTTTTTTTTAAAGCTCACCCACATTTCAGGGCTATTTTCCCTGATGTGCTCTGGGAGGGCGGAGTGCCGTGGGACTGGCGAGCGCCTCCCTTCCTGCCTGTCGGCATGGACTTGCAACTGCAGGAGTGCATGGACTGAAGGACCGCACACACTCACAGCATGGCTGGGGCCTCCAGGGCCAGCTCCTCCAGCAGGACGGGTCCTCACTCATTCCCAAGAAATGAAACTATTCTGATAACGACTTTCCAAGAAAAAGTGCAAAATCTTGCTTGAATGATTCACTTCCTTTCTTCCTGTGATAGTTAATTTTATGTTAACTTGGCTGGGCCACATGGCCTGTTGCTTGGCCAAATCCCAGTCTAGATGTTGCTGTGAAGGCATTTTGTAGATGAGGATTAACGTTAGATCCGTCAACTTTCAGCAAAGCAGAGACCCTGTCCACGGTGTGGCTGGGCCTCATCCGATCAGTGGACGACCTCAACAGAAAAAGGCTGAGGTCCTCTAAGGAAGAAGAAATTTGCTTCCCAACAGCCTTCAGACTCAAGCTGCAACACCAGCTCTTCCCTGGGCCTCCAGCCTGCCCTGCCTGCCCTGCAGCTTTTCCACACGCCAGCACAGTTGTGTGAGCCGGTTCCTTAAAAGCTGTCTCTCTAGATATATATAGTCACATACAGTCAGCCCTCCATATCCGTGGACTCCACATCCCTGGATTCAACCAGCCTTGTTGGATGAAAATATTTAGAAATAAAATGTCTGCACTGAACACCTCAAGACCTTTTTCTTGTCATTATTTCCTAAAAAATGCAGTATTGACATAGCGTTTACATCGTATTAGGTATTATAAGTAATTATAATGACAATTTAAAGTATACAGGAGGATGTGCATAGGTTATATGCAAATACCACATCATTTTATATCAGGGACTTGAACGTCGGTGGACTCTGGTATCCATGAGAGGTCCTACAGAGCTCTACCCCATGAGGGACACTGTATATATGTGCATTTGTGTTCATATGCGTAATGTGTTTGTGTGTGTGTGTAAATGCGGGTATATTTGTATATGCATGTGTTTGTATATATGTGTGATGTGTGCGCGTTTGTGTATGTGTGTGTTTGTATGTGTATGTTTGTGTTTGAGTGTATATGCATGGGTATATATGTGTATTTGTGTATGTGTTTTTGTACATGTGTATTTGTATATCCATGTGTGTGTTTGTACATCTATGTGTTTTGTGTGTGTTTGTATACCCATGTGTGTTTATGTGTGTTTGTGTATGTGCAGCTGTTTGTGTGGGTGTTTGTATATGTGTGTGTGTTTGTGTATGTGTGTTTGTATAGCTATGTGTGTGTATTAATATGTGTTTGTATGTATTTCTGTGGGTGTGTTTGTGTTTGTGTACGTGTGTATGTGTGTGTCTCTCTGTGTATGTATGTGTGTCCATGTGTGTCTGTGTATATGTTTATGTTTGTGTGTCTGTGTGTGTGTTTGTATATCCGTGTGTGTCTCTATGTGTATATATGTGTATCTGTGTATGTGTGTGTGTGTCTCTGTGTGTATATGTGTCTTTGTGTGTCTGTGTGTCTCTCTTTGTGTGTGTGTATTATCCATATGTGTCTGTGTATGAGTGGGTGTATGTCTGTGTGTGCGTCTGTGTATGTGTGTGTCTCTGTACATCTTTGTGTGTGTGTGTTTGTATATCCCTGTGTGTGTGTTTGCATGTGTCTCTCTCTGTGTGTATGTGTCTCTCTGTGTGTATATGTGTATGTCTGTGTGTGTTTGTGTGTGTTTATATGTCCATGTGTGTATGTGTGTTTGCCTGTGTCTGTGTGTTTGTGTCTGTGTATGTGTGTGTATGTCTGTGTGTGTATGTGTGTCTCTGTGTGTATGTGTATGTCTGTGTGTGTCTGTGTGTGTATGTGTGTGTAGGTCTGTGTGTCTGTCTGTGTCTATATCTGTGTATGTATATGTGTGTATGTGTGTGTATATGTGTGTGTGTCTGTGTGTATGTGTGTATCTGTGCATGTGTATGGGTGTGTCTGTGTATGTGTGTGTGTCTGTGTGTGTGCAGTTGTGTGTGCATGTGTGTGCGTATCTTTCCTTCTGGTTGTTTCTCAGGATAACCCTGGCTACTATACTTCCCTATGATTCTTCCCCTGTTATGAAGCCACCACCTTGTACTCAGACCTTCTTTTCTGTATTCTTAAAAAAAAAAATCCTTTTAAGAAGCGATAACATTTTGGCATTTCTTTTTAAATTTCAAACTGGAAGTGTGAAGGCTCAAATCCTCATAACCCCTTCATTGGATTTTAAAATAAAGTTGTTAACCCCGCTCCCTGCTTCTATTCTGCCCGCCGCTTGGAAACAGTTTTCCCTCCTTCCACTTCCCATGCCACCCGGTCCCCAGCCCGTGTCGCTGGCAGCATTCATCTCAAGCCTCTCCCCACGCTGGATCACAACCCGCTTCCGCCCACACTCAGCATCTCCCTCTCTTTCTCTCTTTGTACTAACAAGTTTTGTGCATTTGCTCTTACCAAAAAAGAAAAAAATATCTTTTTGAATGATAAATGAGCATGCACATTCTTTTTAACATGTGGCAGAAATTCTATCCTAGCAACAGCCACCAAATCAACTGTCATCCAGCAAGGATCTCTGCTCTGTTTGCTTCTGGAAAGAGACTAGAAACAGGCAGACTCTTCCGATTCGTGTATGTTAAAGAATGCATTATTAGATGAAAGGAGATGGGAGGTTGTCTAGAAAAATCATCCCATTGATTTAATTCATGTGGAGGTTCTGGATTCTCCTAAGGATATTTTGAGAACATACCACACACGAGAGACATTTAAGGTACTCAACAGGTGGTCAGTTTAGGTAATTGTGGCATTGGGTGTTCAGGATAAGGGGTGCCCCATGGATCATCTCAGTTTATCTTCAGGACAGCCTCATCAGGTAGGTAGGACAGGGCTCATCTGCATATCAGGTAAAGTGATTAGAAAAGAGTGAGAAAATATAGCTCTATTTAAGAACTAATGTCGGCAGATAAATGCTGGTTTAAACCCAGATAACCAGATCATTTCCTTCATGTTCTGTATGCTACAATGGATACTGGCAGAAAAGCAGTAGGTTCTCAAAGTGGATACCAAGAAGTTGGAAAGAACCTTCTTCTAAACTTCCTGCCAAGCCCAGAGAAGGATTCTGGACTGGAAAGACTGCCTGGAAAGGGGAAATCTGGATTCTCACCGGCCCCTACCTCCCAGCCCTTGAGGAGGTGTGGCACCGCCCCCTCCTCCTGACAGGCCTCCTGGAGAGGCTGCGGTCAGGCGTGCCTGGCCCCACGCTGTTACAGCACAGGACAGCACAGGGAAGCACTTCACAGTCCCCTTCAGGTCAAAGGCTGATCTCTTACACTTTGGAAAAATAGATACAGTTGAGCCCATGAAGTTGCTGATTTTTAAGTGTTTGCGACCTACAGAAACGGTTCAAGCCTCATCCATCGCTGTGATGTCTTTCTCTCTCCTTGTAAGACAAAGGGCCACAAGATTTCTTGGGTCCAATTTAGGAATGTGGGGAGAAGATTGTGAAAAGTGGCATTTCTGGAATAGTCTTTATCTTATGGTCACCATGGATACTGTGGGTCCCCATGGTGGGCACTGCTGGCTACTGTGGGGTGTCTGGGGTGGGTGCTGTTGAGTACTCTGGGACTCCCATGGTGGACATTGTTGAGTATTTGGGGTACCTATGGTGGGTGCTGCTGGTTATTATGAGGCACCCATGGTAGGTGCTGTTGGGTGCTATGGGGTACCCATGGTGGGAACTGTTGGGTACTGTTGGGTACTGTGGGGTACCCATGTGGGTGCTACTGGGTATTTTTAGGTACACCATTGCAATTGAGATGGAAAAAGAAAACAGCCATGGATCGTGAGCTCTCGTTTGTCTCTTAAGGAACTTAACATCTAATTGGGAGGTTGTGAAAATAAAATCACCATGAAAATTCCTCTGTAATATTTTGGGAGTAATATCACAAAAAGAGATTTAAGGCGGAATTCAATATGTTGTAGGTTCTATAATTCAAGTGAGTTGCTGCCACAAAAGCAAGAAGGATCACCATTCAGCTGTAGCAACCTCCACGGAGGAAACAAGAGAGGAAATGACATGTTCTCCATTCTGCCAGAAGGCAAACTTCCAGCTACAATCGGAGGTACTTTCTCTGCAGGTAGGCACCTCTCCAGTGCAATGAGAACAAAAGATAAATGGAGTCTTGTTTATATAAATTGACCTTGAACTTGAGTCATAATCCACAGACAATTTTTAAGTAAAGATAGAGGAATCTTGGACAATTTCTACCACTGTGTAACACATATACACAAAAATGCATCCTTTTAAAAATACTCATTACCAGCCAGGAGCGGGGGCTCATGTCTGTAATCCCAGCACTTTGGGAGGCCGAGGCGGGCAGATCACTTGAGGTCTAGAGTTCGAGACCAGCCTGGCCAACATGGTGAAACCCCATCTCTACTAAAAATACAAAAATTAGCCGGGTGTGGTGGCAGGCGCCTGTAATCCCAGCTACTATCGCTTGAACCCTGAAGGCGGAGGTTGCAGGGAGCCGAGGTTGTGCCATTGCACTCCAGCCTGGGTGACAGAGCGAGACTCCATCTAAACAAACAAACAAAAAATACTCATTACCTTCTGCCTGCATTCATCTACTTCCCTTATATGTTTTAGGGTGGCCAGCTTGAAGAAAAATGCTTTTATGTGCTAATATCTTTACATTGCTGCAGAGCCCATAATTTCAAAGACTCTCAAGTTACTTTGTAAATTGCATATGAAGACGTCCTAGAAAGTATGTATAGGAGACTGTCCATCTTATCACAGTATAGACCAACTTTTCAATCTCCCTGTTTGATGGCAACGCCTGTGTTTACAGAGCGCTGCAGGGGGTAGTTCACCTCATCCAAGATGCCTGTGTGGTACGTATCAGCATCCATCTGATTAAATCACTTTTCCAGATGGTCAACAAATATATTTGCTGTGCAAAAAGGAATTTAAGAAGCCTGTTTCCTAATACTTAGTTTCGTATGGCTATAGAAAAACAGACAAGTTGAAAAGAAAATTTCAAAATTACTCTTTTTAGGCATCAACCCTAACCTCAATAATTGTCTTGGGAAAATGTGTTTTGTTTGTGTGTGTCTGTGTGTGTGTGTGTGTGTGTGTCTGTGTGCATTTTCCCTTAAAGCAATGGTGCAGAACCATCTGGAGAACTTCTTAAAAACAGACTTCCCCCTCCTCCGAGTTTCTGATTCAGTAGATCTGGAGTAGTGCTGAAAACCTGCATTTCTAACAACCTCCCAGGGGATACCGATGCTGCTGGTCTAGCACAAGGCTACCACTTCTTTGAAGCCATAAAGGAATCTACAATTATTTTATATAGTTTTTTCCTTTTTCTAAAAAAAGCAAATTGTGAACCAAGCCTGCATTTGTAATGAAGTGTTTTGAAATACACTGGCTGTTTACTCAAAATCACCTCTTGTCTGTAGGTCACAGGCACTGTACCCTGAATGGGTTGGTTTTACAAACTGCTCCTAGTCCTTCTAATAAGTGAGCTGGCTACTAGAGGAAGTGAGAAGCTCAGAGAGGCTCACTGAGATTCTAAGCCAACCTGATGGTGGTAGGGCCGTTTGTATTAATGATAAATGAGTTTAATTTTTCTGAAATTATGTGTCATCATCAAAGGAGGGTAGGATGCCTCACAGAACAGTGGGTGAAATTTTGTTGACTATATTTCATATAGCTATCGTGAACGCCCTCTAAGTTGTCCTTGTTCTGGTTTTAACATGTTGATTTCCCACCAATCTATAAAAGTAGCCAACTGTATCTCTTACTAGAGACTGAAGGTTTTTATTCCCCAACCCCAAATTTATATCTTGTTATTTTTTTAAGTTACGGTCTCACTCTGTCACCCAGGCTGGAGTGCAGTGGCTGCGATCACCGCTCACTGCAGCCTCAACCACAGGGTTCAGGTGATCCTCCTGCCTCAGCCTCCTGGGTAGTTGGGACCACAGACATGCACCACCACACACAGCTAATTTTTTATATTTTTTGGTAGGGCTGGGGTCTTGCCATGTTGCTCTGGTTGGTCTCAAACTCCTGAGTTCAAGCAATCCACCTGCCTCGGCTTCCCAAAGTGCTGAGATTACAGGTGTGAGCCGTTGTGCCCAGCCCCAAATTTATATCTTAAAATACTAACCCTATACATGATGGTATTAGGAGGTAGGGCTTTTGGGAGGTGATAAGGTCGTGAAGGTGGAGCCCTCATGAATGGGATTAGTGCCTTCATAAAGAGACGCCAGAGGCCCCCTTTGCCTCTCTGCCATGTGAGGATACCATAAAAAGACGGCTATCTACGAACCAGAAAGCCAGCCCTCACCAGGCACCAAATCTGCCAGCCCCTTGATCTCAGACTTCCCAGCATCCAGAACCGTGAAAAATGAATGTCTGTTGTTTATAACTCGCCAAGTTTATGGCACTTTGTTGTAGCAGCCTGAATGGACTAAGCCATCTATAGACCATATTTACCATCAACAGGGAACGTGAAGATCATCACTGACAAAGATCTAGAATCTGCTGGTTATCGGTTCGTACATCCCCACTTCCAGCACACTGTACCTGCACCTTCAGGTCTGGGTTAGGTACCCCTTTCATTTGCCCCCACAGACACCTAAACTTCTCTCCATCATGTCATTCAACTTGTGTTAAAATTGTCTGTTCATTGTGTCGTTCCCCTACCGGAATGTAAAAGTGCGTGTGGGCAGAGGCCAGGCCTGCATAGACTGTTGCACCTTCAACATTCCGCACAGCTCCTAGCACATGGTGCGTACTCACAAAATTATTTGTTGAATGAATGAACAGCAGGAAGGAAAGAAGACTGAAGAGGGAGAGAATAATTCAAAGGCTGAGTTCTCTGAAAGGGATTACCTTACAGAGGCCTGTGCAGCGCTCTCCAGTGAGGAGTGGAACGATGCATTGAATAACAGCATGGGCAAAAAGAACACTATTCAGAATACACCAAAGGCCTTCGGGTGGGCATCAGAGACATGGGCTTCTAGGAAACTGCCCAGCCAACGAGAATCCCAGGAGGAGAAATCAGAAAGGACTTATTTAAACAACAACAAAAAGTGTGTGTGCAGACACATACACAGATGCTCAAGCACACACACACGCGTGCTCACACACGACTAAGACATCAACAAGCTATCTTTGCAGTCACGTTTCTCTACATATGCTGTAGGTGTGGGAGAGACGGGTTCATCTGGGATGTGTTTCATTTGAGATCTTGGTGAGGTCATTTTTGTTCCAAATAACTGAATATTAAGTGCCGTGTTTTATCACAGCTTTCTAAGTGGCATGCCTTCCAAAGCATATCATAAACCTCCCTGACCGTGTGAGGTAGGCTTGCAATACAAGCCACAGTCTCCTGGAGGCCCCTGAGCTGCCAGGCTGAGCCTCACATAGGAGGGCTGGAGAGTGCGGCAGTGCAGGGCAGTGAACCAAAGATGGTACCTTTGTACGTCACCGATTGAACATGTCACTCATCAAGCTTTTCATTATGTTTCTGTTGCTTACTCTTTCCCACACCTCTCCACGACTTCCATGACCGGTGTCCTAGGAACCCCCAGGCATCATCCTAGCCCTCTCAGTTCTGGCCACACCACCTCCTGGCTATTCCTCAGATATACCAGGTACTGAGATGGAAGCCTTGAGGCCTGAACACCTGCTGTTCCCTCTGTCTGGAAGGCTTTCTGCCTAGAGTCCCAAATTCTTCTCCTCCTTCAGATTTTTCTCAAAACTCATGTTTGCAGTGAGGCCTTCCCAGACCACACTATTTAAAAGTACAAGGCTCTCTCCTCTCTACTCTTCCTATTTCCTCCCCTGCCTCCTTCTTGTCTGTAATGCTTATCAGCACCTGGCGTGCTCTATGTGTAATTATTTACTTCCTTGGTCTCCTCTCGCTAAGATCCCAGAGGGCAGGGATATTTGTATTTTGCTCACTGCTATACCCCAGAACATAGGACTGCCTGGTCCATATGGACACACAATCAATAATTGTTCCAAAAATGTTTGTGTCTACTGTGGATGGGCACCATTCCAGCCATGCACCTGGAGATCAATAAATATTTGTTCATCGAATAAGTGAACGAATTGATGTCTCCAAAATAATGCCTCAGGTCTCACAATGAAGCCGCCATCTCCTGGGCAGCTCCTTTCCTGTTTGGCAAGCTATGGTCGCGGCTGCCATCACTGCTATGTGAGTTGCATTGGCATTTCATTGGATGCATGGGCAACACGACCCATTATTTATGAGTCACCACACGGTGGCTGAGGCGCTGAGCTGCCTCTCGCCTTACTGTGCTACTTGTACCAGGTCTTCCAGTGGTGTGAGAAGGAGAAACTTCAAGAAGCTCTATTTGGGTATTTTTGTGATATTTCCCCACAGGCCACATTCAAGGGTTACATGCATATAATGAATGCATGCAGTTTGACTTTTAACAAAACATATTTTCTTATGAAAATTACAATGAAAGTTCCATATAGTGTTTGATAATTTTAAACTTCTTTCAAAATCTCCTCTGTCATGCATGGTCTCAAGATTTTGAATAACACTGTGATCAACTGAACCAATAAAATAATTGTGAAAACCAGGAAGTGGACAGTGAGACGTCGACTTGACTTCCTTAAAGTTATATGAATGGCCATCTAGAAATAGAATGCCTTTGTTAGCCCCAAGTAATACATCTGTCATTTCTGAAATTATTTTTTATTAAATGTATCTGCTAGTTTAAGAAATAGACTTAAAAAATCGCTATGTGATATAAACTACCTTGCTCTTTAGAATCCTTAGATACCTTTAAGAATTCTAGGAGAGTCAATTTTCCTCTTCATCAGGGGTTTAATTTTATGAATACCTGACTCATCAACACAGGTAAGAATATAGTAAACAATCCTGCTCTGTTTAAATCTTGTAGCAACTGACTCATGGGTGCCTATTAACATAGACTTCAGAAAATTCACCAAAAGAGAACAATTTCATCAGCAGCATAAAACAGATCAAAATGGTGGCTTGTGCAGATGAGTCAAATGGAAAGGCTATTAAATGCATCCTTCTGCTTGGGGCTTTATTCTGTGTGTGTGTGTGTGTTTGGTGGTCAGCCTTCTTCTAAATGCTTCTTCTTTATGCTTCAGATTATGATTGCAAAGCAAACCAAGAGAAAATCGGACACACTGTTAACTGTGATTGAAATTAAATCAGGAAATTCTGCCTGTTCTTCTGCATTGGCTCAGAGCCAGGAATCCCTGCCTTTTCTTTGGAGGAAATGTTTTGTGTATGTTCCTGGCAGCTTCTCCATTACAGCCCACACTCCTCTTTTACCTGTGTACCCAACCATTGAAGGTGCACTTCCTCACTATGAGAAAAGAAACTCCACAGAGGACCATCCACAATGCCTGACTGGGGTGAGCCCAGCCAGATGCTGGCAAAATATATCCATGTCCTTGGAAGATGCTGGAGGGAGGAATGTTTTCAGATGCATTATATGGGCAAAGCACCGAAGGTCACAATGTTCTCGGTGAACACTCTTACAGTTTGATATATAAAATTTAAAAGTAGAATTTATAAGATGACATGACTGATTCAGTGTTATACAAGATTTGTATGGACAAGTGTTAACAGAAGCCATTAAGAAAAAAATTAATAAAAGAAATTATGTCCATGAGCCTAATTGTGTTTGTGAATGGGGAAAGAGAAGGCCACTCTTCAGTGTGAATATTGGCTCACTGGGAGATGGGTTGAAAATCACTGCAGTAGAATTCAGAGCTAGCTGCCTTTTAACCATTCTTCCCAATCTTAAATGTGCATGGACACACACACACACACACACACACAGGCTGTGTCTTTAGCATGCAACGAGGTGCATCCATGACAGCGCTCACTACACTCCAAAGTGTGGGTCCTGAGATGTGATGCATTCAGAGTCTCAACCTTCAGACTCTCGGGTCTTTTGTGCTGGGGAATTGTGGGTGCCCAGGAAGTCTTTCCTGGTTGGATGTCCCTGTGCATCGGACTCTCCCTACACACCTTCTGCTTAGTCTTCCCCGTTCTCCTCTTTGCAGCGCTTGTTGTTGTTGGATGTCTCTTTTACTTTCCGCCTTCAGGTGTAACATCCTGTTGCTGTTGCTCTGGCAGGAGCTGTGGCCGCACTCCCAGAGACTAGTTCATGGGTTTTGATTTGAACACCACGGTGAGCACAGAAGTCTTGCAGGGGCAATGTTTAAAATCACATAGAAGAAAAGCAGAGCACACTTTCTCAAACAAAGAACCACAAGGTCATAAGCAGTGTTTTCAATCAAATCATGAATTATGTTTGTATGGGTTCTTTTGCTTCCAACATTTTTTGGTAAGTGCCTTTTATAAAACCCTCAGAGAGTGCAACAGCCATGAGCCATTTGGTTGAGAGCAGAAACACGAGCAGCTGCGTGACCGCCTCATTAGCCGGTCGGTCCTTACGGGCATGAGCGGCATCACGTGCCAGCACCTCCGCGGCTCATTTGGGACCTTGGGACCCTGGCTCTTACCTAAACGTGTGAGCTGCAGAGCCACCTTCTCCATTAAATGCTATTATGTACGCTTCGGTAATGTTTGGGAAGATGTACAATAGCTTGATGTTAAGGAGAGTGACATGAATTATACCAGCTAAAACAATAGTTCTCTTAAATTACTTTTCAAATGTGTTCTGTTCAGATTGCTCTGCAGAAGGGCCGGGGAGAGACCTGGTAAAGTGTGGTAAGTTTCAGCACATGGAAAACAACTGAGAGCATGGCTGGTTCCCATCTCCCTCGCCTTCGTTTCCATCCGCCCACGCGGCCGCCTACACCCCCACTGCGCTCTGGCAGGAAGGGCCCCTCTGCCTGCGTCATGCCAGCCACGTCACCACCACAGCCGCTGGCAGCACAGCACCCAGAGGCACTGGGAGTTTCATATCCACGTGAGAAAGTTTCATATCCACATTGCTTGGGAAGGTTTCTTAACTAGGGAATCAATGTTATCAAAGGGAAGGAAGCTACAGACGGTTCCTTAACATGAAGGTAAAGGGTCACTACACTGTATGCCAGTCGGGTGAGAACTGCAGAGTCGCAACATTGAGAACACCGTGAGAAAAAAGTTTCAGCTCTGAACTATCACCCCATCTACAGAGACAGACTTTAACTATTGTTTAACCAACTGGACTCTTCCACTAGTTCCATTAGCAAGGTGACTTTCAATGCTGACTCTCAGTATTTGGATAGTGTTACCAAAGGAGCAACTGAAAAACGATTCTTTCTACAAGCACACAATACGAAGACCAACTAACATTTGTATAACGTGCCAAGCCTTACCTGTTCTACGCTGTTTTTATGCACTTCCTCTCACCCAGTCCTATGGAATACTGCTACTGGCTGCACATCCCCAGTGCACAGCCGTAGATGCAGAGGCTCCTAGAGAGGCTTTTACTTTTTAAACAAACACTACATGGTGTTTACTCTTTGCCAGACATTATTTTAAGCCCTTCCCAAACTTTCGCACATTTAATCTTCAAACAGCCTGGTGAGGTGGGGCCTGGAAGCTTGAAATGTGGGGCCTGGAAGCTTGAGCACGCAGAGGTTGACGTGCTGTGGTCACAGTGGTCGGTGGCAAAGTTAGATGTGAACCAGGACGGCTCAACTGTGTGACTCCACGGCTCACACCCGGAGCCCCTACCCGAGGCCAGCACACGCACAACCCAAATGGAGGGACCACGTGGTGTTTTCTCACCTGAGACATGGAAAACATGCCACAGGTGCCACGTAGAGATACACATTTTCCTATGGTAAAAGGGAGAATTCAAGGAGTTATGTCCACCCTCTATCTCTTCCTCCTCCTATAATGACACAGTTTAAAAAATCTAAAGAGAAGTGGTTTACATGCCTTTGAGACCAAGTCAAGAGATGATTGGTTTACATGCCTTTGAGACCAAGTCAAGAGATGATTGGTTTACATGCCTTTGAGACCAAGTCAAGAGATGATTGGTTTACATGCCTTTGAGACCAAGTCAAGAGATGATTGGTTTACATGCCTTTGAGACCAAGTCAAGAGATGATTGGTTTACATGCCTTTGAGACCAAGTCAAGAGATGATTGGTTTACATGCCTTTGAGACCAAGTCAAGAGATGATTGGTTTACATGCCTTTGAGACCAAGTCAAGAGATGATTGGTTTACATGCCTTTGAGACCAAGTCAAGAGAGCAAAAACGCAAACTGAGGAATTCACTTGAACCTAATTTCAAATCCGAAGGTTCATCTCCACCCCTTCTAATATTGGACCGGTACTGGAATGGTTTCGTGGTATAATTGACGAAGCCTCAGGGTATGTAGTGGGCAACTCAGGGGGCTTCCCTGGACTTGAAGCCAGAGTAGGAAGTTCCAGCTAGGAGCAATCTCCATGGACCCAGTGGGGCTTCATGACATGGCGCTCAGGGATCATGTTCTGATTCGCAGCTGTTGGTGTGATGGGCAGTGGAATGGACACGCATTGGACACGTAGTGGAATGGATCTAGAAAGATCTCCAGGACACATCATCAGTGGAAGAAAGCAAGGGGAAGAACAGTGACTATGTTATGCTACCTTTCAGGTGAGCAAAGAGGAGAACAATATGTAGCCAACGTTTATAGGCATTGTATAAAGAAACTCTAAAAAGCCATCCAAAAAATAGCCCTCTCTCCTCCTCCTCCCTTTGTGACTGTGTCTGTGACTGTATGAGTGTGTGTATCTGTGTGAGTGTGTGAGTGTGTACAGATGGAACTGTGGTGAAAGGTGGCAGGGGAGGAATGAGTCCTCTCAAAGCATGCCTTGTTATATTGTTTTTATTTCAAGTCATATAAATTAAAATTTTTCTTCAAATATTTTAAGTGATGTGTTCAGTGAAAAACAGAAGCAAAAAGGAAAGCAACACCCTCCATTGGCACGGCTTATGCAGGATATAAATGGAATTCATGTAGAATTAACCTTGGCATTAAAATGTCTCAGACCTAGGCTTTCCCTAAGTTCAATATAGGTCCAGTTACAATGTAGGCTTTGCCTCTTGTTAGCTGTGTGACTTTGGTCAAGTCACATAACCCTTGTGGGGTTAAGTGATAGTTCAGCTTCAGTATCTTTAAAGTGGATAAAACAACACTAACTCCCAGTGTTGTTTCAAGGGTTAAATGTTCTTTTGTTTCCAACATTTTTGTGTGAGTGCTTTTTATGAATCCCCTAGAGAGTGCAAAATACGTCAGTCATTTGGTTCCCAGGGTTAAATGAGGTTAAATGGAGAAATGTCCCTGATGCAGTTTGGATGTCTGTTCCCCCAGATCTCACGAGGAAATGTGATCCCCAGTGTTGAAGGTGGGGCCTAATGGGAAGTGTTTGGGTCATGGGGACAGATCCCGCATGAACAGCTTGGTGCTGTCCCTGTGGTGATAAGTGAGTTCTCGTTCTGTTAGTTCACGTGAGATCTGATTGTTAAAAGGAGCCTGGCACCTTCCTCCCCTTCCCTCTTTCTCCCTCTCTCACTATGCGACGCACCAGTCCCCCTTCCTCTTCCGCCATGAGCAGAAGCTTCCTGAGGTCTCACCAGAAGCGGATGCTGGTGCCAGGCTTCTTGTACAGCCTCCAGAACCATAAGCCAAATAAACCTCTTACCCAGTTGTGGGTATTCCTTTCATAACAACACAAAATGGACTAAGACAATCGCTAAAGTGTCCAGCCCATGGTACGAGCTCAATACATGAAGATACAGACTCAGAGAATGTTCATGCCCTGATGCAATGTCCAGTTCTGCCACCGGGTGAGTACAATGTGAGCACTCAGCATGTATCCGTGAGTCACTCATAGCTTTCCCAAATAAGTAAGATACTTTAATTTCACCATTTTTTTTAACCAGACATTTTTAATGCAATTTATGATTTACTTGCTGGGCTAGTTAACTATAGAACATCGAGTGTCTTATTAGGTAAGGCTCTGTCATTCTCTTTGGTCACACAGAGAATAGGAAGAAGTAGGATTTGAATCCAGGGCTGTCTCATGCCATAGCTTATGATTCTTCTTCCATGTGCCACCTCCATCCACTTCAGCATGAAATAGTTTCAGCCCGAACTCCGCTCAGTCAACTCTGCGGGGACTGTTATTAATTTCCCCATAAGTTTGGAACTCATCCCATGGTCTCCACTCCAGTCCTCTCCATGGTTTTCTTTCAATGAAAAAGAAATAGACTTCAGCTTTGGGCTGCTCATCACCTTTCTTCTGGTACATTTCTCTCAAATTCTTACGGCAAATGTTTTGATGGATTCTATTACTCTCCCTGCCTAACATCTGGTCTCCCTGCCTTCAGCCTGGCTCTCCTCCAGTTCCTTTTCCTTTATAAAGCAGACTGGCCTCTGGAAATGGCAACTCTGGTCATGCCCCTCCCTTGCTCAAAACCCTGCAATGACTCTCTCTGCTCTTGGAGGCAGGTCCAAACTTGATGATGGGTTGGTAGGATGGTGATAGGATGTTCATGGGGCTTCCAGCCTCCTCTCCCACACCTGCAGACTCCCCAGTGCACAGAATGCTCTCAGTCCCTTGAATGTGCTGGTACTTCTTGCCTCTAAGGCATTCACACAAGCTCTTACCAGGTGCTTCTGTTCCACCCACACCCCATTTCTATCTGGCATGAAGGTTAATTTCATGCGTTAACTTGACTGAGCCACGGGATGCCCAGATATTTCATCAAACTTTATTCTGGGTAGGTACATGAGGGTGCTTCTGGAGAGACTAATATTTGACTCTGTAGATTGAGTAAAGTGGTTGGCATCCCTGGTGGGGGCCACTGCTCTCCTGCTTCTCAAGCCTCCAGACTTGGACTGGAACCTACAACACCAGCTTTCCTGGCTTTCCAGCTCACTGACTGCAGATCTTGGGACTCATCAGTGCCTGTGGTCACGTAAGCCAATTCCTTACAGTAATACTCTCTCTCTCTTTCTTTCTCTCTCTCTCTCTCCCTCTCTCTCTCCCCACACACACACACACAGAGTCAGGCATCACATAACCACATTTGAGTCACTGATGAGCCACATATACAACAGTGACCTCATAAGTTTATGATACTGTATTTTTACTGTACATTTTCTGTATTTCCATATCCTAGTTGCCTACAGATTCAGTAAAGTCACATGCCGTCCAAGTTTGTAACCTAAGAGCAACAGGCCATACCATAGAGCCTGTGTGTGTAGTGAGCTGTGCCATCCAGCCGTGTGTAAGCATACTCTGTGATGTTCTTAGACAACAAAATCGCCTGATAACACATTTCTCAGAATGCGTCTTCATCATTAAGTGATGTGTGACTGTACACGTGCCCATGCGCGTGCACGCGCACTCACACACACACACACACAGCATCGGTTCTGTTTCTCTGGAGAGTCCTGACTAATTCACTGGCCAACTCCTGCTGGTGCCTCAGTGCAGATGTCCTCAGGAGACCTTCTTGGAGCCTCCAAGCCTGTTCCTCCCAGGTGGCCATGCCTTCGCCTCTCAGCTCAGCAGGCATCACTCAGCCCTGAGGCAGCCTGGCCGCGTGTCCTGTGTCCCCATCAGATAATAAACTCTGAGTGGGTGGAAGTGCTGGTCTTGTTAACCATTTCATCTTACACTTTTCACCCAAGCACTCGGTACATCCTTGTGGAATTGATGAACTGTGTTAGACCCTTCACACTTTCTGGATGTGCACTGAATGAACTGCTAAGCAGGCAGCTTCTGTCAGCCCTTGAATTCCTTACCATGAATCATCTCTTGAGTAGGCCCCTATCTCTTTGTCATTTTAAGTTAAAATATTTGATTTTTAAAAGTACCTAATTAGTCACAGGGTTAATCCTCAAATATAAACCTGGTTCCTGGGCCGGTGAGTGCAGGGAGGCCATGCAGCGTGACAGGGAGGGTGGGGACGCCACAGGAAGGCGTGGGCTTATACCTTGCTCAGCCTCTCTGCTCTATCCACGCCTAAGGGGAGCGCTGATAAGTCCTATCCTCCATGGTGAGATTATAAAGGAGCCTGAGGCTGGGATCAAGCGCGCTAAATTCTCACTGTGTTCAGATCAGCAGATCAGATGAGAGGGGTGGGTGAAGCAGGAGGAGCTGCAGGGTTTCCCACGTCTTCAGCATCACACATCGGGCCCTCCAGCCTCTGCCCTACCGTCGTCATCATTTGGTCACTACCGGGACTTGCTTGTTCTGGCAGCGCTGGGCTCTCAGCCTCTGGGACTCTGGCCCAGGAAGCCTGTCTGTCCACATGGGGCCCATTTTACTCCCACAGTCACAGAATTCCAGGCCCCCTCTCTCCTGCTGGTCTTCGTGCCTGTCCTGTGGCTAAAACCTACAGGTTAAATATATCAAGAGAAGAGTTTCTCCTCAAACCCTCAGTCAGAAAGCATTTTCTCGGCAGTAACGCACGCTGTACACAGACATGCCCTGCTAAGCTTAGACAGCAGGTTTTATGTGTAGGGAGAAAATGTGTATTTAGAAATTACTTATGCATTTTAAATCATATTGTATCCACCTTTCCCTTCTTTCCTAATGGAATAAACACTCTTACACTAGGGAATACATTAGGGAAAGTATTGTCTAATACAACCAAGAGAAGCGGAATACTGCACTTTATTTCCAAATTCTGACTAAATCCGCAGTGGCTGTACTGCAGAGATAATCCTACATCATTTTTAGATTTTGCAGGAAACTGTCCCTCCCTTATTTTTTAACATCAAAGAGAGGATAGAATCAGTCTGGATAACCATTAACAGCTTAAAAGATATATCAGTGCTAGGTGCCACATTTTAATTTAAAAAAATCATGATGTCCTCCAATTTGTTTGAAACATTGAATCTATGAATCCATCTACTGGATGTAGTGATTTGGGTTTCTCTCTGGATGCTGTACAATGTTTATATCAGATACTCATCTGCATTGTTTCAGATGAATAGTATGTGAAATCATTAGTTGAGTGAAACATTTAAAAGTGCACGGAGGCCGGGCACGGTGGCTCACGCCTGTAATCCCAGCACTTTGGGAGGCCTAGGTGGGTGGATCACCTGAGGTCAGGAGTTCAAGATCAGCCTGGCCAACATGGCGAAACTCTGTCTCTACTAAAAATACAAAAATTTGCTGGGCGTGGTGGTGGATGCCTGTAGTCCCAGCTACTTGGGAGGCTAAGGCAGGAGAATGGCTTGAACCCGGGAGGCAGAGGTTGTGGTGAGCTGAGATGGCACCACTGCACTCCAGCTTGGGCGGCAGAAGGAGCCTCCATCAAAAAAAAAAAAAAAAAAAAAAAAAAACCAAGTGCACTGAATTTTAAAAAATATAAATAGCAGACAAGCATAATTCTCCATGTTATCATCATGATGCTTTCTACACTATTATTTTAAAACCTACAACTATTGTTTAAGAGCTGTTCAGTAATTGGTGTTGAGAACCTGATTTACTTGAACGATATTCCCCAATCTGAAAGAACAGTACTGTGCTTCCCATATCTTGGCACCAGTTACATTCATCTCTGGGTTCATTTGTTTTCTGGGGCCAATTCATTTCAGGCAAAAAGGTCATAAGCTAACTCATTCACGGGGCCTTCCTGAAACAGTTCTCAGGCTTCAAATAGTACCTGGTGTTCCCATAAATGCTCATACACAGTTTTAGAAGGTTTTTTTCCAGTTAATATGCAATGATAGGAAATCAACTTATTTTCTTTTTATAAAATTTATTCTGGATTTCATCATGTCTACTTTGAAGTAAATATTTTACTTTTAATGGGTACAAGTTGAAACATCTCACAAAACCACTCAACACTTATGTGCAAAAATGTTAGCTAATACATAATTCAAGGGGCTGTAAGTGTAACACAATTTGGCATTGGTTCTATACCAAGCTTCCTTTCTTTGGGGGCCGTGCACACGTATATCTCATCGTAAGTTAATTAGATGCAGAGACAAATTTACAAAATCAAAAACAGAGAATCCTTTTATTTTGTTTAACATCACCCTCAGCCTTATAATTAAACAATTCTCAGGCCATTATGCACCACGTTTAACTGCAGTGGCCACAGGCACGGGACCATGAGAGAGGGCAGCCTGCCTCAATTAGCACTGCTGTAACGCAAGTGGGGTGCGGGCACAGCCAGCAACAGTGAGACAAGGACGAACCATTTGGCATGGGGCAGAGCAGCGGTCAGATGCACAAACATGGCGTGGAATCCTGCAGGGCTAGCGTTTGCATTCACTGCTCCTCAACTCTGAGTCCCAAAGTGTCTTATCACAGCCACAGGTGGGGCAGGAGAGCAGCGGGCGGCGTCGGGAGACCGGGACTCCCTCCATCTCTCTGCTACCTGAGCTGAGCTGCTTACCACAGTGGACGCTGCTGCCTCATTTATAAAGAAGGCAGAGATCACATGCCATGCTCTCTTAAATTCCTGTCCAGCTGTAAGCTCCTATGTGTCAAAAAAATTCACCCAGTAGCTTTTGTTTTATCTTTAAATTATCTGGGACAGAGGATAGATGAGAAGGGAATGTTGATGGTAAAGAGAAAATGCAAAATTAGAACAAAATCAGGCTCCCAAACGAAACAGAAACAAAAAACAAAAGCAACTGATCAAGAGTGTTAACTCCCTAAAAACAGGATAGTAACAAGTTTTCAGCTTCCTCATGTCTGCCGTAGCCTTCAATTCAGGCCATTACGGGATTTCTCCTCTCTCCTACCCCAGGAATAAGTCTCTTATGTGAAAATGAAGTCAATGGAAAATTACATTTATTTTATAGCCACATTTCTCTAACACATTTCCCCCTGAAGTAAACAATTTTCTATATAGAGACATAAGACTTATTTTCCCTAAGACAAAAAATATGCATAATATTAACAGTGAGTAAATTAGAGACCAACTTCCAGCATGGCAGTGTAAGGAGCTCCTTGAAGTTGCTCCCCAGTGAGCCTGGTGAAAACTACCAAAAAAAAAAAAAAAGAAAGAAAGAAAAGCAAAAACAAAAAACAAAAAAAATATAGCCTCTGGAAATGGTAGAAGGAGCAAACAGCAAATGACAAAATCTCTTTTCAAGACAATCTATCAAAATCTGGTAGGAATGGTGAGAGTCTGTGGTATTTGAGCTAAGAATGCACCTCTGTTCCCTTCTCCCAGCTCAGGGAGGTGGGGAGTCCATGCCAAAGACTGCAGCCAAGAACACAGGGCCCTCCCCAGCACCCAGCTGGAGGACTTTCCTCCTTGGGAGGGGCAGGACTTCAGGGCTTCTCATCTTGTCCCCTAACCCCTCATGACCTGCTGCCTGTTGCTGAGGCTAAGTACCAGATGAGTGTGGTGAAAAAGTTGGGAGTGGGGGAGAGGTGCAGGCTGTAAAACAGATAGCTCCTGTATCTTCGCAGAGGAACTGACTTGATGTGCAACACAGTCTGGAGGAGGTTAAACCTGAGGGCACTCTCAAGAACGGTGGAGTTGTGGTGAAAGGCAACTGGGCAGAGATTTGTGCATCTACTGTAAAGACAGCCTGGATGGTAGACTCGCTAGTGCACAAGGGAGAATCGGGGAATGAGACATCTGGCAGGAGTCCTCTTGAGGTCAGAAAAAATATCGAACGTTGACCTTAGAAACTGCTCCTTCCAAGGAGCCAGAATTTGATGTTTGTAATGCAATTTATGCTCCAGGGCACTGTTGAAAACACCCAGGGCAATCAGCCAGCAAGGCAGTTAGTGGGGTTGAACCTCTGTGTGAAGTCAAGAAAAGAGAGGAAGAGAGTCCCACCAGTACTAATGTCACCCCAGGGTAACTGGCCACACCCAAGGCTATGCCTCTCAAGCAGCAACATCAGAGACATGACACTGTGTGTCGGGGTCGGGGAGGGGGAAGGAAGATGGATGTCACTAAGATAATCCAGCCAGTAACTAAGTGAATAAACAAAGCAATAAGAAGCCCCGGGGAAAAGAAGACCAGGATCCAGAGCCGCTACAATATATTACAGTGGTCCTTTTTTATCCCAGGTTTTACTTTTCACACTTTTGTTTACTTATGGTCAACCTCATTCTGAAAATACTGAATGAAAAATCCCAGGAATAAATGAATCGTAAATTTTAAATCTCACACCATTCTGAGTAGTGTGATGAAATCTTGAACCATCCTGCTCTGTCCTGCCCAGGATGTGAATCACCCCTTTGTCCAGCATATCGATGGACACTACCTGCCCATTAGTTGCTTAGTAGCCCCTCTCTGTTGTCAGATTTAAAAAACATAGTATATGTAGGGTTTGGTACAATCTGTAGTTTTAGGGATCCACTGGGGGGGTCTTGGAATGTGTCCCCTACAAGAAATGGGGGACTACTCTATCTGAAATGTTCAGTTTCAAGTGAACAAGTATGAGATATGTAAGGAAACAGGAAAGTATGACCCATATACTGGGGAGAAAAAGGCAAAAAACAAAACGGCAACAGAAAATTGCA
This sequence comes from Pan paniscus, assembly GCF_029289425.2. NCBI lineage: Eukaryota > Metazoa > Chordata > Mammalia > Primates > Hominidae > Pan > Pan paniscus. The sequence continues at coordinate 185,888,364 of NC_073254.2, forward strand.
TGTGAGAATGACCAAATGTCAGATTTAACATATTTCAAACTAGTTGTTGTAAATATGTTCACACAACTAAACGAAACCATGATTAAAGAAGTAAAAAAGGTAATGTTGCATCAAGTAGAGAATATCAATAAAGAAAGATAAACTATGAAAAAGAGCCAAGAGGAAATTATTCAAGTACAAAGCACAATAACTAAAATAAAAAAATTCAGCAGAAGGACTCATCAGTAAATATGAACTGGCAGAGGAAAGAATGCTCAAACCTGATTGATAGAGATGATGCTAGCTGAAGAACAGAGAGAAGAATAGAAAAAAGAAAAATAAACAGAGCCTCAGAGGAAAGAGAGGTGCCATTAAACATACCCAAATACATATCATGGAAGTACCAGAAATGAGGAAAAAAGTATTCAAATAAATAATGGCTGAAACTTCCCAAATTTACTGAAAAATGGTAACCATCCAGGAAGCTTAATGAACCCCAAGTAGAATAAACTGAAAGAGAATCAGGAAAAGACATGCCGTAGAAAAATGCTGAAAGTCAAAGACAAGGGAACATTTTAAACGGAGAGGAGAAAAATGATGCATCAAGAAAAGGAACAGCTGACTTCCCAGCAGAAACAATGGAGGCCAGAAAGCCAAGTGGGATGACATATACAAAGTGTTGAAAGAAAAGGAAAGCTGTTAACGTCTAGCAAAGCTGTAACAAAAAACTAAAGGCAAAATAAATACCTTTTCAGACAAAGAAAAACATTCCATTTGGTGCTATCTGACCTGTCTTATGAGAAATACTAAAGGAAGTTTTTCAAGCTGAAAGGAAAGGCAAGACTGCAATTTGAGTTCATATGAACAAACACAGACCACAACATATATGAAACTTGAAGACCTTGTGTTAAATGAAACAAGCCAGTTATAAATAGAAAAGTACTATACAAGTTCATTTATATGAGGTTCCTAGAGTAGTCAAATTCATCAAGATAGAAAGTAGAATGGAGGCTTTCAGGGACTGGGTGGATGGGGCGATTGGAAGTACTTAATGGGTGAGTTTCAGTTTGGGAAAATGAAAAAGCTCTGGAGATGGATGATGGTGATGGTTGCACAACAATATGAAGTACTTAATGCCACAGAACTGTGCAGTTAAATATAGGTAAAATGGAAAATTTTATACTACATATATTTAACTACAATTTTAAATATCAATTGCAACTACAGGAGAAAAGAAGAAAGAGCATCCCCGGTTTATTCATGTTACACAGTCACTGTCCCTCTGACAGTAGTGAGTATGAATTCCTGCCAGCCCCTAGAATGAGCACCTCAGAATGTTATTTTATTCCTCAGGCTTTGGATTTATGAAATCAATACCATGAAGTGAAACCCTCCTTTCTCTTCAACTTCTCATCTTCCTATTATTAAAACAAATAAACAAGCCATGTTTCCTGAATTTTAAATGCTATAAACATCTCCCATAAACCCTAGGGAGATTATTCAGTAATAATACTGAATTATACTGAATACTGCTCAAGGCTGCTTGAGTTGAGGCAGTTACAGGAAAAGCAGGACCTCCTTGACTCAGGTTAGCAGGCTCCTCTGTCTCTACAGAAATACTATGGTAAGCCTTACATTCTAATCCTTTTCCTAGTTATAAAATATGAAAACTGGAATAAATAACCCTAATAAAGGCTAACACATAAGAAAAGAACAGGCAACGCAAGCTGGAGTCTTACATAGGGAACACTACTTGTAATCGTAAATGTGAGATGTGGCCTAGTATAGTGGAAAGAGCAAGGGTTTGAAATCAGACAAATAAAAAAATAGAGTGAAAAAATAATTAATGAAATTAAAATGCTACATTAGAAAATAACCACTCAATTATTGGCCAGATGTGGTAGATCATGCCTGTAATCCCAGGACTTTGGGAGGCTGAGGTGGGTGGATCACCTGAGGTCAGCAGTTCAAGACCAGCCTGGCCAACATGTTGAAACCCCACCTCTACTAAAAATACAAAAATTAGCCAGACGTGGCGGCATTTGCTTGTAGTCCCAGCTACTCAAGAGGCTGAATTGTTTGAACCCAGGAGGTGGAGGTTGCAGTGAGCTGAGATCACTCCACCGCACTCCAGCAGGGGTGACAGAGTGAGACTTTGTCTCAAAAAATCCAACCAAACAAAAAAACAAAAACAAATAAATAAATAAAATATGCACTCAATTCTAAAGAAGTAGTAAAGGAGAAGTAGAAGGATAAAAGAGACATGAGATATATAGAAAGCAAAATGTAAAATGGCAAACATAAATTCAACTATGTTAATAATAACATTAAAAGTAAATGGGTTAACAATTCATCAAAAGGCAGAGATTGTCAGACTGAATAAAAAACATGGTCTAACTATGTGTTGCATACAAGAGATACACTTTAGATTTAAAGATACAAATAGATTTAAGGTAAAAGGATGAAAAAGATATATCATAGTAAATATTAACCACAGGAAAGGTGAAGTGGCTGGATTAATATCAGACAAAATAAACTTTAATACAAAAAATGTTAGTAGGGATAAAGAGGGGGCATTTTATAATGATAAGTGGTTAATCCAACAGAAATATTTGACATTTATAAAGATATGCATTTAACAACAGAGCACCAAAATATAGGAAACAAAACCTAATGAACATAAAAGGAGAAATAGAAAATTCAACAAAAATATGCAGGCTTCAATACCCCAATTTTAATAATGAGTAGAAAAATGAGACAGAAGATCAGATCAACAGGGAAATAGAAGACTTGGATAACACTGTAAACAAACTGGACCTAACAGATTGCAATAGAACACTCCAACTAATAACAGAGTATACATCCTCAAGAGCACTGGGGACATTCTCCAGGATAGACTATATGCTACGCCATAAAAATAATCCCAATAAATTTAAAAGGATCAAAATAGTACAAAATATTTTCTCCAGCAACAATGGAATAAAATTGGAAATTACTAATGGAAAAATTTGGGAAATCCACAAATATGTGGAAATTAAACACATTCTTAAACAACCAATGGGTCAAAAATCAAAAAGAAAATCAGAAAATACTTTGAGATACATAAAAATGAAGACATAGCATACCAAAACTTATGGGACGCAGCTAAAACAGTGCTTAAAGGGAAATTTACAGCTGTAAATACTTATATTAGTAAAGAAGAAAGATCTCAAATCAATAACCTAACTTTTCACCTTAAGACACAGGAAGAAGAAGAGCAAACAAAACCTAAATCAAGCAAAAAGAAGGAAATTATAGGTTAGAGTGGAAATTAATGAAATAGAGAAAATTAAAAATTAAAGAAAAAATAATGAAACAAAACTCTGGTACACAAATGTTTATAGCAGCATATTTATAATAGCTAAAGGTAGAAGTAACCCAGATGTCCATCAACGGATGAATGGAGAGACAAAATGAAGTACTGATACACACTACAATGTGGATAAACCTTGAAAACATTATGCTCAGTGAAAGAAACCAGTCACAAGAGACCACATACTGGATGAGCCCATTAATGTGAAAGTCCAGAAGAGGAAAATGTATAAAGACAGAAGATGGTTGTGTAGGGATGAGAGGAAGGGGATGGGGTAGGGGGCAGGGTAGGGATACAAGGAATGAGAGGTAAAGAGCATGGGGTGTCTTTTCAAAGTAATGAAACAGTTCTAAATTGATTGTGGTGATGGTTGCATATATCCATGAATATGTCAAAAACTATTAAATTGCACATTTCACATAGGCGAATTACATGGTATGTGAATGATATCTCAATAAATCTTTTTTTCAAAAATGATCTTGTCACTTGGAGGCTTCTGACAGTAGCACCTATGTCGTGCACGCATTTCTTTTTACTGTTTTGCAGGTAATGTTATATAAAATAAGAGAGTTTGGGGGAAAGGAAATTGAAATGCCATTTATCACCCAATACATTGTGTAATTTGGGGATTGGAGAGAGGTGGTCACATTTGAACTAAAGATTTGTTACAGAAGTATTGCACCACAAGGCTACCTTCCATTTCTGAATAGCATTTATGCAATTTGCTAGATTCTTCATATCACTAGGCGGTCCTCCAGATGAGAAGTTGACACTTAACATTTATGTGACTTTTTGTCTCAGATCTGGGATGAAGTTATCTTGCGGGTGATCTTATAGGTACCAACGAGCAAAAGTAAGCCATTTGAAGTGTTTATTGATGCAGATTGGTTGGCAGCAGTGGTTGGGAAATTGTTGCATATTCAACTAGCTATGTCTGATACGTGCATACCTGTGATACCTGGATTCCATCAGTGCTGCAATAAAAGGAAAAAGACAGAGATCCTATTTATAATGTTGAACTTTCTTGTGCCTAGTAGGTTACAGCAACTTAGTTAAATGCCTAGCAAATATAGAACAAGCAGATCAGCTATGCGGTGTCTGACTGTTCTATAAATAGACAAAAGTTATTTTGCTAAAACAAGACTCTGACTTCAGATGCCTGGCAGCAAATTCCTGGGTAAATAGGAAAGCCTGCAGAAGAGTGACCTGTCCAGGTGACAATTGATAGAAACCATCTGACGGTCTTGGGTGGCTATGTGCATTACACAAGCGTATATGTTTGTCTTCTGACTGTGTGCAGGACGAAAACCCAATGACACAATTTGCCACTGTCACTGTTCTTTATGATTTTTCAAGAGAATGCTGTACATGCTAGCCACTCAGTAGCACATGCTTGGACCGGGCCATTTTCTTTGATTTAACAACAACTGTTTTATTGAATTTCTAATATGTTCTGACATTGCACTAGGTGCTAAGGATACAGAAGTGAATAATATGGTTTCTGCCATCAAAAAAGCCACAATCTGGAAGAGGAAGGAGACAAGCAGTTGCAGAACAGCAAGAGAAGTGAGAACCAGATAGCTTGGTGTCATAAAGTGAGGGATGGTCTACTCTTCATGTATGTGTGCATGTGTGTATGTGTGTGCATGTGAGTATGTTTGCATGTGTGTGTGTGCATGTATGTATGTTTGCATGTGTGCATGCATGTGTGTGTGTTTGCGTGTGTGTGCATGTGTGTATGTTTGCGTGTGTGTATGTTTGCATGTGTGTGTGTGCATGTGTGTGTGTGTTTGCATTTGTGTGTGCATGTGGTGAGTGTGTCTGGAGTGGGTTAGGGAAGGCTTCATAGACTTGAGATGAGTCTTGAAGAATGATGGTTACTGAAGCAAAGGGAAGAGACAGTCGACAGGCAGAGGAACACTCCAGTGATACGGAGGAGATGATGGGTTGGGGAACAACACGCAGTCTGGTCCTGGGCCCTGGAACTACAGGACAAGTGGGGAGGGCAGGAAGATGTGGCCAGGGGGCAGGCAGGGCCAGGTCAGCTATGTTACGCTATAATTACATTTTCCCGTAAGTGGCAAAACCATGTTTGAACCTCCGAAGGGTGGTGCCACCTCATCGTGGGGGAATTCAGAAGATGCCCTGGGACGGCAGAGGGTCTGCCTCAAGAAGGACCAGCCCCAGCTGCAAAGAACTACAAAAGAAAACCACAGAAAGCAGATAACAAGTACATTTGTAAAACATTAATTTTCTGAAAACGCCCTGCCTCTTCTCCATTTCCTTCTGATACTGACCTCTGTAACTTACAACGAGCCAGACCTTGTTCCCCAGGTGCTGACATCAATGGGCTTCTCACCTGAGCGAGGCCCTCACAGCTGATCCTAAGGGCTTAATTCTAATCTCCTACACATGAGCCAGGCAGTGTCCCTCACAACCTGGAGAAGGAACAGCCTTAACTGTGACAATCTCGTCCTTCTGAGGACATGTGGGCAGTCAAGCCCCACAAAGAAGAAGGAACGGTTCAGCAGCATTTCAGAAATCTATCTGAGTGACAAGAAGTGTACGATTAAGATCAACTAATTCGCCAGGAACAGTGGCAGCGGGTGGCCCACCTGTGAATATACTAAACTGAGAAGCACCAAGAGATTCAGAGGAGGGAGGAGCAGAAAAAGACAAAGACCCCACTCACTCCATGTGCCTGGCTGCCAGCCCATCTGTCGCCCCTCCAGGTGACCAGAGTCTTCACCTCTTCCGAAGAAGGGATCCTGCAGTTCCCATGGTGCACTGCAAGGATGCTGTCTCATGATCTAATCTGCACTAGAACCACATGAATGTGAGGCTCTGACGTTCCTAACACATGAGATGACTCTGGAAGCCAGGACCTGCCGTGGGAAAGGCTGAACACTGCCCCAGAGCAGATGGGTGGTGACCCACCACAGTGAGCTCCAGTGACCCAGATGTGGTGGGAGTCCCCTGTTCTTCCACTTGCCCGTGCAATTCCATTTTCATAAAAATGATTCGGCACCTCTTAGAGGTAAAGTATGCACATTTCACTCAAAGAACAAACTGCCTTTGGAGATGTGGAGGCTGCGCTGTGTTGCAAAGGCCAGGTTTTCAGGTTTGTTTACAGCCTTGTAAATAATTATTTTAATGACACAAAGTGGTAACAACTTTGTCTATTAGTGTACCTCAGACTTTGCAGTCACCTGTGCTACACCTGGAGTGGTGTCCAGGACAGTGGTCCTGTTCCCTTCTTGAGAAGGACCATCTCAGGCCCTGCAATCGTAGCTTTAGATTCTGCCTGTCCCTTTCATATAGGGAGTGGGAATAAACATGCATGTCATTTCACCACGTTTTAGAGTTGTAAAAGGGTTTTGTGAGTAAAGCCATAAAAAGAACATGGAGATAACACACCACTAGGCTTCTTTTGTCACTCACACTTGCTGCTAATGTACTTTCCTCCTTCATTCATTCTGAAGAAAAGTTATGCACAGGAGAGACGGTAGAGCAGCTCAAAGCCTCATAGCTGAGTTCAAAAAATTGTTTTAGCAGTGCAGCTAAAGGAACATGGAGAGGGATCTGATGCCCCCTTTTAAGAACACAGGTAAGAACCTACACATTTGAATGTTCAGGAACTGTCCAATTTGCAGATTTATTCCAAAGGTTGCACTGTGCCTTGCTCTTTGCTCTGGAAATCTTGGCCTTAGGCCAAAAGCACTAAGCTGTGACCTGGTCCTCCATGGGTCCTCCCATCTCCCCGCTTCCATCCCGTCTGTCCCCCCAGTAATCAGCTATGGGACAGCCAGGGCCGACAGCCGCCTCCGCTTGTTCTCAAATCCTTTGTGAGTCTCCACCGGCGGCTGGTACCATAGTAGAGAGGGTGCAGCTTCTCAGGTCACAAAGATGAATGGATGGAAGGATGAGCTGCAGGAGTAGCCAAGTCATGGAAAGTGCAGCTTCCAGCATTTTCTTTTCCCACACGTTTTTCAAGGCTGCCGTACACACGCCCAAACATATTCACACTCGTTCACCAAGGAGGGAGTAAACTCAACTGCAGCCGTGCCACGTACAACAGTATGTTGTATCCTAACAGAGAAACTCTGTATACGTTTGGGAACTGGCTCAAGTTCTCAGGCTCTGGGCCAGCAAAAACTGTGGGTGTTGTTGGCTGCGGTCCTTGAACAATACCCACAGCCAGATGATCAGGCTCACACAATGGCAGCAGCTCTGGAGGGATCTGCTGGTGCTCCTTCAAAGAGAGAGGAGCCTGGGGATCAGGAGGGAAACGAAGGAGGAGCACGTGGGACACCCATGCAAATTACAAACCCAACCGGCAACACTGGTGCCCAACCCAGTACGGTAGGGTATACTCAGCTGAGATAACGTCAGCAAAAATGCGCAGCAGGAATAATAGGGACCTAGATGTTGCTGCAGCCTTGTTTTTATTTTTATTTGTTTGGTATGGAGGCTCTTCCAAGAAGAGTTTACACAAAGTTCACACACATGATCCCATCTGTCACCACTGAAACTCTGTAGAGAGGTTTCAGTTCTTCTCATCACACTTGCAAATACACCAATGTGCTGACCATTAAAATGAAAAGAAAAATCACAGTCACCAACAGCAAAAAATAAATAAATAAAATAAAATCTGTCAATTAAGTTTTGTGAACAGGTTTCACTTCACAGGAACTATCTCTTTTTGTGGATGTATGAGAAGATTGAGAAATCAAACACAAAAAGAGATGCAAAAACAAACAGGCAAGCAAAACCATCTTCCCTGTTTCAGACTTGATCATTTTGTGCCTTTTGATCAAGGTGGGGAAAGGCGTACTTAGACAAATAGCAAACTGACTCCATCGACAGTCCATGATGGACCATTACGGTGTCTACCAGGGCTCCCCTCATTCACAGGATAATTCGTACCACACTGCCTTCCACATCTTCCCCTGTTGTGTCCTCCCAGGAGTCATCCGATCTTCACTGCAGACCCTGCTGTCCCTGTTTGCCATGTCTCAAAGCACGAGCCCTGTTCCCACACAGGGTGCTTCTTGTGGTACCACCCGCCCCCAGCACGGCACGCACACCCAGGGGACACCTGGGGACCAGCATGGAATGGGTGAAGCCTGGATGGGGCAGGGCTCACTGTACCTGTTTACTGGGGTTTGAATCCAGGTTGCCTCTACTCCTGAGACGGGTGAGGTTAAGACCAGGTAGAGATCATCTCAGCTGGAACAGCTGGCTAGATTGCTTAAATCCCTCCGAAAGGAGCGCAGCCTTCCAGCGTGGCCTTCATGCCACTGCAGACTGCTCCAGCTGCCTGCAAATGCCACCCAGATGCCAGGGTCCCACTGGTGACTTCTGAGACAGTACCCAAAGGACGTGGGGCTCAGGAGTTCTTGTACAGCTTTCTAAGATACAGCCTTTAAAGCTAACGATAGTGGTTTAGACTTCAGTAAGCTCCCCATAGCACCTAGCTCGGTGCCTGATGCAGAGCAGGTCTTCACAAAATACTGCAGTGGGAAGGCAAATTTCATGAATTCAAAATGTTATTCAAATAATTTGTGGTAACAGAATTGTGCTATGTCAAATATAATTGACAATAAATCAAGCTTCAGCTGGAAAATTATTCATACTACATAGCTTTTGGTTATAATTCTTTTGATTTTTATGGCTATGATAATTAGATAAAAGATAATTTTGATAAAAGGCAGAATATGAATCTATTTTTAAAAAAAGATGCCATGACTTTAAAAATATTACCATCATCTGTGTGCTATTAAATAAAGCAAGCAATGGGAATTTTTAAATTTGCATTCAAAACGTAACTTTCTCTCCTCCAAAAAGAGCTAAGATTGCTTTTAATAATAGCAGAAGTGTAAGAGAAGGAAAAATGGATTTGCCCAAAATCTAAGCAGCCACAGTTCCTGTTGTGAGTGGTCAGTGGGGACAGTGACATGCACATCCAACAACTTGGGGGAAAAGAAAATGTGTGTTCTCTGCGAAGGGCGGCCACACTCCTAATGCATAGCTCTCACAGCACCAGTGACAGTAGCACATCCCAGGAACATGCAGAGGGAGTGCTGACATGGGGAAGCCAGTTCCAGAAATGCACATTCCAGGAGTGCTTGGCTTTGCAGTGCGGGAAAAAGATGATCTGAGAGGCAAAAGCAAGTCACCAGAAAAATGTTCTCAATGGGGCGACATGAATATTTCAGTGATGTTACTTTGGTGTAGATAAAATGTCCTTCAAGATAATGATTTCCCTTTGCCTTAATCCTATGCTTACTAAGCCAGCTTCTGATGATGACGGTTTTGGCTTCCTAGATATCTCAGTATCAGGACACAGGTTTCCATGGGTCATGGACAGAAACATTCGGGTTGCTAGAATGAGATTATTGCCATTGTAAGTCAATCAATTTGTGTTCTGATGAATACATATTATTGAGGTTAATCAATAAAGTCCATTTCTGATCCTTCATAGCTAAGGATAAGAATTGAACCAAAGTCAGTCACTGTCCCTTCCTCCCTAGCCTGCCAATACTATCTTATTGACACCCCAGGGCTTCAGTGTTAACATTTTCTCCTCAATAAATCTTCACAGTCTGTGACTAAATCAGCACATTTTGCTAGGAGCTTCCAAGTAGCCAAGACAAAAAAGGAAACTTGGAGAGTAATTTTCATTGCTTGATAAAAGGATCCTTTGTGAACTAATATTAGGAGATACTAAATTCTATTTTAATTTACCATTCAGACTTTAGGGAGAAAAAGGCTTATGAATAACAGATTTACATGGTTTCATTCAAAGAAAAGCGGATTTTTCAAAAGATTTTTAAAAAAGGAACACTATCCTTAGCCTTAATCCCAAGCCCATCCCTATCAGCATTCCATTAACAAAAGCAGGCACAGTCTTGGATTATGAAAGAAACAATAAGTGATTTTGAATTTACTTAAGCTTTTAGACAATGTTCACCCAGTAAGCCTGTCTAAGAATGCTAGCATACAAAAATTATAATCCAAAAGTTTGTTTTTAAGTCAATTGCTTAAAACACAGGGACTATTTTCCCATAGAAACAGTCTCAAAATTATGGAAATTCCTGGGGAAAGCCCAGAAAACCCTATTTGACCCTCGAAGTAGCTGGAATGGTGCTAACAGTGATCCTGATCAGACTCCAAGTTTTGGTACCTGGTCCTTGAGCCAGAGTCCAGCTGCTGCGGCTCCCCCAGTCCTGCCCTGGTCCCCAGGGGATGGGTGGCGGGCAGCTTGGTCCTCTCCTCTGCTCAGAACCAAGGGCTGAGGCTGCTCAGACTCTAGTTCGGGGCCCTGCACAGAGCAGGGTTTGCAGCTCACTCAGGGGCGCTCAGAAGGCCTGCTTCCCTCTTCCACCTTCTGAGGGTGCAGCGTCTCTATCCCTCAGAGGCCTCACCTCAAGGTGTTGAGAAACCGCGTTTTTAATTTCACTGAATTTTGGTTAACTTAACTACAGCAGCCACACGTGTCAGGTGGCTACCAATTGTGTAAGGACGTTTTCATTGCTTTTCACCCTGGAACTGGACATGCTTGCACTGTGTGTGTGTGTGTGTGACAGTGTGTGTGCATGTGTGAGCCTGTGTTGTGTGTGTGCGCATGTTTGTGTATATGTGAGCGTGTGTGTGTAAGCGTATGTGAGCATGTGTGTGAGTGTGTGAGACTGTGCGTGTGTGTATGAGTGTATGTGTGAGTGTGTGTGGGAGACTGAGTGTGTGAAAGTGTATGTGAGTGTGTGTGAGATTGTGTTTATGTGTGTGTGTCTGCAGCTTCCTGGGTGCTCTTTTCCTTTAGGGGATCTTGAATACACAGCTCAGCAGCCCTTCCCTATGATCAAGGCTGAACACAAAGGGGCAGAGTTTGCTCTTTAACCTCCTGCAGATAAGAGAAGATCTCCCTGTGCTGTTAGACTATCACCATGTGCGTCTCATAGGACTCAACCCATCTGCCCCACCCCAGATTTTTAAAAACTCAACACAAACCAACCCTCTTGACTTCTGCCTCCTTGCCAGCCATCCTTCCATTTCTCTGTTCGTTAAAACAGAACTTTCTGGAAGAATTGTCTGCACGTGCTGGCTCCACTCCTGCCCTCGCATTGGAAGCCCCGGGAGCTGGGCTGTCAGGCACCTCCGGCAGCCACACTGCAGAGCCCCGGTCAGGTCACCACGGACTCCACCTGCTTAACTCATGTGGGTCAGGTCACCAAGGACTCCACCTGCTTAACCCATGCCGTCCGTCCAGCATTTCTCACAGCTGCTCACTGACTCCTGGAGAGGCTTCCTGGCTTGGTTTCTGGCCGTCACACCGGGCCTCCCCCATCCCTCTCAGCCTCACTGTGCCCTGTTTGCCGAGGCTGCCCTCCCAAGGTGATCTCCTCCAGGAGCACCCGTTCATGCATCTTCCCAGGACCCACATTTGCATCTTCATCTCCTGTCAGTGCCCTCTGCACCAGAACCCTGCATTTCATGTCCGCTCAGGGACTTCTGGACAGATATTTATCAGGCTCCGCACTCTCAGCACATCCCAAACACGGTTCTCGGTGCCTCCACCCCCACGCCTGCATCGTCCGTGCTCCTCCCCATCAGAACAAATAGGCCCAGGGCAAAAACACAAAGCAAAATGAAACAAACCCAGGAATGCCTCCTTGCATCCAATCTACCTGGCCGACCCACTCTCCCTCTCCATGCTCCTGCGCTCTCCTCACCACTCTCTACCCCCATGCTGCGGCGCTCTGCCCCCACTCTCCTCCCCTATGCTGCCACGCTCACCACCCCACTCTCCACCCACATGCTGCCGCGCTCTCCCCACACTCTCCCCCTCCATGCTCCCACGCTCTGCCCCCACTCTCCACCTCCATGCTCCCGCACTCTCCCCACCACTCTCCTGCTCCATGCTGCCCCGCTCTGCCCCCACTCTCCACCCCTATGCTGCCACGCTCACCACCCCACTCTCCACCCACATGCTCCTGCACTCTCCCCACCACTCTCCTGTTCCATGCTGCCCCGCTCTGCCCCCACCCTCCACCCCATGCTCCTGCGTTCTCCCCCCACTCTACACCCCCATGCTGCCTCTCTCCCCCGCCACTCTCCACCCCCATGCTGCGGCTCTCCCCCGCCTCCACTCTCCACCCCCATGCTCCCTCACTGTCCCCCCACTCTCCACCCCCATGCTGCCATGCTCTCCCTCTGCGAGCCGCAACCATGGCTCTTTCTTTCCTGGCATCTCTGCTTCCAGCCTCGCTGTCCTGCGGTCCTTTTCACAGAAGACTGAGTGGTCTTTGAAAACTACCTGTTGCACTGCTTCATTCTTTTGCTTCAAATTTTCCAAAGCTTTCCCAGTACTTGAAGATCAAGACCTATCACCTCTAAGGACTGTAAGAACTTGCCCCTTCCAATCCCTGTGACCGCCTCACCTCTGCTTTCTCCTTGCTGGCTGCATTTAGGCCATCTCACAGTTTTGCTCAGCCCTGAACATACCAACTCAGACCTGCCTCAGTGCCTGGACGCCTGGTCTTCTCTCCACTGGACGCTCACTCGAATCTTCACGTGCAGGCTCCTATTTCTAACAGCGCCGCCACTCTGAGAGATGCCACTTATGCTCTAAGCCCACGCAGCACTGACCACTCTCTGAAGCTACAGCGCATGTTTGCTTCCTGAGTGCTTCTTCCTCAAGTAGAATATGAACTCCTGGACACAAGGACTGTATCTTGGTCCTAATTGCATTACTAGGACAAAGCTACACATAGCAGGGGCAAAAAGATATTTGTAGAAGAATGAACCCACTTCACCCCTTGCGTAGCGCTCTCACCTAAACGGAGCCCTCCACTGGCCAAGTGCAAAGTCCTTTTAGTTTTTGTGAATATATAAAAACAGACAACTAAGATGTTATGATGTTTTCCTGTTATAGACACACCTAAATACGCAAACTGATCCCTTTTAAAGAGGGTCGTCACTTTCTCTACCTTAGAAACAGAGAAAAGCAGTTTTCGTTTTGTATTTTAGAAAATTTGCTTCCAAAGTTCCAATAATCCCATTTCATAACGTTTTTGAATAAATCAGGAACTTTTGGCTGGGTTCTTAAGTTTAGCAATAAAAGTTATCAGATAAAAATAATGTAAATTATTTTCTCATTGAATGTGCCCTTGCTTGTGAGTAAGGGTGTTACTGCCATTGTAATGTTAAATTACTAATTTGGCTGCTGTATTAATCAAGAAAGTACCCAACTTAACTTCAAAAAATAGAAGGGGAAAGACATACAAAGTGCTTAGAAAAATCACTTAAAACCATGTCTGCATTCCTGGGCCCTGATCAAAAATACCCATGTCTTTCCTGATCATAGGCAATTTTCTCAACTGCTTTGCCTATGAGGTCCCGGCTAAGAGCCGTGAGAGAATGCCAGGAAGGGCAGACCATCCCTGCGGGAGGCGGAACGGCAGAGCGGGTTTCCTTTTTACCTGGCGCACTGCAGGGGTCCAGGGTGCCTTCTGCTGGGTCATCGCTCATCTGCGCCCGGGGGTCTGTCCCGCTCCTCAAAGCCAACAAAGCGGGTCCTTTGCTCCCACCTTTAAGCATGAAGGGGAGGCGGCTGGCTGGAGAGAACAACAGGGATATGACGTTAGCAGTAAGTTCTACTAAATACACCGTTAGAGTTGGGAGCAGGGCCCTTCTGCAAACCTCATCTTGGATGGGTAATTTACAGAGGTGAGTGCCTGGGGCTCCCATTGGCCCTTCAAGTTGGGCACTGTGGCACCATTACAGATGGTATGATTCAGCGTGCTAAAGGCAGCTGTGGTCTGGATGCCGTGCTGCACGTGCAAACACAGGTCCTAATGCTTGATTCAGAGCCACAGAGACCAGAAATTCGTGTTAGCTAGAACACCCTGCTTCTGGTCTTGTCTGGTGGACTCTGCGAGTTAGCTGTCTGGAGAGGGCCTTAAGTCACTCTCCATTTGGAGGTTTTCTTGAGGGGATTTTAGTTCAGTTAGTTCAGCCTGCGCTTTCTAGAGCCTCCAGCCAGGCCCAAACGGTGAGGAATGTGAGTGTGTGTCTTGGTAGGGTCAATGAGATGAAGGTAAGAGAAGAAACGAAGATGAAAAGTGAGATTCAGGAAGCCCCTTTAATACCTGCCGAGCTACGTTCAGCTCAGGCACAAGCCTGTTCAGAACAACCCAGGAACTGTGCTAATTCACTCGTCAGACCAGCGAACCTCAAATGCATTTTTGTGACAGTCATGCCTGTGTTATGTTGTCTGTGCCTTAGTGTAAAATGCTTTAGCATAAACAGCGGGATGTAGGAGTGTGTTGGTTGGTTTTATTCTGCATCCTAGGGGTGATTGGTGACTGCCTGGGGCAACCTGATCAGTGACATACTTCACAAGTGTTTAATATTTGAAAGAAACATCCAACTCTTGGACCCCACAGGTGGCCACTGTGAATTCCTCACTGGTCTTTACTGCTGATGGGCCCTGGAAGGTTTGTAACAAGCAGAATGGATGTCCGTGTGGTTTTTCAGTGGTGAAGTGAGTGGACATCAAGGAAGGGGCACGGGCTGGAGGGTTCTGGGCTCCACCGTGGTGGTGTGGAGGAGGAAAAGGGTTCTACGATTCTTTCCAGCACTGGGAGTGTGCATGGAGGCGTGTGACATCAGTGGGACTCAGAGGTTAACTGGACACTGACACCAGGATGATCCTGACTTGCCTTGAAGGACCGTTTCATGAAAAGTGATTAGCCGAATGCCCGAAGAGTAGGCTACTCATCAAATCTACAACACATGATGTGCGGCTTGCTGCCTGCTCCCCTCCTGATGTGTGCATGTGCTGTGGGGCTCGTCTGAGACTTCCTTCAACTGTAAGGTACCCCTGGGAGCCAGGTTACAGGAACAGGGCTCTGTGCTGTTTGCTCAGCTCTAACTGCTGGGCCCCTGGCATCTTCCATTAACAACTTGTTGGTTGTGAAACACCAAAGCGGCCTGGGTCAGTTTGCAAATTCAGCTTTTCTGCTGTTGAAAGTAATTTGTTACAATAAACATGAATTAAAATGCCAAAGCATGAGGAACGTTTCAACTTTCTTTCTTTCTTTCTTTTTTTTTTTTTTTTTTTTTTTGAGATGGAGTCTCGCTCTGTCGCCCAGGCTGGAGTGCAGCGGTGCGATCTCGGCTCACTGCAAGCTCTGCCTCCCGGGTTCACGCCATTCTCCTGCCTCAGCCTCCGGAGCATCTGGGACTACAGGCGCCCGCCACCACGCCCGGCTAATTTTTTGTATTTTTTAGTAGAGACGGGGTTTCACTGTGTTAGCCAGGATGGTCTCGATGTCCTGACCTCGTGATCCGCCCGCCTCGGCCTCCCAGAGTGCTGGGATTACAGGCGTGAGCCACCGCACACGGCCAGTTTTAACTTCCTTTAAAAATACATTGTAGATTTTTATCTCCTCTTTGCAATCTGAAATGCTTTCTAGTGAGGCAAGGATGGGCTCAGGCCCTGTTTCAGTCATCCAGTGCGAATTGCCACGGCCTTGGTCATTACAAAGAGAGAGTGCCGCACACGTGAACTCAAAGTCCCCGAGGCTTGAGAACCGCCTTCTAGACCCGCACACTCAGGGTCCCAGCCTTGCAGTAAAACCACAAAGGAGCAGATCACGAGTGCCCGTGGGGTTCAGACTCTGGGGAATCCCTCCCTTCTAGCAGAACTCACACCTCCAGGGCACCTGCAGTGTGAATTTACACAAGTAAATGAAGGAATGACTGGGGAAATTTTCCCAGTTACCGTGCATTAAGAGTATGCTTGTTTCCATAGGGAGTGACCAGTGACTAGGAGAAATAAAGCAACTACCTTCAGAAGTGACGTAAGGTTTAATTCCCACTTAGACAGTGGCATGTGGGGCTTAGCAGTGTCCGTTTTCACAAGTGTGTCGGGAAGCTTGCTTGCACTACAGAGGATTATTAGATTGGGAAATACCCCACAAGATGCTCAGAAGAGCTGGCCTGTGTGCGTGGCAGCAAAGGCTCGGGACCAGGAGAGGAGGGAGGGTGGCTGACAGATAAGGTTTGACGACAAAGAAGATCATTGGAGGAAAGAAGACCAGACCTACCGCAAACACCGATGCTTTCTAAAAAATGTTCGATCCAGTCCTCTCTCTCAGGAGAGAAACAGGACTTCTGTGTGTAGTGTGTCTGAGTGTAATTATCAACTGGTGTTTGCAGATCTCTGTATCTCTATTCTTACACTTGGTACATTATTAACAGAAGAAAACTGAGGTCACAGAAGTTTGAAATGAAAGATTATATGACAGTCAATTATAAATAATTTCTAAGTCCTATGTATAGCAATTAGAGCGCTTTATTGCTGAGGAAGATTTTTGATATGTCATAAGTATTTTGGATTGAAACACATGTCATACATTACAAAATACTTTAAGCCTGCCTTACTGAGGTGTGGTTGATGCATACACTGCCCATGTATAGGGAGGGCAGCTGTGTGAGCTCTATTACATGAATGTGCCCAGGAAACCACGACCACCACAACATTCTGAGTAGTTAGAGTTGTGTGGAAACAAAAACCAAAACCAACCAAATGGCAGGGGTCCCCTAATGCGTATCTGCATTTGGAAACTCCTGGGTACCACTGGGCAGCTCAGTGTTCATGCCTCATACACAGAACCAAGCTCTGCGTGGGCAGTCAGGATTTCCTACTGACGCCCACCCCGACCCGATGGGAGCCTGCAGAGGGGGTGGCGTGCCGTAGACACTCCTGCCCTCTGTGGGGAAAGCGGGGAACAGGAGTCACAGGTTTGCCATTTGTGAACCTCCAGGCCGCCAGTCCTGTGAGTCTGATCATGTACACTCTGTCACATTTCCGTACATTAGAATGATTTCTGAATCTAAACACCGAAGCCAAGCTTTCTTTCCAAAATAAGAGGAATAGACAGAGATCGACACTCAGCTGCAGATCAAAATAAATTCAAGGCTGGTAGGTGATGTGGCAACCCCAGGGGCTGGGCTGGGGCAGCCAGGGGAGGGGATCCCCCTACGCAAACCCAGGCACAGCAACCCCATTCGCAGCCCATCCACAGGGGTGTCCCAGGGTTAGAGCCTGGAGGGTGCCAAGGAGTGAGTTTCAATCAGGGAAACAGGAACCAAATAGCAAAGAAGATAAAAATCCATGAATCCCTGCCCTAAAGAAACAGGAGTCTGTGCAGCCAGTGGATGCACCCCCAGAGTCTCAGGCAGGAGGAGAGTGACTGTTCAGTGGACAAAGTGGTGGTGGATTGTGGCCCAGTCCCAACCCACAGCGACAGAAGAACGTGTTGAACCTGGGGACAACGGTCTGGGGCTCCACCACTGGGGAACACCCCCTTCCCCAGCCCAGGGCAAGTAGAACCCCCCTCAGTGGGTTGTTCCCCTTGCTCTCCGCAAAGCCCTGAGGAGCACAAAGACCCGGTGTGAACTGAGAGCTCTGGGTGCACAGAGCAGGGCAGGATTGCCTGGGCAGGAACCCACGGGCCGCGAGGGTAGAGTATTGGCTCAGCCTGCAGGGACGGCCGCCCGAGAACCCCCGAGGGACGCCGCAGTGCAGCAGGGCTCAGTGACCAGGTGCGGCCGGCGCTGCTCACACTCACGTGGGCTGTGCACCCAGACGGGCCTGCGCCCTCATTCACTCGCAGCAGGTGGCAAGGCTTAGGGACATACAGGTGACACACAGGTCTGGGATAAACAATCATATTTTTATACAGATGAAAATCAGGATTTAAAAATGTTTAATAGTAAGATAAAAAACATTAGTCCTAGAACCATACGCTGCCCACACACTCAAAAATCAGCCAACAGAAGTGGTGTGTGCATCAGCTGAGCACTGTATAAATTCGAGCCAATGTTGTATTTAGATTTTTTATTTTCCCCAAACCGACCATCCAGCAGGTTCCAGGAATGCTGTGTTTTGGGTCGGCGAAAAGACCACATTCCCCCAAAGGAACCTGTAGGGAAGTAATAGATTCCAAGGGAATGAAGGGGAGAAGGAGGAGGGAGAGGCGAAGGGAGACACGCACCCATGCACGTGCATGCACACATGCACACACGTGAACACACGTGCGCACACACACAGACTCTCTCAGTGTGTGAGGGGCTAGTGCATGGATAATGGATCAGGTGGTTTGTCCAGGAAAGAAGACAGCATGTTACCTGCTGCATAGAAAGCAAAGGACCCTCAGTCACTTGACAGTGGGGGGACGTCCCTCTTCCGGGCACCGTGGTCAGAAGGCAGGGGTTAGACCCTAATTTCCCGTCTGTGTGTCCTCTCCTGTGGCATCACGAAAGTTACTGCTGCACATTACTTTCTCCTCAGCTTTATTCTGTCCTACCAGACAGTCAGGTCTCCTCTTCTCATTTATACCCTGCCTGGGAGCTTTCTGCAATAGTGAACGCAGGTTTTTTGCCCACGGAAGCCTCCCCTCCGGCTCCTGCACTAAAGTACCCCTTACACGTTGAGGATGAACAATTAGAACGGAGCTGTTCTGACAGAAAGACCGCCTCAGAGTGTGTTCTACCTTGCAGACTGGATGAAGCCCAGGTGCCAGGGCTCAAACCCCGGCCCCAGCTGCAGAGGTCTCTGCTCTTGGAGTGAGAGGCCTTCTGGGTGCTAAGACAAGGAGCTCTGGGTTCCGAGTCTCCACAAAATTCACAAATTATTGACTCATAATTGATTTGCTGATGAATGCACAGTATGATTGCTTTACAGCATCTTCCTCTCTTTTCTTCTCTAACTCGCCCATGCATACTGCAGGGCCATGCAGAGAGGACACTTCAAGATTAAATGCAAGCCGCCTGGGCCTCCCAAGGAAGTGAGATCCAATGTGAAGAATCTGAAACTGACTGCACACCTTATCTTCTAATAGGAAGGCAGAGGCAGTGGTATCATTTGCTGTAAGCATGCTTTAAAGGATTTGTTCTAAGAAAAAGATATTGGAGTTGATGATTAGCACCATCAGTGACTTGGGAGCAGTTTCAACGGAATACTGGAGAAACGAGCCTGTTTGGGAAGAGCAGAGTGAGGACAACATTTGGATGAAGGATTAAGGCGTAAAGTCCTGAAGAAGAATGGAAGACCTTTATTTCCCCCCACATTTAGGAAAAAGGGGTCATGGGTGTGGATCAAGAGAATTCTGTTATGAAGAAAAGCAAGGGAGAGGAGGAACTAAGGATGGCTCTGAGTGTCTAAATGGAATGAGATGTCTAAGAACCAAAATCTTTTATTTGCAATGGCTATTCTTGATTTTTAAAGAAAATTACTTTTAAAATCATGGTAAGAACATACATAAAATTCATCATTGTAAGCATTTTAGACTGTGGCATTAAGTACCTTCACACTGATCAGCCGTCACCACCGTCCATCTCCAGAACACTTTTCATCTTGCAAAATGGAAACTGTGTCCCTATTAAACACTAATTTCCCATTCCTCTCCCCTCATTTTCTGAAAACCACTATTCTACCTTCTGTTGCTATACAATTGACTTCTCTAGGTGTGTCATGGAAGTGGAATGCACAGTATTTGTTTTTTATGTGACTGACTTATTTCACTTAGCACAATGTTCTCAAGATTCATCCATGTTGTAGCCTGTGTCAGAATTGTCTTCCTTTTTAAGGCTTAGTAATATTTCACTGGATGGGCACACTACAATCTGTGTATCCACTCCTCCACTGAGGGACATTTGACTTGCTTCTACCTCTGGGCTTTTGTCATAATGCTGCTATAAAAATGTGTACAGGCCAGGCACAGTGGCTCACGCCTCTAATCCCAGCATTTTGGGAGGCAAAGTGGGTGGATCAACTGAAGTCAGGAGTTTGAGACCAGCCTGACCAATATGATGGAACCCTGTTTCTACTACAGAAATTAGCTGGGCGTGGTGGCTTGTGCCTGTAATCCAAGCTACTCGGGAAGCGGAGACAGGAGAATTGCTTGAACCTGGGAGGCGGAGGTTGTAGTGAGCCTAGATCATGCCACTGCACTCCAGCCTGGGCTACAGAGACAGACTCCGTCTCAAAAAAAAAAAAAAAAAGTGTATAAATGTCATTTTGAAATCCTGCCTTCATTTCTTTTGAGTATATATCCAGAAATGGAACTGCTGGATTATTCGGTAATTCTATGTTTAATCTCTTGAGGAATTGGCAACTGTTTCCTGCGATGGTTGCACTGTTTTACATTCCCACCAGCAATGCACAAGGGTTCCAGTTTGTCTGTCTTATTTATTGTTTTGTTTCAATCACAGCCATCCTCATGGGTGGGGAGTGGTAATGTCTGGGGATGTCGAGCTCCTATTCATGTGCCATCTTCTCTGGAGAAACATCTACTCAAGTCCTTTGCCCATTCTGAATCAGGATGTCTGGGGTTTTTTTGTGGTTGTTGAGTTGCAGGAATTCTTTACATAAGCTGCATAACAATCCCTTATCAGTTATATGACTCATAAATATTTTCTCCCGTTCCGTGGGTTACCTTCTCACTCTGTTGATTGTGTCCTTTGATGCACAAAAGTTTTTAATTTTGATAAAATCCACCTTATTGTTTTCTTTTGTTGCCTGTGCTTTTGATATCATATCAAATTCCCAAATTCAAAGTCTTGATGCTTTTTTCCTATGTTTTCTTCTAAGAGTTGCATAGTGGTCCATTTCAAGTTATTTTTAAAAATGTGTCATATTTCATGAATTTGCATGTCATCCTTGTGCAGGGACCTGGTTAATCTCTGTGTAGTTCCAATTTTAGTAAATGTGCTGCTAGAGCGAGCACTAAAAGAAAATTCTTGAAAAAATACATTATCATAAATAGATGAAAATAAATTTTGTTTATAACACACTGTCCCAAATCCCCAGAAGAAACAAAGGGTTTATGCTTTAGAGAAACTAAACCAGAGGGACTCTGGACTCAGACACACTGCGTGTAGTGAACGGACGAGGGTCTAGATAGAACAGGATGCAATGAGAATCAACATATCTGACTGTGAAGCACTCCTCTCCCCCACTGATTGCCCCAACCTCCCCGCTCTCTTCCTGTCCTAGAATGCAGGCTTGTGTGTATATACCCGAACCCCTACCTTTTCCCCCTGGACGAGACACAGGAGAGTGTTTCCTGGAGAAGCTGAACTGTACAAAAGAAAAGACCTGCAGTTATTGAAGTTTAGGGAGTCATCCCTCCACCCCTCACCATAGTTTCCAATCTGCATTTTAGTGCCTTGCTCTTACATAGGAAGGAATGGCTAAGGATAACAAGATAACCAAGGAAAGCTTCCAACAAGAATGACTGAGGCTAAAATAATAAACAGTAAAAGGAAACTTGGAAAGAGACCATACAGGGAGGAAAAAAAAGTTGTTAAAACTATAATATTCTCAGAGGAAAAAGAAAAGATATTGCATTCATGTTAAAATAAAAGAATGTTATAAAAGAAGCAAGTGAAGAACAATATAGGGGTTTTGGAAATTGAAAATGGAATATTACAAATTTTAAAAACCAATAGTTGGAAGTATAAAATTGAAGAAATTCCCCAGAAAATAGAACAAAACCAGCAAAAGGACAGAAAAAATAAGAAACTTTGAGGATTAATTCAGCACAGAAAAAAAAGCAACTGAGGAAAAGAAATTATTAAAGAAGTAACACAGGAAAATCACCTAGGGCTGAAGTCCAGGAGTCTCATGTTCAATGGCACAGCACACACTGGGGCAATGGATGGAAGGAGACTGGCCCCAGGAACGTTCCTGTGAAGCTCATTATCGGCAGGGATCCAAAACAGAACCCAAGAGTGCCCAGAGAGGGAAAGCAGCCAGCAGGAAGAAAAGGGAAGAATAATGGTATTCTATTTCTTAACAGCATTGTTGGACAGTAGGACACAGTGTAACAAAATGACAAGAATTCAAATGAAACACGATTTTCACCTGGAATTCTGTACTGGTTGAAAATGTTGTGGTAGGATGCATTTTCAATCTAGTCTTAACAAAGGGAAAGCATGAGATACTGGGAGCAGCAAAGGAGCTTCCCAGAAGGAGGGTGACAGGAGGTTCCAGCACAATAAGTGTGTGACAGGTGTGCAACAGGTGTAACCCGGGTGGGTGGTGGGGCAGACGCTCCAGGTGAAAGCTCATGGAGCTGATCGCATGCTTTAAAACATGTTTGGAATACGGTTGGAAACTCTACTGTCAGTTCTGGGACAGATCTGTGACAGCATTTGGAAAAAAAATAGGTATAACTAAAAAACTAAGCACATGAAGAAACAAGACTAACATTAATTGCAGGGAAAAGACAAGTTGTACAAGAGAGAAAAATGGAATCCAAGTACCCTATTTGGCTCAGGCTTGAGAGATAATTACAGGGACCAAATAACTAACACCACAGCTTTAGCCAATAATCATGATCTCATCACACAGAGTCCACAAGGGTGTGCAAAACGTGAGGATCGGGGAGGAACTGCTGCGAGAATTTGGTTCCCTGTTCCGTAACAGGCGCTCAATAGACAACGTCTAAAGAAACAAAGTAATTATTCACAAAATAGTGATGTATTATCTAGGAAAAAGAAAATAAATTTCTGAAACAGCAGAAATAAGAGACTTGGAAGTGGCTGCTCCGTGTGGAAATCAGAGGGATGGGGAGAGGGGGAGAGAGGGTGTTCCTGTATTTTGTTTTATGCATTTCAGTACTATTTATTTTTTTGATGATCATATCTTACTTTGAGGTATTTTTTGAGGTTTATCTATACTTTTCTGAATTGCAGCATGCCCTGCTATCAGAGTCACTGATAGTTTATAAAAGCCCCGATGTACAAATTAGGGAAAGGCAGAAGCAACCCCAGGCCAGCAGAGGGTTTGCTGAGAGCGGAATGGGCTGCACTTCAGTCCTGCTTGCCTCTTACACAGCGTTCAACTGGCAACTGTGCACAGCTACAGCTGCCCTGCTCCCAAACCTAAAGAATAAAAAATCAGAAAGAAAAAAATCAGAAAGAAAAATCTGTCTGAAATTCTCCTAAGATCAAGTCTTATGTCATCAAATGTCCCTTGAGGTAGGTATTTTTGAACTTCTGGTTTGGATGTGAACACCTGTTGGCTGAAATTAGCACCCATCGATCTACCGCCCTGAGAAGCATCTTTGAATAATACCCGGATAAGCACGTATCCTTATGAGAGAAGGCTGGCCAGGCGTTTTAGGTGTTTCAGTCTGGTATGAACCAATGTCATGTGATTGCTAGGAGGAGGGTTCTCTCAAACAAGTTTGGGATGATCAGACAAAGACCAGTCTCCAGAAATGGAAGGTGGTCTCCACTCTATGTGGCTCTGGCCAGGCCATATATGGAGTTTTGTTCTCAACTCAGAGGTCCTGAGGGTATAAGGAGGTCCATTGACCGCGCCCAAGAGGGAGTCTGCAATGTTCATGGGTTTGGAAGTCACTTTAAATAAGAAAGAATGTTGAGGACGTATGGAAAGTTATGTGTAAATAGTGTTAGGCATTAAGAACGTTACACGGAACAGTAACATATTGGACCTTTTTCAGGGTTAAGGAGTTAGGTGGAGAAAAAGATCAAATCAGGATAAAGAAGGATTTACGAATTCCATTTGTGGTATTCAAAGATAAAATGTGTTGTCTTGCAGTGTGGGGAGTAAAACCAGGCCATGGGGTGTGGCACAGGGTTTTCTTGACCTGGCTGAGAGCAACTTCCAGTGTGAAGTGTTTACGATTTAATGCGTTTATCCCTTCCCCTGAACCTAGAGCTGTGAAATTACATTTCAAAAAATCCTGGATTTTGGTGTTTGGTAATGAACGATTTCATTGTCAATCCAATTCGTTACTTCTTAACTTGCAAGTCTGTATTGCTTCTTATTTGCTTCAAGGTAAGTGGGTATTTTGAGGTATGAATAAAGACCCAAGAGAATTTCCTGAGAACTGTGCGGGAGACACTTTTTGTCATTCTTATTTCCTGTCCATACTCTAAGTGCCACTTACAGACCGTGAAGCCATAAGTGGTTCCAGATTCCATCAGTGGTCTATGATGAATGAAAAGGCAATTGAATCCAGATGCTTTTTCTGGTAAACAGTTCCTTTGTAGGAAAAATCAACAGAACAAGAAGGATATTCATTGATTTCCCCTTAGACACTCATTCCCATTCGAGAGAGATCTTTATGCCTCTGCACCCAGTAATTGCTCAGTCTCCATTTGTAGATTCACTATCTGTGCAAATATCACCTGTCTCATACCATCTTTTAATTACTTAATTATGATGTTTTAAATGACATAAAAATATATAGTCTAATAAAAAGTATACTGATATATAAATGAAGAGACGCTAAGACGGATAAGGTTCCTAAAGCTCCTAAATCTTTCCTCTCAGAACTACTTATTACAGTCCCGCCACATCTAGCTACAAATCATTGGTGCAGAAATGAAACATTTCATGGAGTTACACTATTTTCAAAAGCTAAGGATTCCAAGGTGATTTCTTAAATATGCACTTAGCCACATACAAACAAATTTGTATATTTATTCAAAAATGTATTTTTGCAAAAAATTTCAAGTGGCACAGAATTACTTACGTGATGATGTCAGATACTTCTACCTGATTAATCTCATCTTACTGATAGACAAACTTCACGGAAATCTATGTGCAAAGCATGTCCAGTGCTGTGAGATAAACCAAATACAATGCAGTTTCTTGGCTGCCTTCACCATTATCTGTGGAGCACAGAAGGCAGCCTCCTTTCACCCAGCACTGCTCCGTGTGTTTATAATGACAGCCCAAGTTTTAGAAGGCTAATTTCTACTCATATTCATGCTAGAACAATACCAGGTAAGAAAAGATACAGTAGTCCCCACTTATCCACATGGGATACATGCCAAGACATCCAACGGATGCCTGAAACCATGGATAGCAACAAATCCTGTGTATTCTATGTTTCTTCTTATACATATCTGTCTATGATCTAGTTTAATTTATACATAAGGCACAACAGGAGATTAACAACAATAACTCATAATAAAGTAGAACAATTATAACAACATACTGTCATAAAAGTTATGTGAGTGTGCTCTGTATCTCTCTCAATATTCCTTAATATTTTCAGATCATAGGTGCCCAGGGGTAACTGAAACCATGGAAAGTGAAACCTTGGATAAGGTGGGAGATGGTGTCAACTGTACTTGTGAAGTCCGGTAAAGACATGTACGTAAGTTATATGAAGTCTGGAGTAGTTACTGCTACTGAGCCTGCGAAAACATCGGAGTGAACATTTTACCTTTTCAGGTAACGCAACATGAGATCCTACTGATCTTATAAATCCCTAAATAAAATTTGTTCACATATATATATATACACACACACACACACATATATACATATGTGTGTATATATTTTTTAAGTTATATATATATATATATATATATATATATATATATATATATATATCACCCAGAATCTTAATTTGAACTACGTTTTTGTTTGGATTGAATATAATAGAAGTCCCACTCCATTCAGTGTAACCAAAATGTGAACACACCATGCCAGCATCCTGAGCCTCACAGAACACAGGGAATGCCTACGCCTCGCTTGCTGATCTCCACTGACTCACAATCTAGTTGTGGCCTGAGACAAACACACCGCTGATCATCTTACTGAGAACGGTGGTCACAGCCACACAGCCACATGCACTTGGAGGCACGAGGTGGGGAGTCTCCCAGACAGGCAAAGCCATGGAACTCTCACCTGGAGCAAATCAAATTTCTGAGCTTTGCTCTCGACAATCCCTGGTGATTTGCTGTCTCTCCTTTGGCCAGTTCCCTCTATGCTTCCTCAGCCCTTTATTTTCTCTGTTGACTGGGAAGAGTGTTTGCCATAAATATAGAAAGATCTCCGAGTCCTTTATATTTACAATGTGACTGTGCTGCAAAAAATAGTGCGGTTTCCTTGTCCTTGTTCACATGAAACCCTGTGTGTGACACCCGGTAGTGGGATTTGCTCCTGACGGCACAGGCAGGCCGAGCTGGAATTCCAACTTGTGTCTGCCATGCTCCCCAGCTTCTGCTGGGCCGTGTGAATTCTGCATTTCACCATGCTCAAAATAGAGCATGTTTTGCCATAGCTGCTACCAATCCTATACTTTAGTTCTGTACTTTAGAAATAGCAGGGAAATGAATAACCCCCAGCCTTTTCCAGAGAAGTAAGGTAGGACATGAATTTTAACTATCTCATTTTTAGCTCTGTTTATGACATGAATTCTGTTTCGGACTAGTTGCCTCCAATTGGATACCTAAACATTTTAAAGCCATTTGGGAGGTATGGGAACAAACAAGAAATAAGATAAAGGTGTTTTTTTTTTTAATTTTCCCTTGGGGGTCAGTCTAAAATTTTATTCAGATAATAAAAATTCCTGAGAGATGCTGAAAAAATAAAAAGCTGATTTCACTGAGAAGTGTGCGTCACAGGTTACGTAAGCGATTCCACAATCAGGGCTACTCCAGATTTCCAGTGTGCACTACAGGCTTCCAGTTAGTAGCATGCAATCCATCAAAATTAAGACAAGAGGACGGAATATTAGTCAGTGAACCACCACATATAAATTACCGCATTTGTGTGCACAGACAGGGCACACACTGGGCACGTTTTATGCTTGACGTCTTTGCCCTTTACTTACTAGGAAAAATTGGAAAGTTTATTTAAACTCATAGAATCACAGATGA
Source organism: Pan paniscus (assembly GCF_029289425.2). Taxonomy (NCBI): domain Eukaryota; kingdom Metazoa; phylum Chordata; class Mammalia; order Primates; family Hominidae; genus Pan; species Pan paniscus. Next base: position 185,915,416 of record NC_073254.2, read on the forward strand.
TAGATTTGGAAAAGACAGTAGAAGTCAACTAGTCTAACCCCTAGGGGCTCAGATTTTTTACCTATAACATGAGGTCATCAAATGCTTCCTGCTCTCTTTAGGGCCCTTTTGAGACTAAGAAGAGGATCACAGATGTGAACGCGTGTTGAGAAAATTAGGAGAGCTATGCAAGTGCAAAATTAAATTATCGCTTCTATTTTCATCATTATGATAGGCCTTCATACAGGTGGATAGCTGGATTCTCTGGAAAAGGCTAGCTGAATCAGGCTCGCCCCCATGGCTTCAGAACCTCCAAATTATTAGAGTTCCCTTTTGATATCCTCGTGGGCTTCGTCTCGTCACTTAGACTTTGAATATGCTGAGTGTAATTTTGAAGTTTCTTTTATCAGGCCTACCAGGCCCTTATAATTCTTCTAAGATAGGCTTACAAGAATAACTAATGGAAGTTTACCCAAAGTTTCTCATTTTCCCAGAAATGACTATAATCCAATGAGGTTTACTTATATGATCAGTAATAAGGTAGAAGGAAATACAGCCTGAACATCGCAGGAAGCAGTCAAGAGGTGAAACGTTTGGGAGTCGAGAGACTCCTGACCATTTATGGCAGCAGCATCGGCTTCCAGTGCATCTTCCTCACTACAGCAGAGGCAGGTTCCCTGGTCAGGGATGAGGACAGAGTCATAGTGGTGATATGGGAGGGGGGCTCGCAAGTGCTGGGTAGAGAAAGGCAGGGTCCCTGGCAAAGGCTCCACCCTCCGGCCTGTGCCCACGGACCTAGGTGAGAACTGGCATTTCTGTTTTCAGAACGATGTGGATGCCGAGGGAAATTTGGCTGAGGGTGGTCAGAGGAGAGTCCGGCTGCTGAGCAGCCTGACTCCAGGGGAAGACCACCTTCCCACTCCAGCCCCCTTCTGGCTCCCATTCATCTGCTGAGAGCCACTTCCACCACTCAATAAAACCTTGCACTCATTCTCCAAGCCCATGTGTGATCTGAATTTTCTGGTACGCTAAGGCAGAAACCTGGAATACAGAAAGCCCTCTGTCCCTGCAATAAGGCAGAGGGTCTAATTGAGCTATCACAAGCCACTGCAGATGGCAAAACAAAAAGAGTGCCCTGTAACACACACCCACTGGGGCTTTGGAAGCTGTACACACTCAACCCTAGAGGGTGCCATGGGGCCAGAGCCCAAACACGCCCCCCACAAGCTGCCCGTCTGCATGCTCCCCCTAGGGGTATGAGCAGTGGGGCACCACAGAAGCAAGCCACAACCCCATCACACACCCTGCAAGGGGGATAAGGGAACTTTTCCCGTTTCAGTGGATCATGCTTTAGCCATAGGTTCCTGCCAGTCAGCACTTCTCAGAATAGGGGAGTCCCGTGGAGTCAGAGGTGAGGAACTGGATGTACTGAACCTGACTGTCTCCTGATGCTCATTCTTCATAAAGTTGTTTTGCCTTATGTACTTATGAAAAAAATCAACCATTTCTACTTATTCCTCCCTAGCAATCTTGACCTGGAAGTCACGTTTGCCTCCCTTTCCATTATCCCCCATGCTCCTGTTTCTACCTGTAAAGACACATTCTTTCTGCCCCTAGCAAGCACAAGACGTATCCAACTTGTCCTGCCAGCTCCATGCCATCCTCAGCAAACTTTCAATGTGGCAGTTTCTTTATGTACCAGGTGAAGGAGCCTGCTGTGAGCTCTGGGGCTTTGACGGAGTCTGTCCATTTGGCGCAGTGCGGGACAGGAATGGAGTTCAATTGGCACTACCCATGTTCTCCAGAGGCCTATGCTCATTACTAAGAGAATATGGTCTTAGAAATAAAAGCTCTACTTCCACTTGATTTAATATAGACAAGAACATAATATGTTGTTTTCCTGTGCACAGGCAAGGCAGGGAAAGGCAGAGAGTCAAGGAGCTGTGTAGTTGTGTTGGAGAGAGTTAAGGGGTTTCCGGGAGCAAGAGCTGATCCCACCAGAACGTTGTTTTGTGCAACAACGTCCCAGCTCTTGGAGGAACCAAGGGAGGATCCAGCAGTTGTCTATTCTCTAAAGCAAGCAAATAAATGAATTAGAAACATTTTACAGAAATTGGAAAGTATTAATGATGGGAAAAAATATACCCAGGAAACATTAAAAAATATTTTCCTGAGGAAAAGAATTATCCTCAACATTTATATAAATAGCTTTAAAATTTTACGTTAATAAGCATAGCTGGTTTTACAAGCAAGCAAAATAAATGACTGCCCAGATGACAGAATTCAAGCTGTGTCAGCAAAACCCAATGAGAAGAGCACGGGTGCCGAGCACCGGGGGAGAGGAGAGCCACGATGCCCGCTCCCTCCAGTGGTCCACACCTCCTGACAGGCACCGCCTTCCGATGGGCCTGGGCCCGCATCCTTGTCTGTTCGTTTGTTGAGCAGGGAGAGTGTCCCATGGTTAGACCCCACCCAGCACCGAGAACCAGCTTCCTGGGGCCAAGCCGGCCCTCCCCGGCCATCTGCGGGCACTGGGAAGACAGGCCATCCTCTGCGGTTCTCCCTCGCGGGATCGAACTCGCAGTTCAGCGTCTTACCAGCCCAGTTGCCGACCACAGGAAAACAAGCACAGATCTCCCTTTGGGAAAAGTCTCCACTTCACTCGTGACCAAACTAAAGATGACAGAGAAGCTCGAATGTGTCCCAAACCAGCAAACAGGAAACAGCATAAAGGAAGATGGATGGGCCGAGCCAGGCCACCACAGAAACGCCCCCGTGTCCACCCTCCTCGCGTGGGGGGGTTCGCTGGGACCGAGCACGTGGGGATTCTCCTGCCCTGCACCCAGGCTGCTTCCTCCGCCCAGAATCTGCGCGTGGGCTGGTTCCCCACTGTGCGTTTACTCAGCTGTGATGACCACACAGGAGACCCTGCCATGGGCCCGCTGAGGGCTGGCTTCAGACAGCAGCAGCGACCACACGTGCTTAGTGACTCAGGACGGAGGCGACTCCTTGAGAAGCCACACCGTTTTCCTCCTTAGAATCACGCGTATAAAGACGGGCGCCAGATTTCCCTTCGCTTGGGGTCACGCTTCTGGCTCACAGGCTTATGTGAGAGTCCAGTGTGCAGAGTTTGTGAGACAAATCCAGCCACCATCCCCTGCACGGTGTGGAAGCTGCTGGCTGAGGGAGAGAGAGGAGGCTTTCCAGGAGCCTGGGGCTTTCCAAAAGACAAGGCTAGATGCCTGTTCCTCCTCCTTCCTCTCTCCAAACAGTGTTCTGAGGCCAGGAGGGAATCACTAAAAGAAAATCTACCCCCAAATGACATAGAGCCCAGGAGAGGCCTCAGGGAGTGCACCAGCTCACCAGTTCCTTCCCTAAGGCTGAAGCCACCAGTGCTCTCCAGAATTCAAGATGCCTATGGAAATTTGCAGGGAGTAGATAGGAGGAAGACAGCCAGGAGATCAAAAGTAATTTAAAAATGAATAAGTCATTGGCTTTCTTGTCCAATCACTTGATTCATTGCAAGAAAAAAATCCTGGTATATTTGTTTACTTAAAGAAACATAACTTGAATAATCATGTTTCCAAAGAACAATAAAGACATTTTACTTTGTCTAGCTGCTTTTCATCTTATGCTGCTGAAATAGATACAAATCTAAGGCTGCTTTGTAAGTTTGCAAAAGTGAGCATCAGGAGGAAAGGAAAAAAAGAAAAGAGTTTAAATAGTTGGTTGTGTTGTGTTTTTTTTTTTTTTATTTGTTTGTTTTTGTGTTAAGAAAGACAAGTGGGTCTTGGTCTTTAGTAGAAAACTAGAAAAAATCCAACAGTCCGAGCAATAGCCACCCACCCCCAACATACACACCCTTTTCAGACAATGTTAGAGTGATGGCATTGGGCAGCAGGCAGGAATTCTACTTGAGCACAATATTTTCTGATGTCCTACTCCCAGAAGTGAAATGTGTCTCTGACAGCCCTGCCAGAGCAGGTAGGGCCCCTAGTCATGCTGCCCTTGGGTAAACATCGGGACTCTAACTCATACAGCTGCTTTTCTGTGCACCTTCAGAGCAGCTTCTGATGCAAAACCAGAAATGTGCAAATCTTCATCATCATGCTGGAGTGAGGGCACACATTTCAATGGATTCATAACACTCAATTCTCCTCTCCCTTCAGTAGGGACATGCTGGTGCATGGCACTGATCCAATTCAAAGACTGGCTTTCCTGCTTCCATTTGGAGCTTGCCAGAAATAATACACATTTTGAAAAATGTGATGGTTTGAAGAAAAAGAATCTGTTTGCAATTCCAACTTCCCAATTATCACCATGCAAAAAACTACCACGCAAGATGGCAATATGAGAATGACTGCAAAATCATCAGAAGAATTGGGAGAGTGAAAAAGAAGGATGTCAGAATAATGACATGCTTTAGGCAAAAATGCATTTTTAAGCCATTCAAAATGTAGATAAGGTACACAAAAGTGTAGAATATTCTGATATGACACCAGGAAAGGTGGCCTCAGCTTCAGGGAGATTATGACCATACCCAAAGACACAGGCACCTGCAAATACAATTTAAACCACTTTCGGGGCCAAAAACAAGACTTGTCTTTGGGGCTTGAGATGACCTCTGACTTCTCAGTTTTTGAGACTTTGCTTTACTGCCTAATTTATATTATGTAAGAGTTATATATACACTTAATTAAAAAGAGGAAAAGTTGTCGCTCAGAATGAAATTAAGAAGAAATAGGAGGCCATGGTGGGAGGATTGCTTGAGCCCGGGAGCTCAAGACTAGCCTGGACAACATGGTGAGACCCTATCTCTACAAAATGCAACAAAAAACATTAGCCTGGAGTGGTGACATATTCCTGTGGTCCCAGCTACTTGGGAGGCTGAGGCAGGAGGATCTCTTGAGCTCAGGATGTTGAGGCTGTAATGAGCCATGATCATGCTACTGCACTCCAGCCTGGGTGACAGAGGGAGACTCCATCTCAAAAAAAAAAAAAAGATTTCCAGGAAAATTTGATTGTTTTCAGTGAAACCGAATATCAACCTTTTTCAAACGGAAAAATCCCCAAAATATGGTAGAGATTTAATTTTTTTCTGCCCAATTCTATCCTCTTACTTAAATATAGGAACAGATTAAACATTTTTTGAATAAAAATATTTGGATAAATTACTTGAAGCAATCTTCTTAGACATGGAGAGTTGGAAATCTATTTTTAAAAGGATTATATTGGGAGATACTAAGGACAGCAATGAAATAATAAATAAGCACTACCTGCTCCTACCACAGGGGGGCAGCAACCCAAAACTCACCCAATTTGGGCACTTGGATGGGTGACCCTGGGCCCCAACCACAGGTATCCACAGTTCTGGTGGATTATTGCATTAATAGGAAACATTGTATTCCTAAATCTTCTTTATAGATATTATAAAGCCATATGCTTGGGGAGGCCCACAATACTAATTAATTTGCAGGTCAGCCTTTTAAACAATTACAAAAGAGCAAGCTTTGAAAGTCCTTGTATCTATTTGCTATCAAATATTTCCTACAGTGGCTGTGGATTATTAGGCAGAAAAAAAAATCCAACCCAGATTATTTTAAAGGGAAGAACCAGACTAGCTTCAGACTTTCAGATAACATTGCAAGCTGGTAGAGAATGGAGCAATTTCTGTTGTTTTTGATTGAAAAATTATCTATGCAGCCAGCCAAGCTATCTTTTGACTGCAACGGAAAGACTTCCATATATTTCTATACATATATATCGCCAAGAAATACGTCACCTGTATATCAATCTTGAAAAAGATATACAAGAGATATCTTGGAGATATATACGTATATGAATACATATGTGTATCTATCTTGTATATCTATCTTGAAAAAGATATACAAGTGACATATTTCTTGGAGATATATATGTATATGAATATATGAAAAGATGATCCCCCCTTCAAAAAAAAAAAAGCCACTGAAAACAAAGGACTGGGTATAAAAACATGGTAGGGAGTTCTCAGACTAAGTGACGACAGAGCTAAGTGAAAATATTTCCTTCACAGTATTTCCTCTGTCGTTTCTACTGAGAGTTCAACTTATTCTACCAGGCTGAATGTAAAAGCCATGTGTTCTCTGAAATCATTCCTTATCCTCGGTTCCCGTGTCAAATAAATCACGTCCCCCATCCCAGAGCATTTTCTCTGTTATCCTGAATCATAGCATGCATACACAAATGCAAGCATATGTCCAATTTTAAAAGATGACAAGGCCGGGAGAGGTGATTCACACCTGTAATCCCAGCACTTTGGGAGTTGGAGGTGGGTGGATCACTTGAGGTCAGGAGTTCGAGACCAGCCTGGCCAACATGGTGAAACCAGGTCTCCACTAAAAATATAAAAAATTAACTGGGCATGGTAGCGCATGCCTCTAATCCCAGCTACTCAGAAGGCTGAGGCAGGGGAATCGCTTGAACCTGGGAGGTGGAGATTCCAGTGAGCCGAGATCATGCCACTACACTCCAGCCTGGGCGACAGAGTGAGATTCCACCAAAAAAAAAAAAAAAAAAAATCCGGGCCCGGTGGCTCACGCCTGTAATCCCAGCACTTTGGGAGGACGAGGTGGGTGGATCACAAGGTCAGGAGTTGAAGACCAGCCTGGCCAACATAGTGAAACCCTGTCTCAACTAAAAATACAAAAAAATTAGCCTGGCGTGGTGGTGGGCCCCTGTAATCCCAGCTACTCCGGAGGCTGAGGCAGGAGAATCGCTTGAACCAGGGAGGCGGAGGTTGCAGTGAGCCGAGATGGTGCCACTGCACTCCAGCCTGGGCGACAGTGAGACTCCGTCTCAAAAACAAAAAGCAACAATTAAAAAAATGACAGTTGTACAGAACCCACGCCCCATGCCGCGCCGCAGAACCCTGCCGCATCCCAGAGCTGCCGGAGCTCCCTGTCCCTGCGGCCTCGTGGCCCCCGGAGGGAAGCACCGTCTTGTGGCTCCTGGAGACTCGATAGAGAACATGATGGGCAAAAATGAGAGACAAGGAATCAGGAAACTCATGAGTCAAAACACACTGAGCCCTGTACGGGGGGAAAAGTGCCCTGTATGGGGAAAGTGCTATGGAAAAATGCGTGTAGGGGAGAGAAGTCGGAGCTCCAGGGGCAGGTTCAGGGCGGCCTGGGTGGAGAAGACGACAATTGAACCTGAAGGAAACGAGCAGGAGGTCCTGTGAAAGTCTGCAGAGAGAGTTCCAGGCAGAAGAGCCCAGGAGAAAGGCCCGAGCTGCCGGCACGTTGGAGGAACGAGAGGTGCATCTGCGGCTGGAGCAGAATAGACAGAGAAGAGTGAGGAAGGGGCAGCTTTCCAAGCTTGATTGATCCAGAAAATACTGCAGAGCCGTTACACATTCAACTTCTGAGTGGCCACGGGCTAGATTGTTGACACTTTCTGTACTTCTGGGTTCTTATTTGCAGGAGGGAGACATTCCATAGGGTTGCCATGAGGCCTATGAGTTGAGGTATTAAAACACTTAGACTGATGCCTAGGACTTAGTGAATGCTCCAGAAGAGTTAGTGACTGTCCTCATATTAAGTTAGGTCAGCAGAAAATTCAAGATTTTATATTACATTTTCAATTGCCAACAAGAATCAAGGTAAGAAGCAGGCAATAAAATGGCCTCTACATTTTTGGTAAAACTGCTAATAAGGATATGCCCATGTTGTTCAGTTCCCTTTTTGTGAAACTCACAAAATTAACTTTTCTAAATTTACTTTTGGCAGAGAATATTAGTGTTCTTTTATAAGAAAATTACGAATGTACCCAGCCCTGTCACTGGATGCACCACTGGATAAGCGCCCTTTCACTCAGAATGAATTAACATGTACTGTTTTCTCTTTTGCCATGACCATCAGGAAGCTGAAGAGAGAATCCTTTGCTCAGCTGAAGCGAATGCATTTAAAGCTGGCTTTCTTACGAGAACTACCTGCCTCGCCCTTTTATTGTTTCATGCTTTGTTTCAATGCTTTTCCACACAGGATTTTTATGATTTAAGCTAACTCAAAATGATAACCTGGCCGTCTTTCACCTATTTTACCACCTCTCTTTCGGGATTCTGATGGTGTAGGGAGAAGTCAGGGCTGGAAGCTGACCTGCCCTAGAGGTGGGGCAGACCCTGGGGGCAGGTGGCCCAGCCACACAGATGTGCTGACTTCTAGAATCATCAGTGAGCACCGCGTGGTCACAAATCTTTTCCTTCACCCAAGCCGTCCAAGAGTTGTGGCGGCACACAGTCGCAGCTGGGCGACTTCACGGGAGACACAGGCTAGACTGGAGCTTTACCAGTCACCACACAAAATCCAGCTCATCACATCCACCCTATTGAGTGAGCAGGCCAGTCCATCTCTAACCATGTCATTAACATGAGTGGGCTCATTGCTGAAGTTACACTCCTCACACTTTGCAAATTTCCAGATGAGGCAACTTGGATGGAACTGGGAAAGCAGAAAATGTTATTCCCTATCTGGTCCCAGCGTCACATCCAAAATCTCCCAACAGTAGCTCTGGAGTCTCCACCTGGCATATGAGCGCTGTCCCAGTTCTGACTCCAGCTCTTCCCCGTTAGGATCTCCCCAGGGCTTCTCAGCCCCATCCTGGTGAGTGGCATCTGTCCGCTGGCCACCAAGCACAGCTGGCCTCCGCAGAGCCAGGGCTCTCCTTCGCGTGCTGGTTTCTTTCGCAGCACCTGGACTGTGGCCTGGCTCTCAGGTCCCTGGTTCCTAGTGACAGTTCTCTGGGATGCCAGTTGCCTGTCTGGATGAATAACTACCACCTGCCCCGAATTCCAAAGGTTCTCATTGCCAGCGGAGCCTGCATTGTTCCAGAAACGGCGTGTGTTTACATACCCAATGCATTTCCAGTCGGCACTGTGAATCCATTCGCTTCCCAACAGCTTTCTGGCTCAGTGATCCTAGTAACCCTGTCCTCAGCCTGCGGAGAACCTCCCTAGCCATGTTCCACCCAGACCTGAGATACAACAAATAATCCAACATGGACCTATTGTATTAAAGGTATTCCCTGAAGAATATCTGCAGCAGGATTTACTTTTCTTATATATCATTTTAGATTAGAAACAGCCTACTTGTGCTGGGGCAAGGGGGAAGCCCCTTCCTATTTCCTGCTGCCCTTGTGTAAACCAGTAATTTGTGGTGTGATCCGATACTGTTTTCAGTGCTGCCACGCTTGAGCTGCCCGATCTTCATTTTCCATGAAACAGACTTTTCTACTAACAAAGTAGCTACCACAGTATGCAAAGGTGTTGTAAGGATAAATGGCAATGTCTATAAAGTGCTTGGAGTTCTCTGAATAAAAAGCACAGTAGAAGAATAGAGCATTAGCACATTATTATTCTCATAAAGGGTGGGTGGAATTGCAAAGAGAAATCATGTCAAAGATGTAAGGGAACTTAAAAGTCTGAGACTTTAAAAGGCTGGGATTATTAAAACACCCAGTTGTTTGACAGGAGAAAATTAAACTGTTCTCTTGTCTCAAAGACATAATGCCACTTTCTCATTACTTAATGCACCCCACAATCTCTTCTTCCTGCACCAAGCTTCCACTGAAGTCAGGAAAGCTCTATCTATAAAGTTATCGTATAGGGACACTGTAAAGTGACAATCTGGTCTAGGAAGAAAAAAAAAACTGGGCCTTTTGGTCAATATCAGCACCTCTAGTTATGGTTACACCTAGGATCCAAAATGCGACATCCCTACACTCAGACAATTTAAAATTTCTGCTTATAGAAATGGCATTTTGCTTCATGTGTGTGCACGATGGGGACAGGGAGCTGAGCAGCTGCCTGGAACCAGGACTCCAGAAGGGCTCCATTCCCCAGGAAAAATGAACGTAGAAGGACCCATCTGCTGGAAGAGAGAGACTGCAAAGGACCATCTCTCCTCCTGGTGTCTTGGTTAAAGAAAAAGTGTTGATAAAAACACAATCCTCACACCTAACATGGATCTGAATCCCAAACTCATACAGTATCTTCATAGTGTGAGAACCCACACTGGGTGGGCTTCGGGGAGGTGACACGCCTGGGCCACCTCCAGGAACAGAGAAGAACGTTGCCACCACCCGAGCCACACACATGCTTCTCACAGAAAAAGACGTCAGAGTAAAAATGATGAGCCAGAAGGGGAAGATACACAGGAGAGAACCTACAACAAAATGAAGGTTAGCACTCCCAGAATTTCAGAAGCTAGAACAAGCAAAACATCTATAGGTATTTTTGAAATTCTTAGAAAAGGATCCAAAACCATAATTTAAAAAAACTTTTGAAGAAAAGAACAGGCAGATGTGAAAAAGAACCAAATAACAGTTTCTAGAAATAAAAATACAGTTACTAAAAATGAAGAATGAAGCAAACAACATATTGGATAAAATTAATGAGAGAGAATTAGTGAATGGGAAGGTGGGACTGAGGCGTCCCCAGAGTGTGGCCTTAGGGTAAGGAGCTAGAAAATACCAAAGTTAAGAGATGTGGGTACAGAAGGAGAACCTCCATCATATTCTTAATGGGAATACCAGAAGGAGAAAATAAGGAGAATGACAGAGATGATGTTTTCACGGAGCCAGTAACAGATAATTTTAAATATTGTTGAAAGATAAGAACGCTTAAACTGGTAAAACATAAAAGGTGTAAACAGTATTAATGTGTTCAGTCGGATTCTGTATTAGGATTATCCACAGAAACAGAACCAATAAGAAAGTAGATAGATAGATAGATAGATAGATAGATAGATAGATAGATAGTAGGTAGATAGGTAGGTAGATAGGTAGGTAGTTAGGTAGGTAGATAGATAATAGGGAGGTAGACAGGTAGGTAGATAGGTAGGTAGTTAGGTAGGTAGATAGATAATAGGGAGGTAGACAGGTAGGTAGATAGGTAGGTTTGTAGGTAGGTAGATAGGTAGGCAGGTTGGTAGGTAGGTAGGTAGGTTGGTAGATAAATAGGTAGGTAGGTAGGTGGATCAATAGGGAGATGATAGATCAGTTGGTAGGTAGGTAGGCAGGTAGTTAGGTTGGTAGATGGGTAGATAGACAGGTGGGTGGGTAGGTAGGTAGGAAGATAGGTAGATAGTAGGTCAGTTGGTAGGTAAGTAGATAGGTAGGTTGGTAGATAGGTTGGTAGGTAGGTAGGTTGGTAGGTAGGTAGGTTGGTAGATAAATGGGTAGGTAGATAGGTGGGTGGGTAGGTAGGTAGGTAGGAAGATAGGTCAGTTGGTAGGTACATAGGTAGATAGGTAGGTAGGTTGGTAGATATATAGGTAGGTAGGTAGGTAGGTAGATAGGTAGGTGGGTAGGTAAGTAGGAAGATAGGTAGATGAAGGTATTTATTATGAGGAATTGGCTCATCTGATTATGGAGGGTGGCAAGTTCAAGATCTATAGAAATGATGTCCCTGTTTGAGTCTGAGGGCTGGGAGCTGCTGTAGACCCAGGAAAAGCCAATGTCCAAGTTCAAAGGCCATCAGGTGGGGGAACTCTCTCTCACCTGGGGGATGGTCATTTTTTTGTTCTGTTCAGGCCTTCATCTGATTGGATGAGGCCCATGCACATGGAGGGCAATCTGCCGTACTCATTCTATTTAAATATCTTCCAAAATCACCCTCACAGAAACATGCAGACTTATGTGGAACCAAATATCTGGGCATCTCCTGCCCTGGCCCAGTCAATTTGACACATAAAATTAACTGTCACAGATTCCTTATTTGTGAAATTATGAATCATCGAAGACAAAGAGAAAATTTAAAAATCACCAGAGAAGAAAGATTATTTGAATCTGGGCCTACAGAGAGTCTTCACCAATCAGAATAATATCTTCAAAGTTGTGAGGAAAAATAAGCATTAACATAGACTTTTTTACGCCATTATTCAGGAGTAATGGCAAAATAATGAATATTACAGTAAGGACAAGGGCTAAGAGAGTTTATAGTTCCTAAATCATAGTTGCAGGATGTTCTTTAGTTACATAGAAGGCACTCTCAGAAAGAAGTAGGTGGCAAAAGTAACGGCTGCAAACATATGAGTAAATCTAAAGAAACTGTAAAAAGGGAACATTATGACATCAGTATGATGGCAGAATAGGAGTCTCTAGTCCCCTCATAGATACATCCATTTGAACAACCATCCACATGCAAAAATGGCTTCATAATTGCTAAGGAATCCAGGTGAGAAATATGTGCTTCTGTAGAGCACAGAAGTAGAGATGCATTAAAGAGGGTAGGAAGGACAGTTTCACATGATGTCTCCCAAGCTCAGTGTCAAGAAAGATACTCCTCCTGGGGGAAGGAGAGTGAAGTGAGCACCAACTTCAATGTGGACCCCAGCGCCAGGCTCATGCCACTGGACCCTCGTGCAAGGCTGGCCTCCCAAGCTCCAGCCCCAGGCTCTTTGACCAATGGATCAAAGAAGAAATCAAAAGGAAAATTTTAAAAATCTTAAGACAAAAATGGCAACACAACATACCTAACTTATGGGACTCAGCAAGAGCATTCCTAAGAGGGAAGTTACCATGATAAATGCCTATGTTAAGGAAAAAGAAATACTTCAGATAAATAACCTCAACCTCACTTCACACTTCAAGGAACTAAAAAAGAACAAACTAAGCCCAAAGTTAGCAGATGGAAGGAAATAATAAAGATCAGAGCAGAAATAAATGACACTGAGACTAGAAAAGCAATAGAAAAGATCAATGGATCTAAGAGTTAGCTTTTGAAAAGTTAAGCAAAATTGACAAACGTTTAGTTGACTAACAAAAAAGAGCACACTCAAATAAGCAAAATTATAAATGAAAGAGGAGACACTACATCCGATACTACAGAACTACAAAGGATCGTAAAAACTACTATTAAAATTATATGTCAATAAATGGCATAACCTGAAACAATAGATAAGTTTCTAGAAACATACCACTTGTCAAGGCTGAATCATGAAGAAATAGAAAATCTGAAAAGATCAGTGAGTAAGGAGATACAATCAGTAATCAAAAGTCTCCCAACCAAGAAAAGCCCAGGACCTTATGGCTTCATGGTAGAGTTCTATCAAACATTTAAAGAATTAATGCCAAGCCTTCTCAAACTTTTCTGAAGAAGCAAAGATGAAGGAACACTTCCAAACTCATTTTATGAAGCCAACATTACTTTAATACCAAAGTCAGACAAGGATACTACAAGAAAAGAAAATTTCAGGCCAATATCCCCAATGAACATATGTGCAAAAATCCTTGACAAGATACTAGGAAACCAAAATTAGTAGCACATTAAGAGGATTATTCACCATGATCAAGTGGGATTCACTCCAGGAATGCAATGAATTTCCAAGGAATTCAACATGTGCAAATCCATAAAGGTGATATACTACATTAACAGAATGAAAGAAAAAAATATATGGTCATCTCAGTAGATGCAAAAAAGCATTTGACAAAATCCAACATCAGCAAATTCAACATGAAAACAATCTTCATGATAAAAGCTCTCAACAAGGTGGTATAGAAGAAATGTACCTCAACAAAATAAACCCACAGCTAACATCACACTTAGTGGTGAAAAGCAGAAAGATTTTCCTCTAAGATCACGAACAAGACAAGGATGCCCACTCTTGCCACTTCTATTCAATACAGTACTAGAAGTCCTAGCCAGAGCAATTATGCAAGAAAAAGGAATACAAGGCATGCAAATTGAACAAGAAGAAGTAAAATTGTCTCTTTCTACAGATGACTTGATTTTTTATAAAGAAAACCCTAAAGACTATACAAATAAGACATTTAGAGCTAATAAACAGCTTCAGTAAAGTAGCAGATACAAAATCACCTAAAAAAATCAGTCCCATTTCTTTTTTCTATTTTTTAATTTATTTTATTTTTTTATTATTATACTTCAAGTTTTAGGGTACATGTGCACATTGTGCAGGTTAGTTACATACGTATACATGTGCCATGCTGGTGCGCTGCACCCATTAACTCGTCATTTAGCATTAGGTATATCTCCTAATGCTATCCCTCCCCCCTCCCCCCACCCCACAACAGTCCCCAGAGTGTGATGTTCCCCTTCCTGTGTCCGTGTGTTCTCATTGTTGAATTCCCACCTATGAGTCAGAACATGCAGTGTTTGGTTTTTTGTCCTTGCAATAGTTTGCTGAGAACGATGATTTCCAATTTCATCCACGTCCCTACAAAGGACATGAACTCATCATTTTTTATGGCTGCATAGTATTCCATGGTGTATATGTGCCACATTTTCTTAATCCAGTCTATCATTGTTGGACATTTGGGTTGGTTCCAAGTCTTTGCTATTGTGAATAATGCCGCAGTAAACATACGTGTGCATGTGTCTTTATAGCAGCATGATTTATAGTCCTTTGGGTATATACCCAGTAATGGGATGGCTGGGTCAAATGGTATTTCTAGTTCTAGATCCCTGAGGAATCGCCACACTGACTTCCACAATGGTTGAACTAGTTTACAGTCCCACTAACAGTGTAAAAGTGTTCCTATTTCTCCACATCCTCTCCAGCACCTGTTGTTTCCTGACTTTTTAATGATTGCCATTCTAACTGGTGTGAGATGATATCTCATTGTGGTTTTGATTTGCATTTCTCTGATGGCCGGTGATGGTGAGCATTTTTTCATGTGTTTTTTGGCTGCATAAATGTCTTCTTTTGAGAAGTGTCTGTTCATGTCCTTCGCCCACTACACACTAACAACAAACCACCAAAAGAGAAATTTAAAAAACAATTTCATTTACAATTGCATAAAAATATTCAGAAATATATTTAACCAGGGAGGTGAAAAATCTATGCAATGAAAACTACAGAACATTGATAAAAGAAATGGGAGAGGATACAAATAAATGGAAAGATATCCTGTCTTCATAGACTGGAAGAATTAATGTTAAAATATCCATATTACTCAAAGCTATCTACAGATTCAATGAAATCTTATGAAAATTCCAATGGCATTTTCCACAGAAATAGAACAAAAAATCCTAAAATTCATATGGAATCACAGGACCCTGGATAGTCAAAGCAACCTTGATCAAGAAGAACAAAGCTGGAGGCACCATGCTACCTAATTTCAAAGTATTCTACAAAACTATAGTAATCAACAAAAGTATGGTACTGGCATAAAAACAGGCATATAAACCAATGGAACAGAGTAGAGAGCCCAGAAATAAATCCAGCCTTTTAAAATTAGTTGGTCTTCCACAAAGGTGCCAAGAACATACAACGGGAGAACGGACAGTGTCTTCAATAAATGGTGTCAGGAAAGCTGGATATTCACAGCCAAAAGAATGAAATTGGACCATTGCCTCACACCATATACAAAAATCAACTCAAACTAGAGGAAAGACTTAAATGTAAGATCTGAAGCTGTGAAAATGCTAGAAGAAAACAGAGAAAAAGCTTTTGAAATTGGTCTGGGCTATGATTTTTTTTTCATATGACCCCAAAATCACAGGCAACAAAACAAAAAAAAGTAAACAAATGGGATTACATCAAACAAAAAAACCTCTGTGTAGCAAAGGAAGCAATCTATGGAATGGGTGAAAATAATTGCAAACCATACATCCTATAAGGGGTTAATATCCACAATAGGTAAGGAACTCAGCTAAATGGCAAGAAAACACATAACCTGCTTAAAAATAGGCAAAGAA
This sequence comes from Pan paniscus, assembly GCF_029289425.2. NCBI lineage: Eukaryota > Metazoa > Chordata > Mammalia > Primates > Hominidae > Pan > Pan paniscus. The sequence goes on from NC_073254.2 coordinate 185,931,092, forward strand.
TCTGAATAGACATTTCTCAGAAGACATACAATGGCCAGCAGTGTATGAAATAATGCTCAACATCTCTAATCATCAGGGAAATGCAAAGCTAAACTACAATGAGATATCATCCCACCCATTAATGGTTATTTATAAAAGACAAAAATTAGCAAGTATTGGCAAGGATGTGGGAAAAGGGAACCCCTGTCTGCTACTGGTGGGAATGTATATTGGTACAGCCACTATGAAAAACAATATGGAAGTTACTCAAAGGACTAAAAATGGAATTACCATATGACCTGGCAATTCTACTGTTGGGTATACAAATCTGAAGGACATAAAATCAGCACCTTGAAGAGATATCTGCACTCCTATTGCCCACTGTAGCAGAAGTCACAGTAGCTGTCATATGAAATGAACCTAAGTGTCAACAGACAGATGAATGGGTAAAGAAAATGTGACATATATTCACATATATGTATGTACATACACATATACAATGGAATACATATATATATATATATATATATAGAGAGAGAGAGAGAGAGAGAGAGAGAGAGAGAGAGATGGAGTTTCACTCTGTCGCCCAGGCTGGAGTGCAGTGGTGCGATCTCAGCTCACTGCAACCTCCGTCCCCCGGGTTCAAGCAATTCTCCTGCCTCAGCCTCCTGAGTAGCTGGGACTACAGGTGTGTGCCACCACGTGCTCGGCTAATTTTTTTGTATTTTTAGTACAGACGGGTTTTCACTGTGTTAGCCAGGATAATCTCCATCTCCTGACCTCGTGATCCACCTGCCTCGCCCTCCCAAAGTGCTGGGATTACAAGTGTGAGCCACCGCTCCTGGCCTGTGTGATGGAATATTATTCAGCCTTAAAAAAGAAGGAAATCCTGTCATTTGTGACAACATGGTGAACCTGGAGGATATTATGAACGTGAAATAAGCTGGGCATCGAAAGACAAATACTGCATGACCTCACTTACACGTAGAATCTTAAAAAGTCAATCTCATAGAAGCAGAGATTGTAGAATCTTAAAAAGTCAGTCTCACGGAAGTAGAGAGTAGAACGGGGATTGCTAGGGGCTGGAGGAAAAGAAGACGGGGAGATGTTGGTCAAAGCACACAGAGTTTCAGTCATGTTGGCTGAATTTTTGTTTTAACGAAACAACAATAATTGTAGTAATAATTACAATAATTATAATAATATCAATAATACCAATAATTATTGGTATTACTATTAATGGAAATTTCTGGAGATCTGATGTACGGTGTGGTGACTATAGTTAATAATACTGTCTTGTATACTTGAAATTTGCTAAGAGATTAAGTAGATCTTAAATGTTCTCACCACATACCTACAAAAAGGTAACTATATGAGGCACTGGATGTGTTTGTTAATAAGCTTGACTGCGGTAATAATTTCACAGTATGTACGTATACCAAAACATTATTTTGTACATCTTAAATATATACAAACTTTATTAATTATGCCTCATAATTGACAGAAAATAAAGAAACTGGATATATGTACGTTTGAAAAATAATTGCCTGAAAAAAATTTATTAATCCACTTTTATTGGTCTTATTATTATTACAATTATGTTTCCTTGGTTAAAATAAAAATATGGTAGCATTCCACATTTATTAGATGGATCAAAATTTTAAAGTCCGACAAGTCAAATGTTGACAAAGATCTGGATCATCCAAAATTGTTGGCAGAAGTTTAAATTATACAATTAATCTCAAGAGTGATTTGACTATTAGTAGTAAAGTTGAATATGAGCATACCCATCTGTCCGACGTTCTACTCCATGAATGATGTTTTTTAAAAAGCATGTCATTTTACAGCATTTAAAAATATGCACAGCATACTATATATTATACAGGGATATATACGTATATAGTAAATCTTAAAATATGCATGCCAATGAAAACTACTAAATTCAGACTAGTGGCTCTTATTGAGAGGGAGAGAAAGAAATGAGATTGATTGTGGGCAAATAGCAAGGTTTATCCATGTCTTTAATGATTTACTTTATGAAAAAAATCTGCAAAGCATGACCTAAATTTACAAGATCACAAACAATAGGCAAAGGAATTTTCCCTAAAAATTGTATTTCAATTTTTCTGAAATCTCATTTGCAAAGATGACATATTGAGACAGTAAAATGCATAATGCAATTAGATGTTGGCAGCTAGGTGTGAAAGAACAGCAGGATTTAAATTAAGCCACATGTGTTTTGGTACAGGTCATGACAATCATCACAGTCACTGCTGTTTATCAAATGCGTAAGTACTCTATATGCATCATCTCATTTAATTATCACACCTACCTTACGGGTGTCATTTATTTCAGTTTTAGGGAAGGTAAAACTGAGGCTCAGAGAATTATGTGACAAAGCCTAAATTAAACTAGTCTGTGCGCCTTCAAAATCTGTACTGACTTCTGAGTGCCACTGTGCCTCCTCCTAAGTCAGAATTGAAATCGGCCCCCTTGCAGCCCTAACGCAATAGTTAACATCTATCAAGTGCTCTCGCTGTTTCCCATCCTTTGCATATGTAATGTTTCTTAATCATTACACAGGCAATCGTACAAATGGGGCACTGCTATGTACCCCATTTCATGACTGAAGAATGAAGCTCAAAGCTGAGCAAAGTATCCATGAGTGGAGGAGTCATCCCGAGTCCCACCCAGGACATCTGATGCCAAACCCCCACTGCCCCATTACTGAAGGCTCTAACTCATCAAGAAGAGACCTCACACAGAGACAGCAGCATGGCAGGTGGGCTCGGGTCACTGACTATATTTTTAAACAACCTCATGAGAAATGGAATCGAGTGTGTATCTAATGAGGATGACTTCAGCAGATGCGACTTAAATCTCTGGTCACTGGCTTGCAATCAGGTGAGCACGACAGTTCTCAGGGAAGGTCCTGTCCTGTAGATAAGTGGTCCCAGCTACCCTGCATCCATCCATCCATCACTGCCTGAGCCTCTCAGCTGTGCTCTTCCACCCCCTACGTCCCACTGCTGAGGGAGGGGTTCATTTTCCCAGATCCACACAGAAAACAGAGACTGCACGCAACACTGCCCGCTTGCGTTGTCCATGGGTGAATTAAGTGATTTGCTCTGAGCACCCAGCACTTGCAGCACTTGCTCAACTGATGCTCCTCCTGATGAGCCTGGTCTTTTCATAGGAAAAAGAAAAAGCATTGGCGCCTGCAGATTGTCTCAGAGCCTGGTGGTTGGCTCTTCCCAGGCAAGAGTGGCCTGTAGCACCCCTACCCTGCCCTGTGTCTTAGCTGGCATTCGTCGCTAGTGGAATCACTCATTCATTTCATAAGTATTGATCGTGTACCTACTACGTGCTAATTACTATCCTAGGCCTTAGGGAGGAAGTCCCTCGTATTCCAGTGGAATTATTACATAAATGTTCCCAGATATGCCACTTTTTAAAACCTTTCCATTTGGGAAAAATTTTAGATGTACAGAAGAGTTGCAAAAATCGTGCTTAGTGTTCCCATATGCCCATCACCTTCTTTCCTCTACTGTTAACATCCTACGCAACCGTGGTACATTTATCATAATTCAGAAATTAACATTTGTACAGTACTAATAACTGAACTAGTCTTTATTTGGACGTCACTGTTTTTTAATGTTGAAAAACTTTGTTGAAAGCAGTTCTTAGGCATGCCTTCATCACACAAAGGCTGCCTTCATTTGCATCTCCGTCTGTAGAATCACTGAATGATAGCACTTAGAAGAAATCTGAGTCATCATCTTACTTGGTGTTTGGGCCTCAGTTTCTCAATCCATAAAATGGATCAACATAGTTATATATGTAGCACAAAGACATATACACAGCAGACCCTAGATTGTCTATCAGTTTCCCCCTCTTCCTCTGACAGATAACACAGTGAGTGATTCACATCCTGACATAGATTCATGTACTGCATTAGCATCAACCACAAAGCTAATGAAGTGAAGACAGGAGTCAAAGCGACATGTTCCGACTCCCTATCTATTCTACAATGAGAATGTTAGTAAGTGGTACTATCTTCGTTTTGTAGATTAAAAGACAGAGACTCCATGTGATCACACCACCTTTATTTTTACTTAAATGAATATCCCATATAGGACACGGACAGATGGAACAAGCTAGACTGCCTGTGTTTATCCGCACACAGGCCAGCGGATGTGTGAGGGGTAGGTACTTAAGCGGAGAGTGACTGTGACTTCGGAGAATGATTGATCACTTCCCCCTAATGCCTCTTTTGTAAAATTGGGAGTTACAGGTCATCTATTTAAAAGGAATATTTTTTACAACCATTTAAAAATTTTGCTGCGAAAATGGCAGAAATAACTTAAGATGCTAGATTAATTACATATTTCTGAAACAATTTATTCATTTTTATAAGGACAATTGTCTACAGAAAAAAGAAATTCTAAATTTGTCTACTTTTTATGGAGCCAACACCTTAAAACAGATAAGGCATAAAAACTTGCATTTTCAACTCTATAATAAATAAGAACACGTAGTAAAGACTGTGCCAGTTTACACATTTTTGTATATGTGTGCATAATTTCCTTATTTTAATTTTAGTCTTGCTAGTATTTCACTGAGTTGACACACCATTATTTGCATTATACCTTTCATGTTTAATTCTAAATCGTTTTGAAGTTTGTATTATTGGTGATATAAATAATACTGATATTAATATCTCCTTGAGATAAGTGGCTTATACACATTTATAAAAAGCCCAGAGAACTAATTTTTTTTCCGTAAATTTGAAGGAAAATTTAATTTTTCTTCTTAAGTTTGAACTGAAAATTCACTGGGGAGTCATTATCTTGTTTATGGTGAACACTCATGTATTCCACAGAAGTACTGTTTTGACGTGTTTGACTGCAAAGTGCTGACTCAGTCCCCTGGGGTGTTATGTGACGTAGAGTAGACATACCATATCTCCTTTAAAACATTTTATTTTTTAATCCTGAACTCTGAAACATATCCAGCCCAGGGTTTTGAATATGGGATTATGAACCAGTACTGCTTAAAAAAAAAAATTCTGAGTTACTTATGTTTGATAAGCTTCCAGTAGTGAGATTCCTGGCCTAAAGGGCACACATGTTTTTATTTAAAAGTATTCACTTGATTTATAATACCATTAGTCATTTTTCAGGATGTGTATTTCCTTGCAACCTCTCCAGCGCTCAGTTTCATTTTCAAAATAATGTCTGTTAGTTTTAACAGGATTCAAATAATAGCCGTTGGTATTTTAATTTGCTTTTACTTAGATACTAGCAAATTCAAGCATTTTTACAAATTATGGCTTTAAGAAAATAATTTCCTGACATCTGGGGCTCAGAGCTGTGGAAACCTCACATCACAGCTGCTTTATGTGATGTGTCTGGAATTTCTTCACTCATGTACCCACCATCTTTAGTTATTGTTAGCTACTTGTATTATCCGCCATATATATTGCCCCTTGCCCCTCACACTTATCACAAATATTTATCCAGGATGTTTTCTAACCTTTAGTTGTATTTTAGTTGTATTGGTTTTCATGGTACAAAAGTCAGGTCTTTTAGCTTTTACTTAATAAGCCCTTAAACAGCTCTGATTATTAGAAAACTATCAGTTCTGATACTTAACTAATATCCTTTCAGAATGAATTAAAAATAATATCTTTACCATCGACTTGACTGAAAAAAGCTAAATAAATTCATGACCCAGTTTGATTAGAAAACTCATTTCATTTTCAGTAAACCACTGGTTTATCATTAAATGTTTTATTTATAATATAAAACTTAGTCAGATAATGTCAAAACTCAAACTTGGCTTATTAACTACAACTGATCTTGATGGTTCCTTTCTCTGTTCCTTTTTTAAAGGTTTTCACAACTCTGAGGTTTTGTCTTATGACATGCAATCCTCATAAGGACATGTACTTCTAAATTTGCAAAATATTACCAAGTTTTGTTTCGATATATGTTCGTATGTTGTAAAAATGTTAAAACATGCAAGAGAATGATAAACACCAAAAGAGAGGCAGGGTTACTCCTGGTGCAGAAGGATAGTGGTAAGATGAGGCAGGAATACACGATCGGGGTGTGTGTCATTCTTGAATGTTTTGCTCCTTTTTTATATCTTAAGCTGGATGGCAGCTACAAGGACATTTGTTATACTATTCTTTGTATATTTCTGTATGTCTGAAATAATTAGCCATGCACTTATGATGCTGACATACGTGAATGGATACACATATGTGTGCATTTTGTTGGGCCCTGCCACAAGCATCCCAGGAGCTAGAGAAAGGAATGACCTGAAAGGTACAAACACAGCTGTGTCCTTGAAGCTTTTCTAGCTCAGTAAATGAGAAAACATTTATGATGACCAAAGAGATATAAATAGCACCGAAAAAACACCAGAAACAATTCGTTCATTTTTATAAGTACTATCATACTGACCCACTGGATGTGGGTCAAGCTTGGAGCTGGTGTTGACATTTGCATGGGGTACATTTATTGACTCTTTCAAGATTCTATCAAAGATTATTTTGTGCCAGGTATTGCACAGAATCCTGGGAATAGCATTGAACAAGCTGGTCAAAGTCTCTGCCACCACGGTTCACATTCTTACATCAACAACAATTCACACAGGCCAGCCATGAAGCAGCTTTCTCCCGCAAACAACGCGGCAGGAGGGCTTTTCCCAGAGAAACAAATACCCATTCAGTAGTGAGGGTGTGTCCCGAGTGCCAGACCCCGAGACACAGCGGTGAACACAGGCGTTCCATTCATGGTCCCTGGGTGCTTCTGTGCACGCGCAGGGAAGAGCAGAACAGGCAAGAAGAGCAGAGGGCCTCAGAGTAGCCATGGATGCCAAGGGCAGGCAAGTCACCAGGCTGACTCCTGGGTCAGTGGAACACTTCCATTTTGCCTATGGCAGATGGAAGAAGATTTAGGAGCTCGGCAAATTATCCATATATTTGATTGCCATCTTTCAAAATACGGATATATATATAGAACTAATGAGTTATAGAAAATTGCAAGTTTTTGACATACCTGTAACACTATGAACTCTTGGAAAACCCACATGATTTTGGGATATTAATATATCACTGGTGATAATTTTCCTTTCAAAAGTGCTTCTTAAAAAATACAGTGGTTTTAAATAAATGTTAAATGCAAAAAGTTTTCTTACCTGATTATATATCTTGCTTTAGATGTTTTATATTCTTTTTTTCTGATGAGACTATGCTATATCTTAGTTCAATAAAACTTGGAAGATTTGTAACAAAAGTTTAAAGCAGAAAAAGAAAAGTCCAAAACTACAACCAGAGAAAGTGGTTGACACTTTTACATATTTCCTTATCATCTTTTGTTTTAAAATAAATATTTTTTTAAAATTTGAATTATTTTTATGTAATTAAATCAATCTCAAAAATTAAAATGTTTTAAATGAATATGATTTTTAAGTTGTAGAGATACATAGGCTTCCAAGTGAAGATGTCAGGCTACACACAGAGATTAGCCTCCACCGGCTCACAAGGTTTGTAAACACTGGTATGGGGCACACTCCATGTTAAGTAGTGTTCAAAATGTCTTGCTCACATTGACTCAATCTTCACAATGATACTGTGAATTAGACACTGTTATTATCCCCATTTTATAGATGAAGAAAATGAGATAACATCACATTGCTAGTTCGTTAGTGGAGGAGCTGATATTTGAACTCAGGACTCAGGCAATTTGGCTGAAGTCTGTGCTGAAAATGATCAAGTTTTTTTTTTTAATGGAATGTGTGAATAAATCCACAGCATCAAAGAGAAAGAAAAGGGAGCCATCTGCACCTGAAGGCAGAAAGAAAATGAGCCAGTAGGTGGGTAGAACCCCAGAGGATGTGGCCGCCTGGCATGGGAGAATGTTCTGCAGCATGCTGGGCAGCTGGGCAGGACCTGGTGAAGGTCCAGGCAGAAGCCCACAGGCAGACGGAGGGAAGGAGGAGGGGGTTTGATTCAAAGTTTAGCAACTGCTGCCTAGGTTGGCTCCTTGCTTGTTTCTCTTCTGATCTCTCCATCCCAATAAGAACAGAGCTCATGGGGCTCAGCATTTTCCGTGGCAGAAAGGTGGAGGACATTTCTCTAAAGAAGTTAAACTGTGGCAGGGACCTTCCAGACTATTGTTGCCACAGCCAATAGCCCCAATTGGTGCTCACTGACCCTCGGGGTAAGAGCTTATTGGAGAAGTCCTACACGATCCACCACCTTCTAGGGAACATGCCTGCTCACAGGAGAGACCTGGCAGAGAAACAGACTTACAAACCAGGGTAGAGAACCCATGTCAGACAGCCCAGAAAAAAAATGCTGAGTCTTCTTTCTTAAATACGAATGTTTTGGTCCCCAAAATCTATTAGCATTTCATTGTCAATTCCTTTTTGATTATTTATGTTGTTTAGGTACTTGGAGTGCAGAAGAAGTGTTAAGAGATGGCTCTTTCCCAGAATATAAATACAAACAACCTGTAGAAAGTATGAAGTGCCAATTTACCTAAGGCTTTAGGAAGGAGGAAGAGTTTCAGTCTGGGTACTGTGCTTTTACTTCGTTGTGTGGTTTCCAGCAGCATCACATAAATGCACAAGCGCACTCTCTGTAGCTTGGAATTGTAAAGGTTGCATTTTCCCCCTTTCAAATATTTTCCTGCCAACGTACTTCAGAATCCCTGGTTCTGCTAACACTACTGTTATTTTAATGTCAAGGACATGATAGAAATATTTATGTTTTATTCTCTGTGCCAAAGGAAGTAGTTAAATATGTGGGCTGTAGAAGCAAACTGTTCACAGTAACACAGCTCCCAGCAGTTCCACAAAGGCAAGGATGAGGGGCGGTCATCTGGAAAGGTGAGCACAAGCCTCACAGCATAAAATCAGGTGAACAGAAATGCACACAGTGCGTGAAGTTTCAAGGCACTTAGTGTTCAAATCAATGCCAAATTTTAGAAAGAAGTTTGTGTGTGTGTGTGTGTGTGTGTGTGTGATTTCACTCTCCAGTGAAGAGACACCATAAACAGCAACTAGAATTATATGAACCTGTGGGACCATCTGGAGACCACAGGGTTGAATTTCTAATGTATGCCACTGCCGCTGTGCAATTTGAGCAAGTTAACCCGTTTCAGGTTCCTTATATGTAAAATGAGGATAATAATGATATCAACCTTGTCAAATTGCTACTAATTTAATATTCTAATCTCTCATCTCTTTTAGAGTAGAGGATTACATAGAATTAATGCATGTTAATCAGTTAATCACATAAAGAGAGATTTTGGCACATACAAAGTACTTAAATAAAGACATAGCTATCACCATCATCAACACCATTAACACTATCACAATCACCACCATCACCATCATCACCATCACCATCATCACCATCACCAATACCACCATCACTACCATCACTACCATCACCATCACCACCACCATTATCACCATCACCATCATCACCATCACCACCATCAACAACACCATCATCACCATGACCACCATCATCACCATCATCACCATTGCCACCATCATCACCACCACCATTATTACCATCACCATCATCACCATCACCACCATCCCCATCACCACCATCACATCACCATCATCAACACCATCAACACCACCATCCCATCACCACCATCACATCACCATCATCAACACCATCACCACCATCACATCACCATCAACAACACCATCAACACCATCACCATCACCACCATCATCACCACCACCATTATTACCATCACTGTCATCACCATCACCATCATCACCATCACCATCATATCACCATCACCACCATCACATCACCATCATCACCATTACCACCATCATCACCATTACCATCATCACCATCACCATCATCACTATCACCATCATCACCATCACCAATACCACCATCACCACCACCATTATCACCATCACCATCATCACCATCACCACCACCATCATCACCATTACCATCATCACCATCACCATCATCACCATCACCACCATCACCATCACCACCATCACATCACCATCATCAACAACACCATCAACACCATCATCACCATCACCACCATCATCACCATTACCACCATCATCTATGACCTATTTCTACAATAAAGTTAGTAATGAACAATAAATCCAAAGTAGGTAACTCTAAATGCTCCTAAAATATTGGTGAGACCTCAGATATTTTTCTGTTGGATGCACCTTTTAATGCACCTCCATATTGACACACTTACAGATTAATTCTGGCTACCCCCAATCTAATTTTTTAAACTTTTATTGGTATATGAAAAACTATTTCATCTTCTAAATTCCTGCTTTTTAATATTTATCATTTCTGATACTAAATAGGCAAATTAAAATACCAGCTATTGATTCTGAAATGCCTCAAGTTTCCAAATCAAATTCTGTCTTATTCTTTCCTTAGCATTTATTAGCCACTCACAGTTCTTGAGTTTACATGGAGTAACTTTTCTCTCACATAACTTTTGTGACAAGGAAATAGACAATGCACCTCATGGATTGTGTTAGGTGAAGAATCTCAGATGTGGAGTTACTGTTTTGATACTTCCTGGTCCTCACTCACCGATTTAAGCTTCTCCGGGGGCAGTTGAACAGGGGGCATGTGAGGCCTGCTGATATGAGGTGGGTATTGAAGACTCAGGAAGGTGTGGAGAGTGGTGAGGAGATGGGCACAGGGCAGAAGTGGAGAAGCGAGCAAGGCTTTGTTTGACTGGAGTGCAAAATGCAGACAGAGAAAGGAGTGAAGGGTGGGAGTCCTAGTTCACCCAGAGACCAGTGAATGGACTTGAACTATTTAGGAAGAATTAGCTGAGTTTCATAGGAAAATCAAAGGGATTCCAAACAAAGGGGTCAGACATTGACAACTGAAAAGTGGAAAAGGATCCAGTCCTGGGAATCTCCATGGGCTCTCTCAAAAGTGCCAGCTCAGGGAGCAGGAGGCTGGGCTTCAGTTCCTGGGTACCTGGCCCCCTGGCTGCTGGTAAGGCCAGGCCAGCTGGGCTGCCCAGCACCCCCAGGATCTCCCACCTGAGACAAGCACATTGACACTGAGCCTGGACCTCAGACTTGTCAAGGGCGAATTTGTTTCCCCACCTGGAGAGTAAGGTGATTTCAATCGCCTCGTGAGTTCCACAGAGACCACAGGAGTTTTTAATGGGGCCCACAGGAAGTACAAAGCACAGCCTGCACATTTTCTTCAACTTCTGAGTGGAGTTCTTTGACTGTCATGAGGCGTTTTCCTTTTCTGATGCAGGTACTTTTTGTCTCTGTTTCTGTTGGCCAGTTCCATTTCAGACTCAATCTTTTGACTCACCTCTGAGATTCAAATTTTCCCACAGTTCCCCTAAGTCTGACCTGCACAGAACGTGGTGTGAGGAGCATGGAGAAACAGAGGCACTGGCCTGCAGGGCCTCCTGCAGTGCCTGTGCTCAGGACACACAGCATGTCTGTTATTGTGTCCTAAGTTGTTGTTGGCAGGAGCGGGATGCTGAGATGACCCACCTTCAGGTGTAACAGCAGGAAAATATGACCCCTAGTGTGCCTTCACCAAGCCTTGTAGGGGTTCAAAGAAGAACACAGCAGGAGCTCAGGGGCAGGCATGAGCTGTGCTGTCTGCTGGGGGAGAGAAGAAGGGAGCCATGGCCTCAGTGGGTGCTGTCTTCACCTGCAGGTGCATTAGACGCTCACTGACGTCACATTTCACAGGCAACCCAGAGTCACCACATACCAAGCACCTTTCCCACTGGCCTTCGGTGTTTTCTGCAGGCCCAGTTATACTTTGGCCCTTGGATTCTGTGAGGCACCCCTACATCTTCATAAAACCTTCATCTTTTCTGCTTTTGCACCTCCAGAGTCAGTGTGGCAGGGAGTGTCTACAGTGGCTTCCCTGGCCCCTGCCTCCAGGAGAGCGTATCTGTGTGATCTCCCTCTGTAGGTGTGAGCTGGAACTGAGGGCAGCAAAAGTGAAGGAGCACCCCTTTGAGATGAGGCCATGAAGGACTGTGGCTCTGTGCTGCTCACATGCCTCCCCTCCCCTTGGGGTGCCCTTGATGAAGCAGGCACCTGATTGGGAGCTGCCCTGTAGAGAGGCCAAGGCAACCAGGTGGAGGTAGGAGACTGGCAGGACTTCTTTTCTGGTCACAACCCTGCTGACCAAAACAGGATCTGATCCAGACAGGATGAAGTGAAGAAACCGGCCAAAACCAGCAGATGACGATAAAAGCGATCCCTCGCTGCCCTGATTGCTCATCAGCATAAGACAGTCCCAGCAGCGCTATGACAATGTACAAATGCCATGGCAATGACTCGGAAGTTACCATCCCTTTCCTAGAAAGTTATAAATAACCCACCCCTCAATTTGCATGCACCTGTCCCTTAATTTACATGTAATTGAAAGTGAGTAAATGGGCCAGGCACGGTGGCTCATGCCTGTAATCCCAGCACTTTGGGAGGCCAAGGCAGGTGGATCACGAGATCAGGAGATGGAGACCATCCTGGTTGACATGGTGAAACCCCATGTCTACTAAAAAAAAAGTGAAAAAACTAGCCAGGCATGGTGGCGGGCACCTGTAGTCCCAGCTACTCAGGAGGCTGAGGCAGGAGAATGATGTGAACCTGGGAGCCGGAGCTTGCAGTGAACCAAGATCACGCCACTGCACTCCAGCCTGGGCAACAGAGCAAAAAAAAAAAAAAAAAAAAAAAAAAAAGTGGGTAAAAGTAGGTATAAAGACAGTTGCCTACAGCCTATACACTGCTGAATGTGGGTGCGCACTGTCTATCAGTTAGCCCTGCTCTGCAAGGAACAGTATCATCCAATAAAAGACTGCTGTCTAACATCACTGGCTTGAGTTCTTTCCTTGGTGAAGCCAAGGACCCTCTCAGGCTAAGCCCCAGTTTTGGGGCTTGCCCATTCTGCATCAAAGTGAGCGAGCTGGCCTCCTGAGGATCCCGGGACCATGTGTCCAGCTGCACTGAACCTGGGCTCCTGGCCTAGACACTGCAAGATATGAATTGGGCCCCACTTTCAAGCACAAGATTTTGAGATAATTTGTTATGTTTGGGATAATTTGTTATATGTCATAACATATGTTATGTTATGAATTATACAGTAATTCTTCTACAATCATTTACTTCATTTTCTTAAATCAGTAAAACCCAAACATGTCAAACTGGGAAGAGACATAGTTTTAATTGGCAGTCCCTTTGCCAAACATTCCACATGAGGTATTCATCGTTAGGCCTCTCTCTGTTCATGAGACACCATGAAAAACCCAGAATAATGTCATATTGCAGAAGTTTACAAAACGCTCATGTATTGGTTTCTTAGATTAGAACCCCTAAGGGAGCCTGAGAAGAAGGAAACGCTATGCAGAGACTGACACATTAGGGTTATTCAATGTCAACATGGAGGTAAGGAAGTCACCTGCTAACAGATGCTGCTTGATGTATGAATTACATTTACCTGCAGAAACTTGTCCTTCGATGCTTTTCTTTTCTTCTGGTGGGAAACTCATTACCAAAATTCTATCACATTAGAGAATTCCACGCCCATTTATGCTGCATCTATACATACACATTTTACAACGTATGCATGTATCTATGCATAGCTGTCAACTGTCTTTAAGATGAAATTCATACTTTACTGAGAGTCCTGTTGTTAGCACGTGAGGGAAATGTTAATAGCGGTTTAATTTATTATCAATCAAATATTTTTAATGATACCTGAAACTACTCAGATTGTAGGTAACCAAAACAGTTTAGCCATTAGAAATGCAACTTATAAGTTGATGTCATCTAGTGTTGAATTTTCAGCAAATTAAATAATGTGATCTCAAGAGCAGTGCCCAGGGAGTCCACGGCAGGCCAAGCACTCTTCACAATGATCCCTGTATGTACGTGGGTGGGGTCCACTTTCAGACTCCATTCAGCCAGCTGAGCCACTGCAGAATCCAGGACCAGGCTCTAACAAGAGGGCCAGACAAGGGGGCAGTGTTATCACAGTGGCCCTAAGGGAAGAATTTCATTTCATGTTACAGAAGCTTTATGTGACTAGCCTTCCCTTTTTTCCCTAAGTCAGAATTTTAATTTTATTTTAAATAGAAATGTAAGAATGTTCAGGTTTTACTTTAAAAATAGACATCATTTTAATTTTAGTTTTTAGGGTTTTTTTTCCCACCACAGATGCTAACTTGCTTAAATTTAAACTAAATGACTTTCAATAATTTATTATAGGCTGGAAATTTTGGATAACATCCTTTAAGTGACACAACTTCATTTAATTCACAGAAGTAAAGAATTCCTGGAGTCTACAATGTTGTTATACTTAGAAATGCTAATGGTTACACACATTTTTTTTTCCATATTGGAATGAGCATAGTAACAACTAGCTAGGAATAAGAAAACAGACAATAATTCTTCTACAACCATTTACTTCATTTTCTTAAATTAGTAAAGCTCAAATATGTCAAACTAGTAAGAGACATAGTTTTAATTGGCGGTCCCTTTGCCAAACATGTAGGCAAGGTATTCATCATTAGGCCTCTCTCTGCTCATGAAACACCATGAAAAGCCCAGGAGTTTTCACAGGGCATGTGATTTATGAGCCAATGCAGTACTGCTCAAAGAGAAAACAAGCCACAAATAGCATTTGCTGTGTAGTTACCTGATGTGCATACGATCACCTGCAGCAGGTTTTTTCATTCAACACTTGAAAAATTGCCCTTTTTTGAGTATTTACTAACCTGTCTTTCCTTCTACTGCATACTGAGCTCCTGAAGGCACTGGGGCTTGCTCCCATTTGTACCCTGGAGCACACAGTAGGTGCTTACTAAGTGACTGTGGAACAGAACTTGTAATATTTTTGAAACACAGATTTGGAAACATCTTCCCAGAAAACAGACTACAACAAATCATTTCCCTGGTATGAAGGAATGAAGGTCAGTATTGCTAAACTGATACTATCACTACTAACTACAATTACTAACACTATAGATACTCATTATAGCATTTCAGCAAAGTGCTGTTGGAGACAAATATTGCTTTGGAAGTAGTTTTTGAAAAAAATAGATTTACATTTTAGTATAATAGTTCTAGAGATATAGGCAACCAAAAGTTTCTCTCTCTATATATATATATGTGTGTGTGTGTGTGTGTGCGCGTATACACATTTATGAATATAAAACAGTTACATTACTTAATTGGTTAAGAGCATGGATTTTGGATTCAGAGAGCTACAACTCTACTCCATTTACCATGTGAATTTGGGAAAGTCACTTAAACTCCTAAAGCTTCAGTTCTCTCATCTATAAAATGATAATAGTAATAGTCCCTTATTGATTATGTTGTTCTAAGAATTAATTAGATAAAGCGTCTAATGCACTCAGCTGATGATCCTTTCGGGGTCAAAAATAGAGATGTTTCACTTCCATCTGAACATTTATCTTATATCAGATCATTTAATCAATCCAGAATTAGGACTTTTGGGACTCAATAAATAAACTCTCAGTAGCCTGTATCTTTAATTTTATTATGAGATATTATAAAAATAGGTTTTTGTTTCAATAACAAAAGTTTACATTTAAGACTGAAAAAAAGCCTCAAGTATTAAAATAGTTTTATGGAGAGGGACACACTCTTGAGCTTCTCTGACACACCTTCTCTGAAGATGGACTTGTGTCATCTACTCATAGAAAACAGGGTGGAATTGGCACCTAGCAGCCCCAGGATGGCCTGCGACCAGAGGAGCATCAAAGTCCTGACTGTGCTTTGCTGAAAGTGGCCTGAATTGTCATGAAAAAACAGAACTTTTAATGAAATCACCTAGTGGCAATTATTATTTCATGCTAATAGTTTCCCACCTCTCTCCATATTGTAAAATAGCACTTGCACGTTTTCAGTGTTAAAGAGCTAAATTAAAGCTGCTTGTAAGATTTGTAAAATAAACAGTTGCCCTGGGGAAATGTCTTTGAAATGATCCCGCAGAGGGGCACCTCTTGGGCGAATTTCTCCCTGTCCCTGTCTTCACTCAAACATATTACTATTAGAATCACTCTTTTCCTTAAAATACAGCACAAAATTCTAGTCTTTATTATCAAATAAGCGTCAAAGCTGTTCTGTACCTAGTAACTTGGAGGAATGGCTGATCAACAGTGATTTAAACCAAGGAACCGTAGGGTTGGAATTGTTGCAAGTCTGCAAAGGGAAAGAATTACACTGAGGGATGTTTGTAGGAAATGGAACAGGGAAAGAGGGGGCAGCTGATTTGGAAAAGCAGAGGGGGCAGAGGCTGCTGCATGACCAGGTGCAGCCCCTGCAGGTCACAGCAGAGAATCCAGTCCCCACTCCCGGAGTCGCACAGCTCCTGATAGGACTTGGGGGATAGTTCTGAAGAAAGCACAAGAGAAGCAGCAGGAAAATGTGTATTGAGGTGTGTGGCGTGTATTTCCCTGCAATTCTCCCTCTGTCTCTTCCTCCCTCCTGGAAGGCCGATTTTCCAATGCATGAGCTCCTGTCTGGCGGCAGGTTCCCGGGAAGACACATGGACTCCTTCAGGACTCTTAGAGCCTGGCTCAGCATCCTAAAGAAATCCGGGAAGACACATGGACTCCTTCAGGACTCTTAGAGCCTGGCTCAGCATCCTAAAGAAATCCCGCACTGCATGCAGCCCAAACAACTCAGACAATACTAGCAAATGAGGCTCTGGGAAACACCAAAGATTAATTTGCAGAATTATTTGACAAAAATCATTTGATAAAAATTATTTGACAAAAAGGTAATGCTACAAATATTAGACAAATTATTTTTAAATTGTATTAAGAAAAAGATTGGCAAAGTCCTTCTGAGAAGATGGAGGTTTCCAGAAAGACTTTTCTCCTATTAATTTCCTATTTTAAAAAATACTTAATTTTTGAGAAGGGTAGGCATTCACATTGCTCAAAAATTTTTAAAAAATTATAAAAACTCATATATGAACAGTCTCCCCATTTACGTTTCCCATTCAGCATTATTACCCACCACCCCTAAAATAGCTAACCACTGTTACTATTTTCTTTCTAGATCCTTCCATATTTTTATGAATGTACAGACACATATGAATATATACCTCACACTATTATATCGCTGTTTTGAATCATTGTATTTTTCTTTTAATATTGTATCTTTGATATCTTTTCCATTCCATTTATAGACTTCATTCTTTTTGTAACTGCACGGATGGCAAATTTCACGTAACTAGTTCCATGTTGATGGACAATCAGTCTTTGCTATTGCAGACAGTATCACACTGAATGTGTACATGCGGCAGGTTGTTTAAAGATATTCAAATCTTTCCAGTTTTCACGGATATTGCCAAACTGTCTTCCATCAGCAATGTATAAAATAGGCCTGGTTTCTTAATATCCCACAAGCAGAATGTGTCATCAAATATCTGAATTTTTTCCAGTCTTATGTGAAAAACGGCATCTCAGTGCAGGAGAACGAGTATATTCCATATGTTTCAGGATTACTATTATTTCTTTTTTTGTGAACTGAATGTCCATGTCTTTTGTTCTCCCTGACCCCTCTTTTTCCATTAGGATGCTATTTTTTTTTTTTTTTGAGGCGGAGTCTCGCTCTGTTGCCCAGGCTGCAGTGCAGTGGTAAGATCTCAGTTCACTGCAACATCCGCCTCCTGGGTTCAAGCGATTCTCCTGCCTCACCCTCCCAGTAGCTGGGATTACAGGCACCCACCACCACACCCGGCTAATTTTTGCATTTTTAGTAGAGACGGGGTTTCACCATGTTGGCCAGGCTGGTCTCAAACTCCTGACCTCATGATCTGCCTGCCTCGGACTCCCAAAGTGCTGGGATTCCAGGTGAGCACCGTGCCCAGCCTAGGATGCTAGTCTTTTTCTTGTTGGTTTCTGGGAGGTGTGGTACAAGCTGCAATTTTTTTTTCATTTCAGCCATTGCCTTTTACTTTTGTTTATCATGTGCTGGCTATGAACACTGTTTTTTTTTTAGTCAAATATGTATTAATCATACATTTTATGTCTTCTGAATTTTGAAATATACTTAGAAAGACCATTTCTATGCCGACTTTATAAAATAATTCTCACTTTTTTTTCTAGTATCTTTATGGTTCCCTTTTTTCCATTTAAATGTTTTATCCATTTAAAATGTGTCCTGGGGTACGGCATAAGGTATTGATCCACTTTTCTAGATGACACTAATATGCATTTATTAACTAGTCCACTCAAATATACAAACTTCTTTTGTGTATTTATATCTATTTCTGGACTTTCTAATCTGTTGCATTGATTTATACGTCTATAGTATGTCTTTGTGATTCTGTTTTAATTACTGAGGTTTTATAAGAGTTTTAATGTCTAGTAGGGCAATTTTCAACTTATTTATTTTGCCATATGACCTTTGGAGTCACCCTGTCCAATTAAAAATAATTTTTATGTTTATTAGAATGATGACATAATTTAGAGAGAATTGACAACTTTACAAAGTTGATTTTTTTCTGAAAATATGATATTGTGTTTGATTTCTAATTTTTTAAAGTATACACTAACAAAATTCCAAGCTTATTTGAGGTCTCCAGAGACAAAAATCTATATAAATGACAGGAAATTGAAGTATCCATATGTATTATTTCTTTGATGAACATATATTCTTCACCAGAACTGTCATTAGTGACAATAAGTGGAAGGTTATGATTGATGCTAAATTATCTTAACTTTTTCATGAGATTAAAAACTTAAAATTAGGCTTTAGGTTTTCCTGACTTGATTTTTCAATTAAAAAATACCAGGCTGGGTGCAGTGGCTCACGCCTGTAATCCCAGCACTTTGGGAGGCTGAGGTGGATCACGAGGTCAGGAGTTACAGACCAGCCTGGCCAACATGGTGAAGCCCCATCTCTATTAAAAATACAAAAATTAGCCAGGCGTTCTGGCGCATGCCTGTAATCCCAGCTATTTGGGAGGCTGAGGCAGGAGAATTGCTGGAGCCCAGGAGGCAGAAGATGCAGTGAGCCGAGATTGTGCCACTGCACTCCAGCCGGGGTGACAAAGTAAAGAGTCTGTCTTGAAAAAAGAAGAAGAAAGAAGAAAGAAGAAAGAAGAAAGAAGAAGAAGAAGAAGAAGAGGAAGAGGAAGAGGAAGAAGAAGAGGAAGAAGAAGAGGCAGCAGCAGCAGAAGAAGCAGCAGAAGAAGAGGAAGAAGAAGAGGAAGAAGAAGAGGAAGAGGAGGAGGAGGAAGAGGAGGAAGAGGAAGAAAGAAGGAGAAGGAAGGAGAAGGAGGAGGAGGATGAGGAGGAGGAGGAGAAGAAGGAGAGGAAAAAACCCAGGATTTAATGAGGCTAACTCTAAAAAGGTTCTTCCATTCTCAACATTGTTGCAAAATCTGGTGTGCACAGTCTCCACTTAAATGGCTTACAGAGATGCATGCTCATTTTTGCTTTGAAATTGCAGTTCTTCTGCTTATCACGTTGTGAAGTGTTGAAAAACATGCATTTGCTTACTGAAAAATGAAAACATATCAGATATGCTTAATTATTTGTAAATGTAGGCATCTGAGGAGACAAGGCGATTTGAGGCCACACTGTCAGCCAAATGCTAGTGATGTCCGTGGGTCCAGTGTCCACATCCCACAGCCGGGAAGCAGTCCTGCTCCGTGCCCATAGCAGGGGTCCCAGGAGCTATGAGATCCGCTACTTTAAACAGTTTTTTTGAGATAATATGAGGGACTCTTTTCTGGGAGAGGTCCAAAACTACATTTTAAAAAGATGGTACACAGGATGAAGTGTTTTCTGTACTCTTGGGAAGGTATTTTTAATAACCTCAGATGGGTTTTATAAGTTTCCTGAGCCACATCCTAACAGAGAGATGAGCTTAGTGACACAGGGAAAGTACAAGGCCAGGGACAGCGTTGAGAGAACATTCTGAATCTCTCAGTGGAGCTCTCATCGCTTTGAGGTGGAACCAGTCCAGGCGAAGACCTGCCCACTTTCACGGGGCCAGGTCATCAGTCTGGCTTCCATCAGGGCGGGCCGCCTGACTTGCTTTGCTTTTCTCTGATGGAGAGAAGGAACAGGCTCTCTGAGACCCTACAGAGCCCACAGTTTGTCTCTCTCTACACTGAACTATGGCTCCAAGGCACAAGTCCACTCTCCATGTGAAGAAAGGAATATTAAGGCTTAACACACTGCAGTGAATAACCTCATTGGTAGATTTCTGAGGACAACTTCCAACCAATGATATTTTTTCATCCATAGGATAGATTATGACATAACAGCATCTGAAAGGACTTTCCCTAAAGGTGAGCTAATCCAACCTCCTCAGTGAAAACGTGGAAAACCCCACCCAAAGTAGTTTACAGGGAGGCCCAGGCATTTGGGCTCCTGGCCTACTTGGTGTATTTTTTTCCTACTGTCATACTTTTCTCTTTACTTTTAATAAATCATGTTTGAAGTGGGCTGAAGAGTGAGCTCTAAAACTTGTCTAGTAAGTGGTATTATTTTATGTTTCTTTTCCACTCCATTCCACATACAATTATTTTGAACTCAGTTGCATGAATTGGTTAAAATCAATGTACTGAACCAGTGTTAGTATCGCTTTTAAAACTTTGCGCATAAAGTCAAATCTGGTTCTACAATAAAATGGATAGAATTTAATGCCAGGACTCTTCTCCAGAAATAATTGTTTTCTTTGCAAAAGAGAGCAAAGACACCTTTGGAATTATTTCATGTTCTCCTCTTACCCTGTAGAGTTGAAACAGCAAAAGTACACTACCACAAAGGTTTTTCATCTTAATTACAGTGAAGTTGAGATTTAATGGATTATTCCTACACTATCTGGCAAGCCTAGAATTGAAAGTGATTTGAAGCCTGGCCAACCTCTCCCACCGGCTCCTGGGTCATTTACTGCAGCCACTGAAAAACCAGACATGTGACTCCTCACACAGTGGAGGCCACTTAAAACTCCTCTCCAAGCTAATTTTTCCCAAAGATGGAATTGGCAGCTCAACCAATGCCAACATTGACGACTAAATGTATGGTTGTGACATTTCTGCCCTCTCAGATGTTTATCAGCATCGTTCAACTTCTGATTCCTCTGCTAGATCTGCTACTGACCATACAGGATTTTAATCTATTTCTTTGCTTTTTAAGTTGTTTAATTTTAATTTATTTTTAGAGAAAGAGTCTCAGTCTATTGGCCAGGCTGGAGGCCGGTGGTGCAATCATCGCTCATTCTAACCTCAAACTCCTGGACTGAAGCAATCCTCCCACCTCAGCCTCCTGAGTAGCTGGGACTATGCAGCACCACCAGGGGAGCAACACCATGCCCGGTTAATTTTTAAATTTTTCTTTTGTACAGACAGTCTCACTATGTTGCCCAGGCTGGTCAAAAATTCCTGGCCTCAAACAATCTTCCTGCCTTGGCCTCCCAAAGCACTGGGATTGCAGGCGTGAGCAGCCACGCCAGCTTCCTTGCTTTTTGGTAGTCATTTCTCACTCACTTTTCACTGTCAAGTTCCAAGTTTCTTAGGAATATTTTTTTCTAAATCAAGCTTTATTTCTGGGAAGAGGCTTATTACATACAAACGGGCCACCTACAATGCAGTGTCTTTTCCATCTATTTTTGAATATTAAACAGCAAAATGATAGCATGTGTATCCCAGGCAGTGCGGTGATGCTAATGACACTAAAGTAACTCCATATGATGATGATGATGATGACCGTAGCCGACATTCTGTGGGCATTGCCATGTGCCAGGTGCCGCCCTTAGTGCAGGCCCACCCTAAGCAGGTTCCATCGCAGGCATCACTTTGTTCTTGTCCTGGATCCTGCCCTGAATTTCCAAAAGGAATTTATTTATATTCTGGTAGATACTTTCTTTAGGACAATGAATTTTAATTTTTTTCCTTAATTTCGAATTGTAAGATTTAACTTGAAAACATGCAGTTTTGTACAAATTAACTCTTTTTCAACCCCTTGGTCACATCCTAGATTAGAAGTGGTTGTGTCTTTCCAGCATTCATGCTAACAGAAGGCTTCGCCTCTGACCTTGGCATAAAGCATCTGCTCTGACCTTGACCTTGGCACCAAGTATCTGCTCTGACCTTGGGATTGTTTGCTTCCTTCCTCCCTCTACCTCTGTCCCCTCTTTCTTCTCTTCCTGCCTCCCTCCCTTCTTTCTACAGGCAGTTATTACTCAGTTCAGCTGCCATACTTTAAGAAGAGAAAATCAAGGTCTGACCAAGCTAATACGCTTAGTTTACATAGATGTTTAGCAGATTGGACCAGATTTTCTTATTTCCTTCTGTGTGCTTTTATCATAACACCAGGTAAGAGGTTTTCAACAAATATTTGTTGAATGAGTGAATGAATAACTTGTGTGTGCTCAGCATTTTGCTGGATGCATTCAAAAGAATGAAATATAGAGATCCTGCTTGCTAGAGCAGAGGAAAATTAAGGGCTAACACTGGCTGAACTCCTACATTGTACCTGGTGTTCTACTGAGGTCATCTCAGTTGATCCTTTGATGTGGGCACTATTATTTTCATTTTAAAGATGAGAAAATCGAGTTCATAGAAATTAAGTGACTTGTCCCAGGCCCCACAGCTGGTGGTGTCAGGGAAGGCATTTGAGTTGTGGGCTTGAAATTTGTAGCAGCTCCAACTGCTTCAAAGCCTCTTCCTGGTCTTCCCTTAAAAAGAGCTACGTTGAAGCTAGGAGAGAGGACTGAAAGTGGAAGAAGGTAATATGAAACTGACAGCCAAGTATGAAGAGGCCTCTAGAACCTCTGACCAGCTGACACACTGGGAGAACAGGGCGGAGCCTTGCGAAGTTCCCACCATTTGCAGCCGGGAGGGGCCTGGCCTCTCCCGTTCCCGGGTGGTAACCTGGGGTTCAATCTGAGGCGGGAAACCCGCTAGCAGGACTCTCAACTTTGTTGGGAGTCACTGTTTCTCTTTCCTTTCCTTTTCTCCCAATAAACTCCATTTTTCTAACCCTTCAAAGTGTATGTGAGACTAATCTTTCCTGGCCGTGTGACAAGAACCCTAAGGAGAAAGTTCTACAACAAAACGAGGCTAAATATCCTACTATCCTACTGTTGACAGAGAATTAAAATGCTAAAGAAATTCAGGCACACAAAATAAATTGGCGTGACATTGGGAATATTGAAAGTGGCTAAGTCCATGCTCAGTTGACACAGATTTTTCTTTCCTTCCTGAACATCAGTCCAGCAGCCCCTCCATGCGGGTCACCCACAAGATGTCTGCTGGGCCCATCAAATTTTTGCAGGGACATTTTCCCATTTTCCTTCATTTTTGCTTGATATAGAAGCCTGGCTTTTTCTTTAAATTTAGAATGATCAACGTGAAGTTAAGACATCATATCACAAATAAATATTGTAAAAATAAATTGACAAAGGAGGCTTAATTATTATAATTACAGTTCTAGTTAAACTCATAAAATACAAAAAGCTTAGTGTTTTTATGCAAATAATACAAATTACAAATTATCTTTTAAATGAAAATTTATTATATATGCTTTAATTAATATTATGTTAAAAGAAATATCACTTTTCAAAAAACAATGATGTAAAATAATAATATTAATATTTAGAAAATACATCCTTATGTACAGCTGGAACTACCTTCTGTAAGAAGTAACTATGTAACTAGCAAATGATATTCTCTGTAATTATCCTTAAAGGAAATGCCTGTGAAACTGGCCCTATTGTCCCATAGAACTGATGTTTATGGTTTCTTTTGAATAAACATCAGATATTTACTCTCCCAGTCTTAAAACTCAACAAAGTTACCTTTGTCTTATATGAGTTCCTTTCTCAGAAAATCAACCATCAGTCCTCCCAGAGAGTATAAATAAACTGAAACTCACCAGATTGCTACATCTGAACAATAAGATGCCAGACCACTTATCAGTCATGATTGCCTATCCAGCTATCTGCTTCCTATTGACAAACTTCTCTTCCCTACTTCTCCCTAATTCTGGATTTCCTGCATTTCTTCCCTGCTGTGTAAACCCGATTTTAGTTGGTCAGGGAGATGTATTTGAGACTGATCTGCCATCTCTTTGCCTTCAGCACCTTATTAAAACCTTCTTCCCTGGCAATACGTGTTGTCTGAGTGATTGGCTTTCTGTGCAGCAAGCAGCAGTACCTAGACCAAACCCCTAGCATTTCAGTAACACCCAGAATGGTCTTTCTAAGTAGCACTTTTTAAAAGGCTCATTACAACTTACTGTACATCAGTGGTCTTTAGATTTCAGGAATATTAAAAAAAAAAAAAAAAGCCAGATGGTAGTGGGCAAGGGAGGAGACAAAGCTGCCAATATTTAATGTGGTAGACCTATTCTGTAATTATATTTTACAATCACATTATACAATTATAGATAGAATAGATCACTACAAATGAAGTGAATTATAACACAGATATGTAATGAAGCCAATCAAATAAATATAGCTCTATAAAAATTTCATCTACTTTTCTTTTCTTATGTTACCACAGACTGGTAAAATCTTTATTGCTAACAAACAATTGTTCACTTTTCTCTGCGACATATATTTGGCTTTCTCTAGCCCATCTCTGGAATGGTGTGCCATGCAGTTCTACCCAGACACCAGGTGCCTGTCCCTTCTGCTTCACACATTCAAGGACTTAAATTCTCCAAACACACGTGCACACACACACATGCAGAGATAGAGAATAGGAGGAAGAAAAAAAAGAAAAAAAAAAGACAAAAACCCTCTTACTTAACAACTTTCAAAAGCCCTGGAACAAGGAAAAAGGAAATTATTTATGCTGGAAATTGGCCGCAGACTAATACATGTCTTGGGGCAGAATTGTGTGATTCACTGACCCATGTGAGTAGGACTTATAAGACTGCAGCTGGAGCATTTCCACCATTTCTAATGGAGGTAGACAGAGCTCACATCCTGTGTCTGGTGTCTGTGTCTGCGTGTGTATGGCTGCCCTCATTTGTATCATGTAACTTTTTCATCAACCCTCTGTGGTGCCCCTGCTCGCCTCGTTTTCTCCTTTCCTTAAGGACATCACCCTGGTGTTTTGACTGACATCCCCTCCATGATGTTCCTTTTATGTTTGAGATTCTGTGTTTGTTTGTTTTTGAGATGGAGTCTTGCTCTGTCACCCAGGCTGGAACGCAGTGGCATGATCTCGGCTCACTGCAACCTCTGCCTCCCGGGTTCAAGCGATTCTCGTGCCTCAGCCCCCCCAGTAGCTGGGATTACAGGCGCCCACCACCATACCCAGCTAATTTTTGTATTTTTAGAGGAGACACAGTTTCGTCATGTTGGCCAGGCTGGTCTCGAACTCCTGACCTCAGGTGATCCGCCTGCCTTGGCCTCCCAAAGTGCTAGGATTACAGGTGCGAGCCACTGTGCCCAGCCTTGAGATTCTGTTTAAATATTTTATTTCACTTGTCCTTTCATATGTTTCCATCATGTATGTCTAATCTGATCATGAGGTTCTAGACAGCCGCATCTGGTCATGCTGATGCAGCTTTGTATTAGATACAACATATTGAACAGCACAAGTATTTAAATGTTTGTGCATTCTTATTTAGCCTGTGAGCAACCAGCATAGGAAGCTTTTTGTACAGAGTAATTGCTACCTCGTATTGAATGCTTACTGGGTTCCAGGTGTGTTCTCAGCAATGCACTTAGAGTAATTCATTTAATCTTGACAACAATCATAAGGGATAAGTTATTATTATCCCCATTTTGTTATTTCTCACTTTACACATGAAGAAACGGGTTTGAGATCCCTGAGCTGGGAAGTGGTGGAATGAGTAGCAGGCTTGACACAAAACACTGCCTTTACATCACAAAATTCAATTCAGTAGAGATGGCAGGCTGAGCACTAGGAGAATCCCAAGCTCCACTCCTGGTAACAGCAACGCAGTAGACGGATGAGGCTCTTGGCTCTGTCTGGGCAGACCTGGGGCCTGAGTCCACGCTCTGACACTTGGCTATTGCTCTTGGGTGTGTTACTCATCATCCTGAATCTCAGTTTTACCATCTGGACAGTAAGGATAATATTAGTGCTTTCCTCATATGCACTCCAGAAATGAGAGCTATTATTATAAACCTATTTAGAAAATCACACTGGTTTTTAATATATCCTAGTGTTAAAAATCTGTTTGCAAAAAATCAAACAGCATAGATAGGGCAATACTCTGTGATTATTCTCCCTATTGGTGTGTCCGGAATTGTTGGGTTCTTGGTCTCACTGACTTCAAGAATGAAGCCGTGGACCCTCGCAGTGAGTGTTACAGCTCTTAAGGTGGTGCGTCTGGAGTTTGTTCCTTCTGATGCTCGGATGTGTTCGGAGTTTCTTCTTTCTGGTGGGTTTGTGGTCTTGCTGGCTCAGGAGTGAAGCCGCAGACCTTCGCAGTGAGTGTTAACAGCTTTTAAGGCGACGCGTCTGGAGTTGTTCCTTCCTCCTGGCGGGCTTATAGTCCCGCCGGCTCAGGAGTGAAGCTGCACACCTTCGCGGTGAGTGTTACAGCTCATAAAGGCACTGTGGACCCAAAGAGTGAGCAGTAGCAAGATTTACTGCAAAGCGTGAAAGAACAAACCTTCCACAGAGTGTCGAAGGGACCCGAGCGGGTTGCCACTGCTGGCTCCGCAGCCTGCTTTTATTCTCTTATCCGGCCCCACCCACGTCCTGCTGATTGGTAGAGCCCAGTGGTCTGTTTTGACAGGGTGCTGATTGGTGCGTTTACAATCCCTGAGCTAGATACAAAGGTTCTCCACATCCACATCAGATTAGTTAGATACAGAGTGTGGACACAAAGTTCTCCAAGGCCCCACCAGAGCAGCCAGATACAGAGTGTGGACTGGTGCACTCACAAACCCTGAGCTAGACACAGGGTGCTGATTGGTGTGTTTACAAACCTTGAGCTAGATACAGAGTGCCGATTGGTGTATTTACAATCCCTGAGCTAGACATAAAGGTTCTCCAAGGCCCCACCAGACTCAGGAGCCCAGCTGGCTTCACCCAGTGGATCCTGCACGGGGGCTGCAGGTGGAGCTGCCTGACAGTCCCGCGCCATGCGCTCTCACTCCTCAGCCCTTGGGTGATCGATGGGACTGGGCCCCATGGAGCAGGGGGCGGCGCTCCTCGGGGAGGCTCGGGCTGCGCAGGAGCCCTCGGAGGCGGGGGAAGTGCAGTCCCGAGGCCTGCCCCGCGGGAAGGCACCTAAGGCCTGGCGAGAAATCGAGTGCAGCGCCGGTGGCCTGGCACTGCTGGGGGACCCAGTACACCCTCCGCAGCTGCTGGCCCGGGTGCTAAGTCCCTCATTGCGTGGGGCCGGCAGAGCCGACTGGCTGCTCCGAGTGCGGGGCTCGCCAAGCCCACGCCCACCTGGAACTCCAGCTGGCCCGCAAGCGCCACATGCAGCCCCGGTTCTTGCTCGCGCCTCTCCCTCCGCACCTCCCTGCAAGCTGAGGGAGTGGGCTCCCGCCTTGGCCAGCCCAGAAAGGGGCTCCCACAGTGCAGCGGTGGGCTGAAGGGCTCCTCAAGTGCCGCCAAAGTGGGAGCCCAGGCAGAGGAGGCATCGAGAGTGAGCGAGGGCTCTGAGGACTGCCAGCCCGCTGTCACCTCTCATTGGGAAGATCTACAAAAGTTTAGATGTAGGCTTTGTCATATTCCATCGCAATTACTTTTAAACAGTGAAGCAACTGGTTGAAAACTTTCCATTTCTAGCTTCTAAAAAAT
Source organism: Pan paniscus (assembly GCF_029289425.2). Taxonomy (NCBI): domain Eukaryota; kingdom Metazoa; phylum Chordata; class Mammalia; order Primates; family Hominidae; genus Pan; species Pan paniscus. The sequence continues at coordinate 185,958,882 of NC_073254.2, forward strand.
CTAGTGCTTTTTTTCCCCCTAAAACACGTCCTCTAAAACCCTGAGAAAATATTTTTAAGGACAGAGTCAGTAAAATACAAACAGGTAGAGAACAGCACAGCGAAGGCCTCTTAGTTCCTAACTCTTCTCAGCTTGTTAGTCCCACCGTCCCCTCAGCCCCTGCTCCATAAGAATGCTCTGGGCAAGTGTCAAGTGACTGTCGGTGTGAGAAAGAGGTAACCCACAGGGTAGGATGATCAGAACCATGAGAATAGGGTTATTTCTAGCTGCTTTTGCACATCCTGTGTATTGTAGGGCATTTGCTCACATTTACTTGAAATTAAGCATTTAGGCTAGAAAGAGGAAGCTTTCGATCACAAAAGATTCAGCCTTTTATATGATTATCTCATGTAGTTACATATCGCTTATAAGGCGCTAGCAGTAATTCTATTCATTTTAAAGTTTGATATGTCTTATCCTCACTGTTAATTTGGCACAGAAGCCAAGGTTTAGTGCCTAATTGAAAACCTCCATACAAAGTTTAGACAATGAACTGGAAACCCTATCAGAGAATCTGAAGCCTTTTACAAATTAAGGTCAATCTTCCATGGGATTGTTTTGCTTTTGCAAACTGGTCAAGTTCCTTTGTTTTTAATGCCCTCGCTTTTATTGTTTATTAGTTATGTGGAAAACACACGTTCAGGCGGTGTCTGCAGCCTTGGATTTTGTATAAGCCAGGAAATGAAGTCAGCAGACCTGCAGGCTCAGCAGTGATTCAACCTCTCCTTGCTGAGAGAAGCAGGCACTTCAGAGGTATTTAAAGAAAAATGAAAAGACAGTGACAAAGAAATTGTAATAAATGTGTTTAGTAGTTTGCCATGTACTTAGAACCATTCCATTTATGTAAAACTTTGGAGGCATGAAAATCCTAGGTGGCACAGAGCTTTTTTATATCAATAGCCATTTGAAGATTATATAACAGAAGATTTTGACAAAAAGAGATGCTAACTACTTGAGTCTTTCAAACTTTCCATTTTTTTATAATTGAATTTTCTGGCCCACAAATAACAGGCTTGACTTCTCATTTATACCTTTAGCTAAAATGAACAGAGATGCTTTCTTGTGCTTCTATATTAAAAAAACGGGCTTTTGGATTTTGCTACTATCTTTTCACTTGGACACTTGTTCTAATCAGATTTTTGTTTTTTGCTTTGCCTTAAGTTCCCTAAAAGACTGGGTCAGGTGGCACTGAAAAAAAGTACTTATTGTTAGACTAGGGGACTAAAGAGAGCAACCAAGAGTTGTTTATGTAAATGTATGCTTGTTTTAAAAATATTTCATTGAGATTTAATACATATACCATAAAATTCATCCTTTAAAAGTACACAATTCAGGGGTTTTTCGTATCTTCACAAGGTTGTGCAATCATCACCACTCTGTAATTCAAGAACATTTTCATAAACCCCAAGGGGAACTCCACATCCGTTAGCAGCCACTCTCCATTCCTCCTGCACCCTGTCCCTGGCAACCACTAGCCTCCTTTCTGTCTCTATAGTTTGCCTTCATATTCCATGCACTTCATATAAGTAGAATCAAGCAATGTGTGGACCTCTTTGACTGGCTTCTCTCTCTTAGCATAATGTTCTCAAGAGTCATCGATGCTGTGGCATGTGTCAGAATTGCATTCCTTTTTATGTGGGAATAGTATTCCATTCTATGGATATATTTTGTTTATCTACTCATTATTTGATAGACATTTGGATTTTTTTCCACTTTGGACTATTATTAGTAATGCTGCTACGAACATTCAAATCCTCGTGTCTGTGTGAATGTATCTTCTGGATATATCTCGTAGTGGAATTGCTGGGTCATTCACTCTCTCTATGTTTAATTTTTTGAGGAATTGCAAAACTGTTTTCCAAAGTGGCTGCACCATTTTTAAATTCTCACTGCAATGCATGAGGGTTCTAATTTCTCCACATCTTTGCCAGCACACCTTGTTGTCTGCGTTTTTTGTGTTTTTTTAAGAACCATCCTAGTGGTGGTAGAGTGGGACCTAATTGTGGTTTTGATTTGTATTTGCCTAAAGACTGATGATGTTGAGCACTTTTTCATGTGCCTATTGGCCATTTGTACGTCTTCTTTAGAGAAACGTCTATTCAGATCCTTTGCACATTTTTTTGTAAATTGTGTTATTTGCCTTTTTATTGTTGAGTTGTAAAAGCTCTTTATATATTTTGTACACTAGACCCATATCAGATAGATGATTTGCAAGTATTTTCTCCCATCCCATGGGCTGCTTTTTCACTTTCTTGATAGCATCCTTGGCTTTTAATTTTGATGAAGTCCAGTTTGTCTATTTTTTTTTTTCTGTTGTTGCTTGTGCTTTAAGTGTCATATCTAAGAAACCACTGGGCAATCTGAGGTCCTGAAGATATACACATAGGTTTTCTTCTAAGAGTTTTACTTTTAGATTTTACATTTAGGCCTTTGATCTATTTTGAGTAACTTTTGTGTAAAACGTTAGGTAGTAATTTATTTTAAGTGTCCTTCACTTAAAATAAATGCTCCTTAGAATTTTTCGCATTTATAGGGAAATCAAAGATTATCCAATATGTTTAATAACGTTTGAACACCTACAGGAAGAATCCTATCATATGGTATTTCTAAGCACTTCTGAAGTTTAATGTATCATATATTTTTTAAAAAATTAGGATAATCTAGGGTTGGAAATTCAAAGAATACTAGGAAGAAAGGCAGGAAATCAAGATTGGCCTCTTAAATCACTTTTCCCTGAATGTCATTTAAGGGCATTTAACTTTGTAACTACACACAAAGCAGCACTGCCCCTAAATTTGAGTCAAATCTTGCAGTATTAAATAAGAGGAACTTGGTGATCGTAATCATCTTTGTTATTCTCTAACTTTCCTCTCTTTGTCTAAAAGAAAGCCAAGCAAAATGGACCAGAGCATCGAGCGCCGCAAAGTCAATTATTTACACTTTAAAGTGAAAATGGTAAAACGTGCCTACTTTCAAAATGTGAAGTTTTTATGACTAGTCTATATTCTATTCTACAGAGAACATCCATGAAACTGCATCTTTGCTCTTATTACACTTTACAAAGTGTATCAGAAGCTTTTCCATTTCAACTCTGCTTATGAAATATGCATATTCTAGACCAACACTGTCCATTAGAATTTCCTGTGGGGATGGAATGTTCTAGTATGGTGCTGTCCAGAACAGTGGTCATTAGCCACACAGAGCCATTGAGTACTTACTGCGTGGCTGGAACAGCTGAGGAACTAAATTTTTCATGTCATCTAATTTTAATTAAGTTAAATAACCACATGTAGCTGGTGGCTGCTGTGGTGGACAGCACAGCTTTATAGTGACTCTGTGTTATCTGGTAGCCAGTAATTTGCTTAAAACAGTGACAATAACAACACGAACTATAGAGTAGGTAGTCTATTGAAATTATAACCTATTTTGAAAAATAGTGAAAAGTTGGGGTATAGCTCTTGGAGCAATTTGTATTGGTGAATTTAAACAGTGATGCATATGGCTAGAATCACTTCCTCTTTGTCTGCCAAAGAAAAGAATGTATGCAGACTTCTGGCTGCACACATCCTACACTCTGCCAAGCACGGAACTAAAATTCAACAAAAGTTTAATTGCTAATAGTTTTTTTCTACCCTGTGAAAATCGTGGAAAGCACAAAATCATGGAAATGACATGCAGATAGAAATGGAAAACATTAGCAAAATTGCCCGCGAACAAAGGCACAGTGTCTGGCATCTAAACCAAAGTTATTAGGCATTTTACAACATGGAATAGAGCAGAGAGAGGGCATTGGTGCTCCGTTTTGAGAACTAAGCTGCCCACTTACCTGGCAAGTTAGCCTTAGTGACTTTCTGTGTACAATACAAATAAAATAAATTATACAATATAATATCTAAAGACTTGGAAGATACTCTTAGATATAAGTACCTTATAGCTATAAATACCACCCTTAATCCATTAAGTAATTTTCATTTTCTTTTATAATGTAATTCCTGAAAAGGAAAGTATTAACACCTCAAGACAGATGTACTAACATCTCAAGAAAACAGATGCTCTGCTCTAAGAAAAGTCCTGGCAAGACCTAGCTTCCGTCTCTAGTCCTAAGTACAGAAGTGCAAATATTACCAAATGAAAACAAACAAACGAAAGTAAATCTAATGCAAAAGGGCAAAAAATAAAAAAAGGAGTTAGGTCTTCTCAGGACTACATATGAGTTCCATGAAGTTTCTCTTACAGTGGATCAAAAAGCATCAAATCAAATGATGTCACATTTCCCAGTACTCTGCAACTTAGGAATTGTAGAATAACATCTTTTTAAAAAAAAAGAAAGAAAGAAAGAGAAAGAAAGAAAGAAAGAAAGAAAGAAAGAAAGAGAAATCAGATAAGCAGAAAGGTGTTAAATGGAAACTAAAAATCTCCCTCCTGACTTCCAACCTCCATATCCACTTCATAAATAAAACATTTTTCTTTAGATCCTTCCAGGATGTTCCCTATATACAGTCTTTTATGTATAGGAGGTAATCTTTTATTCAAGAAGTGATGTAAATTGTAAGATCTTGGAGACATGCCCTGAAATTCCACCCCAGAAACACTGGAGCCAGCCTGGACTGCAACTTGCCTTCCTTTGCATCAGCCCGCAGCCCTCCATTCTGCCTGGGGAGCGACTCAAGAACGCCTCCCTCCTCCCGGGAGAGTCATCTGCCAGCCTCAGGCCTCATCATCTCTGCTCTAAAAATGGGCATTAACCTTCAAGCTGGTCTCTAAACCCAGTGAGGTCTCTAAAACACAGGTGTGTCATTTCACTCTCGAACCATTTGAGGTCAAGACTTCACCTACAAGAGAAAAGAGCACTTGGAGGCTTCGCTGGCCTGTCCCCAGGTGCTCCCGGGGCCACCTTGCACGTGGGCACACTGCGCCTCCACCCGGCCATTGTCCCCCCATTCATCCTGTAAACGGTATCTTTTCTGGGACCCCTCCTGTCCCTCTGGCTCCCAGCCACCATTCCCCGGTGGGACGGAGCTCCATCCCTCTTTGCCCACAGTGACAGTTACTGCCATTGCAGGACTGGATTTAGAGAATAAGGCTTTCAGGGCAGAGCCCATGTTTTGTTCATATTTTTATGTGTTGTGCCTTGAGCAACCAATGGCTGAAAGAAAGGGCACCAAATAGTCTCTGCCTCTGTTTATTAAATCATAAAGAGATGCAGAGAGCCTACCGTGGGCGCTATGGAATTATATAGTTTTTTAAAAAGTGAAATCTGGACTGACTTCATTTTGTTTCCTTATGTAGAACCCTGGGGGCCCAGAAACAACATCTGGTTGGACTCCACCTAATGACACAGGGTATCAACCTCTCAACCACACAGAGACACTGCCCTGTGAAATGTCCTTCCAGCTCGGGGCTCCTGCTCACATGAGCCCTACAGACATTTGCATTGTTCCAATATAACCAGAGTCACCCAGGGCTCACACGGCCAACAACCGGGTTCTGATTTGGAGGCAAGACCCAAAGAGAAGACACCTGGGAAGGACACAGAAAATCAAACTTCTTTCCTCAAAGCGCACATTCCTCAACAATTCTCTAAGTAAAATAAATAACACATTTGCAAAAATGGCCAGAAAAATCCACTCCAAAATCCTTATTTCACCTCTGTCAAATCTCCAGTTTAACAAGATAAAAAAAAAAAAAAAAAAGCATGCAAAACAGAAAGCAAAAATGAAAAGCCCTGCTATGTCTTCAAGTCATTCAGGCTTTAGGTTGGAAGCTGGATGGCAGGATTGGGAAGTCTGGGGACTATCTCACCTCTGCCTACACGAGAACTAACCACAGCGACATTTTGGATGAATGCTAAGTGGTCTGTGGGGCGGATGAGCCGCCCTGGCCTACGTGGTGTGATGCACAGCTGGCTGCATGAGGGGAAGACAGGCCAGAGAGACCGGGGTACCAGAAGGCTCTGGCTGGGGTGGGGGTTGGTCTTCCCTTGGCAGGCTCATCAGCACTTAACCTCCTTGCTGCCCCACCTGAAGGTCAGTCTTTTCACCGCCCTGTCTTTTGCTGTGTTTGAAATGCTTCTTTAAAAGATTCACCTTAAAAAATTCGTATTTCCGTGAAACTAAAATAGTGTTTAACTCTGATAATACCTTATTTAAACAATACAAAGTGTTTTTAGCCCCACCGGCAAGTACAAAGAATAAAGCATTGTATTTTTGAAGAAAGCCTGACAAGGAAACTACAGTATTGACAAAAACTCAACATTATGGGGATTATTTTCAGTGTTGAAATGGGATGCATGTCAGTTATTAAATGCAACAGGCTAAATGCTAGATTTTTACTATATGAGAGAGTAAAGCCCTAAATTCTTAGGGCTTATAAAGTCCTAAAACATTGAAGGAGAAATCCTGACACTTTCCCTCCTCCTTCCAAGCCCCATTGTTTCCTAGTGCCTGTTGTAGACATCACCTCCAATGTTCTCCATGCGGCGTCCTAGGGCCTCCGCGCTCTGGCCTTCTCTCCTCTCCTGTGTCCAGGGCCCGCGTTGCCATGGGGTCATTATCAGCTCCCAGGGCCAGTTGCCCAACCTGGGCTATCTCTTCATCTGTAAAAATGAGGCCTGCGTGACCTCCGGGGCCCTTCCGAACTCTATGGTCCCACGATGATGATTATTGTCATTGTATATTTTAATTAGTACTTTATTTTCCAAATAAATCTAGCTGAGAAAACAAATTTAGGGGCGGAAGTGAGGAAAGTTTATGCCCGTTGATTTGGGGGCGGGGTGGGGGAGCAAGGAAGAGATAGAGTGAAAAATCTGAAAGACAGAATAGTGTAGAAGCAGCAACAATGTAGCATTTGGAAGTACACATTAGGAAATGGACTAACAGCCTCCATTCCCTGCAAAATGCAGAGACTCCTGGCTGGGCATCCTTTTCGTAGAAATCAGTTACCAGTGAGTGTTTAAAATATAATCCATAGATAATTGATTCTTTCAACAAACTCATTTTTACCATTTCCTTATGCTGAATTATTTTTAAAAAATAGATTGCCGAAATGATCTGTGAAGCAAGGATCCCTTTGAATTTTCATTTTCTATTCAGATTCAAATTAAAGAGCTTTTACTTATTCCTACTCCAACAGCACAAACTATGATCTTAAAATACGCACATCCGTATCTGGTCGCTTCCAACTTTGGCAGAAGAAATAATCATTTCTTGTTCTTGTCAGTGTCATTTCTCTTGTTTACTTATTGGGGAAATGCATGTTGACATTATGAGTCCTCTTAGATGTTTCCACATCTGAAATAATGTTCAACAGAAAGTTTTCCTGAAAATATGGCCAATAACTATTTTACTTCCAGAAAGGGCTTGTTTTGTATTCTTAACGGAGCTCGCTTAAACAATGAATTTGCTATACAGGCTATATTTGAAATGTTGCTCTATATCTCACGTTAACAACTTGAACCCTATTCCTTCATATTTTTCCATATTCTCCAATAAAAGTATAAGCTTAAAAATATATAATTTACAAATACTTAATTTTTCTTTCCACAAAACAAATTTCAGAAAAGTCCAGATCTTTGAGTTCCGTTATTTTGACCAAGATATAGCCAAGAACAAAAAATAAAGACAAACAAGGCCCCTGACTCAAGCGCATGCAATAAACGAATTCACTATTGATAAAAGATTAGTTTGGGCTAATTAGTTTATTGTCAAAATTTCCAGATAACAGTCTATTAAGAATTAGGAAAGAGAGAGTTTCCTGAGTCTCTACCACTGATGAAAGGGGAAAAAAATGACTGTCAGTGTGATGAAAAGTAAACAGACAGAAAAACTGTAAAATCTAGACATAAGAACTCAAAACCTTAGGGTGTCATTTACAATAGTGAAAAATAGCCCTGAACCCTGAAAATCGTAAAAGTAACATGTATTACAACTATCATATGATTCAAACAAGTATTTCAACTTTTTTTTTTTCTAAAGCTGAGATGCTTTTAAGACATTATTTCAGAAAGACTTCCATCAAAACTTTTCAATTTAAAAAAGATCTGACATTTCAATTGTCTGGAAAATTCACTTACATGTGACACTAGCCTCTTTAAGAAGCCCCAGTGATTAGAAGCCTTTCACATTAAAACACTAGCTCCCTCTGAAAGCCAAATAGGAAAAAAAGTAAAATAAAAAGTCAATGCAAAGTGAAAGAACTTCTAAAAATGGGAAGATAAAATGAATGCGACTTGAAAGTGATTATCTTAACATTTGTGCCTTCTTTTCATTTTAATTCCATTCTGAAAATGACTATTAAATAACAAGACTGCTAGGAATAGATTTGCAATAATAGAAATTACTTTTCAAGATAATTTTGACAGGAGAAAACAAATTGTAGGGACATGTAGAAATAAATATGTATTTTATGTGTATTTTAAAAATGCATGAAAGTACTGAATATTGCTCTTGAATATATGTATATATAATAAAAATATAAAATAAACATGTATATATAATATATAAAATATGTATAGATATTTATTACCTATATATTTATATATTACATATTATATATAATTTATATACAAATATATAAAACATAACATGCATATTATTTTATATACTATATGTATATAGTATATAAAAGTATATAATATATATAAAATAAATGACCTGGAAAAGAACTACCAAATTTGCTAGCTGATAGTTACTGCTTCTGGAGAGGGAGGAAGGGCTGGGATGCTGAATCAGATCTCTGATGTTACCAAGATTATTTTCTTTACTCAAACAGAGTGGCAGCTAATGTGACACAATTATAGTTCCTCATTCTGGGTGGCTGGAATATAGCTCTAAGTTTTATTACTTTTTTCTTTTTTTTTTTTTTTTTTAGTTTTTTGTTTCTTTCATAGTCCTAAAAAAATCCCCCAAGAGCTCACCAGCATGAAAGCACTAGCTCTGAATATGATATGGAGGAACAATGATTTGAAGACCTTCGAAAGGCAAGCAGCTTAACACGGGGCATCTTTCTAGATCATCGTTTGGAAGAGAACCATCAGGACGAGCCCAGGGGTCCTGTGAAACGCTGTTGGCCTGGGCAAGGAGGGAACTGGTGCTCATCACTGGCCCTCTTCAGAAACAATCTGCTCCGTCCAAGTGCAATATGAGTATTTCCAGCTGACCGTGGGGAAACTTGTTTTCTAGTTTATCCCAGCTACATTATCAAGAAAATAGTCAATGGAGTCAACAAATGCAAACCTCTGGAAAACATTTCAGAGACTGGCTTGTTGCTACAACAAGAACGGTGATATCATAATCACCATTGTGGAGCGGATGCCAGGTAGCATTGCCAACCTCTTCAGAGTAATTGACATTTTTCTAACATGCAGAGTGGCCATAACAACCACTTCAGCTACACAATAGCCTCCACCGTAACACTTCCTTAGCAACCCGCTTAACACCATGACTTTGAAATCATCCGCTATTTTGGCAGCAGGATGAATGTTTGCTGGTCGTGAACTTTTCAAAGGTCATCAGCTGGAAACAAGCCTGCCCACTTCCTTTGCCCACCCCGCCACTGCCTGTCGTACCCATCCGTCACAGGACATAACGCTTAAGCACTTGAGGAAAAGATAATGCACCGCTTACATTTTCCTAATGGAACAACAAATTTTATTTCGGGGATGTTGGGGGAAAAAAGTCGTAGTGTTACTGACCCATGTTTTATTAACCTGTCTCCGATTAACAGAAAGGATGACACTAATTGAAAACAAACCATTTTGCTTAAGCAATTAATCTTTTTTGGTTTATCTTTTAAAGCCAGTTATTAAAGTACACCTATAAAGCTCATAGATAGCAAAAATACACAATTAATTGATATTAAACTTGGAACTTGTATTAGAGCTCAAAACTTATACTTTTCAGTGAGAAAAAAATGGCCAGTAACTGAATTACTTCCAGAAACGGATTGTTTCGTATTCTTATGGAATTCAACTTGAATAATAAATTTAATCAGCTTCAACATTGCCAGAGTTTTCAAGTGATTTTATTCGATTGGTATGTTCAAGAAGAAATAGGAGAAAGTAACCAATAGTATTGAGCTGCTTTTATTTATTATTTTCAAACATCCCATTTGATGAGAAAAAAAATAGCCAAACTGTTTCTTCACAAATATTTTTAGCTATGAAGTTCACACTAATTTAAATAAACTTATTTTTAGATTGACTGTGGTTAATTATATCAATCAAGCAGCTGTTCCTTATTAATTATGCATATGTATAACACACATTTAAACTTTTCTAAAGTAAAAAAGGGTTACAAGTGTAAGAAAATTTAAGAACATTAATACATAGTATTTCTGCTTCCCTTTTCTCCTAGGGGGTTACAGTAACATCCAAGTAGATTCAACAAGTTCAGAAGTTGATATAATCATTGGCCATTTTTGCTTATTTTGATTAAATCAAAGCACTGCAGTAAAAGAAGGCAAATAAATGATTCATTAAAAAATTGCTTGCTTTCACTCTAATGCCTTACAGAGCTGGGAGCTGTTTTTGATATGCATATGCCGATCATTAGCAGTAAATGACCTTAATAATGGCATTCATCACTTACATTTGCAGAACACTCTCCAAAGTTCACAAAAGTTTCTCCGTATTATGCTCTTCAACAGTGCTGCAACTGAACCGCCTCCCACCCTCTCCTCTCTCCTTCTCTTCGTTCCTCTTTTCTCTTTCCATCCCTCCTGGGCACTGCATTCAGCCCTGACAGAAATCAAGGAGGTCTGGTCAGGCCTCACTGGTCAGGTCCAGTGAGGGCCACAGAGCAGAGAGGAGGGTGGCAAGGCAAATGCCATTCTGTTTTAGAGATGGTGCAACTGAGGCCCGGGAGGGTGAAACCGTTGCCTGAGTGAGACCACATCAGCCTCAGGACTGAAATCGCCTGCCTGCTTTCCAGGAAGCTTTTCTCTTCCTGGAAATTGCACAGACACGTGCAACAAAATTACACATGCATGTTTGTTGTGTCATGTCCCTCTTTCTCTTCACTTTAAAACTGAGGAGGAGGGAATTGTAAAGTGAGGGCGAGGAGAATCTGGCCCTGCTTCCCTGTGATCTTCAAAGCCAGTATTAATACCTGGCACTCCACGCTTGTCTACTGAGAACAGCATCCCGGACGAATCTCAGCTTTGCTCTGCGGGGCTGGCATTGATAGGGGCGGGGCAGAGTAGCTGGGAAGAGGAGATGGGGCAGTCACCTGGATGGAAAGTGGATTTGAAGTTGCATTTGGGTGGCAAGAATGCTTCTTTTCTAGAATGTTTATTTGAGGTGGCTTTGAGGGAGAACAGACAAAGATCACGGGAGCATCGGGGTGCAGTGGGCTGAGCGCTCTGAGGGGCGAGGTGAATGATTCTTCTCCGCTTTGGTCGTGGTTAGGTTTTCCTATAGGACCCTTTTCCAAGGAACTGGCCCTAACAAGGGCACTCAACAAAAACCCTGATGATTCCACACATGTGAAAACAGAGGGAATCTCGTCTTTGCAGTCAGTAGTGGCCCATCTCTAGGAAGGACAGACAGACTCTGAGTTATCCTAAGCAAGATGGTCAAATGGTGAACTCTGTTAAATATATGAACGTCTCTCCTGTGGCTTCAAACCCTCTTGGGGGGAAAATGCTGGCTGAGCAAAACCACTCTGAAGCCGAATGGACAGATAAGATCCGCGGCTGATCTCCCCCAGGGTATTTACATTTAATTGTTAATTATGGAATATTTAAAACATACAAAACAATCTACATCTAACACACAGAGGTACATCATAAAGCATCATAACGGATCACTCGTGAGCCAGTCATCAAGTCCGGAATTGGAAGGTTACCTACCGACACCATGGTGTCTGCTGGCCTGCTCCTCCCAACACTGCCTCCTGCCTCTGCCCCCTAGAGGGCCTCCATCACTGAAATTTTGGGTTAATCATTACCTCCTTTAAAAAAATAATTTTAGCACATATATATGTGCCTATCTCAAGAATGATACATTACTTAGCTTTGCTTGGTTTGGGGTTTAAATTAAAAAGGCCACTTTTTTTTTTTCATTTTTGCTACATGTTTATTTTCAATTTTTAATTTTTATTATTATTTTTTGAGACGGAGTCTCACTCTGTCACCCAGGCTGGAGTGCAGTGGCACGATCTCAGTTCACTACAATCTCTGCCTCCCAGGTTCATGCTGTTCTCCTGCCTCTCCCGAGTAGCTGGGACTACAGGTGCCCACCATCACGCCCGGCTAATTTTTTGTATTTTTAGTAGAGACGGGGTGTCACCATGTTAGCCAGGATGGTCTCGATCTCCTGACCTCGTGATCCACCCGTCTCAGCCTCCCAAAGTGCTGGGATTACAGGCGTGAGCCACCGCGCCTGGCCTACATGTTTATTTTCATTCAGTATTTTGTTTCTAAAATTCATCCATGCTCTATAGTATGTAGGCATAGCCATCTTCACTTCTGTATAATATTCCATTTTTCTCTATAATGACTTCTGGGCTGTCGCCAAAGCTGCTCTGGACTTCCCCGAGCACAGTTCCTGGTGCCCAGATGCATGCAAGTTTCTATAATGAACACGCCTAAGAGTGGAGGTGCTGCCCGTGGGCTACACAAGTGTTTTGCTTTACTGAATACACAGTGCCTGATTGTTCTCCAAAGCTGTTGAGGCAATTTACTTTGCCATCAATAACGGGTAAGGGTTTCCATTATCTATATCCTCACCAACTTTTAAATTGTATCACTGTAGTTTAAACTTATGTTTGTAAGGAGGTTGAGCATCTTTTCATATTTCCACTGACCACTGGAGTTTTTTCCTCTATGAAATTCTTGCTTGTATTTGTTGCCCAATTTTTTTTAATTAAATTTTTTAAAATTAGATTGTCTTTTTTAGAAATTGATTTTAAGAGTCCTTTATGTATTCTAGGTCCAAATCCCTTGTTGGTTATTGGTGTTGCAAGTGTCTTTTCCCAATATTTGTCTTGCAATTTCACCTTTTTAATGCTATTATTTAATGAGCAGAAGTTCTTAATTGTAATAGGGTCAAGTTTAATGATAATTTCTTTTGTGGGTAATGCTTTTAGTTCTTAAGATGTTATTTCATTCCCAGAATCATAAAGGTATTCACTTATCGTTTTGGAGTTTTAATATATTGCCTTCCACACAAACTATTAGGAATTGATGGTGTGAGGTAGTGATACAAATTTTTGTTTTTTTCCCTACGCGTAACAAAGTTCCCCAAACCTTCCTTGAATGCCCTCCTTCTTTTCCAGGTGACATGCAAGGGGCCTTTTCACTTCGACAGAAAAATAAGTCATTGTTTAGTTTAAAATAATGGAAAATCATTGTGTAGTGAATGATTGTGCGTTCACACTTGCACATGTGTGTATAAATAAAGGTCATTTTTTTCTAAGTAAAGGGGATTTCCCCGCATCCCCAAAGTCACATCACTTCAGCAGCTCCCTATTACATCTACTCTGCATCAAGCCCTACGTGGGGTTTTCATTTGTCATTGCAAAGCGGCCGTACTCTGCTGCAATTAATCCCCCTTCCAACAAATGTAATTTAATGCCTTTTAAAAGTCATAAAATGTTACTTGCTTTTAAAATATTGTTTAATTATTTGGGGTGGTGGCTACAAAGTTGATTCTGTTTAATTTTTTGCTTGCATTTTCTGGAATTTTCTGCACACATTCTTGATCTCAGGCAAACTAGCAGACAGGGTTCTGGGCCCCTGGCAGAGCTGAATTCGTGTTTGACTGCTGTGATGCAGCTCCTGTCTCCCAGGGGCTCCCTGCACCTCCCTCTGCCTGTCCCTGACTCTTCTTCCCACGTGGCCATGGCAGTTGCTTCTCCTCTTCCTCCTCCTCAGGTTTGCCAGGGAAGGAACCTTTGCTGCTCTCCCGCCCAACACTGCCAACCCACTCTTCAATTCACTCCGCTGGACCACGAATGGTTGGAGAGCATCTATCGAGTGCCTAGCCCTGCTGGTGTCTTAAGACAAAAACACCTGTTCTTGCCTCAAGTCTAAATGTGTTACTGCCTTTTCTCTACTCTCCCCCTCTATACTTAGTTTTTCCCTTCTCAGATTATTTACATTTGTATCTTTAAGTGGTACAAGTTTGAATTCAATTGGCTAATACCTTGAGTTCTTCTAAGGGGACTGAAATTTAATAAATAAAAATACTAATGTCTAGTAAAAACTTTTTGCCTAATCATTTCGTGTAAAAATGCAATAAAACAGAATACTCTTTAATGTTCAAAAAGGCCAGTCATTTTCTTTCAAACAATTGAACATTTTCATATTTAATGAATGCCAGTATGTAATTAATAGAGATTATAACAATTATCTTCACACCATATCAAAATAGGTGTATCATAAGAGAACAGATAATAAGTCTTTAATGTGATTAATTTGTAAATGCTCTTAAAAGCCTGTTTTATGGAGAATAAAAATACTTATAAAAGTGGTAGGTGGAAATGATCAAGTAAAATATCACAGCCATGCAGACGACCAACAGATGCTCCATTAGACCCTGTGTTCTCAGGATGATTAAGAGCAAACCTGACAAGCCTGGAAGGCAGATTCCTCTCTCCTCCATCCCCCAGTGTTTACCAAAGTTCACCCTGCAAGAAAGCATCATCTAGGAGGTTTGGACCATCTTTGCACTTTTTCTAATTACCAAGTCCTTACATGAGAAATAACGATTGGGCTTATGTTTATGCAAGGCTTCATCTTCCCACATTGGTGCCAGCTGTTGGCCTTCAACTTGCCTGAGGTCTCACCCTCTCAACGCTTTTTCTTCATGATTGTTTAACTTTTTGGATCTCTTTGGTATCTGACTGCTGGATGGTTCAGTTCTAGGCTTTCTCATTCCCTTTTTTGGTGCATTTGGGTCCCAGGCTGGTGCTATGGTGTGGGTATGGTTCGCTTTTCCCCACCAAGCCCATGATGAAATTTGGTCCCCAATGTGGTAGTGTTGGGTGGTGGGGCCTAGTGGGAGGTGTTGGAATCACTGATGCAGATCCCTCATGAACGGCCTGGTGCTGTTCTCATGGTAGTGAGGTCTCACTCTGGAAAGACTGAATTAGTTCTCCAGGGAATGGAATAGTCCCATGAGAGTGGTTTGTTACAAAGCCAGGAGGCCCCTCTGATCTTCTCTTTGCTCGTGTCCACTTACGCTTTGACCTTCTCTGCCATGTTATGACGCAGCACCACAAAAGCCCTTGCCTTGCCAGAACCAAGGGCCATGGCCTTGAGCTGCCCAGACTGCAGAACTGTGACTTAAACCCACCTATTATTATTTTTTTAAATAAATACCCCATCTCAGGTATTCTGTTACGGCCACACTGTACAGACTAAGACACTGGGGATCAGGTTAAGTGAACCAGATGAAATGCAAAGAGATGTAGAGAGAAAAAATCATGTTCTCCATCCAGGGATTTACAGGTAGAGAAAGTACACACCAACTAACTGCCACACGTGGTGAGTGCCGGGTACATGCTTGTGGTTGGGCAGAATGATGCCCCAACAAAAATGTTCACATCCAAATCTCTGGAACCTATGACTAGGTTACCTCACGTGGCAAAAGAGACTTTGCAGATGTGATTGATTCACTTAGGGATCTAGAGATGGGAGGCTGCCCTGGATGATCTTGGGGGCCCAAGGTAATCACAAAGGTGGAGACAGCAGAGGGAGGAAGAGGAAGACTTGTCTACAGTAGAGGAAGTTCAGGGTGATGCTAAGTGAGAGGAACTCAATCTGCTGTTGCTGGCTTGGAAGATGGAGCAGGACCACAAGCCCAGGAGTGCGGACGGCCTCAAGAAGCTGGAGAAGTGGGGAGATGGATGCTTCCCTGAAGCCTCCAGAAGGAGCCAGCCCTGCCGATACCTCGAGGTTAGCCCAGTGAGACTTGTGTTGTTCTTCTAACTTAGAGAACTGTAAAATAATGAATTTACATTGTTTTAGGTTACAACATTTTTGGTTGTGACATCAGCAACAGCAAAGTAAGACAATGACCCAGATAGTAAGGTAAAAAAGTCCAAAGAAGGGAAAAGTACCCAAGAATATGAGAATGAATGTAGTTGATTTACTGCCTAAGTGTAATCTGGAAGTTCTAATTAAAGTATGTTCACCTTGAATTCCTTAAATCAAAAGTTTCTTAATAGTTCAAAATCTAATCACAAAGTTAGCGTGTAGCTCAGTAAAAGGACGAAGTCATGTGAACTGCTGACAAGTTAATTGTCCTCTGGGATTTTACTGTCATCCTCCTCAGGAATTTGATTTATTGCTTCAGAGAAATAGAATTGCTGATTTAAGTCTGCTCACAGGCATTGCTGTAGACGAGTCTCCTCCCTTACTTCAGTTTACAGGCATTTATTGGGCCATCTTCACCGTAAATCACTCTCAAACCTCGTCAGAGTCCACAGCAGGGCCAAGGCGTGGGAAACCTGATTACCTGTATCACCAACTGCCTACAAAATCGGCTGAGTGCACGGCAGTTCTGATGTGTATGAGGGCTACATCCAGAGTTAGAGATCAGTGTGGTTTCACTATTTTTCATTTGACCTTCAGAAATGAACATTGGACTCAATAATCCAACCCTCCCCTGACATTTCCTCTGGAACTTGGAACTCTGTTAACACAATCTGTCGTATTTCCCCTGGGTCCATGTATAACGTAGTATTCATCATAAACTAATTCTAAAACTAAGATGCCTATTCCAAAGAACATCAAGAACTACGTCTTATTGTGTACCCAGGGACGTACTTACCCATCCAGCAGACAAGCCCTTGCAGATGCATGGTGACTTAATGGGTACGGGATGTGGGGAGCAGGAAATTGTACAATCAGATTTCAAAACTCCAGTTCCATTTCTGTATGGGAACCATGTGTGATTTTTTAAATGCTGCTGCGTATGAAGGAAAGAAGAAAAGCCACCTATGCACAAATACAGATGTTTGTGTGGTGTTTTCACATGACCACGGCTTCCTAACACTTGCTTTGTGGTCCTCTCTGATGCTCTACATACACTTCCTCGCTTATAAATTCATGAGTATGTGACTCACATACTCTGTAGAATTATGTGGTCTGTGAAGGCAGTAACATTTTTTGGCTACTTAGCCATCTAAAATAGTGTTGAAAATATTTTACTCAGTTCATAAGTGTTTATTGAGTAGATGCTATGCCTGAAGCCCCTTACTAGGGGCTGCTAAAGTAATAACAGAGGGCACCTCATCACACTTGTCAAGTTGCACAGCCAGCTAGCTGTTACAGAATACGAATGACGATTACAGTCATCATTTTAGTCATATTTTTGGCACATGTGTCTTATCAGTTCTACTAAGATACAGTCTTTTAAAGGTTAGGACCAGGTCTTTTAGATTTTTATCCCCCACTGTAGCATGTAAGGTGGCATGTTTTTACCCATTCATACCATTTCTATAGAAGGAATGAATAAAATTAAGAAACAGAAATGAGTACACTTAAAAAGAGGCCACTTCTTGAGATTGGGAACTTTTATCTATTTGATGATTCCGTTTTTCTTAAAGTAGTGGTGGACATTGTTCACAGAAGACAGGATGTTTTCTTATGAAAGGAAACGAGTCACAAACATAGAATGAAAACATCAACACCTGTAATATCATCAGTTTAGAGAAATCTCACATTCAGAGCAAAGGTATCACAGAATGAGTCCTTTACAAACCCTTACCAGCCATTACTAGCCCTGTGTAAGAACTGTGACAAAGACTGAGATCTAGGAACAAGCGATAGAGCCCATCTATGTCAACACCATTCATCCCAGAGAAGAGGAAACTAGAACAAGTGAGGTTACGTGACTTGCCGCGTTCCTAGTGCAAGGTAGCTTGAAAGCCAGGAGTAACCTAGGTTTGAGAAATAAATGGACTGGTGTTCAAGAAGAAAGTGAGAAGCGGCTATGAGAAGTTGTCTGCCTTGGCCGGGCGCGGTGGCTCGTGCATGTAATCTCAGCACTTTGGGAGGCCAAGGCAGGTGGATCACGAGATCAGGAGTTCAAGACCAGCCTGGCCATCATGGTGAAACCCTGTCTCTACTAAAAATAAAAAAATTAGCTGGGCGTTGTTGCATGCACCTGTAGTCCCAGCTACTCGGGAGGCTGAGGCAGGAGAATCGCTTGAACCTGGGAGGCGGGGAGGTTGCAGTGAGCCAAGATGACACCACCACACACCAGCCCAGGCAACAACAATGCGAGACTCCATCTCAAAAAAAAAAGAAAAGAAAAAGAAAAGGTGTTTGCCTTTAACTCACTGGACGTGTAGCATCCACCCACTTCAGCCATCCTAACCTCAGCCATCGCCTCCCATGAGCACCTCCTTGGTATTTACCTGGTCCTTTCCACGTTTCTGACTAACGTCCTGGTTGTTTGCTTAGCTTAGCCCTCTTTCTACTAAGGGACCTTAGGACAACTGAAGAAATTTGAATGTTACATTTCAAAACTTGAATATGGTAGAAGGTAGAATAACAGACTACTCATATTGTTTCTATTTTAAGAGCAGTTAAATGTAAAGAATAGCAAGTAATGCCAAATTGCTTATTTAAATGCGCACTCAAAAATTATCATCCAAACAGCACCCTTCTGATGGACAGCCGGCATCTCTGATCACTTTTGCTTTTATTTACTCCTTTTCCATGCAGGTCACATTCGCTGGTCAGAGGGTGGGAAAACTATGGGTATTGGGACAGCCAGAGACACTGAGACAAGCTAGATGGAATTCAGTGGCATCCGTAATAGGGTTTGCATGGGAAACTGTATATTCAAGCTGGGATGAAGACAGGTGGAGGCTACTGTGGGGATGGAATCACTTAGTTGGTCCAGTTCCATTAAGACAGGATCAGAATGGTAAGGGGGAGTTGGGGCTGAGACTTTTCAGTACTGAGAGAGCTCCTGGGGAACTGGTTTTCACAGAGAAGACCAGGAACCAATGCTGTCCTTTATCCCGCAAAGTGTCAAAGGTTCTCTTCTATCGTAAGGTCCTAGAGCTAAAAGAAGGATAGATCATCATGGATTGGAGAATTAAAACTCTGTGGGAGAATTTCTTGGGAGTCTCAAAGACATGAATTCTTTCATCACTGCTTTGCCTTTTACAAGTCACAGGGCACTGGACAAGGTGTGCACCTCGAAGAGCCTCAGTCTCCCGATCTAGAAAACGGACTTAGGGTCCTTGCCTCCTGGTGTTGCTGTGATCATTGGAGACAGATTATTCACATGAAGCGCCTAACCTAATGCTTGACATGTCCTAGCTACTCAGTAAATACTAGTAGTTATTCTCATTTTCCCCCATATACTCCTTTTCTAGACTATGGACGGAATTTCTGAAAAAGCAGGGACTAATATCTGAATGCTCTTTGAGTCAATAGTTTTATCTGGCTGGTAAAATAAAGCTTAGATTTTAACTCAAGAGGGTGCTTGATTAGCATCATAGATATCCTCAGAAAGACAATTAGACTTAACTGAAAAAGTCTCAGTGCTAAGAAAATACTATTATTGTTGTGGTTATTGTTATGCTTTTATGTGTTAAACCAAACTCGTATCCACTTGTCATTATCAAAATTTAACAGCCTCTAAATCCATTGTCCTATGAAAAAATAATAGCCTTTTATCAAATTTCTGCACCTTGTAAAATAGTCCTGATGCTAAATCAAAGTAATTCAGATGTCTTCCAAAAACAGTTCTTTTTATTAGGGGGATAAAAGAGAATTAAGGATGAAGTGAGACTTCTAGTCAGTGGTTCCCAAATGGAGCTGCATGTTAGCATCGCCTGGGAACTTTCAGAAACGGATTCTTAATCATATTTTCACACACCTCAACCCAGATTCTGCATTTCAACAAGGTGATTCCAATGTGCAAACAGGTTTGAAGGCCTGTGATAGAGTTCAGAACAAGTATCTTTAAAATAATGGGTTTCTCATTCAAATGTTTATACTTTCGTAATTTGTTTTGAAACTGCTTTAGTAACTCAAATTAGCGGTCACCATATTCCTCATTAATGTCATTCAACAATATTCACAATGAGTTGCGACTTCCTAAAATACAGACCTGAACGATGTATTCCAGAATAACGTTTTAGCTACGTAATCGATTTATTGAGTCTGCTGCATGGAGGAAACAGATTATTTAAGACCTAAGCTCAGCATTTAACAGAGTGCACATCTGATGGGACTGACAATTTCACACATAGAGAAAAGCCCCTGATACAGTCTAAATCAGACAGTGTACACTGTGAGTGTCCCAGAAGTTCAAAGGAGGGGTGACCCCAGGTGGAGGGAGACCTGGCATAGCACAGGGTTGGCTGTGCTTTTAAACCCACTAAGCGCTGTATGAAAAGAGTAATTAGCAAATGCAAATTCAGTTTGTGGACACACCAACATTCTTTTCCAAGACATCACTAACTCATTTTGAAGATAAAGTAAACTTAACTTGGGTTAGTATCAAAATAATTTAAATGTACCTATGAGGGGTAAAGAAGCATTTCTCCTTCACAGAAAGAAGACTCATTTTCCACATGACTGTTTATGGGAAAACTGGGAGGTCATCTTCCTGCAGCTTTTAGAATACAAAGATGACACATGGGCTGTTTTGCATTAATGAGGCTGATGAATCTCACCACATGGCACTTCAGCTTGGTGTTCCCTGATTTCCACGATATCCTATGAAACTGATATCAGAGTTCTTGTTATCAGAAAAAAAGAGATGGAGGAACTTCTCTATTCCTGAAATGAGAATACTAGAGCAACTCTAAATGGATGAACTTGTGAGTCATAAAAACTTGATTATAAAACTGGACATTTATAGATATCTTTCCTGTTTGAATATTTTTTGATAGGTACTAATGATTTTCTTATTTAAAATTAGGTTGCTAATTTCAAATCTTCACATATAACAATAATGGCAACTATATTAGTAATTATTCTATAGTTTAAATTAGTGTTTATTAACATTTCTTTGCTTCATTCCAGAAAGTATAAGTGAGTAATTAAATATATTCTTTAGCGGCAAATTATTCTCAGTGGGTATTTTCAAATTCAATTTAATGAATAAGACCTCACAGTTGATGGCATAAAAATTACAAACGTGAATAAAATGTAAGCTGTCTCTTAAAGAAGCGAGATAAAATTTAATAAATTCCCCAAGTAGAAGTACTATAGGTTAAAATGATCATGAAGTTACTGATAAACAGCCATTAAAAAAACCCATATAAAAACAAGAGAATTTCTAGAGACAAAAGACCCACAAGTTCCTGAGTGTTAATGAATAGTGAATGCTTTACAAGAAATGAAATGATAATGTTTTCCAGCATGAAGAACTAGGGATTGGATACTCGTGATGATGGTGTTCCAGCCCGGGTGAGGGCCGGTCCCGGTGCTCTGGCCTGGTGAGCATGTAGAAACTGCACCCAAATTACTGAAGGCATGAATAAATGATGGAAGGGATGGATAAGCAATTGGATGGGGACAGAGCATCATTTTCACCATCTCTCCTTTATGCCAGAAGCCATAAAAAGTCCCCCAAATAAGAGACAAGCATAGCTGTCTGTAACAGTATTAGGAGACATACAGAATTAGAGTTTTACAGAATGCTACTTCGTAGGAGTGATTACTCAGCAATGTTAGTTATCTAACTACCTTTAACCATCATTTTTTTCTTATTCAGTAATTCATCCATTCAGTAAAACTCATTGAACTTATCCTGTGTGCCAGGCAACCTGCAGGTATCCTATTTGGAGAGAAGGTTTATTAATCAGAAGAGCGGCTAATAGTTTACCATCCGCTCCACTGCGAAGTCAATCTGGAACATTAGAGATCAGGACTAAAATCATCTGAGAATCAGTTTTCTGATCTGAAACCATAGGAATAAATATTTTAAAAGCTCTTTCAACACTTCTTGACCCAGAAGTTCTATAACTTGTTTGCTATATTATAGCACAATCTAGCATAAATAAGAGACCACCTTCATGTTCCTCAACGAGAGTGTGATGTATAGACATTCATTTAAATCTGTATTTATTAATATTACACAATCTGTCTTTACTAAGATGGAAAGCCATCCTTGCTATATTAACTGAAAATGCAGGTTATAACTATGGATTATTCCATGTTTTGGTGGCCACATGCAACATGTATAGCATATATCTACACATATTATGTGTAGAATAAAATGTAACCTTTGTGTGGTGAGGTTACGTAACCCTTTCAAGAGTATACTTCTGGCCAGGTGCGGTGGCTCACACCTATAATCCCAGCACTTTGGGAGGCCGAGGCGGGCAGATCACCTGAGGTCGGGAGTTGGAGGCCACCCTGACCAACATGGAGAAACCTCATCTCTACTAAAAATACAAAATTAGCTGGGCATGGTGGTGAGCACCTGTAATCCCAGCTACTTGGGAGGCTGAGGCAGGAGAATCGCTTGGGCCCAGGAGGCAGGGGTTTGCCATGAGCCGAGATCACACCATTGCACTCCAGCCTGAGCAACAAGAAGGAAACTCTGTCTCAAAAAAAAAAAAAAGAAAAGAAAAGAAAAAGAAAAAAAAAAGAGTATACTTCTTTCCTAAGTAGGTATTCTATTTTCTCAGCTTCTGTTAGCTTTCAGGGGATATTTATTCTAACAATCCTGAAATTCATCTCATTATCCTGTCCTCAGCCTTGAAGAAAGAATTCAGAACTACTGCTAATTCTAGAAGAAATAAGTCAGTTTTTCCAAATTAAAGCAGGATGGTTATTTAAAAGTTTTATTTTCTATTCCATAATCTATCATTTAGACTGTTACTTTGTATGCAGCCATTTTTGCAGGTTTGAATGAGGGAGAAAACCTAAGGTAGATGCCTTAGGTATTCAGTGGAGACAAGCAGGACAAATGGAAGCCAAGTGCGTGCACCACCCCCAGTGTGTGCACCATCCCCAGGAGAGGAGGCTGGAAGAGGGAGGGAGGTGGTGGAAAAGGCAATGATGGGACAGCTCCTGGTGGTGGCCACAAGGCTGCTCTTCTGGCTGAGTGGAAGGAGGCCGAGGGAGGGGCAGAGCATCCTCTGCGGGGGCTGGAGGTGAAGATGGCCATGTGGAAATGACCCTGACACAGACACTGAGACTGTAGGGTCTGGAGTTCAGGGTTGAGGCAGTGCCAAGTACCACATCACAGACAAATGCTGGTGGACCACTACAGGCAGAAGTTAATAATTTTTTTACATTTAAATTTAAAATATAGAATTTGTTCAACACATTCTGTTTCATAATAATCCTCCAGTAAATAAAAATGTAGTCAGATTTGTACAAACATATTAGAACTTCACAAGTCTTAAACTTTGCCAGAGATGGCCAAACTTAGGGACTATTTTAATATGGGAGCACTTTTGATCAATTCATCAAGCATAATTTTAACTCACATTTAGCCTTAAAACCATCTGTGAAGCCTATACATGAATAAATTTGTTAATTGTCCTGGGGGCCTGAATGTACAATGAAAAAGTTTATATTATTTTATATATTATTTTATTCCTGGCCACTAGTGATTTTAATCAAGATATATTACTTTGGTTAAAATAATAATTACATAAGAAAACAGCAAATACTAATTGCATGGATTGTTCTCTGGAATATGTTAATCCAGCAACATCCAGAAGAATGGGTTTTCCCACACCAGAATGAATTCCCATGATAACAAACACCGTGCGGTCACTAGAGTTTGCCTTTCCTTTCAGTCACTGAAAATGTTAACTCTCAGTTCTTTTATTACTTGCCAAAGACATGCTTTATCTTACTTTTCTCCTTTAGGTTCTCAGGCACTTTTTTTTGCATATATGGAAAAAATATATATGGTTTACTCATGGTCACTATAATATTGATAGTTAGACCCTGGTAATTTAAACTGAGAATCAAATTGTTCATGTTTGTGGATAAGAAAGAGACGGGATGGTGTGGAGAGTGAGGGAGAGGAAGAGAAAGAGAAAGGCCACATTTGGGGAACTGTCGATTTTCAAACTGTATAATCTACTGGCAAAGAGGAAGGCACGCTCTGAAGATATGCAAACTAATTTCCAGGGTCGCTATGTCAGTACTTTTATTACCACATTGTTAAAATGTAATTCTTGCATATTTCTATAAATATTCAGAGACTTTTCTAACTTCTAGTAAAATACTTTGTGGCTAAACATGTCTTTCTTTAATGGGAAGAAGTAAGGAAGGCATCGTATTCATGCAATGTTGGAAGCACAATATTGATTTTCATAATTATATTTATAGGTGTTTTCTCTAGTTTCATGCTCAATAAGATTCAGGAGAAAGAGAGGAGGTAGAAAGGAAATACACGTCAGAAAAGATTTCTGTCTACTACATGGAATATGCCCTGAAAACAGCGGTGCTCTGTTTGCACACTTCTCTGGAGGAGGAAGTCTCTTTTTAGATCGTTCCTGAGTTAATGTAAGAAAGTCTGGATAAATATAAAATTGTAATAAGCCAATAAGCAGCATCCATAGCACTTTGTCATTAAAAGCAATAAATTCTATGTGCGGCAGGGGTGAATTCTTATCTTCTCGGCAGTGGGCAGGGGTAAGTTGCCCAGAGACATGGCTCATTCTGACACTGGACGGTTTATCAGATGGCTCTGGGGATGTTTCCTAATGGGCTGTGTTGAGACCCCGTCAGCCGTCTCTGCCCGTGGGAGTTCTTGCTGTCATTCACTGTGGAGGCCTGCTTTTCTCACGTCCCAAGAAGGTCACGTGGGGTCATTCTTGGCTGGAAAGTGTGTGGATTGAGCACACTGTGTCCTGTGATGTGTCTTGCACCCTACTAGCATTTACAACTTTTCCTAACGTTTTTATTTGATTGACAGGAGTACTTAATGTGCGATCTACCCTCTTAACATTTTAAGAACACAATGCATTACCGTTGACTATACCTGCACAGTTGTATAGCAGGCCTGCGGAGCTTACTCTTGCATAACTGAAATTTTATGCCTATTGATCAGTAACTCCTTATTTCTCCCACCCCTTAACCCCAGCAACCAACTCCTGGGCTCAAGCAATCCTCCCGCCTCAGCTTCCTAAGTAGCTGAAACTACAGGTGCATACCACCATGCCCAGCTAATTTTTTAAAAATTTTTTGCAGAGATGGGGGTCTCACTATGTTGTCCAGGCTGGTCTCAAACTCCTCTTCTCAAGCTATCCTCCCACCTTGGCCTCCCGAAGCGCTGGAAGGGCAAGGTGGGAGGACAGCTTGAGGTTTTTTGATTCTATGAATCTGACTGTTTTAGATTTATCACACCAGTGAGATCACACAGAATTTGTCTTTCTGTGTCCTCCAGGTTCACCTATGCTGCCACATATTGCAGAATGTCCTTCTTCTTAAGGCTGAACCACAGTCCTTGGCATGTAAATATGCCACAATTTCTTTATCTACCTGTTGATGGACATTTGGGTTGTCTCTGCATCTTGGCTATTGTGAACAGTGCTGCCACGGTCCTCTGACTTATTTTAATGTTTATTTTCCATGGTAAATGCCCCTGTGTTTTCCAACCTCCCCGATTTCTGTTCACACTTTCTGAGACACCTGAAGTGACACTGCTGGGTCTTTTGATGTCACAAGCTGCCCCCTGGCTTATGAGACACGGCTCATTTCTAGGGAAGGACAAAGATCAGCGCAGTCTCACAGCTCCGTGGCCTTCACCCTCCCAGCTCTGCAGTGGCTCGTGCTGCCTTACCAAGAGTCTCCGGCCAGGTCAGCTTGACGTTCCTTTCCCAGTTCAAACTTACTGTTTAGGAAAAGCGTTTCTTGGGCTTTGCTAGCTTGTAGGGACAGCGTGAGAAGAATCTCTGTAATCACACTCCAATGATACACATTTTTAGGGACTTCCTTGAAACCCACATAATCCTGACTGTCTACTTGCCTTGGGGTCCGAAGTCAGCTCTGTGCAACACACATACAAGACTCTCAGCATCGGCTGTGAAACCATGATGATGTTCTGCTGTGGCAGATGGAATCGATTGGCTGGTCCTGCATCAGGCCCCCGCACGCAGCCCGGCCTGCCTGCCGGTCATGGCTCCTGCCCGACGTCGTGGATCTTCAGTGTCTAGAAGGAGGCACACTCAGTCATGCACCTGCATTCCCACACCTGCTGCTTCTCGGGCCTGCAATGTTCTCCCCTGACCCACTTGCCCTCATCCACCAAAGGCAAATGTGAAACTTGTGCAAACAACTACCAACCAGGCCGGGTTTTCATCCCTAAGATGAATCACCGTCGAGCAGAAGGCCATCGCTAACCATGTCCTCTGGATGGAGCAGGACGCAGGCTGCAGAGGGCCAGAGCGTCTCCTGTAAGGGAGCGGGAAGGAACAAAGTTGATCAGCGTCAACGCCACCGCCCTGGGCAGGTGCTCTGTCGCCGCCAGAGGGCCCGGGGTAGCCAAAGCTGCTAGTCACCTCGGGTCTCTCCGGGCTTCTCTTCTCAGGGCACTTGGTTCCCTGGCTCACTCTCTCCTTCTAATGCTTTTGTTTGTCTCCAGGATGCCACTCTGTTTGACTGGCACCTTTTTTTCTTTCCAGTCTCCCCAGTCTCCGCTGCAGGGTTCCTCTCCTTGCCCCAGATTCCGCCGGGTTCAGTCCTGGGTGACTCCTCCACTGCTGTGCCTTGAATGCGGTCCCGACGCTGACCACACCCAGGTTATGTCTCCAGCCCAGTCCTCTCTTCAAGTCCAGACTCCAGTACCCAAAGACTCACCCCATTTCCAATGGGATGTCCAACACCCCTATCCGACCTAACACGGTTAAAAGGTTTGTAGGTGATTGTTGTGGCATCCAGTATTCAATAGATTTTACTGACAAATACATACTTAGAGGTTTTAAGTGTTTCTTCTATTTTCTCTGCTGGGACTCTTATGGAGTGAAATGTCTCCCAGCCTTTCCTGTCTGGTGGGGTCAAGGCCGGCAGGCACAGTGGTGCTGGGGTGGGGGGTGGCTGTTCTCAGTTCCCTTCAGTCCCCTTAAGAATTAGCTCTCCATTTCATAATGCAGATTCAAATGCTCAAAAATAACACAATGTGTATGAAAAGACAGAAATGAAGCCTTCACACCGTTTCATACAACAGACTCTGAAGACTGTCTCAGGCCAAGCATTGAAACTGGGCTTTATGTGGAAGTTAATCACCAAAGGCACTGAGGTTCGGGCTGAGAATTATTACCAAATGCATGAGCCAAACTACCACAAACCTTCTCTCTATCTGCTCCCATTCTTTTTATTTTTCTTTTTGTATCTTAATTGTAAGAAGTCCTCGGCCTTATAAGAAAAGAAATAATTCAATATGATGAAGATAAAATTCCATTTACAGATTCCAAAATCCTGTCATCAGAAAAAAAAATACATAATGCAAGCTCTTATTAGCAGAAGTTGTTTTGCCAAGCAGAGGGCATTCTGGACAGTGGGAGAGCCTGCGAGTCCTCTCCCTGCCGCCTGAGACCCAGGGCTGGGGGGCGTGGGGTGCAACTGCACACCTGACAGTGCGCTCCCTGAAATCTCCCTGCAATCCCACCTGACACAACCTGTGCTCTCCACACCCCCAGCTTTCCATGACAAGACTCACAGCAGAGCAAGCGATCGGGGCTCACACTGGCCTCTGCTGCACCGCTGGGGGTCTCCCCACAAAGCCCTGTCGCTGTGACCTTATGGAGTGCCTTGGCCAAGTGGTGGCACTTAGATAAACACACAGGGGCTGGCATTGCCACTTTGCCTTCGGCTTGTAGTTCTCTGATATTCAAAATGAATACAGACCATCTTACAAAGATTTCTGCATCAAAATTCATCGGAGGACAAGGAGATGTGCACACAGTGACAGTAACTTGCATTTGTTAGATGCTTATAATGGGCCAGGTACTGGGATTGGCACTTCACCCAAATTATCTGGTTTAATCTTCACAAAAATTCTGTAAAATAGGTATTATGTTTCTTTTACAGCCCTAAAACCAGCCTCACAAAAATTAATGCCAGTCCAGTCTCAAAGCTAGTAGCAAGCAAAGAGAGACAGGATTCAAAAGTCGAGCCGTTTGACTGCATGCTCCAGCCTCCTGTTTATTGTGATGCAACATGGTTCTACGCAGGCATACACACACACACACACGCTCACACTCACTCACACACACTCACTGCACACTCATACACTCCCTCCCACACTCATGCACTCACGCTCACACACACTCATCACACAATCATACACTCCCTCCCACACTCACACCTGCTCACACTCACATACACACTCATCACACACTTATGCACTCCCTCCCACACTCACACACGCTCACATACTCATCACACACTCATAAACACCCAGACTCACACACAGATGCTCACACACACTCATACAATACCCCACACTCACATATGCTCACACTCATCACACAGCCCTACACTCACACTCTCACTTGTACTCACACACATGCCCATGCATGCACGCACACACTCATTACACACACTACACACATGCTCACTCATACACTCGCACACCCTCACACACACTCATTACACACTCACAAGGTCACTTACACACACATTCCTTCACACACTCATCAAACACACACATTCACTCACACACTCATACACTCACATACACATGTATCTCACACAACCCACACTCTCACACACATTCACACACTCAATAACTCACACACTGACAGGAATATTTTCTCATTTCACCCACACAAAAAAACCACTAGTTTTGAAACAATTAGATTCCCTGAGAATTGATGTCTCCCTGACACAATCATACTTTAAAAGGCAGGTCTTAAGTGAAGGGATGACTTTATCGTTTAATTTTATCAATAGTTGGGCGTAAGTAAAACTTTCTTGAATAGGAACTTACAGTACTGATGAGAAAGACCCACAGGACTGTTCATGAATAAACATGAATGTGCCTATTGTTTCGTGCTGCACACAATCCTATTATAGAAAAATATTCAAATTATATAGATACTCTATTATAAAAGAAAACCTTATGTGACATGGGCTTATTTCAGGGCTCTGTCAAAACAGGGCTGTCACTTTAATGTCAAAAAAGGGAGTGAATTTTCTGCATCTACCTACCCCACTCTTCCTGGCAATGGCTCCTGTCATCTTCAGGGACCTGAACTGACTTTTCTGGAGGTGGCTCTGAAGAGACTAGAACAAGCATCACCTCTGGAGGGAAACTTGCAAACATCTTTTTCCTTCCCTTTCTCTCTTCTCTACTTTTCTGTGTTCTTCCTCCTGGAAATTCCCTAACATTTCCTGCTCTGTTTAGTCAGTTGGCCATCAAGCTGTCTGCAAGGGTTTTCCTTTCTAGCAATGACTTTGCTGCTGAGACCCTCATCCACCGTCGTGGTGCCCAGCGTGAGTGACGGGAGCTACACGCAGGTCTTTATAGCACATCACCTGTGACTGGCATAAAAATGGGTCAAGGGCTGGGCACGGTGGCTCATACCTGTAGTCCCAGCAATTTGGGAGGCTGAGGTGGGCAGATCACCTGAGGTCAGGAATTCAAGATCAGCCTGGCCAACATGGTGAAACCCCGTCTCTACTAAAAATACAAAAACAAACAAACAAACAAACAAAAAAACCAGCAGACGTGGTGGTGGGTGCTGTAATTCCAGCTACTCGGGAGGCTGAGGCAGAAGAATCGCTTGAACTCGGGAGGTGGAGGCTGCAGTGAGCCAAGATCGCGCTACTGCAAGATCCAGCCTGGGCAACAAGAGAAAAACTCCATCTCAAAAAAAAAGTCAAGGCTCGCAACTTAATGTAGTGGCCTGAGTCTAATTTGTTCATCACTCTCCTACCCCTGAAGACATTCTTACTGGCAGTGACCTTGGTATACAGATGAGGTCAAAAAGAATACCACCTTACAGTCCTCTCCACCCTCCATACCTCCTCAGACTGTTCTGTGGATTAGAACTGCAGTTATAATATGCACTATGGTTGGGTTTTTAAAAAGCTTTTCTTTTCTCAATGCTCATCTGAAGTCTTTGCTCATGAAAAGTCTCTGAATTCAACACAGGAAGATTTTGTAGCTAGAATGCATTTGCACATCTTTTCTTTTTTTTCTTTTCTTTTTTTTTTTTTTTTTTTTTTTTTTTGAGACGGAGTCTCACTCTGTTGCCCAGGCTGGAGTGCAGTGGCACAATCTCGGCTCACTGCAAGCTCCGCCTCCCGGGTTCACGCCATTCTCCTGCCTCAGCCTCCCAAGTAGCCGGGACTACAGGCTCCCGCCACCACGCCCGGCTAATTTTTTGTAGAGACGGGGTTTCACCGTGTTAGCCAGGATGGTCTCTATCTCCTGACCTCATGATCCGCCCGCCTAAGCCTCCTAAAGTGCTGGGGTTATAGGCGTGAGCCACCGCACCTGGCCTGCACATCTTTTCTCAATCAGTCACTGGGAAAAGACATTTCCTTACATCTTCTCAGTCATTTGTTTCTTATCTTGATCTTATTTTGGTTTCCCCAAAATGGCAGAGCCAAGACAGAGACAGCTGTCCTGCCCAGGATAACATTTGGGGGATGTATATAAATCAATATGGTTATGTGTAAGCATCAGTTAGGGAATTACCACTACAGAGGTCAATAATAAATAAAATTTTTTCCTTTCACATCCATTTCACAAAATAATAATAATTCTCCAATGACATCTACAATCAACTCTCCTCAATGATTCCCATATATCTATTATTCAAGCTTTTATTTTTTGTTATTCCAAACCAAGACCCAATCCAGGTGCATGCACTGCACTTTAGCTGCTATGTGCCTTGGGTTTCAAATAGTCTATAAAGCCTCACACCAGCCCCAGCCCCACTTTCCCCCTCATTTTCAAGACATTGACAATGGGAAGACAGCAGGGCAATTCTGTGGGATGTTCCACTTTCTGGATTTACTGATTGTTTCTTTCCTCATGGTACCACTTAACTTATTCTTCTATCTCCTGTATTTCCTGTATCCTGGAAGTTAGGTATAAATAGAATAACCCTATACTTGATCCACACTGGAATACTTTGAGAGTGAATGGAGTCTTACCAATAATTGTACCCAAATAACAGGTAAAAAGCAGGACTCTCCTAGCAAATGGGTGCAAGTGACCGTTGGTTTGATGGCTTAGTCACATTCAGGTGATGGAGTTCAGATGACGTGCTGAGCAAGGACACTCCACGGTGTTTCTGTGTGGCCCACGGTGTCTCCCACCAGACATGCTACTGAGATGCTAAGTTTGATTAACTGGCTACTGGCGATCCTTCAATCTCTCTGTTGTATAGGCATGGTTTTGTCACTTGCAATCAACAAGAGTTTTAGAATCCACTGGTAATCCTTGTAAAATCTATTATTTACTTGGAGGCTAAAAAATGATTATTTTTCTAAAGCTATCATTTATTCTACACATATGAGTGTGGATTTTTTCATAATAAAAAGCTTTCCCTTATTATCCAAGGTAAACTTCAGTTCCTCCTAAAAGACAGAATCAATTCTTCTCTTTAATTCACAATATTCAGAACTAGGACTTGAAATAATCGTCATTTCAAATAGTGGAGCAAAGAGGTTTATCCCCTCTTAGTATTATAATACTATTGTCTCAAGAGTATTTGTTCAATATTTTACAATTATTTCTAGTCATTATTATTTTTGATGGCAAGCAAATTTTTAATATGGTCATAAGTTTAGGTATACTATAGCCTGAAAATTTAGGAAATGATGAAAGCATTATAATCAGTTTTAAAATGAAAGTAGTTATATTTATAATATATTCCTAATCTTTGTCTTGAAATGACGGAAGGCAAACCTTACACGTACACAGCAAATGTCTCTTGTTTCTAAGCAGAGAACAGAAATGTCCTAAAAGGACCATGGCTAGATTCATTGATTATGAGTTTTTTTGTTGTTTTTTTTCTCTACTTTGATAGAACATAATTATTCTGAGAATACAGCAGATTAGATAGAACAACAGAGTTGGCTAATTCAGGTCACTTTCTAAGTTAAAGGTTTATAAAGTTAGTAATTTTGCCCTTTGTTTTCATTCAATTAAAGAAATGTTTATTGAAGGGCTGCAATGTGCTACTCTTTAAAACATACTTGAATATATTTAATAAATCAGGATACTTGGTTGGCAAATCATATTAGCTTTTAATGCTTAAGATCTTACTAACACCACATTTCTCAAAAATAATATCACCATCAAGACCAATTGTAAATACATACGAAAGTTCCTAATTGTATTCTGCCTGTTTGCTTTAATGAGAAATGAATACAGGTAAATTTTGTAAAATTGGGCCCTTCTGAGAGAAAATTGAGATGAAAGTGTAACAGAGGCATTACGGGGAAAAAGGATAGGAACTCAGCAGGGCCTTCTGAAGGTTTGCTGTGCTCCCGTTGCAAGACCCACTGGGTCCCAGTGCTAAGTCATTCTGTCCTTCTGTCAGTATGTGGCCACTGTGCTCATCCCAGACCTCACAGAAAGACAGAATTCAAACGTTTTTATGTCCACAGAACCTGCAACCATTGTCCAAAGTTTTAAAATAGCATTTAACTCCGAAAACGGTACCTAAAGGCAGGAGTATGGTTGGGGAGAGAAGAATCTTGAATGTCCCACCAAGAGGGAAACTGCCTCATATTTAATAGAAAAATCTGGAAATCTTCACATGAAAAGATAATGTTTTAATGATATTAATCATCGAGGTTAAATTTAAACCAATCACACACACACACACATTTAGACAGAGTCTCACTCTATTACCCAGACTGGAGTGCAGTGGCATGATCTTGGCTCACTGCAACATCCCAGGTTCAGGCGATTCTCGTGCCTCAGCTTCCTGAGTAGCTGGGATTACAGGTACGTGCCACCACGCCAGGCTAATTTTGGTGTTTTTTGTAGAAATGAGGTTTCACCACGTTGGCCAGGCTGGTCTGGAACTCCTGACCTCAAGTGATCCGCCTGCTTTGGCCTCCCAAAGTGCTGGGATTATAGGCGTGAGTGACTGCACCCGGCCCCAATCAAATACTAAGAGTTATTTAATCCAAATGAAGATGCAATTATTAATGATAAAAATTGAAGACAACAGGCTCCATGGAAACATCAGCCACTCCAATTTAAATTCTGGCTAAGCAGCAACAGCAACAACACTCCGAAGCTGGGATTCCCATGGTGGCCAGCAAAGCCCACCCCTGATGTGGAGCTCAAATCTGGCTTCCGGAGTGAATGAAAACCAGTGAAAGAAAAACCAGCGAATGAGAAAAACAGATGGAGGAAGAGGGCAGGTCTATGTACCCCACTGGTTTTTACCTCTTCCTTTGCTAGAGGAGCAGAGATTAGAGGTCATTTTTCTTTTTTACAATTTTTAAAATCAATTTTGAAGGGCATTTTTTTTGTCCTGCTTCTTGGTAACAGCTTACTTCATCTTATTATTTGCCCCTCACCTAAAAAGCAAGTAACAATAAAGTTCTTTCACTATGGAGGGATTTTCCCTAGAAGAGCTTGCAAATGCATTTTCTGTTTTGGATTGTCTACTGTATGGAATCGATTGTATCTCAGGCCATAAGGCGCTGTTTCATCCACTGTGAATTAGTTCAGCCATTTAATGAATATGCATCAAGCTTCTATGTGCACAGTATCACACCGGATTTTCACAGTTTCCAATCGTCTTAAGTAGACACTGTCTACTTAAACTTTAACCGTCTTCAGAAATTTTTTAGACTTATAACAAATAAGTTCAGTAAACTCTCCTGAGCCTGATCACCTTCCTCCCTCTTTTGCAGATATTATCATTCTTACCAAGTGGACCATCGTAACTCTGGGGAACATACACACTGAAATTCTTTGTGTGTGAAACCCTAAAATCAGCATGCTTTTCCTACTGCTCTGCTTGGCCCACGCTTTCTGCAGTTAACCAGGTCATCTGGATAGCGTGGACCTGCAGCTCCCCTGGGACGTCTGTCAGGCAATTCCTGTTTTCTTTCTTATGAGCACATATTAAAGATAAATAGTGGAAGCCCTGGAATTTTACATTTCCCCAGAAGTACATTTCAGTCTCTCCTTGTTTGACAGTGAGACCCGTGGCACCTTCTTTCTGAGCTGAAGTTCTCAGAACAGAGGATTTACAGTTTCATAAAACTAGGTTAAGGAACATTTTCTAAAAGTGAAGATACTCATGCAATTCCCCAAGCAAGGAGGTGTCATTCTGCTGAGCCCTGAACAACAGCAGGAAAAAGGAGAGCTTAGGTGTTCTTTTCATGATGATTGTTGGGGGCTGAGAAAGGCTCGTTCTACTAATGGGCCATGTTATGTCTCAGGACCCTGGGACTGTCCGCCTGTAAAGGTGTAAGGAAATTGGGAATTTTTATACTGTGTTGGAAAGGCCTCCATGTGAGATGTGCACACAGACAGGAAGGGCAGCTGGAGGGTCAGGGAGCATCGGCTGGAACTGCGGCCAGCTTTGCAGAGGTGTGAGCCTCTCTCTGGCCCCAGTACATCAGGCCGAGTGCCACAGGAAATGCCATCCAGTGTGGTCAGCGAGGCTGAGCCTTTCCAGAATCTGGTTACAGTGATGATAGACCTACAGAGCCTGAGGGCCCTTGGAAACCCAAAGTCCCACCCCCCGACTTTACGGTTGTGATTTATGATCTGGACACATGGTGTCTAGCATAACATAATTCAGCGAAGTGAAGCACCTCGTCCATGGACAAACCATCAATTGATGGGCAAGGTACGACTACAACGCAGGGCCCATTTGGTGCCGCTAGAGCATGGAAATGGTTAGTAATAATGATTCTCCACGTCTGAAGACTGTATTACCATTTAAAATCCATTTAGAGGGCAGCGTCCAGCCAGAGAGGGCACGGAGGAGACACTATTGCTCTTATGGTAATAAGGAGGCCACTGCACTCTGAGAGTTGAAGTTCCTCTCGAAACAGAGCTTGGACTAGGATCTCCATCACCTGGCTCCTGGGCTGGAGCTGGAGGTCCCACCCCAGATAAAAGGCCAATTATGAAGGCGTTCATTCTTAGTAGTCAGCTGGTCTGCTTAGATCTTATAAACTACTTGGGATCATCAGTGCTTCCTGAATTGTTCTCTGAAATCCTGTAACCAGATGTTTCCATCTGCAGCGAACTTGTCCATGTTAGTGTCCATAATAGAGACCCATCTACATCCGCATCATTGTCATGAACAGCATTGCAAAGGCATCACCCTCTCTTCCCATGCACTGGTTCACTTTGCCTTGGCTTAAGAATTCACAGATCAGGCCAGGTGTGGTGGCTCACGCCTGTAAACCCAACACTTTGGGAGGCTGAGGCGGGTGGATCATTTGAGGACAGGAGTTTGAGACCAGCCTGCCCAACATGGCTAAACCCCATCTCTGCTAAAAACACAAAAATTAGCAAGGCATGGTGGTACATGCCTGTAATTCCAGCTACTTGGGAGGCTGAGGCATGAGAATCATTTGAACTCAGGAGGCAGAGGTTGTGGTGAGCCAAGATTGTGCCACTGCACTCCAGCCTGGGTGACAGCATGAGACTGTGTGTCAAGAAAAAAAAATTATCCACAGATCAACATTTTATCTTGCCATAACGGACTTGCTGAATTATTAGGACATGTTAATTGTCTCAAGTCAAAGATCCAAGCAACACCACATTTAAACCCTTTTCAAGCTAAATCAACACCATGTTTCTAGTTAATTCTCGGTATATGTTTTTCTGTAGAGCTATATGGACAATTGGTTCTAAGATTGAGGCTTTGAGCTTTTCATGTTTTCCTTATTAAACATCAAAATGAAAGCCTATCAGGATTGAGAGAGTGGTGCAGGAGAGAAAGAGGTTGTTGGTTCCAGCAGCCTACCAATGACTGCATGAAATAAGACCACAGCTCCCACAGGAGACCCATTATATGCCAAAGGTGGATGCTCAGGGACCAGCAATGGAGATGGGCACACAGACAACAGGCAGCCACGTGTTTTTAAGAGGAAAAATGTAAAGGCCTGGAACTTCTGTCATAAAGTGGGGACAGATGGATGCAGCTGATTTTCATAGCCACCCATAACTGAGCAGAAAGATTTGTGTGACCTGAGTCCAAAAGTCACAAACAGTGACAAGGGCTACAGGATGATGAGGCTTGGGTTGAGTGTCTTCTCCTCTCTCCCTGGCTTTGATAAACAGCCATCCAGCCAGTTCCCTGCCTTTGGTCTCTCTTCCTTTTATCCATTTGCACACTCCAGTGAGGTTCACTTTCTTCCCACATGACTTCTGCTCTACACTCAGCAGCTGGGAATGGCCTTCCCATGCTTCATCCATCAGACCTGATCCCAACCCAAGGCTGCACGAATATCCCCTGGCATTCTTCAACACTTCCCAAGTTTGTCACACCTCTGTAGTCACTGGACTGAAATAACCACTAGCTGAACTCCCATACCATGTCTTCATGTGGCTATGAAGATGATGAAGTGAAACCCTCTGCCTCCAGGGAGATGCAAGCAAGGAAACACAGGAACTACAATTTGCCCTGGGAAGAGCTACTGCAAAGTGGTGGAGCAGAGCCAGGCTGCGTGCGGCCTGAAGCTTATGCAACCACGGGAGCCCTCCTGAAGAAAAATGTTACCAAATTATGAAGGTAAATGTGCAGCCCTAAAGCTCAGACTTTATCAGCTTCCTGGACAACCTGGTCCGTTCCACACATATGGGGTCTGCAAGGTGGATGTCTTTGATATCTACCTCTGTCTCCTTACTTTCAGTCAAAAGCATTTGGTTCGATATGTTGTACCTTGAATCCCCTCTCCCTATCCAATTTCTACCAACTGGACCTATTTGCCTCAATTTCTTCATAAATTCATTCCTGATCGCATGGTTTTCACTTAGGTCCCTCTTAAGTGCCTTGCTGTAGCACTGTTAGTGATCACGTACCACATACAGCAACTTGTACACTTTTTCAGTTGTTTCTGGTTAGATTTATTTTGGCCAATAAATTACGAGTTCCCAGATGTCAGGGCTTTGTTTTATGATGCAGATACCGTGGTGTCTGACATGATATTGATATATTGCCGATAATTAAATCTTGCTTGAGTCATAGATGGAAGAAATGATTGAACTTGACAATTCCATCCTTTGAAACCAATGCTTGGTAACACCAAGGGGCATAATTTTTATTGTGCCTCTGGTCTTACCAGATAAGTCATCTCTGAATATAAACTTGGACCCTTCCCAAATTCACCACTTGGACACAAATTCTCTGGAATTACATCCTTGCTCCTTTCATTCTAGATATGCTCCCTGAGTGGTTTCCATTCCTCTCATGTTTTCAACTTGTTCATCTGTGTCGAGGACCCTCAAATGTATATTTCTGGCCCAGAACTTTCCCCTGAGCTCCTAGCTTACATATTTAGCTACACTTTTGTGTCTCCATGTCCCCAAGGAGCCTGTACCTAAAATGCACCCACAACTAAATACAGGAGGGCACTGGTGGGAAAGAAAAAACTTAAGAGACAAATGCAAACCATGTTCGTGTCTACGTCCCAGTATTAAATGATAGGCTCCTTGCAGGTAGGAATGAGTCCTGTTCATCTTTCTGTGCCCAGCTTGTAACCTAGCCTGGAACAAGTTGGGAATTTAGTAAGTCTGAGTGACTGAGTGAACGAGTGATGTCTCTGAGACAGTTCCTATAGTGAATTGCTAAAAATAAATATGGTATTTAGGACAATCACATAAAGTCTTCTTTGGCCATACACTTTGCCATGTTTCATTCACAAGATGTCTGTGGAGGAGATGTGTACCCAACCCTCCTTGTATACTTTTCCATACATGCAGGCACAGTTAGAGAACTCACAGAATCTTCCATCTTCCTACCTGGAAACTACTTTGTGTAGGAGGGACAAGGTGTGCTTTAAGTTGGTCTCATCATCTGCCTCCCTCCCCATCTCCCCAACCCCAGCTCATCTGGGCCTTCTCAGGGCATCTGAATCTGCCTGCCATGGAACCAGTCTGGTGGCCTCTATTTTTCTTAATGAGCGAGCCATCGTTTTTGACAGCACCAATTGCAAGGTGGATGCTTTTGAAGAAGGAACTAATGAATGAAAGAGGGGAAGGAACCCGTCCTTAACCAAGATCTAGTCAATTTAATTTCACTTTATAAGTGAACAACACATCGGTTTAAAAAGTTAAATACTAAGACATCATGGAAATAGGTGTATTTGGGGGGTGGGCTGATGGGCAGATTGATAGGGAAGATTCAAGGAAAAATATTTTATCAAAACAATGACTCATCTTATATTCGAAGATCCTCAAATTGTAGTATTTTCTTCCAAATCCACGTTAAAATGTTGACAGCTGCTACAGGAATGTGCTTCAAATTCCATTGCGATATTATAATATTTCCACTTTCGAGAATTCGTTTGCTTCGTTTGTTTTGTTTTGTTTTGTTTTTGGCCCTATGCTGGCTGAGAAAACAAGAATGTTCACGTCCTTGTATTGGGCGGTGGGGAGAGAGACCAATTAGAAGGTGAATCAAATGTTTGGCGCGAACCACAGAAACGAGGCCAGGAAGAAGAGGTCGTGGTGAAGTGGCTGCAGGTTAGTTTCCTCCGAGCAGCCAAGGAGCGCCGGAGTTTGGAAACCTGGGGCCCTGGAAACCCGGGGGCCTTGGCCTGCAGGCGGGGCTGGTGGGATCAGAGCGCGTGGTCGCGAAGGGGAAGAGCAGAGGCACCGACTCGGCTGCAGGTGGGAGGGTGTCCGGGTGAGGGGTGAGCGCGGGGTCGGGGAGCGGCGGCGGGGGACTGGGCGACGGCCCCGGGGCCGGGCCGCGGGCGGAGACTGACAGGCGTGGGCGGCGACAGCTGCAGCTCCGAAGCTCCCAGCGTGGAGTCACGCGCCAGCGCGCGGAGGGGAGTGGGGCGTGGGGCAAGCAGAGGGGCGCACGGAGGGGAGCATGGAGGGACGTGGGGAGCATGGAGAGACGTGGGGGCGCACGGAGGGACGGCGGGGCCTGGAGCGAGCATAGGGGCGCACGGAGGGGCAGCTGGGCGTGGGGCGAGCACAGGGGCGCACGGAGAGGAGCATGGAGGGACATGGGGCGCACGGAGGGGCAGCGGGTCCTGGGGTCGAGCAGAGGGGCGCATGGAGGGGAGCATGGAGGGACGTGGGGCGCGCGGAGGGGCGGCGGGGCGTGGGACGCGCGGTTCTTCCTCGCGAAGTTGGAGAGGCCTCGGGTCGCAGGGCACCCACTGTGCGCCCTGGACGAAGCCTACCCTGGAGGCAGCGGCTCCGAGGGACGCGGGAAGGAACGGCCGCTTTCCTCAGGGTCCCCGCCTGCACCTGCGGGCTGGCAGATCCGGGGCGTCACTTCTCTCCCAGGGCCCCGGAGGGAGGCGGAAGAAGGCGCAGGTGCGAAGGATGAAAAACCAAAACCAAATCCAAATGAAAGTCAGTGATGTTTGAAAGTGGGAAAGCCCCCAGTGGAGGACAAAGGGGCCTCTCCCAGCCGCGCCACGGGCCAGATGTCCCTTTCTCCACCAAGAGCCCCTGTTTCCAGACGCACCCCACCTTCGACATTATTTACCCCAGCCACTTCCCCGACCCTCGGCCTCCTTCAACTCTATGTACAGGTATATTTAAAACGTTTTGCAAGGCGAGAGGGGAGAGAACGGGCCCTCAGTGGCCTGAGATAGACGCTGAGTCAGGGACCCCTCTGGATCTCCCCAATTCACTGGCTGGTCTTTAGTTCATCAAGATGAACTCTCAGAGGTAAAAGAACTGCTGCCTTTCTATGATTCATACCGAGTTCGGGGCCAGAAAG
The DNA here is from genome assembly GCF_029289425.2 of Pan paniscus. Lineage (NCBI taxonomy): Eukaryota > Metazoa > Chordata > Mammalia > Primates > Hominidae > Pan > Pan paniscus. Next base: position 185,998,721 of record NC_073254.2, read on the forward strand.
CTGGTGGATGAGGACATGCTCTAGGAGGAGCCGGGCTGATGGATGTGGGTGGTTGCTCTGGCCCCGTTCCTGGGAACCCCACAGAGTGCACACGACGCCATCTCCCCGAGACAGTTCCAACCTGTAAGGAAGAATCCTCTTGTGTATCTCAGCCTCCTTAAAGAGGCGAATGAGAAAGCGCCTGCTTCCTCAGTCCCTGCTTTGCAGGCAAAGTCCTGGCAAAATGATTTGTAGTTGCTTATTTAAAAAAAAAAAAAGATCAAACAGCTAAGAACATCTTTTTCTGGGCCTCATCCTCTATCTATACATTCCGGGCCAGAGGGTACTCAGGCAGTTTTCTAAACCACCTCAGAGACACAGCCACACGTCTACAGGAGTCAGTCAACGTGGCTGTGCTCTTTTGTGTAAGGCAAACTCTTCATCTTGGGTGTGTAAATATGGAAACCCCCGACAGAGAATGACTTCCACATGGGACCCGCCTGTCACTGTCTATTCATGTGGCACGTTTGTCCAGGGCTCCGCGTTCTCCGTCATGTAGGGCTGGCTGCTCCATCGGGGTAGGTGACTCACCCTAGTTTTGCCACCAGATAGGAATGGGACCTGGCCCTCTCCTAGCCTTGGTGGCCCCTGTTTGAAGCTCCCCATCCTCAACCATTTCACGCTGTGCTGCGCAGCCTGTGCCCTGTCTCCACAGTTTCTGAGCCTCTGGCTCCTTTTCCCTTTGGTGAACTGGCCTCACCCGTGGGATGTGCTATTCTGGGAGCTTCCTGTGCACGGACTCTCCTATTGCGTCTCTTCAGCTACTTCCTGGACATGCTACATGGCTCTGCTGAGCGCCCCCCACCCAGGCTCGTCTTTAGACTTTGATGAGGTCCCCTTCAGTGCAGCCAATGTGACTTGCTCCCCTAATCTCTCAAGGGAACCAGGGATCTTTCTTTAAATAGTGTGAACACAGATGTCAAGGACCTCACACACTGAGGAGAAATCATCTGGAGAACCAGAATCAGCCACTTCAGCTATTGGGGTTCATTTAGTCAATTTGAAAGGGAGGTTGGTCATAAAGTAGCAGGAATCTTTAACATTGAAGTGCTTAACTTATACCCTTACCATGTTATGTTTTTTCACTCAGTGAGTACATCTGTGTGGTGCCATAGGCTGTTGTGGGGCCCATTCTCAAATGGCCAGAAACAGGGGTAATGTCACATTGTGCAAGTTCTCAATCTTCATCACATGGAGTTCTTTTGGACCAGCGTATGATTTTGCTTCTTAAGTCATTTCTCTCTCTACACGTGAGAGAAAACCTGAGATGGAGAGCTGAGTGGACATTCCTTCAGTGGACTACTAATTTTTTAACTTGTGCTTTTGATTCTCTTTCTCAAAGAGAAAAATACTCCACAGTATTCATAAGTCAGATAAGCAGATGTGGACACGCCTGCATATTTTCCTTTTTAGATACTAGTAGAATGCTCGTTGATGGTATCAGGAGATGATTCCTCTGTTGGGATCTTCACTACAGTAAATAGAAGGCAATCACTTTTGTTTCCATGAAGCTAAGATGTCAACTCCTCAATAAACAGATGCAGGGCTCCAGGCATCACTCTGAGTTCAGCCTTTCTGCCCCGCCCACAGCACAGCACACCAGGATTACAACCCGAGCTCCCACAGGAAAGCAGTGAGGACAGCAGGTTCGTCCTGCAGTAGAAAGGGAAGGTTGAGAGCCTGGGGGCCAGGATGGCATGGGGTTAAGTGAGAATTGTGGCTAATGGAAATGTTGACCATAAATTGGAAGGAAGAAAAGGACAAGTTCAACGTCAACCTCCTGTTTATCTAGAGCTTTAGAAACATTTGAAAAGAACATGCTTTAACTCCCACAAGTCCTCTTAGAAATTCAGATTCAAGCTGAAGACGCCAAAGAAATTGGCTTGCCGGCGGCAGTGGTTCACCTAACGGAAAGGTCACCACCCTTGGGCTCTGGAAGTCAGCAACGATAACTTTTTCAGTTTGGCCTGAGTTTGATTGTTTTTGGAGTTAGGTACGCCTTGTGCCTGTTTCCATATGTGTCTATAAAGCTACAATCTGTTTTCTTCTACTACGAAATCCAGTGTGCTAGTGTGTGGACAACTGAGAATTTCTGCAAGATAGAGAGGAAGAAGCACACAGTATGAAAGAAAAGGATTCCTATTTCAGAATCCCTTTGGGAAGCCTTTCAGTGAAGGCACGGGGGTCTTGCAGTGTGCAGCCGAATTTCTACGGCCTCACGTGCTCTGCTTCTGTTTTCTCTTTCTCCTCCTTCCTTTGGAGTTGCATCGTGGGACTGTTCCAGACTCCCTTTCTAGTCATGCTTCCTGGGAAAACCTTCAGAAAGTATTCATCTCAGATCACCCTGGACAATTTGCTGAGGGTCAGTCCTGAGCGTGGACACAGCTTGTGAGCATGTGATCTTTAATGTGATGAATTATGTCTTTAATAGTTGCCAGTCCCTCTGGTCCTCCTCCCAGAAGTCACATCCATCTGCTGAACTGGCTCTGTGCTCCCCTGGTTCAACAAGTCAAGGAGTGAAGCGATTCACACAGACAGCGGGTGATGTCGCAGGAGGAGTGGTGGCCAGGGAGCGTGGTGACCTGGGACCAGCCCTAATTCTGCCCTAACTGGGCAGCTCTAGAGAGGTCTTTTCCATGTCCTAAGCCCCAGCTGTCTTCTGTGGAAAATGCAAAAAGTTAGATGAGATGATGTCTCATTTCCAGCTTGTGATTCTATCCTGTTTTCTCTCTTGCTGGAATTATGCTCTGTGGCGGGAGAGGAATTATCCGTGTCACATCTCATAGCTTACATTTTTTGGTACTTGCTATTCTGCACAACTCAAACTCCCTGGCAGAGCAGAGAGTGTTTAATGTTTACTTGTCAAAGGCAATCCAAACATGAAGCCATCATTTAAGTCAGTTGACTTATTCTACGGCATATGCATGGGTCAAAATGGAACATAACCTTGAATCCCTTTGAAAATGCTCTTCTCAATTTAAAATGATGAAGGCTGTGTATTAAAATAGCAGGGTGGAATTTTTCTCTCATGTGAAGTAAAAGAGATCTTCCCTTGCTAATTATTTTTTGACATGTTACTGACAATGTGGACAGTAAATATAATCAGAGCATTCTACATCAAACATTTTCCTCCTGTTGGGCACCATTAAGGAGGTAAATAACCCCTGTCTATAGATCGTCCTGAGTTTGAACACATACAGACTTTTGAAACACATTGTTTCAGCCTATGAATTATTTCCTCCAGGACTAAAATGTAAGTGTACACAGCTCAGGTAGCAGAGAACCACGTTCTCTGAGGCCCTGGGACCTGCGATGCTAGTGAGAAAATTAAGCTTGTTCTTCCCTAAGAGGCAGAAACACTGGTGCCCCCCTTCATCCTCTGCAGTCCTGGACTAAGCTGGGTGCAGCCCTGGCTGCCCTGGCTCTGGTAGTTCCCTGTCCCTGCCCTCTACAGTCAGTCCTCCTCCCTGCTGCAACTTGACCATGTCACTCTCCTTCAGGGTCAAGTTCAGATCCCCAAGATTTGGAAGCAAGGCTCTTCCTTGCTGGGCTTTGCATCCTCCTCACACTGCTCCTTTGTTTTCCCTCCACTCAGCATGCTTTGGAGCCCTGTGCTGTGTCCTCTGAGGCACCCCTAGTGGCCTGTGCACACCTCCTTCTTGGTGACCCCCATACCCACACTGCAAGGATGGCTTGATTGCCCATTTGCCTCTAGCCTGCCAACTCCTGGAGGTGGGTACCATGAGTTTTCTGAGTGGCCAATGCAGAGCCTCACTCCACTTCTGGCTCCAAAAAGCCTAGTGAGTGCTTAGTGAGCAAACCTAATCAGTAAAAAATGATGCTTCAGGTCCACTTGTTAACATTTGTAGGAAAAGAAAGTCACACTGCATGGTCCCTTCCCAGCCCTCCTAGTGGGTGAAAGGCACATGGAAGGCATATTAGCATCAGCCCTGGAACGGGCGGCATCAGGGATCGCAACACAATGCACAGCCTATGCAATGAATTTCCCATGTTAGCTGAAAGCCCACAAACACTTCCAAAACACAGAAAACCCCAAAGCCCAGACCTGACTATCTTTCCTTGTATGATAAATTTGCTCTGTGCAATGTGATGGAATATGCTGGCGGAATATGCAGAGCGCTTGGCAGGCAGGCCTTCCTCCCGGCTCTCAGGAGGATCCTCTCTCTGGGACCCAGGGGTATCCATCACCACCACCGCCCCAAAGATGAGGATTTCCACATCAACATTTCTGAAACTAAGACTTGGCAAGCCAGGTGGTTCAGGAGAGGTGAACTGGTGTTGATCCCCCGTGAGCTCTGTGTTTCAAGAACACTGCATTCTGGCCGGGGAGGAGAGAGCACCACCCTTGGTCTGCCCTTGCTGTCTGGAGTCATCATCCTGACTGGGCTGCTTTCATCTTTGAAGAAAATGTCCAAAGTAGAATCCGATCTGTTGAATGGTGGGGTGTGGTAACTTTCTGAGTATTCCGCAAATGTGGCCTCTCTTCTGCAGGAGAAAAACAGAACTAGGCTCCCCTCCTCACTGGTTCTTCCTCCTCCTGGGTTACCCATGCTCTGGAAGCCTGGCATTCACCCTGCTTAATTCACTTCACCATCACATCCTCAGAGCACTCAGCTTCATGGGCCAACTGTAACATCCCTGTCCATAATTCCTAACATAGACTTACGCCATGTGCCATGTCCCCAGCCACTTATGCTCTCTGCAGGATTCTGCTGGACGGTTGAACATCTCTGGCACCAAACTCCCTTCTTCTCTTTCAGTCACTTGGCAGAGGTTCAGCCTACCCTACAAGCCTCCTCTTCCCCTGCCTTCCTCTCCCCAGGATGATGTCCTGGTGTTCTGCTCGCTCAGTCTCTTCCCTCTGGAAGTTCTCTTACTGTAAACCCCCACCCCTTCCCTGTTTTTGTTGGGCTTTACCTTGTGGACTCTAATTACTGTGGGATGGCTGTTGGTCTTTCTGCTCAAGTCTGTCTTTCCTAACACCACTTTGGGAACTGCTACTAGATTAATCTTTCTAAGGTGTTTTCTTAATTTAGTATTTTCCATTTTTCTAGTTAAAAAAAGAAAACAGGCCGGACGTGGTGGCTCACACCTGTAATCCCAGCACTTTGGGAGGCCAAGGCTGGCAGATCACAAGGTTAGGAGTTCGAGACCAGCCTGGCCAACATGGTGAAACCCCATCTCTACTAAAAATACAAAAATTAGCTGGGCGTGGTCCACGTGCCTGTAGTCCCTGCTACTTGGGAGGCTGAGGCAGGAGAATTCCTTGAACCCAGGAGGCAGAGGATGCAGTGAGCCAAGATTGCACCACTGCACTCCAGCCTGGGTGACAAAGCAAGACTCCGTCTCAAAAAAAACAAACACAAAAACAAACACACAAAAAAAGCACTTCCTAGAAGCTAGCATCTGAACAGCTTAGACTGGAATTGAAGATACTGATAGTTACATCATCTCTGCAGCTCTCCCTTCCACCTTTCTTCATCAGTCCTCATGCAGGCCATGCTAGCCTCTGCAGAGTCTCAGGAAATATGGGTTCTGTCCCTAGGCCCTCACCTGAGCTATGCTCCCCACCCTTCTCCCTTTCCCCTGAATAAACAGCATTATTCTAGAAGGCCCATTCTGCTTCTTATGTCCTTTCTGTCCCTTCCCTGGTCCACTCATTTCTGCTGCTCTCCTGCTCCCTGGCCATTTCTATTTCCCGTCTGGGTCCTGTTGGACTCCAGGAGGATAAGACAGACTCCGGCCTCCCTGTGAGAGAGTGTGCAGCTGAGCAGTGAGGTAGCGGCTCACCAACCGGCTCTGCTTAGCTCCTGCTCCTGAGGCCGGGAGGGGGGCTCTGTTCTGTCTTAGCTGCTAAGTTTGTTCTGAGTTGAAATGATCTGGTGTATCACTCCCTCACCACTTCCGTTGACTCATTTATTTTAATTTTGTCTTATGCTGATGGTGTGTTTGGTCTTCACAAGCCAGTGTCTTTTATTTTTTATTTTTTTATTTTTTTGAGACGGAGTCTTGCCCTGTCCCCCAGGCTGGAGTGCAGTGGTGTGATCTCAGCTCACTGCAACCTCTGCTTCCCGGATTCAAGCAGTTCTCCCACCTAGCCTCCCGAGTAGCTGGGATTACAGGCACATGCCACCATGCCCGGTTAATTATTTGTATTTTTAATAGAGACGGGGTTTCACCATATTGGCCAGGATGGTCTTGATCTCCTGACCTCATGATCTGCCCACCTCGGCCTCCCAAAATGTTGGGACTACAGGCGTGAGCCACCCACCTAGCCAAGCCAGTGTCTTTATAATAAACCACCTCATGTTCTTTCAGAAAGTAGGAAGGTAGATGTATGTCACACTCCTGCCATCTTCTTACTGTCTATCCACTCAGATATTGTATTACATCTGCAGTAGGCACCAAATGAGTATTTTTAAAAGGATAATATTATATTGTCCAGACAAGAATGTTATTTCTAATCTCCAGTTTCAGTGTTTAAACAAAAAATAACTTTTAATAACTTCAGCAAAATTTATCAGTGGTTAAGCAAGGAATATCAAAGAACTTGGAGGCAGAAAAAAAAAAGTGTCCTCTCATTAAGTATCTTAAAAGTCTAGGTGAAGAGGAAAACTGACTTTTTCACACTGACTGCATAGTCACGGACTACAAGCTTGAAGCCAATCAATCAATGCAGCTATTTTAAGAATGGGTAGTGACTTTCTCAAAAGTTTGGAGTTGCTTTGGTAAAGCTTAAGGTAACAGCACCATCATTAATTATGGTGTGGTGAAATATAAGTTAGACATCTAAAATTTTAAAAAGAGAAATGTTTGATTTTATATGTTCTCCAGATATTACCACTTGTTAAGGTACAATTTATTGATCACCTAGAGATTCTTTATTTTCATGTCTACTCTCTAACAACCTACAAAAACGGTAGGTACAATTATCTTCATCATACAAAAAGGAAATTGACCCCGAGAGAGCTTAAGTAACTTCTCTCCTGTAAATTGCGAGTCTGTGGTGTGGGAGGGGGAATTAGATCAGGTTTCATGGACTAGAAATCCTGGGCTTATTCCAGTACTCTGCAAAGTATCCACCCCTAATTTCTAAACCCAGTGGTTTCTGTGTCTGCTTAGAATTTGGAGGAATGCCTTGATGATCAAGTTAATAAAACCATTATTTCACTTAGTGCAAAGTAGTGGTAGGCAGTGCACTTGAGCGTTCTATACACGCTTGTCCTTTGCTATTCTCATGTCTGAAGGGAGAAGCTGGGGCTCAGGGAGGTTAAGGAAATGGCTAGCTTAGAGTCATGCTAGACCTTGGTCTAGATGAGCCTTTAAACTAGATGTCCTTGCTCTCTAGAGTATGGTTTGAAAATTTTAAACAGGTTGTGTTTAAAAATAATCTCATGATAGCCTGCTAACCTTATATTTTTGAGGAAGTTTGAATCAGTTCTGTAGACTGGCAGAGGGGAAAGACACATGAAACCCGGAAGGAGCATTTACTGAGAACCTCATGGGAACCGCATATGGTATGGAGACATGGAGACGTGACCGTCTGCTACTGTCGTCTGGAGGTGACCTAGTGAGTTTTCCAAATCAGGTCATAAAGAGGAAAGAAAAACATTGACGATCCTACATCCTAGGCTCCTTCCTGACTTCTGACATCGCTGTTCAGCCCACACTCACAGTAGTTTTGTTTTCCTTGAGTATTTAAGGATGACAGTGCATCCGAAGACAATCTGTAAACTGTAAGGTAATATATAAATCTGACCTGTTCATAGCACAATAAACACAGCAAGCAAATAAACTCCATTAAATGTAATTTTAATTTATTCAGTGGAAGACAACAAAGTTGATTCAAAAGTCAAAGACCTAAGAGAAGATAAATCCAAACTCTATAAAACCTTGATTGATGCTAATCGCAGACAAAAAAAAGAAAAAATAGTCTGACCGTCATAGACACTCATTGAGATGGGTCACCGACAAGTACTAGGGCCACAATGTTGTGCAAACCTGCACTTCCCAGAGTGTATTTCTTAGGCTATTAATAGGCATTAGATGAAAAAAGGATTCTTTGGGCAAATGCAGTTTGGAAACAAGGAGTTAACCAAACTGATAGGTTTTGCTATTGCTGGGATTCTCTGCATTGGTGATCTCAACATCAACTGTCATTTCTAGAGTAGGGCAGATGAAGCAAACAGATTTGAGTTGATACAAAGGTGTCAAGGATGTTATGAAATACACGGTATATTAATTACCATTTCAAAATGCAACACATTCTGAATTTGGAAACACATGGGGCCAGGAGGGTTCTGGATATGGGACTGTGGACCTGCAGGTGTGGGAATGTGTGATCCAGTGCTGGAAGGAGCCGTGCAGCAAGGCTTCCTGGGTTCTCAGCACTGTGCTCCTTCCTCAGCACCTGGCTGCTCATATTACTCCATGACTCCACACCCTCCACCGCCCGTAACATGGGGCAAAACGATCCCAGCCCCTTGCTCCACACAGGGCCATTATGAACATCACGTGAAATAAGAGATAAGCAAACCTCCAAAACGATTCATACATTTTTGGAAATTTTTTATCCTAAAGGTATTTTTTTTTCTTTCTTTCTCCACTCAGAGAAAGACAAGGAATCATTTACTTTTGATAAATTATTTCACGGCCATTTCCCCCATGACTTCATATTCTTAAAATTCTGATTCACTAAATATCAATTTAAAAATTCCTAATTCCTTGACATACAAGTAAAGTAAAGTAGAAATCAAAATGTAAAATTTGTAAGAAACCTCTTCGTATAGTCACATTCCTCAATTTGGTGTTCCCATTTTCTGTAATCAAAGGAAGAAACAGAGAAGAGCCAACCCTATCTGGAAAATTATTATAGTCAAATGAACAATAGCCCAGCCTACCACAAAGAGAAAGCTAAGGCCTTTAATTCCCTGGGTTCTCGAGACGTCACTCTGCGGCGTATGTCCAGGCGAGCTGTGCATCAGTTCCGTTCCTCAGCTTGTGCCTCAAGAGTCTGGCATCAGATGGGAATTGACAAACCAAATACTGATTTATCCCCAGATGATCCTTGGCCCCAGAGAGATGAATGAGTCACACAATGAAAGTGGACTCTCTATGTGCATTTATGATTGAAAAGGGAGACGGGGAGTTTAAAAAATGTCTATGATTTTAATTCCGGTTGCCTGTTCAAACAAAGCAATAAACACTGTCAGGGTCAACGTTACTTGCAGAAATAGATGAGCAGGAGAGGCTCTCTTTCGTCATCATGCACGCCAGTGCCCTGGGCCCAGCTCCTTAAACACTGAATGTGCTCAATATATATCTATTGGCCAAATGAGTCAATCAGTTGACAATAGCCAAAAAATCCCACAACTCTTCCCTACTGTCCCACTACAATGTGCAGAGTTCACTGTGTTTTTCTTCTTGAGGGGCAGGCATTTTAACTGGGTTTTGAAATATTGTCATGGAAATCCAGGTTTCAGGTTGGGAGAGGTCAAGCACGAACAGTTTAGTTCCTGATTAACCCATCATTTGACACCGTGGTGTAGAAAAAGAGGTCCCAGAGAGAAGAGACAACAAAGTCAACCGTGTTGATGGGGTAACGAAGGGTGGAAGGAGAGACATTATGAGTCCTGAGTTACCTGAATACCACCCAAGGACTCAGATGTTGTGAAAGGATTCAGCTTGGATGAAGGGGCAGAACTGCATGGGGTCGGCGAAGGTGGACGGCCAATGAAGAAGAGAAAACCTGAAAGACGGTGCTGAGGTCCTAGCAGTGCGATCTCATCTCTTTTTTTCTGGTTTTTCCCCCCATGGCTTCATAGAGGGAAGTCCTATGAAGGCTCTCCAACGTAAAGTTCCATTGCACTTGGTCATGGACTATTGGAAGTACTTTCACTCTTTTTTAAATAGTTGCTTCCACTAGCCCATTCTGGTCCCTTTTGTGCTGTATTTGGGGGACAGCTGTGGTCCAGGGTGTGGAAGGGATGGTTCAGGAAAACCTGAGTCTCTGCAACTGAGTTGCCTCGTGACACGATTGTCCCCTTCTTGCCCCTACTCCAGGCTCATATTTTCTTTTTTATCTTTTTTTTTTTGAAATGGAGTCTCACTCCATCACCCAGGCTGGAGTGCAGTGGCGTGATCTCAACTCACTGCAAGCTCTGCCTCCCGGATTCAAGCCATTCTCCTGCCTCAGCCTCCTGAGTAGCTGGGACTACAGGCGCCCACCACCACTCCTGGCTAATTTTTTGTATTTTTAGTGGAGACGGGGTTTCACCGTGTTAGCCAGGATGCTCTCAATCTCCTGACCTTGTGATCTGCCTGCCTTGGCCTCCCAAAGTGCTGGGATTACAGGCGTGAGCCACTGTGCCTGGCCCAGGCTCATATTTTCTAAAGCTGCCCATTCCCAGATAATAACCAACTCCTGATAAAGAAACTTGAATAACCATTCAGTTAATATTTATTGATCGATCATTCACTACATCCTCACTCTGCTAGTTCCCGTAAGGGATTCTATTTAAAGGGACTGATGCAGTCTCTGGGCTTATGAAGCCTGATGTCTGTTGAGAGAAAGGCCACGGAGCAGTAGTTAGGAGCACGTGCTCTGGAGCAGGGTCTGGGTTTGTTTGGGTTTGAAAGCCATCACCTCCCCTTACAGCCAATAAGAACGGGGGCCTTGCTTCAGTTTTCTTAGTAATGTTATGAGGGTTAAATGATTGAATACCTGGAAAGTTCTTAGAACACTGCCTGGCAAATATTAAGCACTGCATTAAGTGTTTGCTAAATAAATACACATAATGCAGTCAAATAACAATGAAAGCAATAGAATCTAGTGATAAACCTGAGACTACAGGCCAACACCACCAGAGTGCCCTGGGGGCTCAGATGGTGGAAAGAGGGAGGAAGATACATCTCTTGGCCCTGGGAAATGGGTTCCGGAGGGGGGAAGGGGCCGTAGAGCTTTTTCTGTTGGGGAAGTGCTGGGCACAAGGGGGACAGTGGAAGAGTGCAGGCAGGAAGGAAGCCTCTAAGGGGATGATGGGTGCGGCACACTTAATAGCAGGAGTGGCTGGGAGAAGCAATGGGGCCATAGTTAGAATCCTTCCGGGTGCAAAGAGTTGGAACCTAACATCGCCCAGTGTTAGGGGGAAGAAAAGGATGTCCAAAAACCTAGAGGAAAAAGCCAACAACCATGCTCAGGAAGGTTAGAATCATTGGTAACTGGAATGAGGAACTCAGAGCCTCCCACGGTGCCTCTCCATCTCCTGCTCCTGCTGCTCTCTGCTTGCCTGTCACATCTTTCTTCTCCCAGCAGGCCAGAGCCCTTTATGTAGAGGGATCAGGATTACTAGTAGCTCTGCATCTCAGTCTGACAGCTTCTGCTACAAAAGAGGGCTATCCTGGGAATAAACATCCTGGGAAAGACATTCACTGGTCCCATAGGGTCAAGTGTCCATCCCTAGCTTCTACAGCAGCCCTGGCTTGCAGCAAGGGGAGGGCCGCAGGGTCGGGGAGGACAGCTCCCAGAAGAGTTGGTTCAGGGCATCCAATTCAGAGACCCCCGCTCCCTACCACATACACACGCCTCCCATGTGATAAGCTGAGAGAATGCTGAGTACAAGGTTGGGTTGGGTGGTTAAGCATCAGACAGGCAATGTGGTGTACCCCTGACCGTAGGTGTCTTGACATGTTTCTACACCCTAGATGTAGTTAAACTGTAGAATGAGTCAACGCATACATGGATGGCTGGTCCCTGCAACAGAGCCCGGCTCAGTCCCTGCCATGTCATGTGAGCCGAGCAGGGTGTCAGGGGGAGACTTGGGAAACCCTGCCTTTGGAAATAGGACAACTGGTTTGTAGCGTTGACTGTCAATGAGTTTAGAAAAATAACAAACTCTGAACTCCAGTTTCCTGACCTGTAAAACAACATAAGCACCGCTGTTTATCTCACAGGGATTTGGTGGCAAACAAGGTCCTACGCATCCAATTCTTAAGTGCGGTAGAATGTTAATATTTGCAAGATGAAGGGCAGAGCAAGCCTATCTGACCCTACCTGCCTCACATCCTAGAAGTAACATGTCCCAGCTGTTGATCCATTGCAAGGCACTGACATTGCACATCGTACTTCACACGGTGGCATGTAGCTCTCATACCTGCTGTCTGAGCAAAGCAAGCTGAGCTGAGTCCCACTGTGCAGACAGAACGCTCAGTTGTGATGAGGCTGCCCCAGATGTTGAAAGGACACAGATCCTGCTCTCACTGTCCCTCTTGTTGATTGCAAGCTTTCATCTGCTCGCTCACTGTCACACGCACCCATCTTCATCCCATTCCATCTCCTCCTCCTTATTCACCCGCCTTTCCCCACTGACTCCCTTCCCAATAAGAAGTAAAAGGAGAAAGTGATGAAGGAGGCCGAGAAATAGAAGAACAGTGACACTAAACTTAAAACCATGTTAAGTGTCTGCAAACCTGGCTACCGAGGTTGGTTTCCTCTGTGCTAGTGGGTTGGTAACAATGGTGAAATGAAATGCGACTCTGCGGGGAGTTGTAAAGAAAGTCAAAGAATTTAAATTTAAGCATGCTGCAATCCAGGGGAAGGCTGAGCACACACAAATACTAAAAGCAAAATGCAAGCTGGTTTATGTAGAAAAAAATTCACAAATCCACTAGCTGTGGTTTGCCCTTAGATCAGAGATGTGAAAAGAGTCCTATCTAATCAGTTTGCCTGTGGGAAATGGGAGAATGAACTTCAAATACTTAAAATACAAGCAAGAACATTATTTTATGAATGGTTATCACAGACTCCCAAATGGAGGCAATTTTTGATGAATGCTTCATATGGGTGCCAAAATCTAAAGGGCTTCCGAAGGTGATTGATAAATGTTCTCACGAATTTATTTGCAGCAAATCCATAGCAAATGATGAAAACTTCCTTCAAAGTGGTAGACAGAAGAGTATTAAACCCTGCTTACTTCAGCTGTGTTAGACAGTACACAGCTGTAGTATGTTTAGCAGGTGTTGGGTTTCAAATTAATCTTAACTCTTTAGAAATGATCAATTTCCTAATTTGTTTATTTATAGGTCTAAAATATCAATTCAATGTATATAAAATGTAAGGGGTTGAACATGAAGCTTGAAGTGTGGCTAAAAATATGTACCTTTCATTCTGTACGTTTATGAAGCCTCCGTCTAAGCTTGAGTCCTGTGTGCCCACTGGCTGCTGGATCCTGCAGGCATCTCAAACTCAGTATTTCCAAAACCAGTTTTCAAAACCGAGTTCATCTCTGCACCTGCTCCCTCATCTGCTCCCTCACCTGCACTTCCAGCATCCTGAGCCCAGTCAGCACACGTTGGGATAATTTTTGTCTCCTGCCCTCTCCGTCCACACGTCAGCAGTTGCCCAGCCTCATGACTTCTACCTCTTAAGTATTTCTCCTTTCTTTAAAATCCCCACTTCCCCTGAGAGATTCAGATGCTCATCCTCAGCTCCTGTTGCCCGATGCAGTTGCCGACCCCACCTCCTGCACTGTTCCATTTCATGCAATCCGTCCTCCAGACGGCCGCTGGCACCACTCTCCGAGACACGCTTGCACCCTGCACGTGCTGCCCTCTGACTGCAGGGTGCCGGCAGCCTCCTCCGACCTCCGAAGAGTGGTCATTGATTTGTCCTTCAGGCCTCATCCACTGCCGTGACCCCCACCCCGAGTTGCCGGACACAGTCAGGCAGAGCCGGTTGCTCCTCCCCTGGTTTCCGTGGTGTTTGACCGAAACCTTTGCCAAGGCTGTCAGTGTGCTGGATTTCACTGACTGTGCACCACGTACTCCTCACCCACCCTCCCGCTGTGAGCACATTCCGGCCAGGATCTGAAACCTACTGCAGTGCCTACAACAGTGCCTGCCACACAGTGGGTCTCAAGAAAGCTTTCTTTAAATGAATACATGAATGAATGATGGACTGAAATCATCATATTACTACATTGTTGAATGTTATTCAGCTCTGTTTGTATGTAATAATCAGTGGTTAATACGGAATTCAGTAACACAAGGGCACTATTTTTCAAAATCTGTTGTTAAACTCCTTAAACTCAAGTTAGTAATATAAAATTTGGGAGAAAATTTTAAAAATGAAATATATTTGAATGCTACAAATTATATTTGCTAAAATGTAAGTCTGTTACTACAAATGCAACCATTAAAAGTGACTTAGAAAAATATTTCTGATACACTAAAAAATAGGTTATAAGATGCTGTGTGATTTGAATCCATAAATGTTTGAAAAAGATACAAATGAATGAACTGCACAGATCTACAGCAGAAGGTTCTAACAGAATTATTATCACTGATGTAGAACAAAGGGTGGTTTTTATTTTCAGTTTTGCTTATTCATATTTCAAAAATCTCCTGTAGTGAATATGTATTAATTCCTAAGGAAAAGAAGAATAGGAATCTTTTGTAAGTTTCTCCCCCAGATCAGCAGGATCACTTCAGAAATTCACCTTAAATAGTAATTTGTTTCCTCTCCTTTCTCCCTATACTTTCTGAGTCCTATATTTTGATTCCAATAAATGAGTTTTATCATTTAATCTGTAATTAAATGTGAACCTTGAATCTTCCTGGTTTATCCAAGTTTGGGTTTGAAATCAGGTAAAGACAATTCCTGTGGCTTAGCACATCCTGGAAAGAAGCCTGTACTCAGCATGAGCCCAGGCCCCCCAGCGTCTGGTCCTCCTGCAGGCAGGCAGGGCTTCCCAAAATGCTTCATATGCACAAGAAACTACCTTACCATGAAGGAAGCTGAAGGACAGACTCCTGAACCTCAGGTATACCCCTCATTCGCCAGACCATATTTTCAGATGACCTCTCCGTGAAAACATTCTTTCATAGCTGGCTACATTTTGTCCAAAGTAATTACTTTACTAGTCGTAATAGTCATTGCAATGACATTTGATAGCCTTAAAATTTGGGTAAATATTAAGATCTGCTGATTGGAGGACATAAATTTAAGACAAGCTATCATAATTTGGAATCAATACACCTTATCATATTATTCCATTAACTTAAATCAAATGAATTGTGCTGTCAGCATTTTAACCTCAGAGACCACTCAAAGATGGCCAAAAGCTATTCATTAAGTGCTAATCAACTTAACCAGATTAAGGCCAAATATGTATCACATGTAGCCTTGTAAATCTACCCAGGTTTTTGACAATTGGAAAGTAATAGGACTATATAATTCCCTCAGATGTTAGTACACTCTAAGCCTGCAGCGTAAAGAAATGTTTAACAAGTGGCTTTTGTACAGAACACACTCTTGGAACTAGCTTCTTAAGCAGGGGAAATTAGTGTTGGAGGGAAAATGCTTAATTTCTAACTATGTGTGTTAGAAATTATGACCCAGGAAACAAATCTCAGTCCTCCCATCATTTCTAAAACTTTCGCCCAACTTCCAGGAGGCCTATTAAATTAGGAATTTCTACAATAAAGCCATCTACCCTCAAGGTGATTATAAACGTACTCATATGAAACGTAAGTATTGGCCACATCTAGCAAAACTGCAGTGACATCATTTGAAAAGTGACTTCTTGTTCCACTAATTCTGTTGTACTGGGTTAATTAGTAACTCATGGTGCCAGCGAGCCCCTTGGAAGGTCCTTCCTGTTGATTAGTTCTTCTCTTCCTTTCTCCTGTGCCCCCTCCCACTAGACTGTAAGACCCTTTGGAGAATTTGGGTATTGTTGGTCATTTTGTCACCAGGCTCTTGCACAATGCAAGTCACAAAGTAGATGCTCAATAAATTGTTGAATAAACAGTACCACTGAAAACTATTTTTGAAAATAATCTGATGTTTCATTCAACCTTCCAGCAACTGGTGAGTGAGTGAACCATCCAGAATATCTGGTTTTTGGTTTCTTTTCCCACTGTGGGAATCTCAGATGACTGGCATTGTCCTTCCTTCACTGATAACAGGACCTATAGACGGCCTTTCATCAGCCTCCCTACCACCTCACTGCAGGCAGGCCTTGAGTCTGCAGTGAGTCTGTTCAGAGAGGCAGAAGGATACCTGGAATGAAGACACGCACTTCCCTTTCCATTGCAGAAACCACAGGAGAACAAACGAAAGAAACCCATAAAAAACTGGGGAAGGCTCTTGCCATGTTTATTCATTTGCTTTCAGAAAAATCAAACAGAGCTCAGCTTTACACCTTCTAAGTGAAGTATTTAGCCTGGTACAAATCGTTGGCAGCTCAGTAGGAACACCTATTTGAAGAAATAGTAAGTGCTCAATAAATACTTGAAGGAGCAAGTGAAGTTGTCAATTTAGACAGCTTAATTTATAACCCATCTTACAAATTCATAAAACATCTCCCTATCTTTCTCTCTTCCTCAGAAACATACATTGCACGTTGATAAAGTAATGAAATAGCTCAGGGACCAGGGCTGCGGTGGGGCAGTGGCTACCCACAACTAATACTGTTTAGCAAATAGAAGACAGCGGCTGCCACCTGCTCAATTGGAAGGACATGGAGCAGCAGCCACTGATCAGAGACTAAGAAGCTGCAGCTTTGCACAGTGGATGCCAGCCTGGATTCAGAACTCCGGCTGATAGTGCTGAAAGAGTGTCGAAGTAGCCTCAAAACCCTCACACTCCACTTCCCTCAATGCCTCTTGACAACCTGACCTTTCCTTCCCTTTCCCCCTTCAGAAGAAAAACCGAAAATCATGATTGTGACAACAGAGTGAGACAGTGAAATCACCTCAGTGATGAAGCATTTGATATTTTAATTACTGATAATTATGAGACTGCAGAAGAATATAAGAGATGTCATTTATTTAAATGTAGGAGACAAGTTTAAATGATGCTCCTCTGTTCAACTTGTTTATAATAATTATTATTATTTTGTCGAGACAGAGTCTTGCTGTGTCCTCCAGGCGGGAGTGCAGTGGCATGATCTCAGCTCACTACAACCTCTGCCTCCTGGGTTCAAGCAATTCTCCGGTCTCAGCCTCCTGAGTAGCTGGTATTACAGGCGTGCACCTAGATGCCTGGCTGTGTTTTGTGGTTTTTGTTTGTTTTGTTTTTGTGTTTTTAGTAGAGACAGGGTTTCACCATGTTGGCCAGGCTCGTCTCAAACTCCTGGGCTCAAGTGATCTGCCCATCTTGGCCTCCCA
This sequence comes from Pan paniscus, assembly GCF_029289425.2. Classification (NCBI taxonomy): domain Eukaryota; kingdom Metazoa; phylum Chordata; class Mammalia; order Primates; family Hominidae; genus Pan; species Pan paniscus. The sequence goes on from NC_073254.2 coordinate 186,015,950, forward strand.
AAGTGCTGGGATTACAGGTGTGAGCCACCATGCTCGCCATTGTCTATAATTTTTTGATAGACTCATGGTCAGTTAACTGAATTGAGTGAGGTGCCGGGTTTTTTTTCCCTGCCTTGTAATTAGAAGTGGTTACATTCCTGTTCTGAAGGATGAGAAGGATGAGTCGTGGCATCGTCAGCCCTGAAACAAGATAACCTCAGAAAGGGCAACTTGAAGACTGACAGTGCTCTGAGTTTGAAGTTTCTGAACTCAGCAAACAATTTTCCTGTTAATCTCACACCTACAAACTTAAATACAATTGTCAGTTGCTTAGCAACGGGGACATGTTCTGAGAAATGTGTCCTTTGGCAGTTGTATCCTTGTGCGAACATAACAGAGTGCATTTACACACACCTGGATGGCACAGCCCAACACACACCTCAGCTGGACGGCACAGCCCACCACACACCTGGATGGCACAGCCCACCACACCTGGGCTGGATGGCACAGCCCACCACACACCTGGATGGCACAGTCCACCACACACCTGGGCTGGATGGTGTAGCCCATTGCTCCCAGGCTGCAAACCTAGGAGCTAAGTACTGTTCCAAATACTGCAGGCAGTTGTAACACAATGGTATTTGTGTATCTAAACATAGAAAAGGTATAGTAAAAATAGGGTATAAGCTTAAAAAAAAAATAAAAGAGTGCACCGGTACAAGACACTTATCACGAATGGAGCAAGTTGCTCTGGGTGAGTGATGAGTGAGTGGTGAGTGAGGGTGAAGGCCTCGGACATGGCGTGCACTACTGTGCACTTTATCAACACTATACACTTAGGCTGCAAGACACTTGAAATATTTCTTTCTTCAATAAGAAAAGCTAAACTTAACTTACTGTGTAACTTTTTAACTGTATAATTTTTTTTTTTGAGACGGAGTCTTGCTGTTGCCCAGGCTGGAGTGCAGTGGCGCGATCTCAGCTCACTGCAAGCTCCGCCTCCCAGGTTCACGCCATTTTCCTCTTCAGCCTCCTGAGTAGCTGGGACAACAGGCACCTGCCACCACGCCCGGCTAATTTTTGTATTTTTAGTAGAGATGGGGTTTCACCGTGTTAGCCAGGATGGTCTCGATCTCCTGACCTCGTGATCCACCCGCCTTGTCCTCCCAAAGTGCTGGGATTACAGGAGAGAGCCACCGCTCCCGGCCTATAATTTTTTTTTTTAACTTTTGGGCCCTTGTCCAAAAGGGTCCAAACACTTAGCTTAAAATACAAACATGCTGTACAAAATATTTTCTTTCTTTGTATTCATATTCTATAAGCTTTTTTCTATTTTTAATTAAAAAAAAAACTTATTAAGTGTTTTTGTGAAAAACTAAGACACACACACAGCCTAGGCCTACACAGGGTCAGGATGATCCATATCACTGTCTCCCACCTCCACCTCTTGTCCCGTTGGAAGGTCTTCAGGGACAATGACATGCATGGAGCAGTCATCTCCTGTGACAGCTATGCATTCTTCTGGATACTGCCTGGGGCTGCTTTATAGTTAACTTTATATATATATATATATATATATATGAACTTTAATTATAAATATTATATAGAAATATATGTATACTTTATATATAAATATTCAATATATAAAAATATGTATGTAGAAGGAGTACCCTCTAACAATAAAAGTATCATAAATACAAATCTGTAACAGAATCATTTATTGTCATTATCAAGTATTATGCATCGTATAGACTGAGATGTGCTGGCATCACAGTTGGTTTGTTTACACCAATATCACTACAAACACATGAGTAATACATCGCACCATGACGTTAAGAAGACTATGACGTCACTGGGTGATAGGAGTTTTCCAGCTCCATAATCATCTTACGGGACTGTTGTCATATATGCAATCTGTCATTGAACAAAATGTCATTGTATGACATGTGACGGTATTTATGCTTTAAGTATGTATGTATTTCAATATGTCCTAATTCACAGAGGGCAATACTTTTTATTGCTACATAAAAAGGTTTCATTGGTTTGCCTAGTTTAAAAGTCCCAAAGGTTTTGAATTCAGACATGCATGGGAGAAATCTGTGATTCTGCTGCTTAAATGCTGTCTGACCCTTACAAAGTTATTTAATGTCCTGGTGACTCAGTCAAATGCCTCCTCCATGGGAGTGTAGGGATGTGTCATGAGACATCATGCGGAGAGTGCCTGGCACATAGTAGGTGTTTGTAAATCACAGCTGTCTTCACCTGTAATAGATTACGTTCATTAAAACTTGTGTTCACTAAAACTTCTTAATAGCCATTCAGTTTTCAAAAAAATTATCACGTTTAAATTTGATAAAGAAGAAACAAAACAAAAATTCAACAAAAAGTTCAATCCCCAAATATCAGATAGCATGTCGAAATTTTCAATGAGTTTCTGAGTGGGGTATTATGGACTCAAGAAGCTTTTGCTTTGGGCAACGATTATATAATTGCTACGTAACTCATACACTACAAATGGATTTTACTCATAACCTATGTTTACCTCACCATGGTCTTCTTTGTCCTGATCTTCTAATGCTTAGTCATCTAATCTATCAAACATTTATGATCCCAATGAGGCAGAAATCACTTTATTTCAATTTTCACCTTGGAACAAAGAATGTGCTGTTATTTGTGTTTGCAGGTGACAACCCGGCTCACAGACCTTTGTTAACACGGCAGCATCACCAAGGTAGACCTTTGTTAACATGGCAGCATCACCAAGGTAGTTGGTGCCATCTTGGTGTTTGTTGGAAAAAGTTTTTCGGCAGCTTCATGTCATGTTTTTCTTCCAGGACAATCTATTGTATATTTCTTATGGAAAAAAAATCATTTTAATTTCCTTCTCACCCACTGAATCTTTTGAACACTGTTGCATTGTATTTGAAAGGGGTGCATTTGGCTGGGTGCGGTGGCTCATGCTTGTAATCCCAGCACTTTAGGAGGCCGAGGCAGGTGGATCCACCTAAGGTCAAGAGTTTGAGACCAGCCTGGCCAACATGGTGAAACCCCGTCTCTACTAAAAAAAAAAAAAAAAAAAAATACAAAAAATTAGCTGGGCATGGTGGCGGTCACCTGTAATCTCAGCTACTCGGGAGGCTGAGGCAGAGAACTGCTTGAACCCAGGAGGTGGAGGTTGCAGTGAGCTGAGATCACACCACTGCACTCCAGCCTGGGCAACAGAAAGACTCCATCTCAAAAAAAAAAAAAGAAAAAGAAAAAGAAAAAAAAGAAAGGGGGGCATTTGTTAAAGGGTTTGGGGTAAGCTCCCGTTCCTGATGTGAGCAGGGCTCTGCCTTGCTCAAATTTCCTCACACAAGCCCAGGGGTGTGTCTGGATGAGGAAGCCGAGGCCTGTGGTGGCCAAGTGGGTCTTTTTCATTCCTCATGGCAAAGTGGTTTTTAATTGCACCATAAAGGATGGCATGATCTGAGGGCCCCGTTAAGTCATCACTCATGCTAGCAGGCCTCAAGCTGTGTGGTCCCCAAACTCCAATTTAGATCCCTGAAATACGGCCCAGCCCTGCTGCGGTTCCTTGACATTTGAGGGAGGAAATCCTAATGCTGAGTGCCCTCCAGCTTGTCCCTTGTGCTGAGTCTACAAAAGGCTCCTGCTGGGCCTCTCCAGCCATCTGGGCGGCCACAAAACAAAGACCAACAAAAGCCAAATGCCCAAAGGTTGGACGGAGGCCCTGGGGAAGAGAGCAAGACTGCAGTTACCCAGCTTCCAAGGAGGTCGGTGCCTGACTCTAGCCATGGCTCCTGTGCCTTGGGAGTCCCCCTGGGGGTTATCTGTCCTTCAGTAGTGGGAGTGGGAGAGCCTGAACCTGCCTCTGCCCACGGCCTATGTGAATCCTCAACCCAAAACTTCCAGGCAGCATCAGCCACTCCCAACTTTCTTTCCATCACTCCTTACCCGGCTTCACCATTTTCTTATGAGGACCTTCCATACAAATTAATGATAATGAGAAACTCCCTTTTTTTTCTCAGAGGTCCTAAAATATTAGTCATAATTTTGATTAGTAATAGTTTCAAAAGGAAAAGAAGCATTCCAAAAAGTCTTCTCAAGCTCCTGAGACACCCCCTGTGACCTCAGTTCCAGTTCTTTATCATGCCAGGATGGCAGAACAGCTTTCTGTGTCCCAGCCTCAGCTTGGACACTTCCTGCTTTTCTCCTAACCTTGTCTGTGGGATTGTATTTCTTGATCACAGAGTTGACACAATGTCCTTGCCTTTTATTTTCCTCAATAAATCACATCCCTGTAGACTCCAGGTGACCTGGGCCCATAATTGAGTGCAGTGGCAGGATGGCCATGATGGCCCTCTGACTCGATGTCCCTCTGTCCCCATGTCCCTCTGTCTTCATGTCCCTCTGTCCCTGCATCCTTCTGTCCCCATGTCCCTGTGTCCCCGTGTCCCTCTGTCCTCGTGTCCCTCTGTCCCTGCATCCCTCTGTCCTCATGTCCCTCGTGTCCCCATGTCCCTCTGTCCTGGTATCCCTCTGTCCTTGCGTTCCTTTGTCCCTGTGTCTCTCTGTCCCCATGTCCATCTGTCCCCACGTCCCTCTGTCCCTGTGTCCCTCTGTCCCTGTGTCCCTCTGTCCCAGTGTTCCTCTGCCCCTGTGTCCCTCTGTCCCCGTCTCTCTCTCCCACACTCCCGCCACGCCCCCAGGTATGTACCCGCAGCCCAGTCCTCGTGGTTCTGCTGGAACCATGGGGGTGGTGCGGGGGAGGCCGAGGGCACCCCTGTGTGTCTGAGCAGGGTCTCCACTGAACAGAGGCATGGTGGGAGCGGGCGCGTGGTACTCAGGTGCATCTGTCATCCAACTTGGCAAAAGGAGCTGACATCATGGAGATGTGCGGTTGGGAGGGGGGATGCACAGGGGGAGGCTAGGGGGGCAGGGAGGAGAGACGGAAGGGGTGCTGGGGACACGGAGGGATAGGAGGTGGCACTGAGGGAGGGGCACAGTGAGAGAGAGGACAAAGTGGGTCATGAGGTGGGCGCAGGAGGGATAAGCCCAGGGGGAAGGGGCAGGGAGGTAGGAAGTGGGGACAGAGGGACATCAGGAGGGGCACGGAGGGGACAGGTAAGGGCCAATAACTTGCCTGGGTGACGCCAGCCACACAGCCTCGGTTGTCCCCTGACCAGGACTTGGCCCGCCGGGTAGGGCACAGGGAATGTCGGGGCCGACCCGGGAGAGCCTGACTTCCTGCCGGCCCACCGCCGTGGTCCAGACGCTTCCCCTATTGTGCGCTCAGGTGGAGCGCGAAGGCCAAGCTCAGTCTGACCCAGGAACCACCAGGTCCCCCGCAAAACACAGGGAAGGGTCAAAGCCCCGACGTCCTCCCAGACCCCACGCCCGTTCGCGGCTGCCCGCTGGGGAGGTGCAGGGGTGACGCGGGGCGGGGGCACCCGGCGTCCAGCTCGAGACCTGTGCGGGGACAGGAGGTGCCCGGTGACCGCGCCAAGCTCCACCCCGAACTCTCCCAGAAGAACTCCTCCCAGTAATTCCTGGGAATGTGGTGGTCTCTCCAATTCAACAAAACGAACCGAGTATCCTCCTCCCTCACTGCTGCCTCCCGCAAAACGCCAAGGAAACCAAAGCTAAACCCACCTACCTACAGAAACACACCTTACGTGGTTCCAAGTGCACCGGTATGCTGGTGGTTGTTAAAAATTGAGAGGATGGTACTACTGAACATACATTATGTATTTCAATTCTTGGCTTTAAATCTGTTTTCTTTCTAATGCATTTTTTATGCAATAGGTTTTTGGGAACAGGTGGTGTTTGGCTGCATGAGTAAATTCTTTAGTGGTGATTTCTGAGATTTTGGTCACCCGTCACCCAAGCAGTGCACGCTGCACCCAATATGTTGTCTTGTATCCCTTGCCCACCTCCCGCATTTTCCTCTGAGTCCCCAAAGTCCATTGTATCATTCTTATGCCTTTGCATCCTCATAGCTTAGCTCCCACATATAAGTAAGAACATACGATGTTTGGTTTTCCATTCCTGAGTTGCTTCACTTAGAATACTGGTCTCCAATTCCATCCAGCAAGAAAAACCGACTCTTCATTAACTGCTGGCCCCACAGAATCTGTTCTAGACTAGCACAGGAGGGGTAAATGTCATCTCAATGATGCTCAGGCCAGGAGCCTACTCTTGGATTACCCATTTGCAGAAGAAAAATGATCAAAATGAGTACCAAGATGTGGAACCCTAACAAGAGAGAAATAATTCTAGCTAGAGAAAAATGTTGGTTCTAAGGCATAGTTCTTTGTTAATAACAATGGAATTAGAAGTGTGAATTATTCCTGAATATACTAAACACCTACTGTTACAGGCTAGACCTGCAGTAGGTATGAAATATACAGAGAAAAAGAGTAAACTCCTTGCTGAGAAGAATGTCAAAGTCCAGAGGATGAAAAGTATTCAATGCCCATTTGAGAATAAGCTAGGTCTGAAAAATTAGTTGTATTAGCTAGGGGTGTTGGGACAGAAGTGTAAGTAAGTTTAAACAAAGTGAAACGCAGGTAATGACATACACATACACATACATAATACAGGTGTACATACATACACACATGAACTTAGACATGTGCTTATTCATGGGCACTCACATATGTGCATTAACTCGGAACAGGAGATGTTAGTATTCCCATTTATGAAGATATTGAAGTTCTGAGGAATGAGGTAAAATTCACAAGGTTGCACAGGTGGATAAGCTGCAGTTTGAAAATTCGATCACAGGCTCCTTAAAGCTGTTCTTTTTTGAGGAGATCTTGCTGAAGCCTGAACTGAAAAATGAGCAGCTGTCACCAGCATCCCAAGGGAAGCAGAGCCCACTGCGGGCAGTGGAGGCCCTGTGCCCCCACCCTCAATGTCCCATCAGAGTTCTGTTCTCTTCCTGCCCTCAAACCTCTCCTGACTTGTTCTTGCCTGGTATGTATTTAACAAAGAAGAAAGCTTTCAGTGTGCAAGAAGAAAAAAAGGCTAATTTAAGGTAACACGGCAGCGTTAATGAAATCAAGCTAGTTAATCAGTAAAGTATTGTAAAAAATAGCATCTATCTTAGGTCCTGCCTCCATTCCACTTTGATTGGGCTGGTGCTGATCAGGGGTCACCCTGCAGATGAAGTGTTGGGGTCCCCACCAAAAGAGAAAAGGTATAGAATGAGAAGATGGAGGGTAAGAAATGGCCCCAGCTTCATTCCCAGGCTGCTGGGGCGCTCCCAGTGTCCTTTTGATAGTGGCAGGCCCTAAGGATGCTCTCCAGTGCATCAGAGCCCTTGTGCAGGCCACTCTGCCTCCCTGATGTCGCTGCTCCCCCAGTGGAGCTGCCCTGGGCACAGCTGCTGGATTTTCAGATGCCCAGTGCTGAGTCTTCCTCCATTTGTCCCTGGTAACCATTAAGGGGCTCATGATCTCATCAGCCATGCAGTCCCACTATAAGGCAGCACGGGATACACAGTTAGAACCTTAAAACATTCTGTAGTTCAATCTCTAATGGAAACAATACTGGTAAATCAACCTTAATTGGTTCCAGCAGCAGCCTTGAGAAGCTTTCACAGATTCCCTTCCACGAGGATGTACTAAGATGAGGCCCCCATCCTGGGGAGGAGCATGTTTCGCCATCAGGAACTGGGCAGGTGAAATGTGGTGCCTAAAGTGCAGCATGCGGCAGCCAGCACCCAGCACCTCTGTGTAAGGGTAAATGGCAGTCCATCCCAGCAAAAGTGATCAGATCTCTCGATAAACTGCCGGTCCCATCTAACCAACAGATCCTACTCTCAAGTTTCCGAACTCTTACTTTTCCCCAATGCTTCCTCTGCTGGCTGACCTGAGCCCTCTCCTGCTGGTATCTGCCATGGAGGAGATGTTTCTCCAGCAAAGGAAAGATGTCCCTTATCAGACACGGCTGGGCTCTCCCCCACCTCTCAGCAGCAGCCTTGCGGCCCCTAACACCAGGGCTGCCAGGCAACAGCACCAGAAGAAAGGTGAGCTGTACTACGTTAGCAGGTACCCACACTCAGGGAAGAAATGTACAACACAGACAACTGTACACAGGCGAAGTTAAATTTAGGGTCTCTGTGGCAGCGGCAATAAACTGAAACTTCAGATAACCCCTCAAATATTCTGGAAATCTTATTGAACAAATGAGTATCAACATGAAGACATGAAGATTCAGTATCTTGCAAGCAATTCTGGGGTCAAAAATGCTGTTTCAAGGTTGGAGGTGAAAAGCAAAACTTATTGACAAGCTACAATGAAAATAGAAGAATCAGTTTGCCTTACTGCTGTATCATTTTCTCCATGAAGTGCCTAGGGGAGGACTCACAAAGGCGCCTCTGTCCCGCACTGTCTCCAGACAGTCGCTCAGCTACCACCCACCGCTTTCCTTTGCGTGGGAGCTGCGCTACCTAAACACTGGAGAAACAAGCCAAACAGTGACAATCCTCCTCAGTCAATGATGCACTAATATTCTCCTCTAGAATACATTCCAAAGCCAGGCTTGCTGGTCCCTTCCGAAATAACTCAAATGGCTTCCAGCCTCTGCCTCCATATGAGGATCTCGGCGGGGATCTTAGGTGGATTTTAGATTACCGGTTTGCCGCATGTCCAGGAGTGGGGAGCAGCCTGCCCTCCACCCCCACAGGAGCAGTGTGCACACTGGGAGTTACCCACGAGACCAGACGCTGAAACGCTGCATCTTAGGAAGTGGGACCAGGGCCTCCAGGTCCTGTTTGTGTTTATGTCTTGTCCTTCCATGGATTATGAACGGGAGATGTTCTGTCTCCTTTGTGAAGGGACAATCTGAGCACCTAACACCCCTATAAGCAAATAAATGCAGAGGTAATTAAACTTCAATTCTCCCCCATTTCTTGTGCCAATAACGCATGCTCTTTCAGACTCAAACTGATGTGAATGGATAATTCCAACGAAATCCAAAAGCTGATTTTAAAGGTGCTGGAGCTTTAACACCCATGATTGCATCAGACCTAAACAACCAACTCTAAACTTTGAGGAGTCACAGGAAAGCACTTCCGCTGTTCTCGGAAAAACCCCCAGGTGCCAATCATCCTACTGGGAACCACATGACATTTTATCTACATAAGATAGCTTAAAATAACTTTTAAACAGAGTCCTCTCCCTCAACAAAGTCATCCCTCCCTTCTGGTAAGAAAGGATTGCCAGGCCGGGCGCGGTGGCTCAAGCCTGTAATCCCAGCACTTTGGGAGGCTGAGGTGGGTGGCTCACGAGGTCAAGAGATCGAGACCATGGTGAAACCCCGTCTCTACTAAAAATACAAGAAACTAGCCTGGTGTGGTGGTGGGCGCCTGCAGTCCCAGCTACTTGGGAGGCTGAGGCAGGAGAATGGTGTGAACCCAGGAGGTGGAGCTTGCAGTAAGCTGAGGTCGCACCACTGCACTCCAGCCTGGGTGACGGAGCGAGACTCTGTCTCAAAAAAAAAAAAAAAAAAAAAAAAAAAGAAAGGATTGCCCAGGATAAGAATTCACACTAAAATTTCCTTTTCATATATTATAACTTTCTGTATTCTGAAAAATTGCAGGAGTCTTCTTTTTTTTTTTTTTTTTTTTGTTTATTATTTGAGATGGAGTCTCGCTCTCTCACCCAGGCTGGAGTGCAGTGGCACGATCTCGGCTCACTGCAAGCTCTGCCTCCCGGGTTCACGCCATTCTCCTGCCTCAGCCTCCCGAGTAGCTGGGACTACGGACTACAGGCGCCCGCCACCACGCCCGGCTAAGTGTTTGTATTTTTCAGTAGAGACGGGGTTTCACCGTGTTAGCCAGGATGGTCTCGATCTCCTGACCTCGTGATCCACCCACCTCGGCCTCCCAAAGTGCTGGGATTACAGGTGTGAGCCACTGCACCCGGCCGCAGGAATCATTTCCTTAGTAAAAGACTCCACCCTCCCCCCTGCCTTTTTAATACTGTTTTCTTGGATACTTACTAACACTTCATATTCTGCCTTTCTTTTGCGCTTCTCAATTCTCCCCCTTACCTCTTCTACTCCTCCAGATGTCCTATTTTTTTGTTTTTGTGTTTTTACTTAAAGACAAATGCAAACAAACAAAAAAAACCACAGAAACCTCCAACTACAAGGCCAACAGGAAGTCAGAAGAGACATCAAAGGACTGTTACAATGAGACATCATGGAAGTTACAAAAGTGAATGTATTTTTCGGTATCTTTAGTTTACACCCTAGGAAAGTCTCTAGTATTTTGTTTTAGAATATATGTATACATATAAATATTTTATATGTAACTTATATGTATGTTTAAAGTCCAAATGGAAAATACTTAGTTCCTGTCACAAACAACAGCAGCTTCCTCGGTGGGAGACAGAAGTGGTGGTGGGAGGCGGAGAGGAACGTTCTGGAGGAAGGAACGAAACAGCCGCTCTCATTCAACCGCTTAATTTAACCTAAGAGGAAACTTTGACTCCAAGAGGTTAACTACCTTGTCGAAGTTTATAAAGTAGATGATTTATGGAGCTGGACTTAGAATCCTGATTTAAAAAAAAAAAATTGGTGTGTGTTTTTCTTTTACTTAGGATTTTTGGAAGCACATTGAGTGGGGACCTCATTTTAGACAGAATGGAAGCACATTTGTCAGGAGGGCCCTTCTGCTCCTCTGGGCCTCTGGCTTCTCAGCCAACCGCAGGAACCCAGCTTCGAGCTCCGCTGCCTTCTCCGTGGCCCTAAACAACCCGCAGTATGAGCGTTCCCACCCACTCTTCATCAAAGCCGTTTCCTCGGTGTGGATGAGCCCAGCTAGGAAACAGGAACAAAGTTTTAAAAATGTCACTGGCAATGACTGATACACTTAATTCTGGTTAAGGTGGGAAGTTTACATTTCAAGAGGCTTTTCTGGGTTTGACAGAGTTTAATTGGCAGAATGTGTTGGAGACATTTTGTGGTGAGAAAACACGGTCTTCACCCCTCACATATTCCGGGTTAACTCCTCCCTGCAGAATTTAAATTCACAATACTGAGGTTGGCGAGGACTCTTTCATAAGGCACGATCCCAGCCCTGCCTGGTCCATGTCTAATGTCAGAGTGAGGGTGCCATGTACCCATCACCTGTGTGAGCTATTCTGAGCTGGAAAAACAATTAACACCATCAAGAATCGTAACCGATTCGAATAATCTGCTCATTCTGATTTTTACAGTCCTATAACATCTTTATTCTCCTATTTGGTTATAGGATTTTCAGTTTATAAAATGACATTCATGGATGTCCCTGTGGCTTCTCTTCTCAGGACATTACGCAATGAAATTCAAGTGATCTTTGAAAGAAATACAGGAGGTTTTTTCTCTTTATTGTATGGCGTTCAGAGGTCCTTGACAAGGAGCTAGAGGCAACTTGTCCAGCCTCAATTATGATTCACCAGCCTGGATAAACTGTAATATACAAACGTGAACACATTTATCTTCATTAAGTCCCTACTGTTCTAGGTGTAGTGAGGTGGGAAGGCTAATCTCATACCCTGGGTGGGAAATACAGAGAGGATGCAGAGGAGGCACCTGCCCTTTGCAGGCATGGAAGACAATGGACCCTTCCAGGGCCTCAGGCAAAGAGCTTCTCCCAGGTGCTGGATTCAGCAAGAAGTGACACCACCTGTGCATGGCCCAGGGCATAGCAGGCAGCCAGCTGAGGGCTGGAGGAGCAGGCAGTGCCCCAGAGCCCATCAAGCAGTTCCTTCAGCATGAGCGGGGCCAAGTTCCTGGAGGGAGCAGCTGCTCTGCCAACCAGGCTGAGCACAGCCAGGGGCAGCAATTCTTCTCCAGATGTTCTTGTCCCATTTCATCATGCACACCTGGATTGGCAATGGCAGGAAAGACCAGCCCTGGGAAGGTTCTGACTTCCATTCCAGGTAAGAGTTGATAAAGATCAGGTAGGAAAGGTGCAGGCATGAGATGAAGGTGGTCCCAAATCAGGAGCTGAAGTCACGTGGAGGAAATGCCATCAGCCAAAAGGTCTAGCCGAGACCTGATTCCAATGTCTTCCTGCTAAGATCAGGTAATTCACTGCACTCTGCCTAGAAGACAGTCTCTGGAGACCTAGTCATGTGAGTGCCCCCAGCAGCACATACTAGAGAGGACAGTGTAGCCACTGGAGTGACTGAATAGATAAGGAATAAGTGCTTTGTCCCACTTGCGAGGGGCTCACGGAGGGTGAGCTGGAAGGAGCTTAGGGACTTCAGATGTAGGTGTGGCAACACCTGGGACCACATGGAGCCCTCCCCAGTTACCCAGGCAGAACACCTGCCCTGCAGACTCCTCAACCAGTCGGGGCCAGGTACCCAGGTGACACTCAGGTCCAGAAATGCAGTGGGACTCACCAGATGCTGGGTAGACTAACAATCACTGTTTGTATTGCCAGGACTGGAAGCCACACTTTCCAAACTGGCAGTCCCAGCCCTTTCTACTCTACACAGCACCCCTGAAGCAAGCACAGAGGAGAAATCTAAGTCTGTGTAGCCTGGGGGTGATGCTGGCTAGTGGCTGGGTGGCTGAGCTGGTGCCCCTGTCTTTTGTATCCTGCCCTCCTGGGAGGGGGTGAGACGATCAGAGCCCAGGTGTGTTCACTTTAGTGGAACAAACATTTCAAATGGTGAAGAGCAGCAGGGGCTTGGAAGGCACAGATCTGGAATCCCAGCTCAACTTCTTTTCACAAGCCACAGGACCAAGAGCAAGTATTTGCCTTGCTCTGCCACAAAACTTCTCCTCAGCACAGTGGATCCCTCCCCTGTTCAGCACCACGTGGCTGGTCTTGGCTCTGTTCTGGAGGCAGCGACTCCAGGTGAACAAGAGTGGCTGCCATCCAGAGACTCACATCCAGACAGAGAGACAGAGTCAACAGGGGATGTTTGAAGAGTGGCCAGGCATTGTGCCAGCTGGCAGGGAAGGCAGCCACGTGGAGCCATGACAAGTACCAGTTCCTACAAACTCCTACGGCAGAGCTGGGGATGCAGAAGTGAGAGGAGTTAGCTTCCTTCGGCTCAGTGCACCGGCAGGGTTAGGAGCCAGGGCTCCAGGTGGAGAGGCCCAGCCAGGGCTTGGGAGCTCAGGGGCCAGGGGTGTTGGCAGATGCTGACCAAGTCAGAGTCCAGCTTTTCGGAGCACGTGTGGGCTGCAGAAGTCATTCAGCGGGAGGCAGTGCACAGAGGGCAGTTGGCGAGGACACAGTGCAGAGAGAGGTGGGGAAGGGCCGTCCTCGGATGTGTCAGAAACTGCAGGTCATCACAAGGCTGGATCCTGATGGGTAACTCCCATACCTCCAGCCCCAGAGAACTGCAATCTATGATATTTTAACAATGATAAAATTGAGCCTTTAAAACAAATTTATTTTTCTTTGCTCCTGCCTCACTTTCTCACTCAAATGTCTTGGGATATTCCTTTATAAGGATGGGCTTTGGCAGATGTGCCATCCCAGGCTGCCCTGGGCCCATTCTGCTGGTCACTGTCCAACAATTTTCCTTTATATCCTGATCTTTCTCCCTCAGGCCACTGGCATCCAGGGTGCATTCTGCTCCTGAGGCCAAGGCGAGGACAGCACTGCCCACGCCTCCTGTGCTCGCCGGCTCTGCTGCACGAGCTTCCTTCCTCCCTGCTGGTCTAAGCTCGTGGACGCCCACAGAGCCCCCAGGGAAGCCTCCTTGTAGGATTGGGGCTGATGTCTCACAGCCCTTCCAGGGAGGGCTTTGCAGTTGGGGCAGTTTCCTTACACCCTGTTTCCTGGGTTGGTGTGAGAGGACCCTGCAGGGCTGAGAGACCGGAGCTCCCGCCAATGCACCTGGAGAACAGGGAGTCCCTGGAGCTGGGCTGCCAGCTCAGAACGGCCTTGGCACAGCCAGCAGCGTACAGAAGGAGGGGGAGCGTTTCCTAGGGCAGGCATGGGCTGAGCAGGACCCAGGAAGGGCAAAGCCAGGCAGAGTAAGTTGAGCCACGAGAAATTATCATTTTTGTAGGTCAGAAAATCTTCCAGTATTAGCAGTTTGCTCTAGTTCAGCCTCGCCCCAGGCTGTCTCCCCTGTTTGGACAAGCTGCTGTCTCCCAGCTGAACTTGTCTTCTTCTGAAGCATGGCCTTCTATCGGGGAAAACATCAATCTTGTCACAGTGCTCAAACATTTTGCCCAACCTAAAACGCTTTCCCTGTTTTCTCTGCCTGTCCAAAGCCTCCGTCTTCTGAGCTGGTAGGAGCCAAGTTTTCTGGCGAGCTGTGGGTGCTCTGTGCTTGCTGTCATTGTTGTGACTGGTGAGAAGCAAGACTCAGAGGGGACTGTAGATCGTCCAAGGCTACACCAGACCTCTTCCGACCATGTCACAACCCTACACACGGGTCTCATTGAGCAAATAACTATTTTCTGAAACATTTGAGGGTACTTCTACCTTTCTTCCGAGTGACAAGAGTCTAGCGCCCACTATGTTCGTTTTGAAAAGTTCTGACCGGCGCACGTCGGCACAGCCCCTCTTAGGGGTCTTTCTGAGCTGCTAACCCCATGGGGCAAGCCCTTCGGCCTCCATGACTATCTGCAGATACTCCAGCGGTCAGGCAGCTCTTCTATTCTAAACAACGTGCTGTTTCTGCTTCTGATTAAGTCTTACAATACTGATTACTTTATAATTAGTCACATGCTAGCATTTATCTATGTACCAGGTTGTCTTCCAGATGGGTCATTCAGAGAATCCTGCCTCGGGGCAGTGACCTCTGCGGTCAGTGATATCCGGGGACCAAGCTGAGAAATGACAGGTTCAGATTGGCTTAGCCCTCAAGGGCACACTGTCCTCCTGGAGCTGAAAGTAGGGGGTCAGAAGGGGAATAGGAAAACCCACCTCCCATGGTACCTCTGAATTCCCCCAAAGCTTAAGAGTAATTCCAACCCAAATGTCCAACAATGATAAACTGGATTAAGAAAATGTGGCACATATACACCAAGGAATACTATGCAGCCATAAAAAATGATGAGTTCATGTCCTTTGTAGGGACATGGATGAAATTGGAAACCATCATTCTCAGTAAACTATCGCAAGAACAAAAAACCAAACACCGCGTATTCTCACTCATAGGTGGGAATTGAACAATGAGATCACATGGACACAGGAAGGGGAACATCACACTCTGGGGACTGTTGTGGGGTGGGGGGAGGGGGGAGGGATAGCACTGGGAGATATACCTAATGCTAGATGACGGGTTAGTGGGTGCAGCACACCAGCATGGCACATGTATACATATGTAACTAACCTGCACATTGTGCACATGTACCCTAAAACTTAAAGTATAATAAAAAAAAAAGAGTAATACAAACTCCAAATCAGGAAATTAGAGGCCCAGAGAAATGAAATACTGTAAGAAAGAACAAGATTATAATGCTTACTAAGAACATAACTAACATGCTTCAAGCTGCAATTCTGAGACAACATTATTGGTATAGCCATGTATGGCCGCAGAGTTAAAATCGTCTATTCTTTCCTCTGTAAGTTTTTTTCCCTTTTCATTTATTAATTTTCTTCCTTTCTCTGCTTTCAAACATTCCTTTACCTGCTGCATCATAAACTATGTTGGCTCTATGTTTAATCTTTTGCCCATGTTTTTAGCTTAAAAATGTAAGTAAACATTTGCTGCCAGAGGTTCTTTTAGAAAAAATGGATTCATCTAGGTTACACCTCACTAATTGTGAATGATGTTTAACTCAAGGAGTCCTAAGTTCCTCTAAGTAATCTGCTGATTTATATCTCTCCTGGTTTTTTTTTTTTGGCAGGAGGCGGTGGGAGAACAGAGTCTCACTCCGTCGCCCAGGCTGGAGTGCAGCGGCACAATCTCGGCTCACTGCAAGCTCTGCCTCCCAGGTTCATGCCATTCTCCTGCCTCAGCCTCCTGAGCAGCTGGGACTACAGGCGCCTGCCACCACACCCGGCTAATTTTTTGTATTTTTAGTAGAGACAGGGTTTCACCGTCTTAGCCAGGATGGTCTCGATCTCCTGACCTCGTGATCCGCCTGCCTCGGCCTCCCAAAGTGCTGGGGTTACAGGCGTGAGCCACCTATATCTCTCCTGTTTTTAAAAGCAGTGCCTTGCTAGTAACTCAGGAAAGAGAGGAAGTTAGAGAACTAGAAACGTACAAGCTTCCTTCTGCCCGTGAACTAGAAAGGCGAGCAAATGATGTAAACCTACTGTAATTGTAGGGTTTGAGTAACATTATAAAACAATTCCGTTCCCTTCCCACAATTTATAACATCTCGTAAGCCCTTTGGGGAAATAACTTTTCACTTTAAAATCATACCATCCCATTCACCATTTCCTGTAGTTACTGAAAAGCCCACATTAATGGAATGCCTTTTGGCCAAAACGAAGTGAAGCCGGGAAATACATATAAACTAGGGTTTTCTAAGATTTTTTTGACCTTTGTTTTTCTTTATGTAAGACAAATTCAGGGTTTTTATTGACATAATATTTTTCCACTTTTTAAAAACTGAGATATAATTTACAAGCCACAAAATTTACCCTTTAAAATGTACAATCCAGTGGTTTTTAGTATATTTTCAAGATTGTGCAACCATAACCACTATCTACTTCCAAAACATTTCCATCAGCTCCAAAAGAAATTCCGTACTCATTTTCAGCCACTCCCCATTTCTCCTCCCCCAGCCCCGAGCAGCCACTACTTTCAAGACAATTTGTTTTAATTTGGTAAGTATTTCTTCAGGGAATATTTTTGTTGCATTGGATGGGAGGGTTTAGAAGACCTGAGCTCTAATTAATTCCAGCTGTGACTTCCTACCTGCGAGATCTCAGGCAAATCACTGAAACTTTTTCTTCTTCTCTCTCCTCATCTGCAAATGACGAATGTCAAAGGGCAGAATGTCTGCTATCTGTTCCATTCCATCCAGGGTTTCCAAAGTCTAGACTGGCAACTGGCACTACCTGTGATCTGAAGGCCAGCCTCCCTCTGCCCTTGTCCATTTTCTGGGCCTGGTTTCCAGGACGTTCCATGATACTGTCAGCTAGCTGAGTTGGTTTCTATGATTTGCAATCAGGAACCGTGACTGGTGTATGGAATGAATGAAAATATATGACATTTGTGGCTGTCCATGGATTTTCTGGGTTAGTAATCCTTTCCTGGTTTGATATGACTAGTTCAATGAAGGGAATGTTTCTAAAAAGTCCAGAAACTCTTTTTCTGTACGCCAAACTCTATCACTAACTTACTAATGTGACCTTGAATGAGTCATTTTGACACCCACCTTCCTCACAAGGGTGTTGATAGAATTGATGAGTTAATATTCAAAAGTACTTTATGCTTTAAATAGTGTCTTTCAGCAGAGGTGCTCAAAGAATTATAATCACTACAGCTGCACAATAAATTATAAAGCGATTCCTTAAGAACTATCATATTTATCTCAAACTTTTAATGAGAAATTGACTACAGTTGTAAATTTTCCCTTCAACAAGTGGTCAAGATGTTTAAGAAATTGGTAAAAAGAAACACATTAAAATGTAAATTAGATTTCTTTTTTTCCCAATTCTATTCCCGATAGATCGACTGACCACACAACATATTTACAACTTCTGGAGAGTTCCAGTCCCCAATTCCTATGGAGAAACAATTCCGAAAGATGAGAGTGCTCTCTACGTAAGTCCACAGTGGGAATTGAAATAGCTTCCTCAGCCTGGTTCAAGGGCTCTATTTCTCTAAATTGCTCCATCCTCATCACTGCCATCCCCATTTCCATCCTGATGTCCGTGTCCATCTCCATCCCCATCTCTATCTTCATCCTCATCTCCATCTCAAACCTCATCTTCATTCTTATCATCTTCATCCCTGTCTCCATCCCCATCTGCATCTGTCTCCATCCCCATCCCCTTCTCCAGCTCCATCCCCATCTCCAATCTCATTTCCATTCTTATCATCTCCATCCCTGTCTCCATTCCCATCTGCACCTCTGTCTCCATCCCCATTCCCATCTCCAACTCCATCCCCAACCTCATCTCCATTCTTATCTTCATTTCCATCCCCATCTACATCTCTGTCTTCATCCCCATCCCCATCTCCAATTCCATCCCGTCTCCAACTCAATTCCCATCTTTATCCTCATCTGCATCTCTATCTCCATTCCCATCCGCAACTCCATCCCCATCTGCATCTCTCTCTCCATTCCCATCCCTATCTCCAACTCCATCCCCATCTTCATCCTCATCTGCATCTCCATCTCCATCTCCAACCTCATCTCCATTCTTATCATCTGCATCCCGGTCTCCATCCGCATCACCATCTCCAGCTCCATCCCCATCTCCAGCCTCATCTCCATTCTTATCTTCATCTCCATCCCCATCTGCATCTCTGTCTTCATCCCCATCCTCATCCCCATCCTATCTCCAATTCATCCCATCTCCAACTCAATTCCCATCTTCATCCTCATCTGCATCTCTGTCTCCATCCCCATCTGCATCTCCATCTACAACCACATCTCCATCCCCATCTTCATCTCTCTCTCCATCCCCATCCCCATCTCCAACTCCATCCCATCTCCAACCTCATCTGCATCTCCAGCCCTATCTCCAACCTCCTCTCCATTCCTTTCTTCATCTTCATTTCCATCCCCATCTGCATCTCTGTCTCCATCTCCATTCCCATTCCAACTCCATTCCCATTCCCATCTCCATCTCCATGTCCATCTCCATCTTCATCCCCATCCCCACCTTCATCCCCATCCCCATTCCCATCTCCACCTTCATCCCCATCTCTCTCTATCCCCATGCTCATCTCAATTTCCATCTTCATCTTCATCCCAATTTCCATCCTCATCTTTATCCCATCCCCATCCCCACCTCCACCCTTATCTACATGCCTGTCTTCATCCCCAGCTCCATCCTTATCTCCCTCACACAGGTACCTGCAATCAGTCCAGGCAAACTGGAGCGGGTTTCCTTGTCTTGAGCTTAGAAACTACCTCTCAGCAACAAGAGCATTGGAGATCATGCATTTTTAATTTTACTTAGCAAGAATTTCATTTTGCTCCATTCTAGAGCTGATCCATTTTTCCCTAAAATGTTGCTTACTTGCCCTTTCCTCAGCAATCACTTGTAGTCATTACCATATAAGAAAAAGCAGATGTCCCCTTAAGAACAGCAGTTGCACATGACTGGGCACTTGAAGGCACTGGCTCACCTCACAAATTACACCACCTCCCAAGCTACCAAAACTGCAGGAGATGAATGTGGGAAGACTCAGAGAAGCTCTGTGTGTCTTCAAGGTGCACACTTGCCGTTCTAGCATACTGTAGGACACAGCACTCGAAATGGTTACCTTGACTCTCCATTTCTATTGATATAGGAATTTTAACACACTCTTATTTTTCGTCTACTTTTTAGTAAAAGATAAAGGACCAACATACTAATATATTACATGCAATATAAATGTGCACTAAAATTAGAAATATAAGTGTAATATAAAAATAACTGTTCAGAGATATTCTCAGATTTTCTTTTCACTCCCCAGCAAGGGTCCGTGAACATGCCTGGGGGCTCAGCACCCCATTTTGGGGACGGCCCTTCTAGAACTTAATTTGGAAATTATCTGTCTACATTGTCTCTTAATAGAGGATTCAAAATTCAGTTATTTTTAACTGAATTTAAAACCAACAGGTTTTATTCACCTTTGTTGACAAGCTCTCAGCATGGTACTTTGCCCATAATAGGTGTCAGTCAATTAATTTAATTTAAGGACTTTGAATGGTCGTCTCTTCAATTTACTTTTGACTTTCAATCTACTTTTGGAGTGCCATCATTGCAAAACCCAGTTTAATCTTGTTTGTCTAGCTCACTGGTGAAAATCGATACATTGATTCAAGGCAGAGGTGAGAACAGGGCAGGCCCCCCCAAAAGCACCTTCTCCTGCTGGGTACCCACTTCGCCACACCAAAGTTTATGGACCCATTGTTCCCAGATGGCTCCAAAGGGCCCATGGAGATTGGCCCTGTGGCCTTTGCTGACCAGGGTGGGTTTTTCTCGCTTGCTGGCTTCTTGGTTTGGATGTTGCAGTTGGGGCCAGCTTGGGCATGCAGCCGCCTCCTTCGCTGTCTCCCAGCACACACACCATTGCTGGCTCTGAGCAGTGGGCGCTTAACGTTAGCTCCAGCTCTGTGAGAAAGCAACAGCTGCTTGCTCTCTCAACAGTTAAAACAGTTTGATGTGGAGGCTGTGTCTCCCATCCCGGGGGTTCAAAACAGCCCTAACCTTAAGTCGTCACTGTGGTTGGTGGGCACTTGCTAGGGTCATCCTGGCTCTGGGGTGGAGGAAAAAGACCCCATGGGGGAGAAGTCCACTGTGACAGTGCTTCTCGGCCTAAGAAAGTTGCATATGTCTTGCACAAGAGGAAGAGGACAGCTCTGGAATAAATGAGTGACTTCGTGCTCAAAGACTGCTCTCTAGCTTCTCTGGGTGAAGATTTTAATGGCCAGAGCAGAGTGGGGCTTCAGTTATTTCAACTATGAATATGACGTAAATTATGCCAGGAGCTTTTCATTTTTATTGTGATTTTTGCTCAACCTGAACTGCTGAGTAATATTGCTGTTTCCCAACACTCCCCGCTTCTGCAGAGCTCCTTTAGAAAAAAACTCTGATAGAATAAAAAAAAGGAAAAATACATATGTACAAGTTGGAAAAAGGTTTTATAGATGTACCTAACCAGGCGAATTGTGTAATATAACCATGGTTTTTCCCCCTAAAATTATGTATACTTGATAGCTTAACCTAAACAAAATCTTAATGGGTTTGTCTTTGATATATTAAAAACTTGAAAGATAATGTTATACATTTTTTTTTAATGTTAAGATTGTCATGATCAATCAATCAGACAAAAGCCGGGTAATTCAGAGCTACAGATAACAGCGTTGATCTCTCTAGTTTCATCCAGGCTGGTGATATAACTGCATGACTTCCATTAAATAAGCCACTTAGTGCCACAAATGTACCCATTAGAGTCCCTCAACAGTTCTGTAATTACTGTTATACGGAGCTTGGCAGTTAGGCCTTTGCATATGCTAAAGAAACGTAGGCATTCATATTTAAATCCAGCTCCCTTGCATGCTGCAGCAGCCCAGCACCCACTGACTGTAACTTTTCAAGTGAGTTAAATGAGTAACAGAGAGCGAATGCAAGCTCACTTTCGAAATTCATCCAGGCCTCCTCCTCGAAGGGAGTATGGGACTGTTGATGCTTTCCATGCTCGTTTTAGCGATGTTTGCTGCAATACATCAGCGTTTATTGTGGGCCAAGGACGGTCATAAGCACTGTGCCCAGACCATGTCCTTTTTATCCTCATCACGATCTCACCCAGCACAGAGAGGTGAAGTAACTTGCCGATAGTCACACAGCAAGTTAGTGGTGGAAGAGGCAAGAGTCATGCCTCCGAAGTTACAGACTACACCATGCAGTTAAAACGGACTTGGAATGAGAGCATCCCCCTTCTCTGGCTCCTGCCCTGACCCTGAGTTAGCCTCGGACTAACCTCGCACAGTTTATTCCACTTCCTCAATAAAACTGGAATCACAACATCTGCCTTGTCTACCTGAAAGTGCTGTGAAGATTAGAGAGAGCTTTGAAAATTAAGGTCTGACACACAAATATGGGTTGTTCTTAGAGGTGAAGAAGGCCGTAGCACAAATACACTGTGAGGCCCCGCTGTGCTCAGCCCACCTGAGAGCGTAGGGTCAGCCAGCGCCCAGCCCCTGAGAAGGAAGTGACTTTGAGCAAGGGTGAGAAGACCAGGTCCCAGGTCCCGTCTAAGGCTACAAGCCATGGTGTTGGGTGAGTGCAAAGGACTGCACAGCAACAGAATCTGGGGTGTGAAGATGCCTTATAGGCTCGCAAGGTGGCCCTGAAAAGGTGGAGTGGATTCTGGACAGAGTGGAAGCGCAGCAGAGGGCATGCCAGAGCAGACACACACACAGGCATGCACCAGCCTCCCCAAGTGCAGGAGCCAAGTTCCCTTCAGGAAGAGGGAGTGGCTTAGTCCATCACCTCGGCTACAACGATCTACCCTAGGCTCGGTAATTTATAAACAACAGAAATGTATTGCTGACAGTTCTGGAGTCCAGAAGTCCAAGAGCAGGGCCCCTGCCTGTCTGATGAGGGCCTGTTCCTCATAAATGAGGCCTGCTGGCTGCGTCCTCAATGGTAGAAGGGATGGACAGGCTCCCTGAAGCCTCCTTTCCATGGACACCCACCCCATCCCTGAGGACAGAGCCCCCATGCCTTCATCACCACGCCAAGGCCCACCTCTTCCTATCACCACAATGGGGACTGGGTTTCAACATGAATTTGGGGGACACATTCAGGCCACAGCAGAGAGGGGAATGTTGGCGCGACAGGTGCAGAGAAAATAAACCCATACTAGAGAGGGAAGCCTGAGCCTATCCCGGAGGGTCAGGGCAGTCACTGAAGGTTTTATCTGAGGAGCAAAGGCTCAAGTCGGTGCCTAAAGAGAGACCTGTGTGGGTGGCACTGAGCTAACCTGAGAGCCTGAAGCCCACACCTGGAGCAGCAGGAGCACCTCTGGCAGAGGCAGCTCTGACCCCACCTTAGCAGACAGGCCTCCAGAGCACGGCACAGGTTCCGAAATGAAGACCATTGTGTGAGAAGGGAAGAGTCTGGAGCTGCCTCCCAAAGGAGGCAGGTGTGGGGTACCTCGCAGGTGGGGTGTATTTTGGAAAAGGGGACCAAGCCAACTTTTGTTTTAGTGTGAGATTTTCTGAAACTATCATCCCCCTAGAGGAGGGTACAAGCCCATTTGTCCCTGGGGCTGGAGCACTGCAGGGGGCCATAGTTTGGGCTGTAGAGTTGGAAGTCATTCTCATCAAGGTCACTGTTAAGGTCAGAGGGCCTCAGAATACTGAAAAGATGAGAAGCAGAACCGAGGACAGAGGAAAGCTGACCTGTTCCGTGTCCAGATTCAAGTTCTGTAAGCACACTCACAGCGAGCCTTTCTCATGAAAACTTATCTCGAAGGCTTCAGAGAAAAGTGTGTTGCATAATATGCAAATTGATAATTGGTGAAATTTAATAGGGAGCACCTAAGGTGTTCTAAGTCACTCCAGTCTCTGTTTTCGAAAATGAACAGGCAGTACTTAACACCCTCTAATTGAACCTGAGTTTGGAAATATCTTATGAGTTACTGTAATTCTAGAATGTTAAGTTCTTTATATAAAAGTTAACTTAAAAGTTCAATATGTTTTAAAACCCCAAGTCGGAATAGAAATAGTTTCTAAGCCTTATTCATTCTGACCTAATAAACTTTATCCTATTTTCACTATTTTTCCCGATGCTTATTTTTACTCTTTAATCATAATTTAAGGAGGTTGAAAAGAATTATATTAAAGAAATAACAGCATGATAATACCAGCATCATTGGGTGGAGGAAGGAGTCCTAATCTTCAGTACAAACCCTGCCTGGGAGCTGGTTAAAATAATAACTCATAGGTCCCTGCCTGTCTGTGTTGTGACCAAGTAGCTCCTTTCAAAAGAAACACAAAAGGCAATTCTTATTAACCCTTGGACACACTTTTTGACAGACTGCTGTATATTCTCAGTTTTGTATTTATGGAAGTATCTGCCATTATGCTTATTAGCATCAAGGGAGCTTATTTAAGAGCTCTATAAAGAAGCGATATAATTCTGAACATAAAAACTTCTGCTGATTTAAAGCGTTCTTATTGTTTACTTGATGGGCTATGAGAGCTGACAGTCATTGCACCGTGCTGTAAACAAAGCTCCTTTCTGAGATCAGGGCATGTGTGTGATGAAAAACGGTTTCAATGTTACAGGGTCTGATCCACCAAGCTTCCAGTGAACTCCAGACATGAAGTGGGAGTCACAGATTTAAAATTCATGTGATGTGGGGTTAGCAACAAATGTTTTTACTTAAAAAATTATCACAAATGGAAATCTAACTGAATAGAAAGGAAAAAAATAGCATCCTTACATGTTTTTCTACAATTTACACCAAAATGTCGAAGGTCAAGGTTATGATGGCTGCGTTCATGCAATTCTAAATGAGAGCAGTTCACAGGACAGAACTCCACAAACCACATTCTCAGGGGAAAAGAAGGTAAAATTTGAGCAAAAGTGAGAAAGAATTGAGAGGAAAACCCACTTATGTGGGAAAACAGTGCTAGTGCTAATCAGTTCTGTTGGAATATAGAGGATATGTTGAAACAGCTACGGTCAGGCCAAAGAGAGTGGTGTTTCTCCTTTAAGCATAAAGCTTGCTTGTGGGACATTATTTATGTGCTGTTAAACCTCATAAGGAAAATATTAAAGCTATCTGGAATCAACGGAACATAGGAAACAAGCATTAAATTGCACCATTTGACATACAGCTTCCTTTGGTGCATAAATCTGCCAACATCTGCAAAATATGTACATGATTTATTATATTCTCTTTGGTATGTTTAATAAGATTGTAAATCTGACTGATGCCTAGGTATGAGACCTCCAAACTTTCAGTAATTAAATAGGAATGTCTCCATGATAAAAAAACAAAACGAAAAAACCCACTGCCTTGTCTGTATAATGCAGCGATTTTAAGAGTGGGTAAAGAAAGAAAAAAAGGTGTCTGAATTTGGGGAGTAGGCATAGGGGTGGGTTGATGCTTTAGGGCAGTTTACAGAATGCATGACAGCCTACAATCAATTTTTGTCATCTTTTTGGCAGTGCTTATGGGATCGACCAGAAAACGGACTCTTTGTGCCTTGCAGGTCAAGAGCTGTTAATGCCCCCATGCAGATCAGACATTTAAAGTAGATACGGTCATTTCACCTACAAGCCTGGGGACAGCTGTGCCCTGTGGAATAGGGGCCATGAGCCACACCTTGTGCTTTATAGACCCAGGAAGCCCTGCCAAGTTTCCAGAGAAGCCTGTAATTATCATTCCACTCCCCCCCATCGGAAGTACCGAGGTGCAGTGCAGTTATGGTGAGTAAATAAAGTTGTGTCACCGAGGAAATTGTCCTTAAAAGAGAAATCCTCCCAAGTGGCAAACACGCAATCCTAGAGAGCATGGGCTACCGCACCACCCTGTGTGAAGGCCGGCGTGAGCCTCGGGCCAGGGGCCAAGAAGGATGTTAGAGTTAGCGGCTCCGCGTGCTTTCATTTTTCTTTGCATCCCCTCAGCCCTTCCCATCACAGTGTGCACCATCAGTCCACAAGCCTTTGCTGAACCTACTTTCAGTTCAAAAAGGAAGGCCAGACAATCCTCTGAGGAATCCGAAAAGGAGAGCTGTTTCTCCTTTAAGCGGTTTGTGGAAGGAGGAAATATGAGCAATTGAAATGAACAATTTGGAAACCAAATAAAAGCAAAACTGGATGAGAAGTGAAAGCCGCAAGCCCTGTGGGAGTGAAGCCGAGCTAGCGTCCCTTCCTTTCTCCCTTTCCTGGGGAAGAAAACCCGGACGCCTGAAAAAGCTGTTCTCTTCATTTGAGGGACTGCAGCTTCTCTCACGAAGTTCTCAGTATCCTTTTAGGTGCCGTACATGGTGTTTCTACTTATGAAAGATTTTCCAACTAGGTACAGTGGAAAATACCGCGGCAGAAATCTCTGGCCTTTGGGTGGGACAACTCCTGCAAGACACACATTAGGGCGTGTTTATTTTCAGAAAGCGGCAGGAGACTTTGCCAACACCAGTGCCCCTTGTTTTGACGGCATTTTCCCAAGTAACTGATTATGTTCCTCTTCTACCATACACACCTAATCACAGCAGATAGAGCCAGACAGGCTGAAATTCACTGGCTACCCTTTAGCTCCTAGGAGGTGGCTGAGTTAGTCCTGAGGAGTTGCGGTTTACAGAGAGGCAGGGGTACCGGGAGCTTGGCAGAGCTCTCAATAAGAATCAGGGTGACCGTAAGAGCAGAGACATTCTGCAAGCTGACGGTGGCTGTCATTAAGCTCACGCAAGCGGCTATACGTTACTGAAAGTTGATGGCTTCTGATTTATTAGCTACACATGTGTAATAAGAACATTTCTCTGCATTGTTTAACACAGGACACAGATAACGCTTCCACGGCCAAAGTGTGCAAAACTCACTGCCTTGCGTGACAGCGATCTACAAGACGATTACAAACATGTTAGTATAGAAGCATGTACAGAACATGCAGGGAGGTAACCTGGTGAGTCGGCCACGGGGCCATCATCTAATCAAGAGTTTAGAACACTCATATGCTAACGAGCTGAATTCTGCAAACGCACAGGCCTGCCTCTGACGTCATTTCTGATAACGTCTTGCTTTGAAGCAAGCCAACTCCCATAGCGTAAGCCAGCAGATTTTTTTGTTTGTGGGTTGGTTGGGTTTTTGTTTTTGGCAACAGTTAAGGGAACTAAATGATTTTTGTAGTTCTCAAAGAGATAAGAACAAAGTTAACTTAAATCTGAACCATTAAGATGTGAATTGCTTTTGAGCGTAAACAAATTTCCCTGAACCTAAATGCTGCTTTCATTTTACTGGATCTTTGGGTTACACATTATTGCATTCAATGGAAATTTGCATTTCAATAGCATAGGTCACATGTGCTACTGTCTCAGGGACCTTTCAGAAGGGATGTACAGTGCCAGTTAGCAAAAAATTCTGTTTATTTATCCCATGGCCTGCCATATATTGCCACATTGAGTTTTGCCCAGAGCCACTGATTAAATTTCCATATGTTAGCTATTTTTTTTTTCTCAGGTTCAAGTTTGGGAAATAAAATAAACACACCACACAGAAAAATCAACCCACAGAAGCAGCCCATTCTTGTTCTTGACGCATTCATTCTACAAGCACTTACTGAGCGCCCCCTATGTGGCGGGAATTGTTCTGCGCACTGGGACCAGGATGGCGAGCGACATGGGCCATATTCCCTGTCCCCCACACAGCTGCCATTTGGGGAGTCAGTCACCAGAGGGTAACTTGGAGGGTGTGCTCCACGGGGCGGTGGCATCAGGAGTGCCTGTGCGTGCAGAGCAGGCGTGGAGTGGCTTGTCACTTTACATCGGGCTGTTAGGGAAGGTTTTCCAGAGAAGGCAGCCTTTGTACAAAGTGGCTCTGGACAATAGATCTTTGGCCCCTGATTAAATTCCATATGCTATTAATTGGATTCCTTTTTTCTTGGGGTCAGGCTTAAGAAATAAACACATCATGCAGGAAAAATCAGCCCACAGAACAGCCCTGGCATGAAAGTTGTGGGGGGAGGGTGGTGATGCTCCACTATACACTCCTCCTGGAAGCCTCAAGCCCATATGGCCCCAGGGTTGGCAGAACAATGGCCCCCCAAGGGTATCCAGGTCCTAATTTCCAGAACCATGAAGATGTCACCTTGCTGTTCCAGAGGAACAGTGGCCAGGGGAATCAAGGTTGGTTAATCAGCGACTTCAAGATAGGGCCGGGGGAGGAAGGGTCAGCCTGCCTTTCCCAGGGGGGCCTCACGGGATCTGATGAGGGCAAGGTGGGGCAGGAGAGAATCTCTCACCCAGAGGAATTCTCACCCAGAGTCTCTGGAAGGAGCCAGCCTGTGAGAGGCACTGCTGCCCTGTGACCTCCAGAACTGTAAGGTGATAACTGTGTCCGTTTGTGATGATTTGTTACCACTGCAATAGGAGAGGAATACAAATACCACTGCCTTTATCCAGGCCACACTTCGACCAATGCACACATCATGAATCATGAAAAACACATTTTGATTTTAACTCAGAAATTCTAATACATAAATTTTCTATTTTTATTATTTTATTGTTATTGCTCCTAGCAATGAGTTTCATCTACTAGATGTTTTTTACTGTTGTAATGACACAGGATGCCTTTAGACATTTTATTAAAAAGATGACACATTCGGAACTAGTAAAACAATGTTTTAAGAGAATATTATTTATGAGGCCCTAAGTCTATGAAAAACATTGCTGTTATCGAACCCATGTTTAAATCCACCTTTTTCTGTCTCTGCAGTGTCATCCAGCCCGCTTTTGGGGGTTGTTGGAATAGGAGATTACAACTGAAATGTCTAAGACGGCCAGGCAAATGTTAACAGTGAGGGGGCAGGTGGGGCATCCGCCCCTTGGGAGTAATTATCCCTCCACTAGGAAATATGTTCTCTTCTGTTCCTGACATATGTGGGTCTCCTGATTCAGCATTTTCCAATTTTGAGAAAAACGCACCTCATGTATTCCATTCCCTGCCTAACCCAATTCAATTTCTTCTTCTAAGTTCTACTGCCAAGGAAACAACTTCACACCATCTCGGTGCCAGGGAGCTCAGAGGAAGTGGGGAGGCTGTGAGAGCCGGGGGCCCAGGGCCCTTGAAGCAGGTTGCTTCTGAACAAGTCAAGCTAGCGGTGGCCAGATGGGGCGGGGATTTTTCTGAATGACTACAGTTTGTCAGTTGTTCTTTCAAGTAAAAATGGTGTTTTAGGAAAAAAAAAATTGGCTGGTTCAACTTGCACTTCAAAAGTTGCACAAGTGTTCTCCTCCCAATCTCTGCAACTCAATAAGCAGCCCACGTACTTTCTGGGTACTTCCCTTTTAATCACACGGAATCTTGAAGAGAGACATATGAGCATCAAAGTTTAACAAAATCAATCATTTTCCCGCTTCCCCAAGGCTTCAATAAGCAGCGCAAGTACTTTCTGGGTACTTTAATCACACGGAATCTTGAAGAGAGATACACGAGCATCAAAATTTAACAAAATCGATCCTCTTCCTGCTACCCCAAGGACACTCCTGTGTGAAACCGTGCTGATCCGTGTCTCCTACGAGAACAGGCTGCTGGGCCTGGCGCTGACAGCTCGCCCCATGGAGCCGCCACCTGGACTCCGGGAGGCGCCAAGGCTTCAGCCCCCATGTGCTCTTAACATCATCCGTGCAAATATCATCACAGCAAAAGAGGCAAATAACGTCTTGGCATTTTTATGCAAAGATTTTTGACCTTCGAAGCCCCCGGAAAGTGCGTGGGACTCTCAGGGTCCGTGGAACACATTTGTAGAACAGAAATCAGGGAAAAGCTAAGCCTCTTGTTCCCCAGGAATTCTTTCAACGGTATTTTATCATCAATAGCTGAGGAGTATATTGTACCCCTCACACACGGTAAAACCATATAAAGGTAAACTACCTTTAGTTATATGCTGTTTCCTATGAATATGATATGTTCTCAAAATAAATTCAGAGTAGGATCCATTCTGTTTGACAAGAGATCGAGGAGCGACACTGGCAGCTGGGTGCCCTCTGCTGGCCAGTCTGGGAAGTGGCTGGCTGGGAAGGCAGCGCTCAGACTTCCCTAAGCTTCACAGAGGGCGTGAATGGTCCAGCTCTTTTCATAAAGACTCCCCTTAAGATGCATATTCAAGATTTTTCAACCACATAATTTATTTAATTTCAATAATTTATTTTTCAATAATTAAAATGTTTTTTAAAGAATCAAGATTATTTTTAGATTGAAATATGATTAAAAATATTTGGTGACATTAAATTTTCTGTAGTGCATCCAGGCATCTCACTAGGTAACTTAAAAGCAAAAACCAAAAGTAGTATCTATGTTGTTTATCCTCATCAGCCACTGGAGTTTCGATCAGACAGTCTTACTGTGCTTGAGAGCATAGACTCTGCCTGCGTGTATAGGAAGAGAAAGGAAGGGAACAGGTAGAATCAAGTAAGAGAAAATAGACTGCTGAAAGAAAACTTTCTGCTTACACGTAAGACAACTTTCTGCCTCTATCTCTACCTAATATAGATAATTATCATGATCACACATTCAAACAGGGGCTTGCTATGCAAATGCCATATCAGTGATCAAATTCTTTAAAGAGTTATTCAGGTTTTGGACAAATTTGCACTGATGACCCATCACAATATAGAGAAAAGCAATTGAACTGCTTCATATGTATTGATTTGGAATTGACTCGATTCCATCAGTTACCAGCTGTTATTCTGAATGTTCTCCAAATGGTTCTGCCCACTTGAAAAAGATACCTGGGGCCTTCCTTAACATTCCCAGTTACCCATCTATGTATATTTTACAAATGGGCATCCATCCCAGGCATTAACTGAGCACGTATTATGTGCTAGACACTGTGCCAGGCTTTGGGAAGGGCCAAAGGTTAACAAGGTGTATTTCCAGTCCTGATAAAACTTTACTATCTACTTATCCCTCAGTTGTTCCAGTACAAGGTGGGCTATTGTAGGTCCTCTGAATAGATTACTTTGGGTGTTCAGGAAGGGGAAAGCTTCATCACGCAGGAAGTGAGATTTGAGTTAGTTCTTGCAGATTGTTGTGATAATAACAGGCAGAAATGGGAGAGTGGGGTAGTCCATATTGAAAAAGCAAGTGAACAAAAGCCTTGGGTCAGGGTTGTCCTGGATGTATTCTGAAAGTGAGAATAATGAAGTATACATTTAAAAAAATACAGGCTGGGCACAGTGGCTCATGCCTGTAATCCCAGCACTTTGGGAGGCTGAGGTAGGAGGATTGCTTCAGGCCAAGAGTTCAAGACCAACTTGGGCAACATGCTGAAACCCCATCTCTAAAAAATTAAAGCTATATGTATAGATAAAGATATATAACAGGAATTGAGAAAAACAGATTCATATTAATAAGAGGAATAATAACATCTGCAATATTTCCCCAAGAATCCACATTCTGCTTAATAACAGCTGGTGCATAATCCAAGCCAGTTTTCACAATGGCCTTTCCCCCCTTTCTCTTTTTTCTATGAAAGAAGAAAGTCCCATCTCACTAGTTGAGTTCTGGTAGGGGCCAGCTGGTGCTGGAAGGCTCTCTTAGAAGCCTGTGAGGCCCTTCATGTGCTCAGTCAATGAGCAGCTCCTGTTCTTGAGGTTGGATGGTTTGATGTAGAAGACAGTGGCAAGTTGATTCCTTATCTGACTTTGCAAAGTACATCTAAAGTGCATGACAGCATGTGGACGTAGTTTCAAAATACACCCAATCATATGTCCTCAATGCTGGTGAGTAAGGAAATCATCTCAGGCCTGATGGTTGGCCTTATTGAAAAATCTGTGATGCCTTCATTGAAGCCCAAAGTGAACATTTTTGTTGTTTCATCCTTAGTAAGTTTAAGCCATTCAAAATGCTGAATGAATTGCTGAGATAAATCACTTGAAATCATAGAAATGGCCCTTTCTGGCATGATCTGTGTCATGAGAACAATTTTTAAATCTTCCTGTGAACAGAGTCGTAGGACTGCCTTCCCCACTGCCGGCCCACCATGTGGAGAAGCACCCTGTGAGCAAGGTTCCTGTTTTGTCATGGAGAGGGATGGTGAGATGGCCTTGGTGGCATTACTTCACCGTACAGTGAACCCTGCTCCATGCGGGTGAGATACAGCTACAGCTGCTGACTTCCTGGCAAATTTTCTCTCTGTGCACATGAGCTGGTCCTGATCGAACACATTTTTCTGAGCTCCATCCTAGCTCATGGCTCATTCATTACATTCAAACCCCCCTGCTTCTGAGACACGGGTGTGCAGTTGCAAAGGAACAGACGTGGTAACGCATTCTGCCTCCTGCGATCTGGTTTGTTCTCTGCACATTTGTGACTTCATCAAATACCTGCTAGTGGACGCCCGATGATCATACCCGCTTTTCCACATGTTTGTGTTTGCATGTGTGAAACACAACAGAGGCAGGTGACGAAGATTTCTTCCAGTCCCTCATTTTGCATCTTCTCTGAACACGGTATCTGCCGTCGACCCGGAGTCTGCATTTATCAACTTCTCCACAGTCCCGGAGCGGGTACCTCCTTCTGCAATTGAGGACGAGGCCTCTGCTATTGAATGGTGTCTTTCAGGTTCTCATGGTTGCTTTTCTTTTCATGTAAAACTAGCCATTTCACATTGGAAAACATCACTTTATGTTTGTTCTGGAAATATTCACTTGCTTTGTCTGGAAGGCCACTGTGTTTGGATGCCAGTTACATAAAGGATTTGATGATGAAAAGTCTCATTAAGGACTAGGAATTAATGGATCATCAAGAAAATCCAGTTTCAAAAATTTATATTTTATATTAAAACACATCTGCTTTTAGCTACTTGTCCAAAACCATCCTGGTATGCAGGTTCTCATTCATCTTTATATCAGAGTCATTCACGATTTCCATTCAGGATATTATTTTGTATATTATAGTGAGTTCATATACGTATCCCAAGATTGCTTTCACCTGTAAGGAATCACCTTGTGCCACTAATTCATTTTACAGTGAATTAGTGATTGTAAAGAAATCACAATGCCAATGACTTCGCTAATTTAACAGGTGATAGAACATAACACACAATGACATAAAAAACGAACTTCCCCAATCAACCACATTTTAGCAGAAAAAAAACAATGAATTAACTCTGATAGCCCTTCTACAACTTTTAGGAACGTAGCAATCATTCAGAAAGTAAATTTCTGTGAATAGGGCACTAGGTCTTTCAGTCGAACAGTGAAATGTCTGCACCCAAACTGCTTTCCTACCTGTCCTCCGAAACTGTGCAAGCACCCAACCGCCGAGAAGGCAACCAGGCACTGCTCCTGGGTCGCAGATGGCTCTGGGAGCCACCACGGTGGCGGGGAGGCTCTGGGGGCTAGAAGACGCAGAGGCTTTAGTGGAAAGCCAAGGCCGTGATGCGGGGCGTGGTGGTGAGCAGGCTGCGCTGGACCCAGACAGACGCGCGGGGTCCTAGGGAAGAGCCCAGGCAGGGGGAAGCCCGTGGGCGGTGAGACCCTCCTGTGCCACGGGCGCAGCGCAGCGCTGGCTGGGGCCGACGGGGCACACCGGCGGACGGTGATGAACCCAGAGACCCGACAGCCAGGCTGGGCTGCAGCAGCCTTTGCCTGGACGTCAGGGTGGAGCCCGGGAATCGCCCCTGCACCAGGTGACGGAGGAGAAAGGGGCCCGCAGGAGGCAGGAGGGAGCGCCTGGCACAGGGACCCAGGGACTCGAGCAGGTGGTCCCTGGGGAACGGGGAGTGAGGCCGGAAGGAGAGAAAGCCAAGACCAGGTGCGTTTTGGAAATTGCTGCTGTGAGCCGCAAGACGTTCGCAGGCTCTGCTGCGAGCCCCCAGGACGTCCCCCGGTGTCCACCTCCGGGCGGCTCTCGCGGCCAGACAAGGAGCCCTGAGGGGCGGCCTCAAGGAGCGCCCAGGCCGCTGAGCTCCCAGGGGCGGCACAGAGGGAGCCCGGGGGTCCCCAGCTCTGGCCTCGCCGTCTTGTCTTGCTGGAGGTGAGGGGAGCGGGTGGCGAAGGTGCAGGAGCGGGCTTGGCTCCAGCCATCTCTGAGGAGCGTAGGCCAAGCCGAGCCCGCAGAAGCCCCAGAGGCCCGGCCTGAGCCCGGGAGGGACGCGGGGTCCGGGAGGAGGGCAGCGGCCCCGGGCAGAGCGACTGGAGGAGCGCAGGGCGCGCCAGGCAGGGCAGGGCGGCCCGTGGCCTTGGCGGCGCCCACTCCTGGCGGGGCTGGGTCAGGCACAAAATCGCAGAAACACACAGAAGAGGGGACCGCGGGTCCCAGGGGATGCGGGAAGGTTTGTGAGGCGGCTGCGCCACTGCCTGGAGAGGGAGGCCCAGTTTAGGCGCGGGGGAAGAGGAAGAGGAATGAATGAATGAATGAAGAGGGAAGGAGGACGGGCCAGCCCTGGACACCCAGTAGGTAATGGCCAGGGAGGTAAATCAAGTCCTGGGAGAAGGTGAGGACTGACCGAAGACCCGCCCAGACCCTTTCCCGCGGGGCCCACAGCAGCTACCCCAGGGCAGCCACGTTCACCGGGCAGCCCCAGACCCAGAAGGAATGAACAGAGGCGGATGGGTGGAGCAGGTGCTGGTGAGGGCACCAGCCTTCGAGGGGACTCATAGGCGGCGCGGGAAGGTTGGGGGGACTCAGGGGCGCTGCCTCCTGTGGATCACCTGGTAGCCTTGGGTGCCAGGGTGAAGGCCGCCCATGGTCAGGCCACGGACTGTGGTCTGCCCAGACATGGCCGGGGCTGCAGGGTGGACGTGAGTCTGCCCGGCCTGAGATCGCCCCTGTCCCCTAACAGTCATTGGCCGCCTCTTCTGCTTGACAGCTGCACCCCCACGCAGCCCGGGTTCATGTGGGGAGCATTTGGAGCACAGTTCCACCCAAGGTTAACATCCACTTTCCTCATGAAAGAGGAACAGAAACCAAGAATAACCACAATTTCTGAAGACCTCTTGGAAATCGGGAATTCTAGCTTCCCAGTTCCAAGGATAAAAGTTGGCAATGAATCCCTTAAGTGGTGGCCATGAACACACCTAAAACTTTCAAACGGACACCGAGGAGCCCCCAACGGGTGAGCCTTTGCAATTTGAAAACATGAATAAGAGCACGTCAGGCTGTTCTTGTCTGGGCGGCTGGTCAGGTCCAATGGGCACAGCCACTTTGTGCATGGAGGAAACGTCGGAAGTGTCAGGAAGCCCCGCTTTCTTTCTTTCTGCCACATTTTCTGTGTGAAATGTTTCTACTGATTTAATGCCAGCAGACCTTTCAAATGCGAAGACGTATTGGTGTCTTATTCCACTAAATTCTATCTAAAACTTTCTTTACTTCATGACTCATCAGAGATTGATGAGGGGCCAGGACTCAGCCTTGAAAAATGGCTAGGCTGGGGCATCTAGGAGTCCCTGGCTAGGAAGGAGCCTCAAGGCCTCTGATGCAGTGGCTCCCTGAGGGCTGGGCTGTTGTGGAAATTGTGCTGGAGAGGAGGACTGATGCTTAGATCCAGTGGATCTAAATCTCTGAAGAAAGGGCCTGGAAATCCTTGTTTTCAAGCTCCCAGGTATTTCTGTACACAGCTGGGACCAGGGAAAGAACTCAAGCCCTCATCTAGATAATGCCTTCATCACAGGGCCGCACCACCCCCTGCCTGACTCTATGGTGTCACCAGCCCTTCTGGTAGAAGGTCCTCCCTGGCACGGAGCTGCATCTGTCTCCATTAGGATTTAACCCTGGGTCCTGGTTCTCTTTCCAGTAGCCAAGAGAATGAAGCTTTACACTTGGCCTGGAATTCCTGTCTGTGTGACTTTTTGATGTCGTCCATGAAGGCTTTGTGATTGATAAAGACTAGTTGTAGCTGTTTCCATTCTGTAAATATGTATGCAATGTATTAAAATCACACACTTAGGAACTCTGGCTTCTCCTAAGTTTTAAAGATCAACTTACAGAACATTTTTACTCTATCATACACGTTGTTAGTTAAATATTCAAGAAGTCTTTGGTTCATGTTCCCCCTCATTGAAATTGAGTCAACTGAATTTCCTTAAACAATCAGTCTTATGTACAAACTTAGTTAGGTTTCTGTTGACACTTTATGCTACATTCATAAATTTTCTCTGTTTTCCTGTTAAGCATTTCAAGTGCCCAGGCTGGAAGCAGTACCTGTCCAAGAACCTCCAGCCACTCCAGTGGATTAAAGAATTCGACTCTGGGATGTGGTGAATCTCAAGTTCTGTTAACACTCAAAAACTTTTTAGACCTTCCAACTAAAAATCACACTCACGATTCAAAATAAATTACCCAGCTGAAAGAATGACAGGTTTCCTCCATCAGTCTCTAAATTTATCAAATTCATCACCCAAAAGTATTAAGATGATGGGACTGATTAAGTCCCTCACCTTGTTCTTTAGTTCTAAGCCTTCCAGGAGCTAAGGGAGCACTTACCACCAAGAGAATGCTTAGCATCTGAAGGGAGTTGAGTTTGCCATCCCAGGAGAATTGGCATTAACGTCCCAGGAAACCTAAGACTCCATCTCAGTCGGCTAAGTATGCATATTGGCCAGAGAGTTTTGACCCGGATCTGAACCCCAGGAGGACTGGGACTTTCTTATAGCAAACCATGGCCTTTCAGCCACCTCTGCTGCCAGCCAACATTTCACTGAAGGTTTCCATTCCTTCCACAATGCTCAGATTCTTCTGTGGGGTCAGAGAGAGGAGAGTACCTCTTATAAGGTCTTGCACAACATTTCATCCACTGTTTTCTCTCTTGAGCGCATGCCAAGTGCAGAGAACTGCAAACCCTACCCTAGTAATGGGTCCCCATTGTGGAAGCTGCCCCCTGTTGAGGACACCGGCATCCTTTGAGGTTGCATAAGCCCACACTGGAGGAGGGGTGGCTTATGCAGAAGCTGAGGACAAGGCACTGTGAAAGGAGGCTTCCTCCTTTGGAGCCCTGTTCCTGCCTTTGCAATGTGATTTCAACACTTCCGCGTGTGTGTGTGTGTAAAGAACGATTGTGCTTTTCGGGGCAACAAAACAGATTAGGGCAATGCATCATGAGGACCTCTTGCCAAGTTACTAACAGAGGAAGTCTGTATCACTGCAGTGGGATCTTAGGGTGCCTCCCTGTTTCATGCCTGGAAAAACAAGCACAACATGCACAATTACAAACAAAAAAACTAGGGTTGGCATTGCCAAAACTTTCACTGATAACTTCTTTTTCCAGCTGTACTGTTTGTGCACACATGCAAACATATTTGTCCTGTTTGTTTGGAAATAGGGATGGAGATAGAACATAGAATGCAAGTAATCTTAGTTATCAGCATTTTGCTCAGTATTTCTTTAACTTCCATGAGTACTGTTGTTTAGTAAAACAATTTATTGCTTAGTAGGTGCTATTAATTTTAAATAAATTGAGTTTTGTATTTCATATTTTAAATTTCATTCATTCATTCACTGGTATTTTTAGGGGGGAGTTATAAACACACATAAAAAGACTTACAACATTCTTCCTGGATCATCTACTGAAACTGCCCCCTCCAGCTTTCCTCAGGCCCTCAGCCCAGGTCTGTCCCTTGTGCTGTTTTGAGGGAGTGCTCCCGACTAAGAAGCCCCTCAGGGGAGGCACTGGGAACTGAGACCTTCTGCTCTGCAGTAACCAAGTGGGGAGGGAGTTGCTTCCTGGCATTTTGATTATGAGAACCATGAGTTTAAACCTGATGCCTTCAACCAACTGTGACTTCAACACTGAGTTGCAGCAACGGTTTCACCTTGACATGAACAGTCACTGGGGGTGAGTGCTCCATCCCTCTTCCCCATCTCTCAGGATTGCCCCCGAGGTCCACAGCAGATAAGATCACACCAGAAAAGGTATCCACCTCATCTGATGTAGACTTCTGGGACAATCCTGAGCAACTGCTCACAACAGGAAATACATTCTCAGCTGATTTTTTGAAGGCATGTGTGGTGCCCTAGAAGACATCCAATTCAGCATCGCCTGCCATCAGTGAAGGCTTTTAAGGGAGATGCTCCTCCTTGTGGCCATTTAAATCCATGTTTCCCCGGGGGTACTCCCTGGACCTGGAAGGCTGAGCTCATCTGCAGTGTTTGCTTAGAAATGGAAAATTCCAGGTCTCAGTCCAGAAATACTCTTTGAGGGTAGAATCTTACTTTTAAATAAAACACTTCTTAAGTACAGTGACGTTTAAACATCACTACTGTAAAACAAACAAGCAAACTACAGCTGATGTTCATTGTTCAAGGTAGTTCTGTTCTGTAAACTCACTGCAAACACTGAATTCACAAATACTGAACCACTGACCTTAGGGGAAATATGAGATTAGGTTCCTGGGAGCCTCTGGACACAAGATTTTCATTCACTGATCAAAACAAAACTTAATTTTATGTGTGTTTCTGTTTAAAGACACTTTATTTTCCATCCAGTGCTGATTCATGAACACTGAAACTCACGCCAGGATGAAGGTCCTCTACCACGTGGATTTTTTCCATGGGGCAGAGCACACTAGACAGTGCACCAGCACTGTGATTGGAGGCTTTTTTCAAAGAAAAGTTTTGGTAAAATATACATAACACAAATTTACCATGGAGTACATTCACACTGGTGTTGTGCTTAACATACATGATCCATCACTACCTGCAGAACTTTATCATCAGAAACCCTGCCCCACTCAACAACAGCTCCCTGCTCCTCCTTCCCTTGGGGGCCACTTTATTTATTTATTTTTTACATTTACTGGTTTATTATAAGGGATATTACAAAGGATGCAGATGGAGAGATGCAGAGGGCCAAGCAAGTGGGAAGGTGTGTGGTGCTTCCCTGCCCTCTCTGGGCACGCCACCCACCAGGAGCTGCCACATGTTCAGCTACCTGGAAGCTCTCCAAATCCAATCCTTTTGGATTTGTAGGGAAGCTTTTTAAAAATGTTTTTTCTCCAAGTTTTTATTGTGGTAAAATACATATTACATAGTATGTATTATCTTTTTTATGTTCTATTTTTTATTTCTATAGGTTTTGGGGGAAGCTATGTTTATCACAGTTTCTTTATGCACTGGTTGATTGATGGTAAAGAATATATCATATATATATATGATGGAATACTACTCAGCCATAAAAAGGAATGAATTAATGGCATTCTCAGCAACCTGGGTGGGATTGAAGACCATGATTCTAAGTAAAGTAACTCAGGAATGGAAAACCAAACATCATATGTTCTCAATGCTAAGTGGGAGCTAAGCCATGAGAATGCAAAGGCACAAGAACGATGCAATGGACTTTGGGGACTCAGGGGGAAAGGGTGGGAAAGGGCAGAGGGATAAAAGGCTACAAATTGGGTCCAGTGTATACTGCTTGGGTGATGGGGGCACCAAAACCTTGGGGACCACTTTAAACAGTTAAATCCCCAATAAAAACACAAAAACGTGGCCGGGCGCAGTGGCTCACACCTGTAATCCCAGCACTTTGGGAAGATGAGGTGAGTGGATCACATGAGGTTGGGAGATCGAGATCAGCCTGACCAACATGGAGAAACCCCATCTCTACTAAAAATGCAAAATTAGCCAGTCATGGTGGCGTATGCCTGTAATCCCAGCTACTCGGGAGGCTGAGGCAGGAGAATCGCTGAACCCGGGAGGCAGAGGTTGCGGTGAGCCGAGATCATGCCATTGCACTCCAGCCTGGGCAACAAGAGTGAAACTCCATCTCAAAACAAAAAACAAAACAAAACAAACAAAAAAACACAAAACCAGATACCCTGGGCAAAGGACCCTTGTTTACAGTGTGAGCTGGAACAGGGACGCAGAACGGCAACTGTTGGACCTCAGGTCAGAACACTCACAGTTTTCACTTCTCGTTGCCTGTTTTTGCTCATGTCCACAAAAGAGCAAAAGCAATGACAGTGTTGATTTTGCGGTTATAAATACATTTTAGCAAGTAGGCGAATTTGCAAATACAGAACCTGTGAGTAATGAGGGAGCTGCCGTGTATTGATTTGTTTGGGAAGAGGCTCCCTAATCAGGATGGGTGCTGGACCTGAGAGCAAACTCACCAAGGAGTCAGTCTGCACTAACCCGAGTCCCTGACCAATGCACACAGACGACCTGAAGGGCTCCCGCACCCATTGCTGCAGGCACATCAGGGGCCTCTGTAAGGTAACAGCTTAAAAACATTCACTTTTGCACATCACGGGTCAGAGTCCTGGGCCATCCTGGCAGGGATGATTCACCCATTTGTCTGCCCAGCTTGCTTTTCATTCACTCAACACATGTTGACAGGTCAACATAGACTGGGCTTTGAGGATAGTTAAGGGGTACACGGAATACGTCTAACAGGGCTTTGTTTCCATGAAGAGTGTTCAGGCCCGTATTGCAACCCACCAACTGGAAACAGCATTGATTTGGCCGATGATGTCAAGAGTTCCTTTAACCTAATCAGCTCTGACTCCTGGAAGAGAAAGCTGGAGTGCACAGATGGATGAATGTATTCGTTAGTTCAATCAATATCTATTGAGTGTCTGGGATTGCCAGGTGCCAGGGACACTGCTGTGAATGCATGACAAACCTTCCTGCCCTCTTAAGGCTGACATTCCAGTGGGAAGACAATGAGCAGATAGTAAAACAAGCACACAGCCTGTCCTCTGGTGGGGGCGCTATGGAGGCAACAAAGTAGGGGATAGGGATGGAGGGGGTGTGCTGTCAGGTGCTGGAGGAGAGGCAGGGTCCAGGAGAGGAGGGTGTGGACATAAAGAGGGGACGAGGGCCCCAGTAGGGTCTCCTAGGGCAGGCTGCAGTCAGCAGCTTTTCCTGTGCGAAGGGGAGCCACTGAAGGCTCCGAGCAAGCAGAGAATGGTGTGATCCAACAGCGGTCGCAGGACAGATGGGAGTTCGCTGGGAAGGGGAGCAGAGACCGAAAGACCAGAGGGAGCAACTGCAGTCCTCCAGGCAAGGGAAGGGAGTGATGGGTTGGCATGGGAGCCGAGGGGCTGCGAGAAGTTAGGGGATCTGGGATAGAGTTTGATGGCAGAGGTGACAAGGATGTGCCACTCCAGAAACAGCAGCAAGTGCCTCCTCTCTGGATGCATATTTCCATAGGCAGACAAAAATCAGTTGCACACCTCAAATAGACAGAAAGGGTTTTTGTTTTTGCCTGTTTTTAAGAAAAATCTTAGATCCCTGCCCTTCAGACTCTGACCAGGCAACTCTTAGGAAAGACTCCCCAAAGCTTCCATGTGGTGTGACCCACATGCAGTGCAGTCACATCCTGAGGTCTGTGGCTCTGAGTCTCCTTCCAGCGGCCACTGTGGTGGGGCCAGGACGCCTGCGCTCCCCCACTACACCCATTCCCACATTCCCATGGAAAGAGAAATTTGTGATTGATAAAGAATCAGAGAATAACCAAGTAATATCTTTCAGTATTAACTGAGATACATGATTTCACATCATAAAAATTTCCCTAAAGCATGTAAAAATAATTCGGTGATTTTCCTCCAGTTACCTTGTAAATATGTTGTAAGTTGTTTTAAACGTCACAAATTCACAGGTGGCATGAAACCAGGGAAGGTTTCATGTCCAAGCCAATTTGAGGTGGAGAGAGGAAGACTATAAATAGGATGCTTTGCAAACTTAGTGTGGACAATTCTTATGTGAAATGCAGCAGATACTTACACATTTGTCTTGAAAATAGGTTCACAAGTTAAGAGACTGTGGATGCCGTTATGTACCAGTGCATGGCCACATCTGGTCAACTCGACCACGTTTAACAGTCTAAAGGGTGATGATGAGGCTGAAGTCACAGAAATTCACTACTGAAAACCCAGAAGAGCAGTAAATAGAATCCTGATGAATTCAGGACCACACTAACAGGTGCACTAAGAGCAAGTGAGTCAAAGATCACTGAGTTAGAACCTCAACAGAAGCAGTCGTCCTTTTTTTTTTTTTTTTTTGAGACGGAGTCTTCCTCTGTCACCCAGGCTGGAGTGCAGTGGCACCATCTCAGCTCGCTGCAACCTCCTCCTCCCAGGTTCAAGCAATTCTCCTGCCTCGGCCTCCCAAGTAGCTGGGACTACAGGCATGCAGCACCACATCCAGCTAATTTTTTGTATTTTTAGTACAGATGGGATTTTACCATGTTGGCCAGGCTGGTCTCGAACTCCTGGCCTCAAGTGATCTGCCCGCCTTTGCTTCCCAAAGTGTTGGGATTATAGGCGTGAGCCACCACACCCGGCCCAGTTGTACATATTTTAACTTTGATTTACAATTCTTGAATTGGAGTAACCCTGAATAATCTCTACAGTGCCTTTTAAGTCACATACATATTTAAACTCAAAAAATTCCATGCCAATTGCCTATAACAGGAAATTAAAACTGACTGTGTTTGGGAGCAGTTTGTGGCCTCTCAGGAGGAGCTGCCAACCACACCATGAGGACCTTGCTCCAGGTGGTCTAGGTTGTCCTGCATTTCATTGTTGTCTTCTGGCTTTTATGCGTTTAGCTTTCATTTCGGGTTGCTCTAAGAAACAGGATTCTGAAACTCATACTGAGTTTACTGGGGCAAAGTAGAGGACACTCCTCATTTATTATTCTGTGAGCCTTAAATGAAGCCCCACGTGAAAAATTATTTTTGGAGCAAAATCCTAGAAAACAGGTTTAATGTCATCACTAGAAAGAAGCATTCAACCCCTTCTGACAATATAAACTAGATAACTGCATATAACTACCTTTTAATGTTGGCAGGAAGCTCAGAGCCCAATTTGAAGCAAAATATACCAACCACCTAAGTGGATACAATATAGCACATTCATTTCCTTTCTCCCATTTGTCCCATGTTTTCTTTATAAAACTTTTATAAAAGTTCCTTGGCTGCTAATTTTTAAATTTTTATTTATATTTCACAATTACTTAATTGTATGGGAGTTAGTCATACAATACTTCACTATCAATCAATAAACAAAAATGAATATAGATGATATGACACAGATCTACTACAATAGCTCTTAAAATACAGATAAGAAACATACTGCAAATAACAAGGTTCTTCCAGAATCCAGAAATAAAATAAACTTTTCTGAATGTAATTGTTGAAGATAAGATAAACTTTCTTGAAATGTGCATGAATAGGTGACCACAAAATCCCCAACCAAGAAATCAAGATGTAACCAACTTGAAGCATGGCTGTATTAGCAATACTGAGTGTCCTTAAGGCATAAATAACATGCCTAAAGGGAATATGCCTAAGGGGAAATGCAATTATCCAAAAGCTGGTAAGACTGAAATAAATTGGGCTGTGGGAGCGTAGGTTGGTTGTGTAACCTGCCCAAGGACCCTGCTTGTCATGTTACCACTAAAGACACCTCATTGTGTACCGCAAATCTATGCTTCGCTGTTCTGGCCCATTTACTAAACAGCAGCCAGCCAGATCCTTTATAAGAAAAAAAAAATCTAATATTGTCACCACCTGCTTATAAAACTTTAAAGAATTATTGTTCTTAAAGTTTGTCAGAAAAAACTGTGGAAGACTTTGAAGAAAAATTACATGCTATAAGCAAAATTAAAAGACCAAGAAAGAATTGGGAAAAA
Organism: Pan paniscus; assembly: GCF_029289425.2. NCBI lineage: Eukaryota > Metazoa > Chordata > Mammalia > Primates > Hominidae > Pan > Pan paniscus. Next base: position 186,058,821 of record NC_073254.2, read on the forward strand.
TTAGAAGACAAGGTTCTAAAGGAACCCTGAAAAACATAACAGAGGGTTCAAGGGTAAAGAAATCATACACTATGATCTATCCTCCTCTCTCTCCACCAGAATGGGCAAAGGCCCTAACAGATTAACTAGAATAAACAGTGAATAAGATAATAAGTAAGTGTTTAACTTCATTAGTCAAAGACCAAAGCAGAAAATAATTTGCTTTCCTACACAGCAATTTAACAAAGAATTTTAAGTGATAATACACAATTTTTCACAGAGTAAATTGTGAAATATCATATGTGGCTAGTGGGAGTGAACCCCTCTCCACCTTCCTCGAAAGCTATTTGGCAAATCCCATCAAAAAGATTAAGACATGGACAGATATTTTAATATTTAAGCATAAAGTTGTTCATGGAACATCATTTTATACTAGGCAAAAAAATTAATGTCCCCAAATAGGGAAATAGTTAAACGAATTATGACAGACTATTATGTGACCATGAAAAACATCAAATGAAGAATTTCAATAATAGGAAAACGCCTGTTTTCCCAAAAACAAAAAGAGATTAACATATAATACCATGTGTACAGCATGATCCAAGTAAGTTAAAATGTTAATGAAGATTATGTAGGTGCTATGACATTTAGATTCATGACTTTACTCTTTAAAATATTTTTTCTATACAGTCTTAGTTATCTTTAAAATGTATGCTTTACCACCACCTGGAGGCTCAAGAACCAGACTGCTCAGCCTACCACCACCACTGTTTGTGCCCAAAAATTGACGCACCTGGCATTCCTGCCCCAAGCAAAGTCTCACCACAGTCTCCACTAACAACCACAGCCTTAGCCACTGAAAAACTCACAGACACCACCAACACTGAATACAACTGAAGAAATCACAAGGAGACTACTCTACTGTGCTCACCCAGAATCAAAGATAAAGCATTCTACCCAACCCACACTACAGATACATCTGTTAAGAAAGCATTATTCTATAAAGCCAATTTTATAAATTGGAAGAAGCAACTGTTAAACTAGATCCAAATATATCAATGTAAGGACATGAGAAACATGAAAAGCAAGGAAACGTGACACCACCAAGGAACATAATAATTCTCTAGTAACAGAGCCCAAAGAAAAGGAAATCCATGAAATGTTTAAAAAAGAATTCAAAATTATGATATTAAAAAAACTTAGTGAGATACAAGAGAGCACACAAACAAAGAAGCCAAAAACCAAATCATGATCTGAATTAGAAATTCAACAAAGAGATAGACAGATAGCATAAAAGGAACCAAATATAAATCCTCAAATTTAAGAATTCAATAAAAGAAATAATAAATACAATCAAGAGCTTCAACAATTGACTAGATCAAGCAAAACAAATATTTTCTGAACTTGAAGACATGTCTTTTAAAATAACTCAGACAAGAAAAAAAGGGATAAAAAAAAGAAGAAAGTCTATGTGCTATATGGGACACCATAAAGTAATCAAATATTTGAATTTTGGGAGTTCCACAAGAAGAGATGAGTAAAGTAATAGAAACCCTATTTAATGAAATAATAGCTAAAAAAAATTATCAAGTCTTGCAAGAGATATACACATCCAAATACAGGAACCTCAAATATCTTCAACTAGATTCACACCAAAAAGGTCTTTTCCAAGGAATTTTTAGAGTTTAAATTTAGAGTTTAAAAGAGGAAGAAATGAACAAAGGATATACAAACAATCAGAAAACAATTAACAAAGTGCAGAAGTAAGTCCTCACCTACAAATAACACCACAAATGTAAGTGGTTTAAATCCCCCAATTAAGAGATATAGACTGACTAAATGGAAAAAAAAAATAAGACCCAAGTATATGTTTCCACAAGAAACTCACTTCACCAGTAAGAGTTTAAATATGTGTGTGACTAAAATGCATTGTAGAGATAATTTAGTTACTTAAAATCAGGATGTGTAAAACAAAGTTAAAATATATATGACCGCATCTGTTGAAGCTCTAACTCAGTGTTTTTTGAGTCACCTTGCCCTTAGTGCACGTGTTGGTGTTGTCCTGAATCATTAGGATTTTATTTACTGCACTTCTGGCTTTTCAGTAATGAATTTCTGTTAATTCATTTTGTTAAGCATGATTGGGTTGACCATACACAGTCATGCACTGGTGCGTAAGGGCATCCACAGTCTCTTAACTTATGAACCAATTTTCAAGACAAGTGTGCAAGTATGTGCTGCATTTAGAATAAAAATGATCTATACTAAGGTTGCAAAGCGTCCTGTTAATAAGCCTTCATCTCTTCACTGCAAATTATAGACAAACTGTCAAAAATGAAAGACAAAGAGAATTCTAAAAACAGCAAAAAAAAAAAAAAAAAAAAAAAAAGAGTCAGTTCTTTCATAAGAGAATATAAGAGAATCTCCATTGGAATAATAGCAGATTTCTCACCAGAAATCTAACAGGCCAGGAAAAAATGGGATGATATATTCAAAGTGCTGAAAGAAAAAAAAAAAAAAAAACCTGCCACCCAAGAATGCTATACCCACCAAAGCTATTCTTCAAAAATAAAAAAGAAGTAAAGTCTTTCTCAGACAAGCAAAAACTGGTGAATTCATCATTATTAGACTAGTGCTACAAGAAATACTCAAGGGAGTTCTACATCTAGGAGAGAAAGGATGATATATACCATCATGAAAACACACAAAAATATAAAACTCACTGGAAAATACACAAATGAGAAATAGAAAGGAGTTAAATGTTATCACTGGGAAAACCCCACCAAATTATAAAGGTAAATAATAAAAGAGGAAGATATGAACAAAAATGTACAAACAATCAGAAAATAATTAAGAAAGTGTAGGAGTAAGTTCCCACCTACAAAGAACACCATAAATGTAAATGGTTTAAATCCCCCAATTAAAAAATATAGACTGAATGGAAAAAAAAAAACAACCATGAGACCCAAGTATAATTTTCCAGAAGAAACTCACTTCACCAGTAAAGACACACATAGACTGAAAGTGGAGGGATGGAAAAAAAAATTCCACACAAATGGGAACCAAAAGCTTGCAGGAGTAGCAAAACTTCTATCAGGCAAAATATACTTTAAGTCTAAAAACAAAACAAAAAAAGACACAAAGAAGGTCATTATATAATAATAAAAGAATCAATTCAGCAAGAGGATGTAACAATTTTAAATATGTATGCACCCAACACCAGAGTACCCTGATATATGAAGCCATTATTATTAGAGCTAGAGAGAAGTAGACCCCAATACAATAATTAGGGACTTCTACATCTCGCTCTCAGCACTTGACATAACACCTAGACAGAAAATCAATAAAGAAACATCAAACTTAATCTGCACCATAGAATAAATATACCTAACAGACATTTAAAGAACATTTCATTCAACAGCTACAGAATACACATTCTCCTTATCAGCACATAGAACATTCTCCACGACAGACCATATGTTAGGCTGTAATACAAGTCTCAACAAATTTTTAAAAATTGAAATAATATTAAGTATCTTCTCAGACTACAATGGAACAAAACTAGAAATCAACAGCAAGAGAAACATTGGAAACTATGCAAATACATGGAAATTAAACATGTTCCTTAACGACCATTGGGTCAGTAAAGAAATTAAGAGGGAAATTTTAAAAATGTCCTGAAACAAATTAAAATGGAAACAGCATATTTCAAAACCTATGGTATACAGCAAAAGGAGTGCTAAGAGGAAAATTTACAGCAATAAATGCTTACATGCAAGAAGCAGAATGATTTCAAATAAACAAACTAACAATGCACCTAACTAGAAAAGGAAGAACAAACCAAACCCAAAATTGGTACAATGAAACAAACACTAAGATTAGAGTAGAACTAAACAAAATAGACTAAAATAAAAATAAAAGATCAACAAAACAAAAAATTGCTTTCTTGAAACCATAAACAAAATTGATAGACTGCTAGCTAGACTAAGCAAGAAAAATAGAGAGAAGGCCCAAATAAATAAAATCAGGAACGAAAAAGACCTTGCAATTGATACCACAGAAATGCAAAGGATTAGAGACTATTATGAACAACTATTTGATATCTAATTCGAAAACCTAGAGGAAATGGATAAATTCCTAGACACATACAACCTATGAAGATTGAACCAGAAAGAACTAGAAAACCTAAACAGACCAGTAAAAAGTAACAAGATTGAATCAGTAATAAAAAGTCTTCCAACAAAGAAGAGCCCAGGTCCAGATGGTTTTCCTGCTGAATTCTATGAAACTTCTAAAGAACAAATAAGACCAATTCTTCTCAAACTGTTACCAAAAATTGAAGAGAAGGAAATTCTTCCTAAATCATTCCATGAAGCCAGCATTACCCTGATACAAAAACAAACAAGGACATAATTTTTTTAGAAAAGAAAGAAAACTACAGGCTAGTATCCTTGATGAACATAGATGCAAAAATCCTCAACGATGTAATAGCAAAACAAATACAACAATTCACCAAAAAGATAATACACCACGGTAAAGTGGGATTTATTCCAGGGATGCAAGGATGGTTCAACATAAACAAATCAATAAATGAGAGACATCATATCAGCAGAATGAAGAACAAAATCCATATGGTTATCATATGGAAAGAACATACCTCATCATAATAAAGGCCATATATGACAAAGCCATAGCTAACATCATACTGAATGGAGAAAAGCTGAAAGTCTTTTCTCTAAGAACTGGAACAAGGCAAGGATGCCCACTATCACCACTCTTATTCAACATCGTGCTGGAAGTCCTAGCCATAGCAATCAGGTAAAATAAAGAAATAAAAGGCATTCAAATTAGAAAAGAAGAAGTCAAATATTCCTCTTTGCAAATTACATGATCTTATATAGAGAAAAACCTAAAGATCCACCAAAAACTGTTAGAACTGATATATTCGGTAAAGTTGCAGAATACAAAATCAACATACAAAAGTTAGTAGCATTTTAATACACCAATAACAACCTAGCTGAAAAAAAATCAAGAAAGCAGTCTCATTTATAATACTACAAAAGAAAAAAAAAACTCTTCCTAGGAATAAACCTAATCAAGGAAGTAAAAGACATCTACAATAAAAACTACAAAACACTGATGAAAGAAATCAAAGAGGACACAAACAAATGGGAAGACATCCAGTGCTTATGAATTGAAAGAATTAATGTTGTTAAAATGACTGTACTACTCAAAGCAATTTACAGATTTGATGCGTCCCCTATCAAAATACCAATAACATTCTTTGCAGAAATGGAAAAAGTAATCCTTAAATTCATATGGAATCACAAAAGACCATGAATAGCCAAAGCAATACTGAACAAAAAGAACAAAGCTGAAAGCATCACACTACCTTACTTGAAAATACACTACAAAGCTACAGTAGCCAAAACAGCATGGTATTCGTATAAACACAGACACAAAGACCAATCGAACAGAATAGAGAATCAGAAACAAATCCATGTATTTACAGCAAACTGATTTTTGACAAAGGCACCAAGAACATACATCAGGGAAAGGACACATTCTTTAATTTATGATGCTAGGAAAAGTGGATATCCATATGCAAAAGAATAAAACTGGACCCCTGCCTCTCACCATATACAAAAATCAACCCAAAATGAACTAAAGATGTAAACTTAAGAATAAAAACCATGAAACTGCTGGAAGAAAACATAGATAAAACACACTTCGGGATATTGGTTTAGGCAATGATTTTATGACAAAGACTTCAAAACCACAGACAACAACAACAAAATAGACAAACAGGACTATATAAAACTAAAAAGCTTTGCACTGCCAGGAAAAAATCAACAGAGTGAAGAGAGACAATCTTTGGAATGGAAGAGAAAATATTTGCAAACTATTCTTCCAACCATGGACTAATATCCAGAATATGTAAGGAACTCAAACAACTTAACAGCAAGTAAAACAAGCAATTCCATTAAAAAGTGGGCAAAGGACCTGAATAAACATTTCTCAAAAGAAGACATGCAAACGGCCAAGAAGTACATGAAAAATGCTCAAGATCACTAATCATTGGGGAAAAGCAAATCAAAATCACAATGAGATATTGTCTCACTCCATCCAGTTAGAATGGCTACTATCGAAAAGACAAAAAATTACAAATGTTGGTGAGGATGCAGAGAAAAGGAAACTCTCATACACTCTTAGTAGGAATGCAAATTAGTACAACCATATGGAAAACAATATGAAAGTTCCACAAAAGACTTAAAATAGAATGACCATACATTCCAGCAATTCCACTACTCGGTATTTATCCGAAGGAAAGGAAATTAGTATATCAAAGGGATACCTGCATCCCTGTGTTTCTTGCAGCACAACTCACAATAGCCAAGATATGGAATCAATATAAGTGCCCAGGAGAGGATAAATAGATAAAGAAAATGTGGTATATATACACAATGGAATATTATTCACCCATAAAAAAACAAAATCTTGCCATTTGTAGCAACATAGATGGAATGGGAGGTCATTACATTAAGTGAAACAAGCCAGGCACAGAAAGCAAAATATCATGTTCTCACTCATGTGGGAGCTAAAAATGTTGATCTCATGGAGATACACAGTAGAATGATTGTCATCAGAGGCTGGGAAAGGCAGCGGAAATGGGAGATGAAGAGAAGTTGACTAATGGGCACACACATGCAGTTACACAGGAGGAAGAAGTTCTAGTGTTCGATGGTAGAGTGACGATAGTTAACAATAATTTATTGTATATTTCAAACTAGCTAGAAGAGAAGATTTGAAATGATACACAAAGAAATGATAGATGTTTGAGGTGATGGATGTTCTAAATATCCTGATTTGGTCATTACACAGCATACGCATGTATTGAAAAATCACATCTACCCCATAAATATGTACAATTACTATTTATCAAGAAAAGATAAAAAGGAATGAATTATTGATATAGGATGGATGAATCTCGCAAATATTGTGCTGAATAAAAACTTTATACAAATAAAAAATGTGTGATTTACTTTTTAAACTAGAACAAAAAACAAGAAAAGCTACAGATGTTTTGGACATGAAGGGATGAAGTGGTGGGGATGAGTCCCGGTGAGACAGCACTCCCGATGTGACCTGGTGAGGTGAATGCAGAGGGACAGGAGAGAGGATTGCATGGAGGGGAACTCTGGTCCTTCAAATGGCTGATTAGGTGGCACCAATTTTTTCAAGAGAAAACATTCAGCAGGAGACATTTTGAGGGAACTATCTAGAGTAAGACTAGTTTAGGATAAGCTGAATTTGAGGTACCCTAGTGCTCTAAAGGGAGATGTCTGGCGAAAGTCAAGTTTATGGAGAATTAGCAGTGGGTGGATTTGCATGCACTCCCCAGGCAGGGTAAGTGCCAGGAAGAGCACCCAAAGGCAGAACCTCAGGGCAGCATGTGCCAACCCCAGGGGTGACGACTGAGGGTGGGCTGGAGCAAAAGGAGACAGCAGCCTGGAGGGGAGTGCTTTGATCCTGGGGGTGGGGGTATGCTATGCCTGTGAAGGCTGGAGAAACAGGAGCATTTGGGAAAGGGCAAAAGGAGATAGGATCGAAGATGGAAATCAAGGTATTTTCAAGAAAATGACAGACTGACTCAGTGAAGCTTTTCACTGGAGACCAATAAATCTGGAAAATTCAGCTGGGCCAAGATTGTGGAGGTGCTGAGTGTCAGAAGCGTTGCCTTGTTCTCATCAGGGACTTGCTGTGTTCAATTGGATGCATTTTTGCCTTTGCAAGGTCTCGATTGAGGGTGGCCACAGAGCCAGTTAGAGCATGCCTTTATGAAACAACTTAGTACATGTTTCTGTTGGTGTCATTTTCCTCTTAGTCTTATCAATGTTACTGTATTTGTAACATGCACATTTTATTTGTAAGAAAGATTCTACATCCCACGCGTTTAATAAATTAAAGCAAATAAAACGTTTTTAAGTCAGTAGCCAGAAACCCCACCGAAAAATACTGCCTTTATTAACCTTGTAGCAAGGAGACTCCTCCCTTTTAGTGACTGAATATACCCCCATTGTCACATGTGGTGGGTGTGGAGGTGCTGACGCCCACTGAACATGTTGGTGGGTCCAGAGGATGTGTCTTGGCTGCCCCTTCAGCAGTATCCTCTTCCTTCTAGACAGCACTCCAGGCTTTCCCCAGTGCAGTGTGGGGGGAATTGTCCCTGTGCAGGCTGCAGGGGTGGGCTCCCTCCTGACCGAACACAATGAGTGCAATTGTTCCTTTGGCAGCCATGATTGCTTAGGGTGGGCAGAAGGACAGGACGCAAATTCTGGCCAAAAAGATGAGGGGAGCTGTGTTTTTTGTTGTTGTTGTTTGTTTTGTTTTTTAACAAAAAGCACTTTATTTCATATGGAAGATTTCACTAGGAAAGTGATGAGTGCAACTGAAACCCCACAAATACTCAAAGCAGCCCTTTGCTGGGACAAAAGCCTGTATCCTGAGACCACAGAACACTAATAGGGGATCAGTAACCACCACCAACACTACTCAGTAAGTCAGGTGAATGCTATGTGCTTGTGGACATCCCCAGTGAAACCTGGACTCTGTGGCATTGAATCCAGGTGATTCCAGGAGCCAGATGTCTCAGGTGACACCAGGCTTCAGCTCTGAAGCAGAAGCTATGCTTGCTGAGGGTAACGCCAATGTGGGAGGCAGATGCGTTCACATCCTTCACGTGATGAAAAATGGAGACTTCCAACCCCTCTTTGGCCAGGTTGCTCCTAGGCCTCAGCCTCCTGGCAAGGGAAGCCAGAATGTTCGGGGGAGCAGCCAGATCCCCCCAAAGCCCCAGGCTTCCTGTGCTGAGGCATGAGTCTCCAGCTTGAATCCAATACTCAGGAAAGATGATGTCAAAATCATCTCCTCTGTTTAAAATCTCTGTCCCTCAAACACCAACGCTTTGAATTCCTTAAATGGTGAGTTCTCAACATATCCAAAAACAAAAATACTACTACTAGGACATTTTGGGGAAGCAGAACAAAACCCTGACAGCAATGCAGAGAGGTCATTCCCTGGGTTCCTGGCTCCCCTGCTAACTTGCTCTGCAGGGAAGGTCCATCAGCCTCTCTCTGTTTTCTTTTGAACATCTGTAAAACAGTGATAATTTGTAATTTCATATTATAAATTCAGAGTTTGAAAGGCAACTGTTTACTTTAATTCAACTTTCTCCGCGAGAGAGCAACACCTGCTGATCTCATTTTAAAAACTGAGCTTTGTAGTACAGATAGCCTTTAAAGATTTTTTTCTTAACTTAAAAAAACGTATTTGGGTTTAAGCTCAGTATTTGAATTTGACATAAGACTTTTGCTATCAAGGCATATGTTTTTAGAGGAGATGTGAAGGATGCATTTTAAAACTTAGATGCAAAAAAAATTGCCCTTTTTAATTTGAATAAAAAAATAAGTTAAGCTATTCCTTTTGTATTTTGCTCCAACTCACTGAAACACATACTATGAAGGAAAATGTACAAATACCGAAAATAGTTTATTTGTTTACTACTGGGTTTTTTAAAAAAATTAATCATTTAAGAATTTAAAGTATGTACACGTTTTAAGACTCTTGTTAAAAATCCTGCTGCTTCTTCCATAAATGGAAAACATAACATAAATATAGATTTCTATTATTACCACTCTTCTCTAAGGGACAAAGGGTGAAGCTTTGTTCTCCAAGTCCCAGCAAACAACATTTTGTGAGAAAATGAAGCATTATGGTAGTACTGTAAGGGCAAAGCAGTCAGGAGATGAACACAGCCAGAAGTGATCACTGCTCAGGAGACAGGGGAGGAGAAGCCACAAAAATTGTAGCACTAATTACAGCTCACGTGCAGATCTCAAGTTTCCCAGTTAGCATTGCTTTTTCTCATTTTGCCTTCATTAAACCCTGTTTTTCAAATGTGGAGACAGATTCAAAGTTGGGAGCCATCACTAATGGAGCTACCTGCTTCTGGGGGAAAAAAGGACAGACTTTTCCTGGGTAGCCTGCTACTCATATGGTGGAAGAGAACTTATTTCGCATTAGAAAAAAAAATATTTAGCCAGAGTAAGCAGGGTACCTTGATTCTCAGATCTAAGGTTCAGTTTGTGAGACAGGCTAAGTGAGGCATGAATTTATTCTACGAATTTATTTCTTCTCCTGTGCAAGATAAGAAGGATGACATAACTAGGTTTGTTTAAAATATTATCAAAAATGATCATTAGATGACTACAAAACAGTTTTAAAATCAGTAAGCATTACACAAATAATGGTGCTTATTGATGAATGTTAAATAGTATGTGTTTTCTATGTCCTCTCATATTATTTTGCAAATCTCTGCACAGTTCAAATTATTCACAATTGAAATTGGGAAGTGGAAGAAGAATTAAAATATATTTCAAGTCCACTAAAAAATCCACCAAATTGTCAGCAATGTGTCCCATATCCAGTATGGCGTAGTGGGTCTGCACTGAAATGTCATCATTCCTTCTGGTTGCAGACATCAAATTCCCAAAGGCAATTTATAGCCTTATTTGCTTCCTCACTTCTCCAGGGCTCAAAAAGACAAGGAACTTAATCTGAGAAAGGACACTGGGTCAGGAGGGACCCAGTTATTCGTTCTAAGTTAATATGGAACTAGTACTCAGTTTCCTAGAGAGGGACAGAAAATGGAAAAACATATATATTTGAAGCAAAGAAATGTGCACAATTTTAAAGACTAATACAAAAAGGTGATTTAGTGCAGTTATTAAGAAAGGTTTGGGGGATTGTTGGTGTGTGCTGGGGACAGGTGCCTTGGGTTCATCTTTTAGTAAATAAATCTGTCTCCTTCAATTCTCCCCCAGAGAGTTGGTTTAGGACAAACTTGTGCATGTGCTTTTCCTACCAGGAGGATAATATCAGGAGAGGTTGCTACACTGTCTGTCATTCTTGGCAAAAATGGACCACAGTATGAACATCAAAACCTTGATCTCTTATGAAATGCCATGGAAACTCATGGAAATGCCACCTTGGTCATACTTGGTCATCTTCATGACCAGTTCTGCTAGACTAACCCTTGGTATACCGTAGGTGTGCAATAGTTTTTATTGCGCCCAGCTTTACGCAGGGGCATTTAATAGTCGTTAGGGACATTTTAAGCACTTCAGAGGGAATTACCTTATCAGCCCGAAAATGATTTCAATTTTAAATGTCTATTGATTAACACAAGACAAAACCATTCCTTTTATAAGTTTTTACTCAGGAAAACATTCAAGTCCAGAACTGGCCCATGCACTAATTTTCAGACCTTCTTGAGAGTATACATTTAGTTCCTTTTTCTGTACCTGTCATCACTGAACCAAAACATTCACAGTGATTTTTTTATTTTGGATTTCTGATAGGACTTATTTTCTTTTACTGTTTTTTTTTGTGTGTGTGTGTGTTTGTTTTAACACGGAGATATTTAATCCTACCAGATGTTTGATAATTGTGCCTTCTTCCTCTATTGGTTTTTAAGCATAGGGTTTTGACTTTGGAGAAATTAATTATGGGAAAATAGCTGTGAAGGTCAGAGCAGGGATTAGGGCATGATATTCCTGAGAAAAAGCCCATGACTGTTTCTACCACATCATAGTTGCGTAAAGTGGCTTTTTAAAGAAGCTTTTATGGATAACATGAGGCAGGTCTATGCATCTGGCAGGTCTATGCATAAATAAAATGAGTCTTACACATTTGAAAATTGTTTTGGAACTTGTGAATTAATGAATACCACAAATGTTTATGATGTGACTGATCCATGCCAAGTGGCAGGACACACACTGGGGCTTCTAGGACTGTTAACAACAGCCTGGGTTTCCTGAGGCTGCAAGACCAGCAAGAAGGGGGTATACTTATCAATGAGTTCGGAAAATATTACATTAAAAAAAGCAAAACCAGCCTGTGGTAAACTCATCATAGCTATTACCAAATGAAGAAAGAAAAGAAAATCTAAACCTTACTTAATCTAGATGCTGGCTTTTTTAAAATAAAGAAGTGTGTCATTCTAATTTGAAGACCAGTTAATCTGCTTATTAAAGAAAAGCTAGGGTAATGAATTAGACTAAAGTCTCAAACAGTGCAACTCCTAGGCACCTGAAGAAATCAACAAAAATGGGGAAAAGAGTCTTTGGAATGGCTTTTCATTCTGACTATTCCCATGTAAAAACTGAAAAACCCAGAAATCAGGGTTTTGGTAGCAAAACAAATGAAGATATAACTCCTCTATATTTTCCATTAGATTCTTTTTCTCCCCAAAGTTCAAAGTTACCACTGCATGAAATATTACTTATTGGGGACCTTCAACGGTTAAAAACCTGCAGCCTCCCAGTTCTCTTTAAGAGTGGCTGCCAAGCCTCCGTGCGTCACGGAGCGGAAAGCCTGCAAACGATCATAACATCCCAGTGAGAACTGTTTGGAGACTAAACTTGGTGCTGCAATCTGTCTGCTGGCCATTCGGAAATCACAGTTTGAGTTAGCTTTGCTCCCAGATCCAGCTGAAGTCCTGAATCCAGCAAAGGGAGGAGCAGCTGTACGAAAACAAATTCCGACTGAAATGCACCATCCACAGAATTTCTAAGTAGTCACACTGAAAGTCAGCCTGCTGTATATAAGCAAATACCGTGGATTCAAAATTTATATTTGAAGTACCTGCATTTAGAGCACTAATAACCTGGATTCTGTAGCAAGCATGCCTGGTGTTTTTAGTTTGAGGGAAAAAAAATTTAATTATTACTTTTGTTTCTTCCTGAAGGCACTATCTGCTTTTAGAATGAATAATTGTTTTGGCACACGTGTGGATCTCAAAACTTACACCTCATTGACAAGCCCCATCGTTTAGTCTCCTTTCAGAAATGAAGCATTTCTTCCTCTTCTGGTTTTGCCCTCGTGATAAATTCCACATAGGATTTGATGCATTCGGACACCATAGCCCTCTTAGGTTCCTGCCAGTCTTCCCTTCCTCACCTTCCTATCTCCCCAAGAGCAACTGCATTTAAAATGTTTTCCCAGCTGGCTTCCTCCTCATTCACATTACTACTGCTTTCCTCTGGGACAGCCATTCTTCATGGGAGAGTAGCCACAGGTCTATAGGTCAGCCTGCCCCATTCAGTTGTTCCCGAAATTCTCTTCTCGCTTCCAAATATCCTTTTGATTAATTGACAAAAAACTGTATAGATACACATATATATACAACTTTTATATGCATGTACAGCATGGTGTTTTGAAATATGCATAACTGTGAAATGGCTCAATTGAGCTCATTAATATGCATTACCTCACATATTTATAAATAATGTGATACTTAAAAAAATCTTAATGTGATTTTTTAATAATGAAAACCTGCCTACTCTACCTCTTCACAAAAACTGTAACAAAATTAAATATAATAATAACTAACATTCTCGAAGAGCTTTCTATTGTCCAATCCCTGAGCTAAACGCTTTCTATCTTATAAAAGCATTCTGCACCAAACAACCCTCTGAGAAGGCGAGATTATTATTTACATTTTATGAAAAAAGGAAACAAAGGCTCAGAGAGACTAAGTAATTTTCCTAAAACCACACTCTGAGTAAGTGACGGAGCCTGGATTCAAACACGGGTCTTTCCAGAGAAAAGCACATGCACTTATGCAACACCCTCCACTGCACAGAGATAAACAGATTGATGATCAAGGGGCCAAATAACTGAAGATACCACTTCATTTAAAGATACTTAGCAGAAACAAAAGTCCACCTTGAATTCTAGTTGGAGAGACTCCATGAGACACCAATGCCCTGTTTACTACCCAAAACCTGCCACATTTTACAAAATCAGATTGGAAACCAAACCATAGATGCCTCTAGTCTTATATGAACAGCAAGAAGCAGTAGCTTAGATTTCTATATCTTTGTTGAATATTTCCCCCCACTAAGTCACCTAATTTCAGAAGTCATGCATGGTCATTAGATGTATGTAAGTGTGTTAAGAGGAAGCGTTAAGTTGCCAGAAAGCGAACTATCATCAGGGATTATTTTTAACACTGCTACTTATAGGGTCAGTAAACAAGTAAAGCATCAGCTTTGAAGCATCAATCACTTCCCTACTAGCCAGTCAACATCATCCTCACTAAAAGTGATGTTCCTAAAATATTGTAGAAGCCTCGATGATAAGGACAAGAAATGTGGATGTGACATATGCAGACATCTTGAAGAAACAGTCACTTGATTTTCTGGTTTAAAGAGATGTTGTGGGAGACAGAATCATGGCTCCCCAAAGACATCCACATCTTAATCCTCAGAACCTGTGAATATGGAGCTTCACAGCAGAACAGGAACGTTGCAGGTATGATGAGCAGTCCTGAGACGGCGAGATGATCCTGAATTATCCAGGTGGGCCCTTATAAGAAGGGTCACATCGGTCAAGGCAGATAAGGGAGATGTAGCAAAGGAGGCAGACGTCAGAGTGATAGCCTTTGAAGATGGAGGAAGGGGCCATGAGCCAAGGAATGAAGGCAGCCTCGAGAAGTAGAAAAGGCAAGAAAACTGATTCTCCCTGGAACCACCAGAAGGAAGATGGTCTGCTGACATCTTGATTTTAGCCCGGTGAGACCCATTTCAGATTTCTGACCTCTAGAACTGCCCAAATAACAAATTCACACTGTTTGAAGTGACTAAGTTCATAGTGATTTGTTACAGCAGCAATAGACACTGATACAGATGTCAGTCTGAAATTTGGGGGTGCAAATGACCTGGATATAATGTCTCCCAGCATCTTTTATGGGCTTAGAGGCACCTGCTAAATTAGGACAGAAAATTGCATTGTTTATAATTTGCCTCATTCAGACAATTATTCCTGTAGGTATTTAAAGGTATAACATTCATACAATGGCCACCAATGTATTAATTGAATTTTATCTTTGAAATGGTGAATTTTATCAAATTTGCTAATGGAGTTCAAGCTGCTGGACTTTCAAAATCTTAGCTTTGCTGTAGTTTGAGCAATTTTGGGGGACCAGCAAAATACTTGGCAGCAGGGAACCCCATCAACAACCAACCTCTGCGTCTGTTGTCGCCTGACTGTCCTCTCTCTGGGTCTTTGTGTCTGCACATGGCCTTCTTTTGAGGACACCCATCCTGTTGGATTAGACCCACCCCAATCAAATATGACCTCATTTAACTTAATTACATTAGCAAGGTCCCTACAGCCATCCCTTGCTATCTTCAGGGGATTGGTTCCAGGACCCCCTACAGATATCAAAATCCTCGGATGCTCAAGTCGCTGATGTAAAACGGTGCAGTGTTTGCATAACCTACACACATCCTCCTGTGTACTTTAAATCGTCTCGAGATTACTCATAATACCTACTTCTAATACCTAATGTAAATGCCGTGAAAGCAGTTGTTATATTTACCGTTTTATTTATATGATTTTTTTGTCATAGTTTTTAAAAATTTTGTAATCTTTTCAATCTGTGGTTGGTAGAATTGAGTGGATGTGAAAATCACTGATATGAAGGGGGAAGGGGCCAACCGTGTCTCCAAATTAGGTCACATTTACAGCTTCTCGGTGGATATGAATTCTCGGGAGGGACACTCTTTAACCCAGTAAAGTTGGGAAATTTATCCTAACAAACTTGTCTCCATTATGATCCATGAAGCCCATAAAAACCAATAGTGGAGGAAACAGAAATTATTACCTATTGGAAAGTAAAGCTCCAGAAAGAGAATAATTTGTAGAGGTTTCCAGGGAAGCATTTCTTTTTCTTCATAAGAGGAGGCCTGTACAGCACTTGAGGGCTGTGAGCCCAGGTGCTTGAGTCAGGTCAGTCCTCCTAACCACTCTGCCAGATGGCATCTTTGGGCTATTTGGCCTTCTAATAGTTCTTTGGAAGTAGGTGTAGAGTCAGTTAACTTTCTACATTGTTTTATGCTCAACAATAATGTATTTGAATTAGATTCTTATAAGTATTGCCATGGTATAAATTTGCCCTGTTCAAATTACTGTGTAGTTTCTCTTGTCTGATTGGATCCAGACTGATAGAGAATTGGTACTAGGAGTGGGGTTTGAATCTATGTGGACATCTGTTCCTGTTTATGATTAGGTTGTATTTGTTTTCAGAATTCGAAATGCAAGGATGTTGGGCCAGATGCTGGATGCAGAGAAGTGTCTTCTCATTTTGCCCTGAACACCTCCAGTTTTTAATGAGATTCTTTTTTTTCTAACCATACATTTTTCTATCCAAATGAGCCCTTATACATTTTTGAAAGTGTAGAGTCCTTTATATGTTCATCTACTCCATCCCCATGTTCTTCTGCCTCAACCTTGGCCAGGGCCTTTGGTGTGCTGTGATGCCATTTTTCTCTGATATTAAGTGTTAACTAGTTTCCAATCATAAAATCATACCATGTGAAGACTTTTCATTGGGAACAGGCTCAGCTGGCAGCTGGTTAAGTTTGGCAAAATGCTACAAGTGATTTATCAAACCTTCTGGGCCCAGGAAAACCCAAAGCATTCTTTTTTGCCAAGCACTCTTTCCTCCTAGTTGTTAAATCCATGTGCATTTCGAGGGAAATTTCATCCATATGTTTCTAATTCCTTTATACTTAACTCATCATTTTGTCATTTCATAAGAGTTTTTGATGTTTAAGAAGCCTTCTGTGTAGTTTCATACGCCTTTCTTTGCGTTCTTTAAACCACACAAACCACGTTTTTGAACAAAAAAGAAAAATGGTCAACAAAACCAGACTTTGAAAAGACTGGTTGTATATTCAGAATCTGTAAGAAGTTGAAATGGCTTCTAGGCTCCTCTGATGTGTTTCACCTTCTTTACTAAACCAGAACACCAGGCAATGCTTTGGCTAATAGGAATGGAAATATTCAATTAATTTCAAAATGTCAGCCCTTCAAAACCAGAAATGTTTAAATAAATAACATCTAAACTCCATCCTTTGAGACAGTAAAACACTCTGTAAATATAAACAAATCACATCTTTACAAGTAGTTTTCTAGCTGAGGACACAGCAACAAGCAATTTCTTTTCTTTTTTCTTTTCTTTTTTTTTTTTTTTTTTGAGATGGAGTCTTGCTCTGTCACCAGGGTGGAGTGCAATGGTGGGATCTCGGCTCACTGCAACCTCTGCCTCCTGGGTTCAGGTGATTCTCCTGCCTCAGCCTCCTGAGGATTAGCTGGGACTACAGGTGCGCACCACCATGCCCAGCTAATTTTTTTTTTTTTTGGTATTTTTAGAGGTGTGGTTTCACCATGTTGGCCAGGATGGTCTCGATCTCTTGACCTCGTGATCCGCCTGCCTGCTCCCAAAGCATGAGCCACTGAGCCCAGCCCAAGCAATTTCTTTAGGTCAGCCTCCCCCAGGTTGCATTTGACTAAATACACAGAGTGAAGGAAATAATGACTGCACTAATCCAAGAATCTGTAAGTGGATTATTTCTTCTCACTCCGACAATTCAACTGCCCCCTCCATCATACATATATATTTTTTTCTCTTACTGTGGCAAAAAGACAAGTCACTTGAAAAAACATTGCCCGTGACATTATTTGTACCTTATGCAAAGTGTGCCGCCCAGGCAGAAGGGTTTAATGAATGATTCACGTGACCTGCTGCCTGATGACATTACTGATGGCAGCTGCCAGACATCAGCACCTCCTCTCATGCATCCTCTCATTTCGTCAGACACCAGTCACGTAGAAATCAGCCCTCTGGCCCAAAGAACCACTGATCTAAGTGAAAGCTGAAGTGTGAAATAAACTGAAATACGTGGCAGATTGATTTCCACTCCATGGCCATCCCCGACCTAGTCAGAAGAGTAACCCTTGATTCTCATGGTCGCATGACCCATCTCTCATGGAACTTCTTCAGTTTTATTAGAATTACTTGTTGATACATCTGTCTGAGCAGCTAGACTGTGTGTTCCCCAAGGACATCTCTGTACTTTCCTAAACCTGGTGTCCAAGGCAGTGTCTAGCACATCATAGCATGATATTGGTGTTGTATGAATGAATAAAAACTGATCATTAATACCATTGTGTATTATAAAACCAAGCATAAAAGTAAGTTATAAAATATGTCTAATTTAAAAGGATCTAGACCTCAGGTAGGTGTATATCAAGTATTCCTGCCAATGGCTTAAAAAGGATAACAAGACCTTCTGCTAAGTTTCCACCTGCATTTTTATTTAGGTTCAGCATGGCCATGAGTTGTAGACTCAACGGTGTTTTGCTGAAAACTGACGGCAACCTTCAAAAGCATACAAGGACGGCAGCATTTCCACACAGTATTAGCAAATGTGTGTTGAGAAGTACACATGGTCTTCTATCATTCATGGCACATGTATCTTCCAAAATCTTTTTTAGCTACTTAATAAGCACTAGAAAAGATCACTCAGAAAAAAAAAAAAAAAGCCTCCCTCCTGGCAAACTCTGATCGTGGCTGTGAAACAATCTCCCAGTGTGTTTCCAGGGCCTCTAGAATTTTTTGGTGCTTTGGTTTATCGCGTCCCTGTTCTCAACCCCAGGAGCCAAGCTACAGAAGAAAAGAAAACTCACCTATCACAATTAGAAATTAAAAGAAGGATTTGCGCCGGGTATGGTGGCTCATGCCTGTAATCCCAGCACTTTGGGAGGCAGAGGCGGGCAGATTGCTCGAGGTCAGGAGTTTGAGACCAGCTTGGCCAAAATGGTGAAACCCCATCTCTACTAAAAATACAAAAATTAGTCGGGTGCAGTGGCGCACGCCTGCAGTCCCAGCTACTCAGGAGGCTGAGACAGGAGAATTGCTTGAACCTGGGAAGCAGAGGTTGCAGTGAGCCAAGATCGTGCCACTGCACGCCAGATTGGGCAATAGAGCAAGACTCTGTCAAAGAAAAAAAAAAAAAAAAAGAAGAAGAAGAAGGATTTGCCAGATGCAGTGGCTCACACCTGAAATTCCAGCACTTTGGGAGACTAAGGTGGGCAGATCACTTGAGGTCAGGAGTTCAAGACCAGCCTGGCCAACGTGGCAAAACCTTGTCTCTACTAAGAATACAAAAATGGCCCAGAATGGTGACAGCTGCCTGTAATCCCAGCTACTCGGGAGGCTGAGGGAGGAGACTCGCTTGAACCCAGATGGTGGGAGGCAGTGAGCTAAGACCACGCCACTGCACTCCAGCCTTGACGACAAATTGAGACTCCGTCTCAAAAAAAAAATAAAAATAAAAATAAAAATAAAAATAAAAATAAAAATAAAAATAAAATCTCCCCCACCAAAGAAGGGTGAGGGGATTTTCAGTTTCTGGAAACCTTATGTGCATTCAGGCAGGAAGGCCAGCTGAGGGGTCTAGGGGGCAACAGCAGGAGTGGCAGAGGCGGGCTTGCTGGGATCCTCGCACACCCCACTGAGATGCTGTGAGCCTGAGAGGAACAGGAGGAGGTGTCTGATCCCAGCAATCCCAGCTTCGGTTTTGAACAGTCAGCACTGATCTACCCTAAGCCACCCATACAGAACTCAAGCTAAAGAGACACAGGCCTAAATGACAGGCCACACCCCACCACCTTGCTCAATAAGCTCAAATAAGCTCGGATCCTAGGTCTCAGGGACTCAGCTTGGTGGTCCTTGAGGGGAGGTCCTCAAGGGGAAGCCAGGTATGCCGACTCCGGAGAGAAAGCCCACCAGCACCCAGGGCATCTGTGTGCCTGAAGCCATCCTCCTACCACCTCGAGCACAGATGTCAAAGCAGGTGGAGGAAGGTGATGGGAGGGTGTGCAGAGAAGGAGGGAGGCGTGTTTAAACAGGAGGTCACCCACAGTCCCAACGGCACAGGAATCAGGGACCGAAGGAAGAGCCACTGTCTCAAGAAATAAAAATTGTGCTTTGGGGCACACGTGGTGTCTGCTGGGAGACTGCAAAGGCAAGGGTGGGGGACAGGAAGTCAGGAAAGTTTAGAGGCACACATTTTAAAAACAGTGTTCCTTCCCCAAAGCTTTATAAAACTGTGATTGAATAAAAGCGTCTTTCATCGATTTTTGATGCCCAGATTTGACTCCCATCTTAGTTACTACTTAAAGAACCACAGGAATGCAGGTCCTGGACGGCAGCTGGAGGAAGGCCCTGCCTGGGACACAGACGGTTCAGTGACTCACCCAAAGTCCCAGAACCCGCGAGTGGCAGAGTTGAAATCAGAAGCCACGGGTCCTTTACTGTCCTACCTTCCACACCTGTCTCCCCCCTGAAACTCCCAACTATACTATTTTTTAAAACCATACATAATTTCAATCAATTTATATCACATGGGTTTGTTTGACTCAAACATAGAAACTTAAAGTTGATATAAACTATTCAATCCTGATATGACTGAAATGAATTTTATGTAAAACATCCTTGCAGACACTTAAAGAGGAACACAGAAATGAACTCAAATCAAGTGTAATTGATCTCCTTTTGATAACAACCACAATAACGGGTCAGATTAATTGAACACTGCAATGAGCGAGGCTTTGTTTAAGAAAATTATAAACATCTTCAGCTGTGAGGGCTTCAGGGATAATTGGACACAACACAGGAATAATTTAGGGGAAGGAAATAAACACAGAGGGAGGGAAGAAGGGAGCAGTGGCGGTGCGCGTAATTGCAAGGCTGTGTCGTCCTGTGTGGGTTTAATTACAGAATTCCGCCTAGACTGCGGTGCGGCCTTCATGTGCACGCCCCTGCCGCCGTTTACCGCCAGGTGGCAGCGTAGACCAAGTAAGCAAGCCGGCCCACCCAGAGCTGGGAACTACAGGGGTGTGCTTTGTGGCTTTCAGACTCACAAAGATTCCAAATGCACGTTATGTCTCTTTTTAAAATCGCTTTGAAACGCAGGTGTATTAGTCTATTTCACACTGCTTTAAAGGACTACCGGAGACTGGGTAATTTATAAAGAAAAGACTCACAGTTCTGCACGGCAGAGGAGGCCTCAGGAAACTTACAATCATGGCGGAAGGCAAAGGTGGCAGAAGCGAGAGAGAAGCAAAGGAGAAGCGCCACACTTTAAAACCGTCAGATCTCGTGAGAACTCCTTCACTATCACGAGAACAGCATCAGGGAAACTGCCCCCGTGATCCAATCATCTCCCGCCAGGTGCCTCCCCTGACACATGAGGATTACAATTCAAGATGAGATTTGGGTGGAGACACGGAGGCAAACCATTATCAGTGGGTGAGGATGAGGTGGGAACGGCAGCAAAGTGAAGCTCTCCCCCATGCTGTGAGCAGGAGGCCTGCGGATGAACAGAGGTGCGGATCTCACTGAAGACAGCTCTGCTCAGCGCTGGCTGAAAGGTGGGAGAGGGAAGGCCTGGTTGTCTAAAGCTCCTGGGCAGATCCAGTGCGTCCTTCACTCTTCTTTGCCTTTATTGGATGCCTTTGATACATGGGCAATGCCAAATGAACAATTATGTTCTGTGTTCCTCTTTTAGAGCTGCACATCCGGCATATGTGTAGACATGTGTATGCATATATGTGTTGGAAGGCAAGACAGAAAGTCTCAATAAAATAACCTGTTATGCTCTTTTGGCTAAAGATAGAGAGACTTTACAGATAAGAAAGTTTAAATGTGGGATTTTATATACCTTATATAACTTTAGACGTCTGTGTATGTGTATTCGTCTCCTCGAAAAATATTGTCTATCATAAGTTGTACACTATGCCAAGAAAACTGTAAACATACATAAAATTTCATTTATTTTTTGAATCATTGTAGTATGAAAACTCTTGCCACAAAACATTCTAAAAATGTTAGGTAAGTTTTTCAGAAATCCTATTATGGGCATAGCTGAATTTATTAGGGATGTTATAGGTGGAATGTGGATTCCAGCAGGCCCTGGAGCCCTGCAGCCCTGGAGCCCTGGAACCCTGGAGCCCTGCAGCCCTGCAGCCCTGGAGTCCTGGAGCCCTGGACCCCTGGAATACTGGAGCCCTGGAGCCCCAGAGTCCTGGAAATCCTCTAGCCCTGGAACCCTGGAGCCCTGGAGCCAGAAGCCCTGGAGCCCTGCAGCTCTGCAGCCCTGGAGCCAGGAGAAGCCCCAAAGTGCTTGCTGCTCCTGATGGGTTTGCTAAGCACACAGAAGTCAGAAGATAGCCTGGGGCCTGCCTGTGCAAAGTGAGTACAGGAACAGGACTCCTACACAAAGCCAGAATCCAGAAGTTGCTCAGTGAGGGTTGAACAAGAAGAAATCAGAAGGAAACAAAATGGAAACTTCTTGGCCTTGCTTTTTTGAAGGGAAAATATGTCCCATCGAGAATCTGTATCACATATTGGCTTGGTTTGGGATTCAGATTTACTCTGTGAGCACAGACTAACTAAGGCCATTGTTTTAAAGTCTTGTCAGACTGGTAGCACCAAGAAGTGTTTGAAAAAAATCAAATGAAGATCCTCTCTGGAGGAACATACCTTTCTCTAGTATCTCAGGGAACTTCCACAGATAAAATCACACTAAGCATGAGCTCACACTGGGAAGCATGATGCCATCTTGAGTGAGAGTAAGTGGAAACAACAGAGAGGAGAATCTGTC
The DNA here is from genome assembly GCF_029289425.2 of Pan paniscus. Lineage (NCBI taxonomy): Eukaryota > Metazoa > Chordata > Mammalia > Primates > Hominidae > Pan > Pan paniscus. Next base: position 186,081,377 of record NC_073254.2, read on the forward strand.
ACTCGAATACTTTGGAAATGGAAATACCAGATATAGAATACAGTGGAGTTTAAAATAAATAAATAAGTTTCCTATAGTAAGAGGACAAAGAAAAACATGAAAACATGAGCAAGATACTGAAATCATTTTAAACAATTGGGGAGATTTATAAGATCTACAAAAGAAAAGAAAAATGAATGAATGAGTTAAACAGCAGGTTAGACACAGCTGAAGAGACAATTAGTGAACTGAAAGATGAGCATGAACCTTCTTCTCCCACCATCAGGGGTGAAGAAGGAGCCTACAATCCCACGCATTTCTGCCCCACACTCACAGCCTTACTAACACTACCTGCCTTGAATCTATCTGGACAATCTCATTTTGCCTTATCTGTGTTTATACCAGTCACCAGAAGAACCCCCAGATTCTTGGGTTCTCCTTCATCACTGGGCTCTTATCTCCATATCAACTCTGCATATTCCCTGTTTTGTCCTTCTCTACTGTCCCCAACTTCTGAAGCCATGTCATTTTGTAATGTAGAATGCACAGATTGACAAGTTTCCATCATTAACCTTCCTCCTGAACCTTTCCTTCACTTTGATGCTGTAGGTGAGCCAGGTTCTTCACAGGGGACAGAATTGCCCCTGCAGTCCTCTCAGCCAGCAGCGTTCCCAGGCCTTCTCTTAACTCTTCCAGTGACTAAGACCAATATGCTTAGAGTTATCTGGAAAAACTCTTGCATTCTGAACTCATATCCAACCCATCATCAAATCATGTTGGTTCTACCTTCAAGACACATCCAGAGTCTGACATTTTCTCACCAGTCTCACCTTTATCTTTATTTTACAAGCCAGCATTAAAGTTCACTCTGATTATCTGATTGGCCTTCCCATGCCTACATTCAGCCCTTTACAATAATGGGAGCCACAGTGATCATTTTTAAATTCCAATGACATCATTACTTCTCTGAACAATTACAAGCAGTGGAAAAGACAAAGTTCTTTCAATGGCTCACTGGGCCCTACCTGATCTGCCTCCTCTTTGCATCTCTTACCTCACCCTGTTCCATTCCCTCTCCTCATTAATTTCCCTTCAGTCATGCTGGCCTTGTTTCTGAGACATGCTAGGGATGCTCGCTCCTTAAGGTCTTTGCACTGGCTGTTCCCTCTGCCTGAGACCAGTTATTTATATGGCTAATTCACACACCTTCTTACAGTCTTGGCTCCAACTTACTTTTTCAAAGAGGTTACCTTGATCATCTTTGCTCACCCCTCCATCCCAGCATTCCCAAACCACACACCTGGCTTTACCTTTTTGAATTTAGTATAGCTCATTACCTTCCAATCTTCCATTTGATTTACCTATGCTTTCTTTTCTTTTCTTTTCTTTTTTTTTAAATGGAGTCTCGCTTTGTCGCCAGCCTGGAGTGCAGTGGTGTGATCTCAGCTCACTGCAATCTCTGCCTCCCAGGTTTAAGCGATTCCCCTGCCTCAGCCTCCCGAGTAGTTGGGACTACAAACGTGCACCAACATGCCTGGCTAGTTTTTTGTATTTTAGTAGATACAGGGTTTCACCATGTTGGCCAGGATGGTGTCGATCTCCTGACCTCATGCTCCACCCGCCTCAGCCTCCCAAAGTGCTGAGATTACAGGCGTGAGCCACCGCACCTGGCCTGCTTTTTTTCAGTTGCCTATTGCCTTCTGCGGGAATGTAACTTCTACCAAGGCTGGGATTTTTATTTGTTTGTTTGTGGATGTTTTCCAAGTGCCTTGAACAGTGTCCGGCTCAGAGCAATCACTCCAAAAATGCATGAGCCTAAGAAATGCAGAACATTGAAAAGCATGGTGACAGTTATGGAGGATAGAGTGATAGGTCCAACACACATTTAATTAGAGTTCCAGAAGGAGAGGAATTCACTAGTTGAGTATTTGAAAGACATCAGTTTTCAGACTTAGAAAATATATGAACCTTGGCCAAATACATAGATAATTCAAACATCCACATCTGTGAACATGGCAGAGCTCAGGCAGTCAATCAGAAGTCCTGCAATCACAGCCATCTATTTACCTTAGTTTTTAAAATTCCTGATCTTGCATACTTTTTGTGTATCTTTTATGAACTGAATATCAATGCTGCCTATGGGTTACCAAAAAGAATCCAAAGACAGAACTTAAAAACTAAGAAGTAACATTTTGTTGGGAAGCATTGAGCTTTAGAGGACCACAAACCATGGTAGTAACTAATATTTTTGCTGCTACCCCTAGAACCACATTTTTGCCCCTTGGGATTGATATCATGCAGGCTCTATGGTGTAAATCATGGTGTGATGCTGCCTATGGAGGAATATGGACCACAGGTGCCAGCAGGAAGGAGAGCAAGCCTTAGTTAGATAATGAATTGTTTGCACACATTGTTACTTCTACAAAATGCGCTGTTGCTAGTTGTTTCCCAATCTGCACTCTCATATGCAACACCTCCCTAAGCAAGGACGTTCTCAGTCTTCTTGGTGAACTGTGCCAGCTTCCAAAGGGGAAAAGCCATTGGCTCTGCCACACCATTGGGTTCACGGGGGAATATCTCCAGGCTTACATCTGCACTCAGGGAACCCAGCAAGCTTTCTGATGGAGTTGCCGTCATTGAGGGGATATGTTAGAGCTGCTAGCTCCATCCAGGCACACGTTAGAAAATGAGCATAAACTGGTGCTTCCCTAGGCTTCTCCTGTTCTTGGCAGCAAAAAAATACCAATCTCAGAAATCCTCCTTCTGTTGCCCCTCAAGTGTCCTCCATGACAGGACTGTGACTCTACTCGAAACTATGGACCCTCTAGACTAACACGGCACAGGAAGATTTCCTGCAGGAAACCCAAGAGGCTGAGTACTGCACCAATCATTTCCTCACTCACCTACTCCTCCCTCCCTCTCGCCCCACTCACTCCTCACTCCTCCCTCACTCACTCCTCACTCCTCCCTCCCTCACTCCTCCCTCCCTCCTCCCTCCCTCACTCCTCACTCCTCCCTCCCTCCCTCCTCCCTCCCTCACCCCTCACTCCTCCCTCCCTCACTCCTCACTCCTCCCTCACTCACTCCTCACTCCTCCCTCCCTCACTCCTCACTCCTCCCTCCCTCACTCCTCACTCCCTCCCTCACTCCTCCCTCACTCTTCACTCCTCCCTCCCTCACTCCTCACTCACTCCTCACTCCTCCCTCACTCCTCACTGACTTCTCCCTCACTCCTCCCTCATCCTGTGTGACTTTAGCTGAATGTCATTTAGAGTCATTTAGACAGAAGCCAGGGTCTCTGTGTTGTCATCATGCAAGTAAAAAGTCACCCCCAGACTTTCCCCACGTGCGGAGCCTGCTGTTTCTCTCTTTCCCACTTGATGGCAGCAATCACTGGAAAGACCACACCGCGGAGGAAGACAGGAAGGTGGCCTGACCCTGTCAATAGCATTTACTTTTTTAAGATGGAAAGTGTTAGCTAGATGGTCAAGAGAGAGAAGGATGACAAACAATAAATCACTGTCCTCCGCGACAGTGGCTTTAGCTGTTTAGCTCATGCCTTAAATCCTCAATTTTTTGTCCTCCTGAGTATGTGTGGACCTCATTAGAAGCTGCTGAGTTTGTCAGCACTGACTAACCCTCTGCTTATGACAGAAACATTACCGCCAGAGTTACAAGTCATTCTTCCTCCTCTAGGCAGGTAGAGAAAGCCCCCATTGTGCCCCTACGTTTCTCAGTGGGTCCCAAGTAGGCGCAAAGACGTTCCTGCCTTTACCTGAGAAATTACAGCGTTAGAAAGGTGAAGGACAGAACAGGCTCCCGGTGAGAGGGTTAAAGGAACAGATACTGGTACGGATGGCCATATAAGGCCATTAGGTCTCTATCGCTTTATACAGAGCTCCTTCTGGAAGCGAAGAGCTGTTCTAACTTTCAAGTTACAAAAGAAACAAAGGCTGTAATTTCTGTATTACTAAAGGGATCCCTACTGCGGTTCCAACGCAGGACAGGTCTGAGCAGTATTTTAGGTTTTCTCATTATCCCCTGCCCAGGTTGGTCTCCACTCTCTCAAATTCTACAAGATAACAAATGGTTTTTCCCACAACCTTACAACCTAGTAGACTGCCTTTTTGAAACAGAAAGATCTTGAACATTTTGTGAGATTGGTGGTTGAAGCCCGTGGAGAGGATTTTGAGCCCTCTGTGCATTCTGATCACGTTGTCACCCATTACGTTCCTTAAAGGGTTGGAATTTCTGTCCAGTGTTGCAGGTTTTTCAAAGGGCCTTTCCAAACATCTGGAAAGTAGCTTTCATTTATGTCAATTCTACATGTAAATGATATCATTCTGTATTTGCATCTCATTTGGGATTTGCTGGCTCACGTAATGGTTAAGTTCATGTAACTGATAAGCTTCAGGAGTGGATTGGTCTGAGGCTCAGGTGCCACCAGGGCCCAGGCATTCTTTGTCACTCAGCCCTGTTACCATTTCCCTGCATTTGGAGGTGAGTTGTCGCCAGTTGTCCCCAAGTGGTTGCTGCTACAGAGTCAGATCTCCCAGCCTCCCAGGTTCAGCCAGGGAGAACCAGCCCCTCAGCGTCCTGCAAACCTCATGGTAACCTCACCAGGGTCTCTGATGGGGCCCTTGTCCAGCCTGGAACACTGGCTGCAACCTGACCTCAAGAGGATGCTGCCTGTCCCTGCCACCAGGGGGCTAGATGGCTGCAGGTCCTGGTCACAGTCCTACTCCAGGCTGCCGTAGGAGACTAGAACGAGGGATCCTGGTGGGAGTGCAGTGTTGTTGTTATTGTTATTCTTGTTCCTCTCTATTTTTCTTTCTTCTTCATTGACTGGAAATAAAATTCAAGGCATCTGTAATGTAATTCTAGGCTAGTTAATAAGAGGTCACATAGCTGAAACAGTAGTTATAGCATGTCTCATCTCCGTTCTAGGCAACAAAATCCATGACCCTTATTCCTGGTTATTAATAACCTTCGTGATCACCCCCATAATCACAAACTCTGAATGGGGTTTCTTGTGCTTGTATGGAGAAAACACCTTGGACTTTTTTTTTTTTTTTTAATGTGATGAAGTTTTGCAGCTTCCAGTATTCACCCATCGGAAGTCCTAGTAAAACTCGATTCTCCCCCCACTGACCGGACATGATCCAAGCATAAAATATCCATGAGGTGGGTGAAGAAGGAAAAAGTATTTATACATGTTCTGAACCGAAGCTGCTGGACTTTTGCCCACAGAAATTTTCAGTTCCAAAGAAAATTCCAGTGGTAACTTCTTGGTACCGCTGGGATGTGATGGAGGGAGACGGGAGTTGAAGGTGCAAAGCAGGAGCCTTCCTGGACCACGAGGTGAGAGTTCGGGTGACACAGGAGGAGGTCATGGACAACAGTCCACAAGGGACCTCTCCAGAGAAGGCTGGACTCCCCCCTCTTCATTCCCCAGCACTCTCTGACCAAAGTGGACATGGCCACAGAGAATCCACTCGCCTTCCACATCAGACCACAGCAGGGCTGCTCTGCCCAGTGCCCTCAGTGGCAAGAAAAGCCAAGGGAATGCCGAGCCTGGCCACCGTGTGTGAGCCCTGTGACTGTCCGTCCTTACCAGAAGGTGTCATGGCAGCTGGCATGCTGGAGGTATGGCAGTCTCCCCAAGGCATGGGTGCATGCGCTCTCCTTGGACTTCTGGCTGTGTTGTCCCTTCTGCAGGGCTTAGAGCTCCATGTTTGTGTTCCCAGCTCCACTGTCCCTTGTGAGTGGCCGTGTCTCCCTCCCCGGCCCTGACCCATCATCACCTTTGCTGCTCAGCAGCCCACTCTGAAGCATTTCTCTCAGCCTCTTGTACTGGGAGTGTCATGCCTCACCCTCCCCAGGAATAGTCGGGAGAATTACACTGTTGTCTCCATCAAGTTAAAAGGGTCTTGGGCAATCATTCTGTCCAAGGGAAGGCTGACCATGAACTTGAGAGGAATCGAGGCATTGAGCAGGGAGTTCTAGAAGGTATGTGGCTCCCTCAGCTCCTACTCGCTCCAGCCTTTCTGACCCATGCGAGCACTGGCACTGCACGACCTCCTCTTCTCGTTGTTCTGGGATGGTCTCACGTTCACACCTGCTGTCTCCCCAGGTAGGATTTAAGCTTTTATGGGGTGGAATAGACAGATGCATGAAAGGAGTTGATGTTTTCATTTCTTTAACTCCATTTTGAAATAGTTACACATTTACAAAAAGTTGCAAAAATTATATAAAGCATTCCCATGTATCCTTCACCCAGCCTCCTGAAATAATACATAACCACAGCGCGGTTATCAAAATCAGGAAATAAGCATCGCTACAGCACCTTAAATGACTGTATAGTCACTCTTCAGATTTTGCCCCTCGCCCTGCGAATGCCCTTTTTTTGGTCCACATTAAATTTAGTTGCTTGGCTTTCCTAGAAAAGTTGCTGTCTTGACCACTTACTATGTGTTAGGCACTCTCCTAAGTTAGGCTGTTTTCATGCTTCTCATTTTGTTCTCACAGTCTTGTTAGTTAGGCTTCTATTTATTGTCGACATTTAACCAGAATGTGAATATAGTTTAAGATAGCTATAATGGCTAGAATGAGGCTCAGAGAAGTTAATTAATTTGACGGAGGAAACACAGCCAGTAAACAGCAGCACTAGCCTTTGAAGCAGATGTGTCTGCTTGGGAGGGAGGCTGAACTTCTCACTCATGCATCTACACAGCCGGGCAGCTAGGGCTCTGGTCACCCCATCCCACATTCCTAATGCCTTTCCTTTCCTGTATACCCACATATTCGTATATTCTCAAGTGTCTAGCACCCTGCTAAATATATAGCAGGAGTTCAATAAAGGTTTTGGAGTGGGATTGAACGGTCCAGGTATTTGATAGAACTTAAGTAGGGTTTGAATCGCAACAACATTAGTGCCATTTTTTTAAATTTTTTTTTAGCTTTTGGCTTCCAAGATGGTGCCATGTTAGCTCTTTGAATTTATTTCTCAGTAATGAACACATGGTGCTTAGTTGACCCATTCATTGCTTTCAGGTCAAAGTTGGCAATGAAGATTCTTTATCTGTGGCTGGAACTCTCTTGGTGCAGACCAAGTGATGTGTTCATGGCCCTGGGCACCTTGTCTCCCCTTGTTGCTCCTCCTGGCATGTCCATCAAGGACCAACGGTGCATTTGCAGCACTTCCTGGATGACTAAAGTTTCAAAAGAGTGCTCTAAGAATAAAATATGGCTTGACTGGGTGTTTGTTCAATATGACAGCTGATTTAGGAACTACATTCCCAAAGAGTGCTTTCCGAAGGAGAGCCGTCTCTGGAGGAATATCATACGTCTCTCCTGTGACATGGTGGCAGGTTTTTCAGCGATTTGGTGAAGCCCGAGAAGATGTGTTGATCCAATCTGCAGATGACAAATTTATGAGACAGCGCTAACGCAAAAAATGACAGACTGAAACTACAGAAGGCCTCGACAGGCCAGAACACTTGGCTGAAACCACAAGACGAAATTAAACAGAGATATAAGTCAAGGCCTGCATTCAGGCTCCAAAAAATCAATTGCACAAGTGGTGGAGAGGGAAAACCTAGATTTATAGCCCTTCGTGTGCAAAAGATGTGGGAGGGAGTTTTAATAGACCACAAACTCAACGGGGAGCCAAGAGCAGTTCTGGCTCCTGGAGAAGGACCACAACCCTGTACTACATTCCCCGAGGAAGAGCACATGAAGAAGATAAGCAGTCTTCCCACTGAGCATGGGGCTGGCCACATAGCACCTTGAGGATTCTTCTCAATTCAAAGGGTCACCTTTTAGGATGGAAACTTAGAAAATGCATATAAATATGTGTTCATATTGTGTTATAATATTATGTGATAATATTATTTATAGTATATTTGTTCAAAGCTGCAAGCTGTCCTAAAACTGATACTACAAGAAATAAAAACCTTTCAAGAGGTCCTCATTAGCCAGAGCAGTGGCTGTCAACCTGGGGTAAGTATTAGAAACCCATGGAGCTTTAAATGTTTCATATCCTACAATGACTGATTCAGTAGGTTTGGGTAGAATCTGATGTCTGCATCTTCAAAAGCTTTTTAGGTAGTTCTGATAAATAGCCAGGACTGAGAGCCACTGGCCTAAGGAACACAGTCTGAGCTACTCAGCCTGGCTCAGTACAGGTTTGCCTCTCAACCATCCTTCCTACCTAATGTCCACTATCCTCTTGTTGAGGGTTGAATTTTGTCCCTGTAAAAGATATGTTAAACTCCTAACTGCAGTACTTGAGAATGCAACTTTATTTGGAAATAGGGTCTTTGCAGATGTGAGGATGAGGTCATACTCCATAAGGGCGGGCTGCACTCTGATACATCTGGTACAACAGGTGTCCTTATAAGAAGAGGAGACAGACATGAGGAGAAGGCCATGGAGATACAGAGACACAGATGCAGAGGACGGCCACCCTGTGAAGACGTGGGCAGAGAAACCCCAAGCCAAGGACTGCCCATGGCCACCAGAAGCTGGGAGAGGTGAGGAAGGATCCTCCGTGGTGGCTTTGGAGAGAACGCAGCCCTGCCCACACCGCAATCTCAGACTTTTGGCCTCCACAACTGAGAGGGAACATGTTTCTGTTGCTTTAAGCCACTTGGCTGTGGCCCTTTGTCACAGCAGCCCTGGGAAATGAATCACCCTCTTCACAAAGTCCTCACTCCATAAGACAAAGGCCTTCCTTATCCCTTTCCCTGTCCTGGCCTTTGCCACAGTCCTCTCAGACTTGCCAAGCCTGCACGTGCCCAAGTCCTGACCCCACCCCTAGTTCCTGCTCTCATGTGTGTCTTTCCTGAATTACCAAAACCTCCTGTTCCCATGGGTCGCTAGAATGTTGCCTGTGAGGGCCTCGGCATCCTCAGCACTTTCATTCCGGGCTCCCCAGTCCTGTCAATGGTGGAGATGATGAATTGTCCACCAGAGCCATCCTCCCCCGGTCCTGGCTTCTGGACACACAAGCAGATTGCACAATCCCACCTCCAGGGATTTGACTAAGTTTCTGCCACAGAAACAGAAACAAGCACGGTGTGCACCATGCCCAGGCCTCTGCACCCACTGGCTGGATCCGACTCTCCCAGCTGAGCCTTGATATGGTAGAGACCCAGCTTCAACTACAGAAGCAAAGGCCACATCCTGCCCGGGCCGTGGTGAGAACAGGACGGGAAGGAACTGGGCTTTGATAACCCTCTGGTGCACAGCCCAGCGCCCACCCAAACACCTCCCAGACCAGCACTGCATCTTGCTGGAGTTGTCATCTTGTTGGGACTCTGTCAAAGCCATTTCACCTTGTCCCAGCTAATACAACACAGATATTGTCGTCCTACTAAACTGTGAGATATTGAGGACAGCTTCCATGACTGTCATTTTAGTAACTGAAACACCTAGCACAATGCTTTGTATGTAATACATATTTAGTAATTTTTTTTTTTTTTTTTTGGAGATAGGGTCTTGCTCTGTTGCCTAGGCTGGAGTGCAGTGGCACGATCTTGGCTCACTGCAACCTCCACCTCCTGGGTTCAAGTGATTCTCATGCCTCAGCCTCCCAAGCAGTTGGGATTACAGGTGCCCACCACAACACACCGGCTAATTTTTTTTTTTTTTTTGAGATGGAGTCTCGCTCTGTCGCCCAGGCTGGAGTGCAGTGGCGCAATCTCGGCTCACTGCAAGCTCCGCCTCCCGGGTACACGCCATTCTCCTGCCTCAGCCTCCCGAGTAGCTGGGACTACAGGCGCCCACCACCATGCCCTGCTAATTTTTTGTATTTTTAGTAGAGATGGGGTTTCACCATGTTAGCCAGGATGGTCTCGACCTCCTGACCTCGTGATCCACCTGTCTCGGCCTCCCAAAGTGCTGGGATTACATGCGTGAGCCAACACACCCAGCCAACACACAGCTAATTTTTGTATTTTTAGTAGAGACGGGGTTTCACCATGTTGGTCAGGCTGGTTGTGAACTCCAGACCTCAAGTGATCTACCCATCTCGGTCTCTCAAAGTGCTGGGATTACATGCATGAGCCACCACCCCTGGCCTCAGTAAATATTTTAAGTGCCTGGAAAATCATGAGAATCCTTATAGAGGAGACAGCTAACAACAGATTTCATGGCCATCTTGAGGCACTCAACAGTCTGTTGGGCAAAAATATGGGCAATTCTTGTGGTTGTAGAACTGAAAAAAATATGGAAAAGCAAACGGAACTTCCTGGTGTCCAAGCACTAATCAAACTGCCTGGAGAAAAGGTGAACCTGCAGTGTTTGGAAGTGCTTTGGTGGAAACAGTGGCCACGTGGCTAGGGTCCTGGCAGTGGAGTTTAGAGGAGAGTTTCTAAATGATCACAGAAATTGGGGAGGCCCTTGTGTGTAGACTGTCTTTAAAGACTTGAGGCTGGATGAAACACCTGGGGAGGGATGCCATACGGGGAAAAAGAATTGGGGAAGAAATGACCTGAGGACAGTCTGGGAGTGGGCACCATCCAGTATTTGGGGGTGGGGGAGATAGGGAGGGTCCCAGGGAGGAGAATGAGAGGGTCCTGAGCTGCAGGCGCCCCCAGGGAGTGGGGTCCCTGGAGGGGAAGGGATGGCTGTGGCACACTGCTGAGGGGTGAGGATTGGATGTGAGCATGTGCTGATCTTGGCAGGAACTGTTTCGATGATGGGATCATGGCAGGGGAGTGAGAAGGACCAGACCCGCCCCCCAGCCCCCGCAACTCCAGGCTTCTTGCTTTGCTTCCTGCCCTGGAGTGACCTGTTCATCTTGGAGTTCCGACGTGTCCTCTGGGAATCCTGGCACACACTCTAGGTGAGCTCAGGATGTGCCTGTGGGTGCCTTTTCTCCCCCAATGAGATGCAGGATAATGGCTTTCTGGTACATCCCCAGAAGCCTCACAGTAGCTACTGGAGGGCTTCATTTCCAGAAATGCTGTGCTCTCCTCCAGCTGCTTAGGCTAAAACCTTGGAGTCTTCCTTAACTCCTACCTCTCACCTCATGTCCACCCAGGAGTAGAACCTGCGGGCTCTACCACCATCAGGTGCCTCGTGCCGTCCTTTGCCAGTCACTCCTGTTAGCCCCTGTAACCCACCCCCTTGTACAAGCTGCCTCCCACATCGTGGCAAGGGTTCCCCTCTGTCTCCCCCTCCTACCTTGCGCTGGGGAGGCTCTAGTCCCCCTCCATCCCCCATGAGTTGCCATCTGCCAGAAATGGGAGTCCAGTCTTCTTACTGCTGTGCCCAGATCCCCCCGCTGCCTCCCATCTCCTTCACAGTGATAAACTAAGCTCTCACTGTTTTTACACTGAGAAGGTGGCTGCAGTAGATTCTGTAGCAACTTCTAGGACACCAGAGCTCCGCCTGAACCAGAGTAGGAGCTCCTGACTGCCTGGAAATGAACCGTACAACGCAGCACCTGGTATAGCCTGGTGAGCGAGCACAGCCTCAGGTCATGGTGCCAAGGCGCCAGGCACCACCCTTTAGGTCTCGAAGTCCATATTGGAACTCCAAGATGAACAGGCCACTCCAGGGCACAGAGCAAAGCAAGAAACCTGGAGATTGGGGATCTCTTCCTCATCACTCCCGTGCTGTGGTCCCACCATCAAAACAGCTCCTGTGGAGATCAGCATGTGGTCAAATCCAATCCTCACCCCTCAGCCTTTTGCCACAGCTGTCCCTTACCTCCTGGGAATCCCACACCCTGAGGGCGTCTACACCTCAGGACGCTCTCATTCTCCTCCCTGGGATTCTCCCAACCTCCCCACCCCTAAACACTGGAAGGCACTCACTCCCAGACTCAGCCCTCAGGTCATTCCTCTCCATTCTTTGTCTCCATGTGGCATGGTAGGGCTGGAAGGCCTCCCAGGACCTGGCTGCTGCCTCCTCCCTGCTCCATCCCAGCGCACTGCCTTCCTCACTCGGCCAAGTGCCGTCCCTATGGCAGCCTCAGGGTCTCTGCGTTTCCAGAAGGTTCTTCCTCCAGATGTCTGTGTGCATCATTCCCCCATTTCTTTGGGTCTCTTCTCAAAAGTCATCTGATCCAAAGGCCTTCAGGGACTCCATCGAGGCCTCCTGGCAGCTCCTGCCTTCACTTGTTGGTTTTGTCTTTTTCCCCACAGAGGCAATGTGAGTTCCATGGGGACAGGGGCTTTGTTCATTTGTGCATCTTTCCCTGGCATCCAGAAGAGTGTCTGGCATAACAATGAGACCAGCAACTTTTGTGGTATGAATGCAAACATGCTGGTTAATTTGGGGGATGATCCTCATTCAGTAATTGCCAGAATCTAGGTATTTTATTGTTGAAAGATACTTCCGGTAGCAACTTAAAGAAAAGATACTTCTGGTAGCAACTTAAAGAAAAGATACTTCTGGTAGCAAGTTAAAGAAAAACTGTTGAGATCATAGTACTCTTTCCCACACTTTGACTAGAGTTGACATTTAATAATGATCAGAGCCATCACACTAATATTCAGCCATCGTTTTCACATATTCCATGAGTATTGACTGAGAGTCACTGGGCCAGAGGATGGGCTAGGGGCTGGGATGTACAGTGGTGAATGGAGACTGTCACTGCATCTACCTTCCTTGGCTTCCAGGCTAGTGGGCAGAGAGATGTTTTGCAAAAATACGCTTATAATTACACATTCAGGTGAGTGCTATGCAGAAGCAGCACAGGCATGCTGAACGACTGACTGAACATGGAGTCCTTTCTAAAGAAGTCACATTCAATCTGAGCCCTAAAGGGTGGTGCCTGGGGTCTTGGCACCCATGACCCAAAGCTGTGTGTGCTGGCCGGGCTGTACCAGGTGCTGCGTCCTGTGGTTCATTCCTGGGCTGTCAGGAGCCCCTACCCTGGCTAAGGCAGAGCTCTGCTCTCCTGGGAGTTGCTACAGAATCAACTGCAGCCACCTTCTTGGTGTAAAAATAGCATCTCCCTCTGCTTACGGAGTTGGGTTGCTCAGCAACCTGTTTTTTCCCTTTTCTTTTTGAATCTCCCCATACACTGATTTTCACTGGCCCTTCAGAGATCCATTGGGGAGGGCTGATTGGCCAGGGCTATCTGATGGGTCCTGCTGCCAGGAGCCAAGGAGGCCATGAGGCCAGGGGAGGCAAGCAGGACTCCCACAGGTTTGCTAGTGCCCTGCAGCCTCAGCGACATCTAGTGGGCCTTCCTGCCCCTAGCCCTGTGAGGGTGATGGGGGCTGAAACAGAGGGGCGGGGAGATGTGCTCTCTGTTCTAGAGACACGTGGAGGTCTGTCCAGTCAGATCATTCAAAAATAAAGACATCTGGGCAGGGCGCAGTGGCTCACACCCATAATCCCAGCACTTTGGGAGGCCGAGGCAGGCAGATCACTTGAGGTCAGGAGTTCAAGACTATCCTAACCAACATAGAGAAACCCTATCTCTACTAAAAATACAAAAATTAGCTGGGCATGATGTCAGGCACCAGTAATCCCAGCTACTCCAGAGGCTGAGGCAGGAGAATGGCTTGAACCCAGGAGGTGGAGGTTGCAGTGAGCTGAGATCACACCACTGCATTCCAGCCTCAGTGACAGAGCGAGACTGTGTCTCAAAAAAAACTACAAATAAAAATTTTAAAAAAAGACATCTGACCAGTGGGCACACATCATCTCTCTCTCTCTCTCTTTTGTCCCTCTCTGTCTCTCTCTTTCTCTGTCTCTCTGTCTCCAACCCCCATGTGTACATACACCTAGTTGTAAAGAAGGAGAAATTGTAGTTGAACACCTTTCTTCCAAACCCAGTGAGTATTGGTTATAATTGGTTGGTAACAGAAAAAGGATTACAGGACAAATCAGAGACAAAGTTTACTTCTCCCTTCTAGGCTCCAGCTCGAGGCCAAATTCAATAATCAATCTATAAAGGATAACTGCAGGCTTCCTATCTATCCAACATACTCTCATAGTTCCTGCATGCCACTGTGACAGTTACACAGCAAAATATACGATGTTCCCTGAACTAACCAGACTAATGATAACAGGCCCCTGACTGAAGCCAGGAGCAAGTTTCTGTTTTAAACCAGACCTGGGCACTCTCTTAATGAGCAAAAGGCCCAGTTGTAGGTCACGGTCATGTGCACAGCCAATAACAGGAGAGGGAGAGCCCAGACTGCGTGGGAGGAAGCACTGTAGACAGCAGCACGTTCCACCTCAGCCTCCACGTGGACTCATCCACCGAATTCTCCACCAACAGGGTTTGATGATTCCGCAGCAAAACATTCACCCACTTGGAAGCCCCTCATCTATCAGGACCTGGCCCTGTTTCTGTGGCGTCTCCAGCTCCTGGCTCGATGCCCAGCATGAACTCTGTGCTCCCCCAAGGCTAGCTAAACAAATGAACCTCCACACCACACGGCAAAAAGGGGCACCTCTCCTGTTATGCCCAGCTCCATACCAGGTATGTCTTCAGTTCACTTTCTAGAGTTATTCACCTAAAGTATTAAAAATGACCACTCTCTCCTCTGTTTTAAAACAGCCGGTGGCTCCTGCGGCACAGAGAACAAAGCCCAGGTCCTCATCAGGGCTCCGGGTCTCACGTGGGCTGCCTCCACCTCCCCTGCCTCTCATCTGGCTGCTCAGCCCTTATTACAAAATGCCCCGCATGGCCAGGCACGGTGGTTCACGCCTGTAATCCCAGCACTTTGGGAAGCCGAGGCGGGCGGATCACCTGAGGTCCGGAGTTTGAGACCAGCCTGACCAACACGGAGAAACTCTGTCTCTACTAAAAACACAAAATTAGCCAGGCATGGTGGCACATGCCTGTAATCCCAGCTACTCGGGAGGCTGAGGCAGGAGAATCACTTGAACTTAGGAGACGGAGGTTGTGGTGAGCTGAGATTGCGCCGTTGCACTGGTCTGGGCAACAAGAGTGAAACTCCATCTCAAAAAAAAAAAAGAATTTGTTTTTCTCATTTTCTTTGTTCTTCTCATTTATTTGTCCCCATGACTAAGCCCAGCCCTGTCACATAAAATTATCCAACAGACATTAGCTGATCTGATATGGACGGTTGAGGTCAGAGTATCCAGATATATTTATTCATTCCATTGTCCAAGTGCTTTTCAAACAGTCCCAGTCCATTATTAACTACTGATCACCTTTGTTCTTACCTCATTTGTGTGAGCTGTAGGAAATCATGGTCAACAATTATTTCCAAATTGAATAAAAACAAAGACAAATTGTGTATATGTATATGCAATCTATACATAGGACTGCATGGATCACATATGCAGATTACATTTCTGTCTGACAAGCTCATGGTCTTCTCGGAATCTTTGTTCAGAAAAGCCCACCCCATATTGACTGACTGCATGTCCACTCCTCTGGCCACAGCCCTTGTTTCTCAGAGATCTGCAAACAGATGCCATGATTTGAACCTTTGCTTCCTCGGCTGGATTTGTGTGATGCAAAAATGAGCAAGCGGCAAGCCGGCTGCCGAGCTGTGAGTGTTTTCCTTTGATCGGTGTTTCTGGATTCAAGGTCAAATGATCAGTTGACTGTTTTTTATCCCAATTGGTGGGTTGCTTTTGGCATCACATGACATGCATAGGTGTTGCACCCCTGAAATACTTTCTCTCTTTGCTCTTGCTTGATATGGTGTGAATTCCCAATACTCCCTCACAGAACTGGCTCTCTTCAGCATTCCTTATTTCAAAGAATAGTTATCTGTGGCAGCACTGGCTCACTGACACTGGAATTTGTGAGCCCATCTAGAGAAGGAAGTTCTAGGAAGCGGCTACCCACCAGCAATGATATTTCCTCGCCATCCTTCCCATTTCAGGTGTGGCCCACGGGCTGTTCTTGCCAGTGGAATGTCAGTGGAGGTATCAGCATTGTTTCTGGGCCAAGACTGAAGGGCAGATATGTCTTCTCCACACTCATCCTTCCACAGTCTGGACACAGGTAACAGTGAGTCTCTGGAGAAGGCCAGGCTGCAGAAGAAAAGGTCCTGGGTACGTGAGGGAAAGCTGCCCAGACCAGGAACGCACATTTTATACTGTTAAGTGAACCAGAAATAACTTCTGTTGTGTTTGAGCCTTTTATATGTGGCCTATTTGTTACAGCAGCCGGCATTACTGTTACTAACACTACAAATTGAGCAAGATAGAAACACAGAAGTCACTCCTGACACTTTTTTCCTCATCTCCTACATTTAACTCTTTGTCAAGTCCTGTTGCTTTACTTCCTAATTAAAATTGAGGTATGATAAAGGAGAGTAGTAGGATGTTTGTAAGTTAGGTGGGGTTCGGTTTTTACAGAATTTTGTAAGGGTTCGAATTTTTATTCTTCTGCATTGGGAGCTCATTGGAAAATATTAATTAATGGTGTTTCATATGGTTTCAGTTTTTAAAAAACTTTTTCTGCCTGCTCTGACTACATTGCAGTGGAACATGGAGGAAGGCTAATTTGCTTAGAAGTTGAGCTAGTTTAGTACTAGTGAAGATGGAGGAAAGCAGATGAATATAGGATTCATTTTGGAAGCAAAGTTGATAGAACTTCTTTAGGGTTTGAATGTGATGGGTACAGGGAAGTGAGCGATCAATAATGAGAGAGTTTTGGTTGGAGTTTGGTGCCACATATTGAGACTAGGAGACAGAAAAGACAATTGGAGGAAGGCAAATAAGATTTCTCCTTTAGACATGTTGAGTTTGAGGTTTCAATAAGACATCCATGTGCATAGGTCCAGTAAACTGTTGTGTAACAGGCCGCTACTCATTGGAAGTTGGAAAGATAAAAGGTGGAGGTAACATTTTGGGAATTATTTTCATAAAGAAGGTGATTAAAGCCATTACTTTGGATGAGATCACCTGGGGAGAAAGTGTAGATACAAAAAAAAGCTGAGTACTCCAACATTTAGCGACAGAGAAATAGAGAACAGCCAGGAGGAAACAGGAGGATGAGACGTCCTAGGAACCAAGGGAAGAGGGTGATTTAAGGTGGAAGCAGTCACCTATGGAAAAGAAGAGGGCATCAAGAAGAGGGCAGAGAAATGGCCAATGGATTTAGCAAGAAGGAGGCCACTGGGGACCATAACAAGGACAGTTTCACTGGAGTGGAGAGATGGAAGCCTGGCTGCAGTGGGCCAAGGAGAGAATCTCAGCTGAGGAAGTGGGGATGGAAACATTGGTTTCAAGGGGAACAGAGGAGTAGGGCAGTAACTGGAGAGAATTATAGGACGTAGGAGGGTTGTTATACCAAAGACGAAAGATATGAGAGAATTTTTAATGCTGAAGGGAATGGCCAAATATAAAGGGAATAATTGGTGGTATAGTAAAGAGGAGGGTAATTTCAAGATAAAGTCTTTGAGAAGAGAGAGGGGGCGGAATCCGAAGCAGCAGTGGAGGGGCTGGTCTGTGTTGGGGTGAGGCCATTGCATCTGCCTTAGGGGAAGGGAAATGCGGAGACCTCCATGGGTCTGGTTGGCCCTCATTGGGAAAGAGACAAGGAAGTCTCTATGATTGATCTTATTTTTGCAATAAACAATGAAGAGAGGTCATTGGCCAAGAGTAAAAAGAAACTTAAGAATCAACCCATACAGGAAATTATTACCTAATTTCTTAGACTATAAATATAATCACTAACTTTAATTTTTCAAAATAAAGTCTCACTCAATATTTTTTCTCTCTTTATGGTACAATTTTTTTCCCTCATTTTGGTCAAATCCTTCTAAGGAGACTTTTTTAGGCAGCAAGATTTTTTGGAGGGCAAGGATCTCCTATACTTTAGATTATTAAACAAACAAATGTAAACATAAGAAAAGAAGTATTCTTTTTATATTTCACATTTCTCTGAGTTAGAATGTCTCAATTTCCATTAATTTCATTTACTGTTTTTGTGTTCGCTTAGTACTGCATTTGTGGATAACCATGGAATCTTACTCAGAAAGATTCAAATCCAGTGTGAGTCACATTCAACTCTCCTTCTTTTTATCAGCAGCATAAAATTGGTCACATTCAAAGACTTTCATTGAACAATGTCTACCAAAAGTAATTTGTCTACTAATTAATAGATTTGAGTTTTCTTTGTTCTTTTAGCTCTTGTGTCATATTTGCCTAAATTCTTTTATCATTTTTAGATATTTCATGTCTTTCATTATTTAGTCATTATGAGCTTTTGTGTAATAGAATATGTTATTTACTGCATACAAGGAAACATCACCACTCTCCAGTCTCCAAACTACCACAGATGTAGATGTTTGTAAAGAATTGTTATGCAGAGCCAAAGCCATTCAACTACATAAAGTGATTTCTTTAACTTTACAAAAGTAATATTTTCATACCAAAACCTTACTAATTTCAACCAATTCAGGAAATTTACTTCAAATATTGGAGAAATGAAATTTTGTATCATAAATAAATGAAATTTTATTATATTTATGTCTGCAAAGTCTACGTAGAGGTTGTTTAAATTAGTAGACAATCTTAAATTGTTATTTCTAGCCTAAGTTTACATACATGCAATTAAAAGCAATTCAACCCTTAAAAATCTCGATCTTTTATATGTATTCATCTTTCTTTAATAATCATTAAGAATCTTGTCCATATCTATTAATTTCACTAACAAATACTTTTTATTAACTGTCAATAGCATGGTTATACTTGTAAGGAGTCTAAAACACATATGTATATACATATATGAATTTAAAGATTAAAAATACATATGTTTATATATTTTAAATCGCCATTTACATGGTAATTTAAAAAATTATTTTCTTTTTCTCTAATTATCTGCAGTAAGCATATACTACTTTTTTAACTGAAAAAAAAAAACAAAAACAGCCTCCAAAGAATGAGAGTGACTATTAAACACTTGCAAGTGCTAAAGAGTCATAAAATCCAAATATTAACAGTGTTGGCCTGGAGCTGGAAAGACTGCATGCAACAGGGACAGCACTAGGGTTTCCCAAATGTCAGGTTTAAAAACAAAGCAGTAATAACCTTACCTACTTCTAGACACAAATCTAGTCATAAAAGTAATAGTATACGTTCTTGTAATTCAGAAAAATGTGTTATTTTATAAAACAATTTTTTTCCTTCTTTCTTTGTTCCTTTTTACCTTCCCTTTTTCTCCTTCCCTTCCTTCCTTCCTTCCCTTCCTTTTTTCCTCCCTCCCTCCCCTCCCTTCCTTCCCCCCTTGCTTCTTTCCTCCCTCCCTCCCTCCCTCTCTCCTTCCCTTCTTCCCTCCCTGCTTCCCTCCTTCCTCCCTCCCTCCCCTCCCTCTGCTCCCTCCTTCCCTTCCCTTCCCTTCCCCTCCCCTCCCTCCCTCCCTCCCTCCCTCCCTCCCTCCCTCCCTCCCTCCCTCCCTCCCTCCCTTCCTTCCTTCCTTCCTCCCTTCCTCCCTTCCTTATTTCCCCACATGAGACTGGTGGCAAAGCCAGTGATCTTGGAATAGTGGACTCCTGGAGAAGAGCTTAAAGTCACATAAGACCCTTCTTTGTCACAAAGTCCTTCGGCCAGTACTGCTCCAAGGGCGCAGTGGAAAGGAGGAAGCTCTCCATTTAGCTTTCCCAGCATAACACCATTTCACACTTTCCCCAGCCTCCTATGAACTCACGTCCTGAGATCCTTTCTCCCTTCTCTACCACTTGCCTTCTTCAGGGACCTGTCCTAGGACCCACAGTGCCAAAGTCACTTGAATGACAGGGGTTATGCACTTGTCTTTCAAGGTCCTGTAGAGCAATGTTTTTCAAACTCCAGGTCTCAAACCAATAATCAGCCATGAAATTAACTTGGTGGGTCCCAAGCTAGACTTTTTATAATGAAATAATAGATAATGGCTTCAGAAAGTCAGATTGGGACAAAGCAAGGTGAAAGAATGGAAATAATGGAAAGGTAAGGTGGAAGGAACATCTGGGAAGGGGTCCTCTGGCAGATGCCAGAGAATGCACACATGGGGAGGAAAAGGAATCCATGGAACAGAGAAAGCCTGGAATAGGAGAGGTGCTTAGGGAAGAGAACACTTAAACGCTGCCCAAAGGGCAGATCCTTTCCCTTAGGATCAGGAGTTCTAAGAGGCACTGAAGGAGCCCAGTCCCTGGGTTGCAAAAAGTAAAGAGACTATTGCCAAGAGAGGTGAAGTAATGTGACCAAAGTCACATGGTAGATTGGAGTCCAGGTAAGTAAATTAATATCCAAGATGGCCTTCGCTCCTGGGTTGCAGAAGGAAGGAATGCAAGTGCTCACAGCCCTGTCCTTGCTGGACAGGTCTTGTGAGGTAGGGCTCTGTCTTGGGACCTTGACCCTTTCTTTACGGGCCAGGCAATCACAGAGCAGGGCCTTGTGTTAGGAGGACTCCTCTGCATATTTTCAACTAGGTTTTGAACTCATCAGGACAAGCAGCCTTGTTGGCTTATATGTAGCAGGAGACTATTCATGGTGATGGGGCCAAAACCCTGGCTGCAAGGCACAAGGCTCCATCGCCCAGAGTCCTGGTGCAGTGCAGGCCTGCCGCTGTGGTTGCAGGATTCACTGGTCCTGGTGGGAGATTCAGGATCCGGGCCACCACCACATCTCTTTTCCCAGAGGTGAGTAACACTGTTCCCAGCGTGGAAGGCCAGGGGCATAGAGGCTGAGGTGTGAGGGGTGGGCGAGAGCCTCCCTCTGAAAGAGCAGCTGCCCTTCCCGGGAGCCTCGCGTTGCTGGAACTGGATTCAGGTGCGAGTCACTTCAGAGACACTCTCTGTGCATTGCACAGTGGGAGCTGCACTCTCTCTGCAGACTCTGCAAAGAGGAGCTCTGAGGTTTGGGCTGAGAGTCACTGGCCGCTCTGAAGTTCGTGGCCTCAGCTTCCTTTCCCCCTCATCGTCCTGCTCCTCAGCCAGGTGTCAGGGGTTCGTGTGCTGCCCTGACCTGAGTGCCATCGTGGTTTGTGGAATCCAGCAAGTAGGAGGAATAAAGCACCCTGCAGGAGGAGCGGATGCCTCAGACCAGTGATGGGCCTCCCTGCAGCAGTGGGGAAAGGACCGTGGAACAGCCCAGAGCAGCATGGGTGAGGGCTGAGGCCATGCCTGGACACCTCTAGCTCTGCAAAATAGTTTGTCCAGAGGCAGAGAGAAAATTGTAGTCAGCTCTTAGAGAGAACAGGCTTCAGTCATTGCTACTTAAACAAACAAAAGAACTAACAAAAAACTACACCTCGAGCCTTAGGACAACATTGGAAACCCAGAGAGAAGAGGGTGAACTTTAAACAGGTGTCGTTCTGGAGTCAAGTCAGGAACTGAGGAATGTGTTTCCAAAAACCCGGAGGAACCTCTTATTTCAGCAAATGCTTGGGAGAGGAGGAGCAAGAACACTTTGAAAAGTAAGGCTAAGTTTTGCAGCCCCAGAATAATCTTCACAAAAATTATTACGAGGAAGCAAGGGGAATGGAAATGAAGCCACAGGAAGGAGTCGGGCTCTGTCCCTGTTCGCAGAGAGCCAGCGAGGGCTGCCATGCAGGACTTCACACACCCGGGAAGGCTGGGTCTTGTGTTTTGCTTTGTTTCTTCTTAGAGAACGAGAAAGTGCCTCCCAAAGGAGACAGTCCATAAACAACACCCACAATGGCAACCTAAAATGTCTTGGGCTACCGTTGGGTTGGAGAAACATGGAGAAAAGAGAAAGGGGCTTTAAGGAATTGCAGAGTACTCAATTTTGCTGGGAGTTGCTTATTCTAAATGTGGGTTCCATTCACAGCAGCAGAGGCAACAAAAGAGAATCCACATCTAATCCAGCACAGGGGCCAGGAACCTTGAATGCACGGGCTGCGTGCGATAACACCAAGGCAAGTCTAGTGAAGGCTGGAGGTGTCCCCCTGCCAATTCCGTGTTGTATCGTCAGAGGAGTGGGCACTTCAGATGCCGCTTTTCCAGAGGGAAGGCAGCCTGCCAAGACAGACCTCTTCCCAGAACATGGGGACTCCAGCGTCCCAATCCGTGAATAGGATGTGTCTTTTCACTGAGTAGTAAATCTCCAGGGTGGAGCCTTGTTAAGCGGTGTGTTTTCCATGGCACCCTAGAACAGCTGAGCCAGAAAGCTGCTCTGTGGTGAATCTCCTTGAATTTCTCATCTGCCGTCTTCCTCCACCCACCACACGCTGTCCACTGCAGCCTGTTAACTGAAGGACACGTCAGAAGTGGGCTGCATCCTAGAAACCCGGCTTTTCCTTAGAAAGCAGTTGTTTGCATTGTGGGTTGATCCAGTGGACACATTTTGGGTTTGGAGCTGTGTGTCCAAAATGGCAATGAAGATCTGGAGAAAGGTGCTTCTCTGTAGAAAGCTGTGTCTTGGTAATTCATGGAAATGTTGAAAAAAAAATGGAACACAAAAGTCAAAGTTGGTTTAATCAATTTGAGAGGAATTGAAGGTGCCACATCAGTCCAGGGAAAAGGAACTACACTGCGGACTTTGAAGAGCCTGACTTTACACACTCCCGGGCCCCTGGCTGGGGCTGTGCCACACAAAGGAAGAAAGGAGGAAAAGAGAGAGGCCTCGAAGTTACCTTGGGTTTTGAGTACTCTGTGGGCAGGTCTTGAGCTGGCAATGGGAGCCACTTAGATAAGAAATTGTACAAAGTTACAGCACATTTTTATATTGCTCGCTGTGTTAGTTGCTGTCTGTTGGACTCGGACACCGTAGCTTAGGACAAATAGGAGATACAATAGAAAATGGCTTCCTGGTTTTACGCATATTATGGCTGCAGGATAATAATTGAAGCAATGGCCTGATACGTCACAGAGGTGGCTGGGAGTGACATTAACAAGGCATTTATAGCAGGGTTTGAGGGATGTAACTGGCTGCCCCATTGGTTCCAGGTGGAAGCATCAGAAAGCGAATTGCTCCTCCCCGGGTGGTGCCAGGCCTGCAGGCAGCTTCTCACCTGCTCCTCTTGCCTTGCACAAGGGCTTCCCAAGGGTGGGAACAGTCCCTCTTCTGGCTTCTCACTTAGCTCAGAGCCAAATGCCTTAGACCAGCCTTCATGGCCTGTGGGTGCTCATCTCCCAAGCCCACCTTGACAAACCTCCCCTCACTCGCTTCTCTCCTACCACCCCAACTCCTTGCTGTTCCACCAAACCCAAACTTCTCCTCCAAAGGGCTCCTTTGCTCTTCCTTCTTTCTCTCTATAAAGCCCTCTCCCTGAGTCTCTATAAGGCTTGCTCCCACATCAAACACCTGTCCCCATCACTGTCAACATATTTTTTAAAATGGATGTATCTTGTTTATTTTCTCTTTTCTCCTCTAGAATGCAAGGCTCGGGGATTTTACTCTAGTTTGTTCTTTGTTGTATCCCCTGTGCCTAGAATAGTGCCTGGCATAAACTAGATGCTCAATAAACACATGTGGCATGAATGATGCAATGTGATGACATGGAGCAATCATATCTGGGTGCGAAGACATAGAGATGGGGCCGACCAGTGTTAAGCAGGACTCAAGAGAGCACTAAGGCTTTAATGAATAGGACGCTAGTGGCAAGGTAGACAAGATGGCCAGAAAACTCAGGCAGTCAGAAAGCAGTGCCTGGGTCTGTTTACATTCCAACTCCCTCCCTGACGAACAGATGGGAATGTTGTGATGGCTCATCAGATAGTCAAACCGCATCTAAATAAATTGCTGACAAATCTGCAAAGTACAGTGCTTTCTGTTTGGAAGATTCACAAGGCAACTCATATATATAGTGTCGTGCCAGTTTAAAAACAATACTGCCAGAATAAAAACTATAATTGAAAGTTTCTTTTAATAACATCTTGGGGGTGTTAAAAGCAAGAGATTTTTTAAAAGTCTAATTTAGTTCTACAAAGGGGATAAAGCTTTAGCTCCTAGTAAAATGAATTTACTTCCTCAATTTCTCCATTTCCACCCCACCCTCAATATACTATAAAATCCTATAACTAAACTGGAGTTAAAAATGCAAACAAAATATCCAAAGTATGTGAATAAGATCTAATGTGTATTTACAGCGTTGTACTTTGCAAAGCCAATGAGAAAGAATGTTGACTTTGGAATCAAGCCCACCTGGGTTTGAATCGCAGCTCAGCTTCATCGCAGCTATTCTAAGCCACGGTTTCGGCATCTGATCAATGGGGATCCTGATATGCACCGTCAGAGATACGATGGGACTGGTCAGCACTGGGACTGGTCTGGTGAGTATTTAATAGAGTGCTCAGCACATACATGGCCCATGCTCCCAAGTGGCAGCTAACAATCTATACTTTTTCAGGTACAAACAAACAAACAAACAAAAAACCCCACACACAGAAAAACAGCCTGACTAATCCTGGGCTATGACAGAATTTCTAAGAATCACAATGCTATTTTTAGTTTGGTGCAAAAGTAATGGCGGTTTTTGCCATTACTTTTGTACCAACCTAATAATACAACTCAAAAATTATCATAACTTAAAAACCCAAAACATCAACATGAGTAATCAACAAACTCTTCTCCAAAATAATGCTTTGTATTAATACTAGTAATGGAGAACATTAAAAATGATTTACTGCCTTGTTCTGTGAATAGTTCCCCAAAGGGCAGCATTCCTAAAATGGCAAAGACGTTACACAACTCCAAACGAGTTTCTCAAAATGACAAAATTAGAAAACAAATTTAAATAAAGAACTTCAGAGCCATAGAATTCCCCCAAACAAACTCTGTACTTATGTCATTCTATTGATGAGGAACTTGAATCCCAACTTCCGTCTGGTTACACAGGCAGGTCTTGAAGGGTGACTGTTCACTGCTAATCTAGTAACTCCCATCGACACTGTCGCTGGGGCGGCCACTAAAACAGAGAAAGATAAGCCACCGAAAAGGGCAGCACACCCTTCAACATGAGGCTTTGCCCCACTTCCATTCCCTGACATCAGCATTTCTGCATTTCAGTCATTCAGTGGGTATGGATGGCCCAGCAGGTTCCAAGAACTGCCCCCAGGCATCTCTGTGTCCAAGACCCTTAGCTTGCCTTCCAGGCCTACCCCCAAGAGGGACTGAAGCACCTGCAGACATGCACCAGAGGAGCACAGAGCCAGCACCCAAAAGGCCTGGGAGAGGTCATTCATTTCCAAGGTGCTGTCTGGAGGAAGCTTTTGAGGGCCAGGAAGTGTGCGTTTTCCTCTGGGGGATGGCTGCCCTTCACCTTCTGTTCACCACCAGATCTTCAGGTGGATATGAAGAATCTATAGAGAGGGAAGTCTAAATATATATATATATCTCTTTCTCTCTCTCCATCTATCTCTCTTTTCATCTATCTCTATCTCTATTATCTGTTTATCATCTCTATCAATCATCTATCATCTATAAATCATCTATTATTTATCATCTATCTATCTGTCATCTGTCTATAACCTATTATCTATCTAACTATCTAACTCTCTTTCTCTATCATCTATCTGTCTATCGTCTATCCATCTATCGATCACCTATCTACACACACACACACACACACATATATGTATACATACATACATACATATATACACACACAGGCATTCAGTTGACTTCACTGGTTATGGTTCACATTTGTGAAGGCATCTACTCACAAAATATATCAGTAACTCCCACATTAACACCCGCAGTGTTGTGCTTGTTTCTGAGTGTGTGTGGAGAGGGAAAGAATCCAATTCTTGATGGGAGCGTTCCCAGCTGAGGGTGGACAAGGCAACGCTCCACCTTCTTGCTTCAGCCCATTCTGTAAATGTGTCCTTTCTGCAGTCTACACAGTGCTACAGTTTTTGCATTTTCTTGCCTTTGATGGTTGATTTTTCAGCCTACAATGGCCTAAGCACAGTGCTGAAGTGCTGTCTAGTGTCACAAGTCGTGAGACTGCTGTGATGTGCCTTATGGAGAAAACAGATGTTAGAGGAATTGTGTTCATGCTTGAGTGTTAGGGCTGTTGGTGGTGAGTTTGATGTTAATGAACCAATAACATAAATTAAATAAGATGCCTTTAAATAGAAATACACAAAAAGTAAGGCTATGTATTACTCAGTGGATAAATGTGACCAGAGGGTCACAGGAAGCGAACCCTCTATGTCCAGTACAAGCAACTGTTTAGTATTGGCTAAGCATCTGTTTAGTATTGGCTAATGCAGTGTACATGGCAACTTTATAAAGCAACTATCTCAAATAACAAGAATCACCTGTATAAATGTGTACACATATATATACGGGTTGAACATCTCTAATTTGAAAGTTCAAAATGCTCTAAAATCTGAAACATTTTGAGCACTGTTACAAGGCTGCAAGTAGAGAATTCCACACCTGACCTCATGTGATGGGTGTGCAAGATTATCTAAATTATTACATAAAACTACCTCAGGCTATGTGCAGGAAATATATATGAAACATAAATAAGTGTTGTGTTTAGACTTGGATCCCATCCCCAAGACATTTCATTATGTATATGCAAATATTCTAAAATCTGAAAAAATCTGAAATCCTAGACACTTCTGGTCCCAAGCATGTTGAATAAGGACACTCAACTTGTACACACACACACACACACACACACACACACACACAGAGTCATCCCTCAGTGTTCATGGGAGTTCCAGGACCTCCTACAGATAACAAAATCCTCAGATGTTCAAGTCCCTGATATAAAATGGTGTAGTGTTTGCATATAGCCTACACACATCCTCCTGTGTACTTTGAATCATCTCTAGATTACTTACAATATCTAACACAATGTAAATGCTATGTAAATAATTATTACACTAGATCTTAATTTTTTATTATTTTTATTGTTGTATTGTTATTATTATCATTTTTTAAAATATTCTCAGTCCAAGTTTGCTTGAATCCAAGGATGCAGGACTGGCGTTTATGGACCTGACTTCGCACACACATCTATGTATGTATGATCGTGGAAACACACAAGGGGGGACATGGCATGTGGCTTGGGTCACGGTTTCATAAAAGGAGACTCTTGTGATTCTGTAACCTGTGGGGTGAAACCAGGAGTTCTCAGGAGATGGCCAGTGATGGCTAAAAGAACTACAGCAAAGACATGTGCATAAACCAGTCATCAGTGCTGCAAGGTCAAGGTCACACATGTGTGAGACAAGCCATCCAGCAAATCTATGGTTCTTGCAGTTTTGCAAAGAGATTTTGTCTTTTTCTCCTAACAACTCTGACTTCACGCGGCCTCCACAAGTTCCAGGACATAAGGGTTTCTTGAATGCAGCTAAAGCGTAATGTTTTTCCAAAAATTTCAATATTCTACATATCTTAAGTGTCACAAATTATTTGTCTCCAAATAGTTTACATTAACAAACTTTAAATACTAATATTTTAATCAAAACAGCCACCCCTACATATACACCTCCTTTGGCTTGCAGTACAGTAAAAAGGGAGGCATTTCCAACTGTCAACATTCTGAAGCTGTGTTATCACACAGCTTTGCAGTTCCCATAGAAACATGTTCCATTGCCTAGGTGATGGTGATCTTATGATGTCACTAATGAGTTGAACTAACTTAGAAGACAGACGGACATTTCCTCCTGGGTACACCCACAACTTAAAGTTGCCCTCCAAGACTTATAGGGTTAATGTACCAAAGTGTAGCTTCATTGGGAGTTATGAGCACATTTCATAAACATAATTCCAGGGGTTCGCCTGTGATGACATCATTCCTTTTCACAAGGTTTATGGATATCCACCAAGTTGCCCCTCACATTATCCCATGGAGACTTTTCCCAGCTGAGAAACAGATGCCGAAACAGAGACACAACCACTTGGGGGAAACATGCAACAGCTGTACAAAGGTGTCAAGGGGAGGGAAAAATGAAAGTGTCAAGGGATGTTGTCACCAGCTCAGACAGAATGGGTCACTAGAAAAAGTGGATGAGATACGTGAACCATCCTCGGGCAGTTCTTCCTTTCCCAAACCAAGTGATTGCCAAAATGCAGGAAGATTTGCCCGTTTCAGTTTCTTTCTGTCTATATTTCAGTGTGTTTGTCATCTCATAAATGGTGTCACACACAGGCAAAGATGTGTGGAAGAGGTAGTCCCAGAAGTGTGGGGTATCTTAAACTATGTTTAAGACCAGAAACTTAACATTGGAAAGGGGATTCCGGTCCCATATTATCTCCCAATTCCCTCACAACTGGTCTGTTTGAATGGCAGATACAGTACAGGATGTTTCTAGAGCAAAAGTGAAATTTAGAAAATGGGTTGCTATTCCACTGGTTTCAAGGCACAGAAACACTGTCCCATGCACATTTTACTTCCAAAATCATCAAATAGCATTTAGGCACTTTGTAATTAACCCAAAGGGGGCTTTCAACAAATAGCATGCATGGAACTCTAACTTGCAAATGTGCAATTAGAGTGTGTTCAAAACCAATTTTCTTTCATGAATGGAAAATGCGTCATCAAACTGCTTGTGTACAACTAGAAGTGTGGTAACCTGGCTCATTGACCCTGTCCAAATATGAGATTAGACAAGTTCAAGGCTGATTCTGGGGGACAAGGCAACAGAAGGCTGTGACAAGGTCCCTTTCCTCAAATTGTAACGATTTTTAAAAAACTGAACAAGTAATTTGAGCATAAACCAAAAAATAAAATAAAATATTAAAACCTGATACAGACCACGTACTGCACACAAATGCTGCAATGAGCAGTTACAGATCACAGAGGACCACAGTGTGTGTGGAGGGAGTGGCTGTTACACCTGCTGTCACATGCCACAGTGCAGCCCATGGTCTCTCTGCACCAGAGAGGCAGTAACACAACAGGACAGGGGAAGGGGTAGGCTCCTCCCCTGCTGGGAGTGGAGCTGGGTCTCTGCATTACTGTCTTCCTTGCTCTCTGTTTCCAGTGATGAGATGAGCTGGTAAAGACCCAGTGGACCCAGTGAGCACCCCTGGGCATTGCACACAAAATCGGAACCACACAAGGCCGTGTCATTTGACCTTGGTCCAGGGTCCTCTGCTTTTGCTTTCCAAAGAGCTGAAGGAATGGTTACAAAATCATGGCCATGTATGTGCACACCTCAAGGCTTCTTTACTTTCCTGCTTTTTCTGATACATCACTCAGGATACTTCAACTCTGGGGTTCAAATGCAGGACCAACTTTGGCATTTTGATGATTATTGCTTTTACTTCCTTTTGGTTATGCTTCTGCGACAACCAAAGTCTGAGTCTAAAGTGTTATGAATCCACCAGAAAAGGAACTTTGATATGGAGGTATCCCTCAAAATACTAACTTCGGCCATGTCATTAGGTCTAGATGCTGCACTCTAAATTTGGATGTAAACAACAGCAATCAATGAGTAATTGCACTGGCACAAAGTGGCCGTGTTAACATTGCTATGGGAACATTAATTTCAGAGTGTGTAATGATTCCATTTTAAATATTCTTTTAAAACGTTGTCAGCAATTGTCAGAACTGATGCCAGTTCCTAATTTGCAATCTGTTGATCCGAACTTGTTTCTGCAAAACCTGCCAGTACCAAAAGGTAAAATGTCTGTCAGCATCATGAAACTTCATGACCTAATTCCAAGTTCGATTCCACACGTTCTTCTCTGCTATAACTGGGTCAGTAAGAACTCAGATTCAGGACAGGACCATCCTAGGGTAGTTCTTCCTTTCCCAAACCAAGTGATTGCCAAAAGGCAGGAAGATTTGCCCATTTCAGTTTTCTTCTGCCATATTTCAGTGAGTTTGTCATATCGTAAATGAAGGTCATTTATGAGATGGCAATAAGGTCAGCCCTTATGGCTGCTGTGTCTTACGGGACAACACTGCATGACAAATGACAAGACCTAATGACAAAGGAGCAAAGAAAATGGCACCGTTCCTCTCCTTTGCCATCTTCTCCCGCTTGGAGCCAGCTCCACATGCATACTAAGCTTTCATTTATTTCACTTATTGATCGATTGTGCTGCTGCATGGCTCTGGGTCAAAAGATTGTAAAAATAAATAAACAAAACAAAGCAAAAAACGGATTCCTTTTGGTCTTCAGCAATGACCAACAATTCTCTCTTTTAGGTGGTGGTCACATTTGCTCTGTGGGATAAGGGCCACCCTTATTGTCATTAGAGCAAATGAAACACCACGCCCTTTGTTCCCCCACCGTGGGCCACCTCCCACTCCACCATACATAGCACGCTCTCCCTCGTCCAGGCCCCATGCCAATGGGGTTTTCTGTGTTGGAGGCAGCAGAATACCCAGTGAAAAGTGGCTTAGATCGCTGGAATTCCATGTTTCTCCTAAGACCTGTTGGGGTTGGGTAGTTCCAGGATTGGTTATCTCAGCAGTTCAAAAATGTCAGAGCTCCAGGTCGGCTTTTCCGAAATTCCTTTGGATTTCCTTCCACGGTGGCAACAGGGAGCAGTGGTTGCCGGCTCCGAACTCACTCCCGCCCACACGCAGACCCAGGGAGCAAGAGGGAGGTTCACCTCTCCTGAACCTCTTTGCATTTTAAAGAAAACCCTTCCCTAGCTACCCGCAGCGGACGTCTCTTCCTGCTCCGAGGCCAGGGCTGAGCCACAGGTGTACAGCGGTCTCACTGCACCAAGAGCATGGCCATGGCTGACTTAGAGCAATTAGGACTCAACCCCGGTCTAGAAGGCGCACATCACCTCCATCATCCAGGACACATGGGAGCTAAGCTGGACAAGGTTGGGATCCTGCAGGGGAAAGAACCAGGGAGATAAAATGGTGGGAAAATTGTGCACTCAAGGCACCCCGAAAATGCCCCGCCCCTCAGGGGTGCCGAAATGGATACTTTACTTCTAAGTCAGAAGCAGGGCAAATTTAGGGAAAAGACGTTGGCCTCTACAAGGGCAGATCAGCATGCTATCTAGCTTCCTAAAATGGTCAAAAGAGGACATTAACTGAATAAAGTAAAAGAAGAAAAAAAAAAAGGCAGCCAGGCGCTTTGTGCGGCGGAGCCCGCTGGAGGCTGGGCAGTGAGGAGTCCGGACCCGGGGAGCACCCCAGGCCAGGCTTTCCCCAACGCCCCCTGCGTCACCATCACCTCGTCCTGCAGGCCCAGCTTAGGCGCCACCTCTGCATCCCAGAGCCCCTCACGGGTTCTCTGAGCCGGTGACGCTGGATCGCCTCTGACTCCCTCTTTTCCTGCTGAGTCCCCGAGTGCAGGGCCCAGACCCCCTGTTCCTCCTGCTGCCCTGTGGTTCCAGCCACTGGCGCGCTGTCTTATCCCCCACAAATGGTTGATAAATACTGGACGTCCACTAAAATCAATTCCCTTAGTATTCCGGAAGGGAAAATAATTCTGTAACTCAACAATTCCAGAGTGGTATAAAAAATAGAGACAGTAAATTTGATATCTCATTTAGAAACTGTAGGATTTTTTTAACCGCAATGGTCTCATCATGTGTAGAATTCTCTAGTAAGTTACAGCAAACATGGATGTATTTTTGTTTTGTTTTGTTTTAATAGACTTTATTTTTTAAGAGCCAGGTTCACAGCAAAATTGAGTGGAAAGTACAATGAATTTCATATGTGCCCTCCCTCTCCAGAGTGTATTCTGAAATTATCAACAGTATTTGAAAATATGGGTAATGTAAATATAATACACGTTTTCAGACTTTAAAGAGAGTTAACATTATACTTGCCTTATTTTCAAACCAGAACATACTGTAAACCACCATTTAATTTATATTGAATTGAGATTTAATGCTATGGGTACTTAAATGATTGTAAAGTTGTGCCGGAAATCCTTCTCTCCAAACAATAATTATTTAAGCAGCCAATCGTTCAACTGAGATTTACAACTATTTTCACAGAATCGCTTGAATGACAAACTGATTCTTGTACTTAAGTTATTGCCTTTTAAAAACAGATTTTGATATTGCCGTTTTGTATATGTGCCTATAGTAGCTCATAAAGCACATTCGTTGACATTCTTGAAACAAATTTGGCTATGTTTTCAGATATTAGCAATACATTTCCAAGAAAATTGCCCAAGTGGACCTCATTTCTCCTGCACAGGTTTCACCTCTGGAGCAGGAGTAGGTGAAGCCCTCTTCCTCTTGGGGGTGTCAGTGTGGACCCCTGGGAAGTTAATACTACTAGTGAATGACACAAACTTTCAGACTGTCTTTGTGGATGTGTTTGTAACCTGTTGATGAGCTACAGAGGACTGTTTTTAATGGCAGATGATGGGAAATCTGCTCTCACCAAATGGCAAAAGCATAAATGCAAATTACATTTTTCTGGAGAGGGCTTTGCACCCACAGACTCAGTACATTGTCAGAGCATAGAAGCTGATTCTATTCTTGAATAAACATAGAGAAGATAAAGGAGGTCCTGAATCTTCCACACTTACCCATGTAATTATTCAATCTTTCCCTTCCTTTTGGCTTCGTCAACAAGCCAAGCAGGTTTCATGCCTTCACGGAATTCTTCCGAGATGGCAAGTGGATCATCAGGTCCTTGTTCTGTCACCATTTCCCATTACAAATATGATGTCTACCCACCGAAAATAGGAATGTATGCACTGTCTCTTGGGGCAGGGCACTCTGTGTGGCCTCACTGGGCCCACCACATGGGGACTGGGTATGAAGGCACTACATGCCATGAGCATATATACTCATGGCTGAGCTGCCCCAGGCCCACCTCCATCTAGGGGATAACCTTGTGGCTTAGTTAATAGCAAGATCTTGGTATTCCACAGACCACGTTTCTCCTATCAGCCCAATCTTTCCACTTTCTAGCCTGGAGTCAGCAAACTTTTTCTGTTAAGGCCGAGTAGTGAAAGATTTAGGCTTTACAAGGCACATAAAGTCTCTGCTGTATCCTCCTTCTTGTTCTTGCTCTTCCTCCTCTTCCTCCTCTTCCTCCTTTCCTTTCTTTTTCGATTTACAGCCCTTTGAGCATATAAAAAAACATTCTGAGCTTCTGGCCTGTGCAGAAATAGGCTGCGGCCTGGGTAGGCCTGCTGTCTGGCGTTTGCCAACCCAAGCAAACCATTCTAACTTATCTTTTGCAGTCCTGTTTTAAGAGCTATAATTACTTATTTGCTGTTTATTCTGATCCTCCCAACTTTCTCTGAACTTTATTGTGCACATGAAAGCAAATACAAAGCTCCAGTGGAAGTCAGACGGAAGCAGAACGTGCCCTTCTTGATAATTTTCAGGTGCATTCTGTTAATGAGGATACCTCACTGGTGCCCACCCTTCATATTCCTTAGAGTCTCTGATTTTTTTTGGTATGGCTTATGCCATTTCATATTGTTAGACATATTCTAGTTACCCTAAATCACTGCAATACTCTAGTCAGCAAACTACTGTTTCTTTGCTCCCTGTTTTATAAAGAAAGTTGTATTTAAATGCAGCCACACTTATCTGGTTACAAATTTTTTTGGATACATATTTCTGTGGTTGCTTTTGCTCTACAATGGCAGAGCTGAGTATTTACATTAGAACTGTATGGCCCATAATTACTAAAAAATTTCTACTGGTTCTTTACAGACCCCTAATCAAAACTACAAACCATGATCAAGGGCATACAGTTAGTGTATTATCTGCTTTGCAAAACTACACTTTATCTACCTTCACTCAGGTGTTCTTGCCCTTACTCCTTCTTTCAAAAATTTAAACCAATCATCTTATACATGAGTAGCACTTTGTTAATCTGGAGACAGAAATAGGTTGTAGTAAAATGATCCAGTTATCTTTAAGAATGAGACCATTGGTCTTATACTGTGGCATAAATACTTTGAGTGACAATCAAGATGCTTATCTTCTAAGACTGGGCTTACACACACACACACACACGCACGCACACATACCTGCTTACTATACATTTCAGGACAAATATAAAAGTCAGCAATGAGCCATACTTAAGTCTTCTATTTTGAAATTAATAAGAAAATTGTGATGTTTTCACTGCTTCTTTCTATGCCCACACCTCCCTGGTATCTTTCTACCTCAATTTTTCTATTTTTTTTCTGAAATGCTATTATTTGTTTGTTCATTTATTTGCTTCACTCTGAATAACACACTAGACCATATTCCATGGGTTAGGGATTTTATCTTCTACCACTGTATCTCCATTATATGTTCCTGAACCACAGTAGATAATAAATAGTAGTTAAATAAATTCATTCTTATGACACAAATAGCACTCTCCTCCAAAATTTGTTTGGAGGAAAGAATCTTAAGTGCTCACAAAAATGTGAAGATACTCCAAAGACTCATTTTGTCATGGCTCCAAAGGTCTTGACTCATCCTCCTGATGTGCACCCATCCCCCGGAAATAGGGGGAGCTGGTTGAGGGATGGAAGGGCTGAATGACCCGCCTACTGACTTTCAGGTCTATGTACCAAAGCAGCGTGGGATTACGAATTTCCCCAGTGCCAGCCATACCCCTGACTGTGTTCTGGATTATCTCCAATAACTGGGAGTTCAAAGCCAGGGTCACTAGGTTTCAGCTGCTGGTAGACTGCATAGAAACAGACTTCACTTTGGAGGAATGTGCATCTTAGACAGCCAGTTTGAAGGGCACAGAGAAAACAACCTGCTCTTGTTGGAGGTGGTGGTTCATTTATTCAGCAAATATTTATCAAATACATAGGCAGGGATATCAGGGAACAAAAATGACAATCATCCCTGCCCTTGTGGAACTTACTTTCTAGAGGCTGAGAGTAAGGCCAGATAATAAACAATGACATCATATTTTAGAATCATTTGATGTGTTAGAAGATGATACATGCCATGGATGAAAGAACGGAGAAGAAAGATCAGGAGTGCTGGGGATACAGGCTGACATTTACACAGGCTGGGCCAGCTAAGCTTATGAAGAAGGGTAACATTTGGGCACAGATCAAAAGGGGTGAGGCAGTGATACCTGGAAAGAGGCTGTTCCAAGCAAAGGGAGATCTTGTGCAATGGCCTGTGATGAGAGAGGGCTTGGTGCATTCCAGCATGAGCATGGAAACCTGCTGCTATCACAGTGAGCCCATGGGAGAATTTTAGAAAGTGGGTGCAGAAGGGCAGGGCTATACCACGTAGGGTCTTGTGGGCTCTTGAAAGAGACTGGCTTTCCCTTTGAGAGAGACAGGGAGCACTGATGAGCTCTGAGCTGAGGAGTGAAATCCAACTAATGTCACGAATGGATCACTCCTGCCGCTGCTGGGATTAGACTGCAGGGTAGAAGCTGAGGGGCCAGTTGAGAGAAGCAAGCCGGGTGCATGAGGTCAGTGGGATAAACCAGGCTAGGTAGATGTGGACATAGTGAGACGTAAGAAGATTCTAGACATATCTTGAAGATTATAGGGCCAGTAGGATTTTCTGAATAGATCAGATATTGCGTGTGAGAGAAAGCAGTCAAAGACAACCTCAAGATTTTTGGGCAGTGCAACAGAAAGCATGGGATCTCCATCAACTGAGATGGGAAGGCTGAGATTAAGAAAAAAATGCACAATTTCCAATATCATTGAGTAAGTTTGGTCTTGATTGCCATCAGAGTACCCCAAGACAGCAGGACTCCTGTGGCCAAGCCCAACCACTTGGCAGAACACAGAGTCTAATGAGTGGGCAGGGTCACCCCATCAAAGCCAGACCTTCCCTTGCTGTCCGCTCCTCTTACACAAAGTGGTACAAGCACAGCTGAGGTATGCGGCAGATGGCTCTTGCTGGTGCTACTTGGCTCAGGTTACATGTCTGAAAGTTAAGAAGTGAAACAGTAAACAAAGGGATGTTTAATACTTTGATAGTTGAGATATTCATATGGAAAGTGACTCATTTCCTTTTTTCAAAAAAACTAGGACAATCTGTTTGCTCTACAACTGGTCAAACAATGACCCCCTTTTTTAATAATAGTAAAACTCCTCAGGGTGGCATTCTGAAAAATCATGTGGGAGTTTATGAGAATGTAAAGGTTAACCTTAAGTAACCCAGACCACTCCCATGAGCTCCACACGTGAGTCAGAGTCGGAAAGAAAATTGCCCCGTGGGTAGTGCTGTCCATTTGCAGATAGATCTGCTCACAACTGTTTTCTCAATCTTGGAAACATTCGGTTGAGTCCACTGAGTGGCTAAGAAAAGGGTTCTGTCAGGGTTGCATGCAAAGAGAGCCTAAGCCACCTTCCGGGGGTTCCCTCCCCTCCATGAGTCCACGTTGTGAAACAAGGATCCCAGCTAATCCCAAAGTCTACACAGAGGATGACTTTACCTCCAAGCCCTGAGATTAAAGTAGGTCAAAGTAGACACCTTCCAGGCAACAAAATAGGAAAACACCCTAGCCCACTGTAATGGGTACTATTAACAAAGCATTCTAAGATGGAGAAAGGAAGCCAAGATGCTTTGCTAAAGCTTGGTGAGATGGGAGCAGAGATAAACAATGCAAACAAAAACGACCTTCGCTCCTAATTAGGAAGTCACAAAGACGATGTGTCTTTTTACATGGTTA
This sequence comes from Pan paniscus, assembly GCF_029289425.2. Taxonomy (NCBI): domain Eukaryota; kingdom Metazoa; phylum Chordata; class Mammalia; order Primates; family Hominidae; genus Pan; species Pan paniscus. The sequence continues at coordinate 186,117,762 of NC_073254.2, forward strand.
GACAAAAGTATTACAAAAGCAAAGGGCTTGCTTTTATCAACATAGTTACTGGCCAATGTTAAGCATAACTATCCCTGGGAAATAGACTTTCAAAGTACAGACAATTTCTTAAGACAAAACTCTGTGCATGTCTGCTAGAAAGAGAACAAGGCCTATTCCAGGTGTTCAGAGCAGTGACCACATCGTGGCAGGTGGCAAAGTCCTATTAGAGAGATACGTGTACCATTGACAGCATCGTCGATATGTAGATACATTGGCTCACAAATATTTTGGGACAGGGCCCTAAACAATGCCAAGACAGGCTGGGCTGCAGTAGTGCCCCCTCCTTAGTTCTGTGGCAGCCAGAGAAGGCTCCTGGCTGTGGTTGGGAGGTGACGGAACAGTCAGAGCATGTGAGTCCTTCATAAAGAGAGTTTGTACTGGCAGCCTTCTTAACAAGAGGACCCATTGCTGGTTAGGATGCTTTTACAAAATTATCTCAATGAACATGGGAAGAGGCTCAGGAAACAGTTAAACAATTTGGGATTATACTCCTAGTATATAACTATTGCCACTTTAAAATTAACTGTGTTTTTTTTTAAAGAAAATTGCACAAATTTAACTGGACATTTGTGCCAATTCATTTTTCAGAGAAAATATAAAATGCATTCTACCCTTGAAAGTGATTTTTACTTCTCAAACTTCAGCTTTAGAAAGAATAAGACCAGCTTTTGCCTGTAATCCCAACACATTGGGAAACAAAGGCAGGAGGATTGCTGGAGGCCAGGGATTCAAGACCAGCCTGGGCAACATAGCAAGACCTCACCTCTGCAACAACAATAACAATAATGACATCACGAAACTTTAGCTAGTTGTAGATACAGAGTATGCTATCACATAAGGAACACCTGAATTGGATAGAAGATCTCCCTCTGTGGGTATAACTCATTGTTTCCATGTTGGATAGAAGATCTCTCTGTGTGTACAATTCATGGTTTCCAAGTTGGATAAAATATCTCTCTCTGTGTCTCCAACTCGTGGCTTACATATTGGATAGAAGATCTCCCTCTAGGCGTACAACTCATGGTTTCCGTTTTGGATAGAACATCTTCCTCTGTGGTACAATTCATGGTCTCCATGTTGGATAGAAGATCTCCCTCTGTGTGTACAGTTCATGGTTCCTATGTTGGATGGAATATCCCCCTCTGTGTGTACAATTCATGGTTTCCATGTTGGATAGAACATCTGCCTCTGTGGTACAATTCATGGTGTCCACGTGGATAGAAGATCTCCCTCTGTGTGTACCATTCATGGTCTCCATGTTGTATAGAAGATCTCCCTCTGTGGTACAATTCGCAGTTTCCTAGTGGGACAGAAGATCTCCCTCTGTGGTACAATTCGCAGTTTCCTAGTGGGACAGAAGATCTCCCTCTGTGGTACAATTCATGGTTTCCACGTGGATAGAAGATCTCCCTCTGTGTGTACCATTCATGGTCTCCATGTTGCATAGAAGATCTCCCTCTGTGGTACAATTTGCAGTTTCCTAGTGGGACAGAAGATCTCCCTCTGTGGTACAATTCATGGTTTCCATGTTGCATAGAAGATCTCCCACAGCACGACGAGCATCAGAGAATACTAGTGGTGGGGCAGGGGTGGGCCAGCATCCTGTAGTAAAGAGGCAAAGATTCCCCTGAAACAAAAATCCTATCCAAGCATCCTTATGCAAAAAGGACCTCAACCAAATCCTCACACCTTATATGGAAATTAACCTAAAATGGATCACAAACTTAAATGTAAAACATAAAAGTTATTAGAAAACATTTAGAAGTAAGCATAGGAGAAGATCTTTGGGACCTAGGGCCAGGCACAGTTCTTAGATTGGACACCAAAGGCATGAGTCATTAAAGAGAAAATTGATAAGCTGGACCGCATCAAAATTAGACACATGTGCTGTGCAAGAGTCTCTGAAGAGATTGAAAAGGCAAGCTACAGACTGAGAGGAAATGTTGGCACACCTCATATCCACCAAGGTCTTGAATCTAGACCCTATAATGAATTCTCAAAATTTAATAGGAAAAATGAAATGGGCCAAAGACATAAACAGCTGCTTTGTTGAAGAGGACAAATGGCAAATAAGCACATGAGAAGAATTTTAACACCATCAGCCATTAGAAAATGCAGATTAAAGCCTCAATGAGATATCACTATACACCTGTCACAATACAAAAAATAAAAAACACTAGCAATAACACCAAATGGCGGTGGGGTGAAGAGAAACTAGATCACTCGTACATTGCTGGTGGGAATGTAAAATGATACAGCCACTCTGGAAAATAGTTTCTTATGAAGCAAACCATGCACTTACCCTAAGACTCAGTAATTCCACCCCTGAACAGCTATGCCAGAGAAATAAAGGCTTATGTTTACACAGAAACCTGTACACAAATGTTCATAGCAGCATTTCTTGTGATAATAAAAAACATGGGAAATAACCCAAATATCTTTCAATGGGTGAATGGCTAAACAAACTGGTATGTCCACACCATTAAATAGTACTCAGTGACAAACACGCAACTTGGATTACTCTCCAGTGAATTGTGTGGAGTATAGAAAGCAAATCTCAAAAGACTACATAGTATATGATCATTTTAATAACATTCTTGAAATAACAAACTATTGAGAGGGAGAACTAAAAAACAGATTAGTGGTTGTCAGAGGATCATGATGGGAGATAAAAGCATTGGCTGTGGCTGTTTGAGGTCAGCAGGATGGAGACTAGTGATAGAATTGTGTTTATATTGACTATGCCAGTGGTGGTCAAACAAGGCTTCACGTCTGATAAGACCACATAGAACTAAATACACACAAATGAGTGCAAGAAACATATGGGAAATCTGAATATGGTGGATGGGTTGTATCAATGCCAATATGTTGATTGTCATAGCAGACTGTAGTTACACAAGATGCTGCCATTGGGGGGAACTGCATGAAGGGTATATGAGGCTCTGTATTATTTTTTACAATTGCATAAAAATCTTCAATTTTCGTAAAATAAAAGTATAAAAAATCTTATTCAACAGAAAATATGCAGTGTACTTGTTTCTGTCTCTGGGACCCCAGTTTTCCAGCTGTTTTCTGCCTGGAGCAACCCTGGCAAGGTGAATGAAGGACCAGCAATAGTGGCTGATGGTGCCATCTTTGATTTCTTCTGCAGGTGAGGCCCCAAGCCAAGGCAGGACCTGAGATGTTCACTGATAAAGCCAGTTCTAGTAAGAAGCCATCCATCCTTGCTTGGAGCTGTAAACCATCCCTTCTTACCTGGCAACAAACACCCTTTAGCCAATTAATCTGAAACTAAATATGTATGTCTCCTTTAGTGTTGAGAAAACTCTCCTGTTTTGGCTTTTTCCATAGTATTTGTGTCCATGTCTAAATTCTCAGAGGCAAAAGTTCTATTTTAAATGGAAAAGTCAAACAAAAGAACAAAATGTTCGATTGACCTTTAAAGACTTAGAGTTTACAGTTAATTTGGAAACCCTAACGGTTAGATTGGACACACCCTATGTTCACACTCTCCCTGTGTGTCCCTGCACTGGATGACAGGAAGAGAAAAACAAGCCAGGCTTCCAGCCACTGGCAATTAGAGCACAGCATCCAACCCGAGAAAAATCAGACTTTCCACCCAATCCCACCCAATGCTCAGCATCAATGACGTGTCAGACAGGCTGGGCTCCACTATCCTTGGATGACTTCCTGGGTCACTGCAAAGATCTTTAAGCCTCAGAGCTACTGAAGGTAATTCTGTTTTATAATGAAGATGTTGTACTTTACATCAAAAAGGATTTCATTTTCTAATGGAAATATGTTGCATTTCTATAGATTTTGCAGTTGCATTTAAAAGACTTGGGCTGGGTGGGAGAGGGGTTGATTGGAGTTTACTTACTATAGAAACAAACTTATGGAAGCATGTTAAGATTCATTAAAAAGCACATGCTATGTTCTCACTTATAAGTGGGAGTTGAACAATGAATACACATGGACACAGGGAGGGTAACATCACACACTGGGGCCTGTTGGGGGGTGGGGGGCTAGGGGAGGGATAGCATTAGGAGAAATACCTAAGGTAGATGACAGGTTGATGCGTGCAGCAAACCACCATGGCCTATGTAACAAACCTGCATGTCTTGCACATGTACGCCAGAACGTAAAGTATAACTTAAAAAAAGCACATGCTAGTCCTTAAACTACCTGGAATTCATCCTAAGAAAATAGTGAAGTATGCCTTTCAGGATTTAGCCATAAGGATATTAGTTACACTGCTATTAGAAACAGCCTAAAAGCCAACAAGAGATTGGTTAAATTATTTACAATTATATATCCAGAATGATCATATAAAACTATTTTATTGATATGGAAAGATAATCACAATAATGTAAGATTTTTAAAAGGCAGTTTTTTAACAACTGAACATGATTTATGGAAATAATATAAATGTATAAATGACCATGCAGAAAGTTTGAAGAATATATGCAAAGGTATTTTATGTGTTGGTCTGTGGGTAGAATTGGGAAAGTCTTGTATTTTCTCTTGCTTATATGTCTTTTTTTTCTCATTTTTCTTTCATGAATATTATTAACATGAGAATGACATATATATATATATATATATATATATATATATATATATAGTTTTTTGTTTGTTTGTTTGTTTGTGTTTGAGACAGAGGAGTCTCTCTCTGTTGCCCAGGCTGGAGTGCAGTGGCACCATCTTGGCTCACTGTAACCTCCACCTCTTGGGTTGAAGCAATTCTCCTGCCTAAGCCCCCCAAGTATCTGGGACTATAGGTGTGCGCCACCATGCCCGGCTAATTTTTATATTTTTAGTAGAGATGGGGTTTCACCATATTGGCCAGGCTGGTCTCTAACTCCTAACCTTAAGTGATCTGCGCACCCTCCCCTCCCAAAGTGATGGGATTACAGGCGTGAGCCACCACGCCAGGCTGAGAATGATATAAATTTTTAAATTATGTTCTTTTATATATAATTTAATATGTACTATTTACATGTAATTAAACATATTTAATATTTATATGTAATATTTATACATAATTATATACATACTATGTATACACTATATAGTAGAAGTAGGTAAAAAGGGGGAAAACATGGGTCCTGCGTGGGCGTCCTCAAAGGTACCTGTTTAGAGGTATTCCCTGGAGTTGGTGATGAGACCTTAAAGTTACCTTGCATAAGAATCATTCTAATTTGCACTGTGAGCAGATTGATTGGAGGATGAGAATAAAAGGGGGTTCGTGAAACCCACATGAGGCCGAGGGAAGAGTCAGTCCTACGTGGTTTGTGCACAACCTGCTGGACCCACTCCAGGATCCAGGGAGCCCTCAGGTCAGCACGTGCTCAGACACCCACTGTTTAACCGCCAGGCATGGGGTGTGAGCTGCTCAGCACCTCATGCTCGACTTGAGCTGGTCCTCCAACCTTTGTCGTCTGGAACGACAAAACAGCTTGTTCTCAAAAGACCATGGCAGAGCAAAAGGGGGACATTTCCTGGAAAGCATCCACTCTACAGGAAATAAAAGGCAAAGCTGTCTTCATATTTGAAACCTGGTGGTGCCAACATCCCGGCTGCTGGTGGCCGACGTCTGAAGCACTTCTGACTCCCTCACATCCCCTCTCAACCCAGCACACATCACTTAGTGCCTCCTTCTGAGTGCTGGGACCTATGGTGGGCTCTAGGAGCTCAGAGAAGAATGCAATCTTTTCTCAACAAGCAATTGCTCAGCCCCGACTCCACTGTGTGTCCCCAAAATGTACTCAGGGAAATGAATGAAAATGAGATAGGATTCTTTGGTTGAGAAGTTTCCAGTGCAGTCTTGCTGGGATGAGAGACGAAGAACTAAACCATGGTGCACGTTAGAGCCATACGGGTCTCCTTTCTATCTGAGCTCTTCCCCCAGAAGCTGTGTGTCCCTGGGCAAGTGAATCAGCCTCTTGGAGCTTCTGACTCCTCGTCTCTAAAATGAGACCTCCTGCACAGAGGGTTGTTTGGAGGACAAAACTCATGGCCAGGCACACAATAGCATTCACCAAGAAATGAATTCGGTCTACAGCCTCACATGTGGCGGGCATTCAGTAAACTGTTAAAGACGTGGTTGGTGCAGAAAAACAAAAGAACTAAAACAAGATGCTTGTAAAGCATGCAGGAGTCCTCGAGTGCAGGTCAGATTTGAGGATGTTGTGGGGAGTGGCTGGACACGGGGAAGGATCAAACATGGGGTTGTGCTTTTTCTCTCCTCAGATGTGTTTGTTTGCTTCTGAGAAAAGCAGAGGGGATACCTAGGCAGGGAATATTATTTCTCTTGCCCTGGCAATCTGGACACATTCCATACATGTGATGGAATAATACAACATTGCTGTGAAGGCCGTCAGAAACATTACAACCACTGAGGTTGGGTCAGGCTGCCCACGGGACCGGGAGTGACCACTGTGTGGGGCTGGATGCCGTGACACCCTATGTGTCCCATGCCCCAGCTAACAGCCCCCTGTGTGCAGGGCCTTCAGTGCTGCTGGAAAATCATGAAGTCGAAAGCATATTTTCTTAGAAGGATCAGTTCCTACCAGATTTGGATAAACACAGCCAACTTCACTGTCCCTAGCAACATCCCCATGACCGCGTCCACACAGGAAAATCTGACCCAGCCTGTGGCATGGGCACTGCAGTTGCCCATCACCTAGCACCGGGCTGGCTCAGAGCTGCTGTCACCCAGGTGGGAAGAGTGTGCTCCCTAATGACCAGGCAACATCACTCCAGGCGTGAGGGCAGCAGGTGGGAAGAGAGTGCTCCCTAATGACCGGGCACATATCACTCCAGGTGTGAGGGTGGCAGGTGGGAAAAGAGTGCTCCCTAATGACCAGGCAACATCACTCCAGGCGTGAAGGCGGCAGGTGGGAAGAGAGTGCTCCCTAATGACCAGGCACATATCACTCCAGAAATGCGGGTGGCAGGTGGGAAAAGAGTGTTCCCTAATGACCAGGCACATATCACTCCAGGCATGAGGGTGGCAGGTGGGAAGGTTCACAGATCCCTGAGCCACTGATGAATGAAGAAAATGGTTTCTTCTCCATGTTCACCAGGAAGCCTAGAGAGTTATGAGGAAGAAGAGCATTCATAGCCCTTTTCACCTCCATGGAGCTGCCAAGGATCTTCATGAAGAAAAGAAGTTAGGGACAAGTGGCCCAAGAGAAGAGAGAGGGTGTGGGTGGCCACCCAGCAGGCAGGAAGGAAACACTTGAATTTCCTTCCTTTGCATGCGTTCTTTGAGTCTATGGACATGACCAACTGGATCAGGGAAGAAAACAGAGAAATAAGGAGAGAAAATTAACAATGTGTTGTTTCCCTGCTGAATTCACAGTCCACAGAGTTGCTTCGAGTTTCACAAGTCATACTTTTTCCTTCAGTTTTGTTTTCTTCAAAAGATGCTCGGGGTCTGCCTTCATCAGTATTCCAATAAGCCCATGCCGTGCACGCCTTGCCCAAAGGCCGCTGATGAAAACGCTGGCTGTGCATGGAAGGAAGTGGCAGAAAGAAACAGATTCCTATTCTTCCATAAAGCAACTTACTTGCATTCGGAACATTTCAAGTGAAAAATCCTGAGCACTTTAATTGCCCATGTTCACGAGGGCCGAGGCTGTGAGGGCTGGAGCTGCGGGGAAGGCTCCCGGCTCACTGACACGAGGGGAGCTTCACTGTGGCTCTTCGCAGGATCAGGAACTGGCATTTCAGCCTGGCGCAGCCTGGCACATGGGAAGCCACCGTGGTGCTGATGAAACTGAGGGAACCGCAGGGAGAACCAGCCAGCCCCGTGAAATATGGTGAGACAGCATGGAGCATTGACGATGCCTGTTAGGAACCTTCCCATGCCCCTGCACCTCTGCGATATCAGATGGGGACCTCGCCCATTTCAAGTATGACTTGATTGTAGAAAATGATTGGTTCATCTCCTCTTCCATCCACTTTCCCATGGTGGTCTCCTTCCATTCTTCAGGCCTCTGCTCAAGTGCGACCACTTCAGGAGTCTTTCTTGCCAGCCTAGCTAGGGAAGCAGCTCTGACTGGCACTCATGAGCACCTTGCTCTGTTCCTTGGCTGCAGTCATTATTATTTGACATCCTATTTATTCATGTACCTCCTCAGTGTCTGTTCACAAGAATAGATACCACATCTGTCTACAATAGTAACTGGCATATAATAGGTGTTCAACACATATTTATTGAAAGACGAAAAGGAATAAAGGGGCCATGGACTGCAGCAGAGTGAATGGACCCTGATGTTTGTGCTTGTTTGCACACTTGTCCTATACTCACACTTCATTCCACAAAGGATTCGAGGCAGAACTAATTCTGTGATTTGCCATAAAATTGTATTGAGTGCCTATTATTTGCAGATGTGAACATGAAAGAAGGTGGGAGAAATAGTGCAGGTGTTTAAGGTTTTGAAATGCTTTTCTATGGGCAGCACCAGTTCCTTGCAGCCTTCCAGAGTCACATCTGACATTTGTATTCCTTGTCTCATACCTCGGGGAGAAGGCAAGGGTCTATGTGGAAAAGGTTATACATGAAATGGCTGTATTGTAAAGAAACAAAATAAAACAAAGACCCAGCTCTCCTAGGGGCTGTCTCCCGACAGTCACTTCTCCTCCTTTCAAAGCGTGGCTGTGATCCAGTGTGTGGGGCCCTCCTCCTACACCCAGAGGAAAAAGCTCCAGGAGGTTGTTGAGAAGCAGGAATGAGAGAGAACAGAGGTTGAGCTGGACCACCAGGAGGCCACACCCTGTGGCTCTCATCAATGGCATGTGGTAGATGACAGAAAGGTCAGAGTCCCCTCACGAGGCAGGTGAGTGGAGGCACAGCACAGCCTTGGTGAGTGCGGGTGAACGGTCACAAAAGCAGAAACCATCAAGCTAGTGCCAGTCACAGGAAATGCAGCTCCACACAGGGAACGATATACCGCCCGCTGAAGTGGTCCTCAAAGCATGGCTCAGCCCAACAAGTCCAGATCTTCCTGCCCTCTGTCTTTGGTGGAGACTCATGAGAAATACCAGTCTAGGAATGGCACCGGCATCAAGTCTTGAGGTTAATAAGGCTTTTTAACTTTGTTACATTTTTTATCTGCGTTCTTAAAAGTTGGAACAGAATAATAGTGTGTACAGCCAAAGTTTTTGACATGTGAGAGCTAGATTTTTCTTTTTCAAGATGAAGTTTTGCTCTCATTGCCCAGGCTGGAGTGTAATGGTACAATCACAGCTCACTGCAACCTCCGCCTCCTGAGTTCAAGCGATTCTCCTGTCTCAGCCTCCCAAGTAGCTGGGATTACAGCCATGCACCACCATGCCTAGCTAATTTTTGTATTTTTAGTAAAGACAGGGTTTCACCATGTTGGTCAGGCTGGTCTCGAACTCCTGACCTCAAGTGATCCACCTGCCTCAGCCTCCCAAAGTTCTGAAATTACAGGCATGAGCCACCACACCCAGCCTAATTTTTGTATTTTTAGTAGAGACGGTGTTTCACCATGTTGGTCAGGCTGGTCTCAAACTACTGACCTCAGGTGATCTGCCCGCATCAGCCTCCCAAAGTGCTGGGATTACAGGCATGAGCCACCACACCCGGCCTGAGCTAAACTTTTTGAGGGATAACTGGTTTTGAGTTTCTGGGGGGCTTAGCCTTTAAAGACTCAGGACGTTGGTGCAAGAGCTGGTGGATAGCAGGTTGCCCTGCTCCAGGCATTCCCCTCCACAATCCCTCCAAGGAGACCAGGCAGAGTTCACCCAGGGCTGGGGAAGAGGCAGGACCAAAGAGGAGGGAGAGAGCCAGGCAGCAGTGGGCTCCTGAGAGAGGCCTCTCCCCTGGGCTGATTCCTGGTCTGGGGAGGCTACCGGAGATGACAAACCCCTCCCCAGGTTTGTGGATATGAAGACATTAGGAGTCTTCCTTGGGGAGCACACAGGAGGCAGCAAGTCTTGTGGTAAAGTCCCCTCTACCTGTGTGGTTGGGCAGCAGATGAAGGAAAAATGGCTTTACAGGGTGTCTAGACATGAGAAGACCCGAAACAGTCCCTATGTTGTCAGTGGGCACCAGGCAAGGAGGAGAAGGTGAAACATCACAGTTTCCAGAGAGGGAAGAGAATTGGCTGAGAAAAGCTTGATGGACCCACAGGAGAGAGAAACTAAAACCTACTTCTCTTTTTAAGCACCTTGCCTGGTAGCTAGCATAGCACACATCCATTCATTAATAAATTTGGATATTACCAGGCAATTCTAGTTTGTCTCATTTTAGACTTGCGGAGGACAAATGAACTCAAGCCAGTCGATCTTTTATATTATGCCCTAAAAAATATATGCCCACTTCTAAGGAAAAAATTAAAAAAGCATTGCTTCTCATTTTTTACGTAAATTTATACAAATTCACATGGGAAGCAGAGACCTGAAAATTCATTTTCAAATATACATAATGAAAGGCATTCCCCCTGAGGAATCTCTCCCTGGTTAAAGAATTGTCAGCAGAGTGCTTCTGGGTTTTTACAGCCCAAGTTTCATAGAATATACAGATCTTTTGGTACAGGATTTTTAGGCTAACATTTGTACAGGAAAAGAAATTTATACACAACAAAAATGTAACACAACATTCCGGAATAAGGAAACATACAGGGAGACATCTCAGGCTACCTTCCAAGTGTAGCCGGGAGCAGGTCAGAACCAAAACAGCTGCTTTGATGGGCACCTTGGGGCCAACCACAGGCACAGCACAGCAAGAGGGGTTTGTGAACATAAATTCTGGGACAAAAGCACAGTTCCAGTTTGCAATTTTTCATTTTGAAGCATCAATTCCCCCCTTTTTTTTTTTAAATGGAGTCTCACTGTGATGCCCAGGCTGAGTGTACTGGTGCCATCTCGGCTCATTGCAACCTCCGCTTCCCAGGTTCAAGCAATTCTCCTGCCTCAGCCTCTCGAATAGCTGGGATTACAGGCATGCACCACCATGCCTGGCTGATCTTTCTTTTTTTTTTTTTTTTTTTTGTACTTTTAGTGGAGACGGGGTTTTACCATGTTGGCCAGCCTGGTCTTGAGCTCCTGACCTCAAGTGATCCGCCAATCTTGGCCTCCCAAAGTGCTGAGATTACAGGTGTGAGCCACTGCGCCCAGCCTCAATCACCTGTTTTGAAGATTTGTCATCACTTTACTCCCCAGAGATCTTTAGCTGCACCAAAATGGCAAATATAGAATAGTCATTGCCTTGAGTTTGAATCTGATATTTTGCCTGAAATTTTGGCTTCATCCTTCAACTTGTCTACACCACCACCACCAATTTTCAAACTAGTGACAAAAAAAAAAACCTCTGGATCCATCTTTCTCTATAATCTTTATTTTCCTCAGCCCCATTAAAAAAATTAATTTTGCATTTATTATATCTTGCTTTACTGAAGGCACCTCTAAACTACCATAAACAAGTGGTCACTGAAACGAAGACTTAACTGAAAGCAAAGAAAGCATACTCTACCCAGTATCCTGCTTTCCCAGATACTTATCCAGTTCTTAGGATGGCAAAATTTTCATCTGTGGCTTTTGTTCCACCCCACCACTCTCTGCAATGCCATGGATGGGCTCCCAATGTGGTTTACACCACATTGGATGACACTACTACTACTAATATCTTGGTTTTAGATAGAAATGTAAGTTTGAGAAACATTTTCATACACATTGTCACATTTAGTCTCACATTTAGTGTCAACTGTCAACTGTAAGGTCGGCAGGAATGGCACTATGATTTCCATTATTAATGCAAAGAACACATATCCAAGTGTGTGAAAAAAATAGCAAATTTGGGGCTCAAAAAGATTCCTAAGTGTTAGGCACTGCTTCCATGAAGTTACAAAGAATGTAGTTATCAGACGTAGTTCCTTCCCCCAAGAAGTTCACAGTCTAGTGCTGGGTATAGATTTGTAAACCAGCAAGTGTAATACAGTATGGAAAGAGCCCACCACATACATAGGAGGTTGCATAGGAAAAGGCATAACAAACTCTATCAGCAAGAGAGAGCTGTGGAAAACCTTATAAAGGAGGCCATCTTTGGGTTCTTTGAAGAATGAGAAGACTCTAAATAGTGTAGGAAAGAAAAATAGAAGTAGGACGAAGTGATTCCAAGGAAGAAAATGTGTGTGCAAAGGCACACAGATAATCAAAGAACTGGAAGTCTGTGCACAGGAGATGGCACTAGATGACAAAGGGCACTGAGGACCTTGACTTTGTCTTATAGCAAGTGGTAAGCCACTAAAGGATTTAACCAGGGGAAAGACAGGATCAAATCTGAATTCAAAAACATTTTGAAAGTAGAGAGGAGGATAGATTTCTAAGGAAGAGGGAAATCGTGGGCAAAATCCCAGGCAAGAAATGATTCTGGACTAAAATTAAGGCAAGGATAGCAGGAATGGAGGAGAGTGGATATGTTTGAGAGAACATTCACTGGGAGAATAAAAGTAGGGTTCATGTGCTGGAAACTTAAATCCCAATGCAACAGTGTTGAGAGGCAGAATCTTTAAGAGGTGATTAGGTCATGAGGGCTCTGCCCTTATGAATAGATTAATGCCACTATATCAGGGGTGTGTTAGTGATTTTGGAAGTGGGTCCTGAGAAAAAGGATGAATTCTGCCCCCTTGTTGTCTCTTTTGTGCTCTTGCTATCTGATGCCTTCCACCATGGGATGACACAGCAAGAAGGTTCTCACAAGATACAGCCCCTCGCTGTTGGACTTCCCAGCCTCCAGAACTGTGAGCCAAATAATTTCTATTGTTGATAAATCACCAAGTCTATGATATTTTGTTACAGCAGCACAAAACAAACTAAGACAATTGTCATTTGGATGTAGGTGATGCACATAAGGAAGAATTCCGGATGGATTCCAGATTTTAAACTCATCAAAGTTGGATGATGGTAATAACTTTAATAATGAGGGAAAGAAGCAGATGGGTCAGGGAGTGGGGAAGAGCAGGAATCAGAAAGAGGAGGTAACATGTTCAGTTTTGAGCAGTCCTTGTACACTGAGCCTCTGATGTATTCATGCAGAACTGGTGACATTTGAGCTGGAGTTATGAAATCCATTTTACTGATGCCAGAGGGAGGAATGTGATGAACCATGGAGGGAATGTGATGAACCATGGAGAGAATGTGGAGTAAGCAGTAGCAGATAGGAAAGGATGTGGATATCACCCTCGTTTAAGATCGGCAGAAATAAAGCAAGATAATGAATGCAGAGAGAGAGAAAGACGACAGGAGAAAATGTTGTCAAGGAATCCAAGAAATATTTTTGAGAAGGAAGAAGAAGAAAGAACAGATGGTCACGAGGGTCAAATGCTACACCCATGTGTTAGCCAGATCTGGCACCAGAAGACAGCTGTGTCCCCACGACCGGCTGTGTCTATTGTGTGGTGAGGGGAGCTGCCAGGCAGGGTGGTGGGAATGGGAATGAATGCAAACAATGGGAGACAAGGAGAATTTTGCCTGTGAAAAGAAAGGAGAGAGAGGTGATTACAACCCAGGAAGATGGTGATTCTTAAATTTTAATGTAGGAGCAAGATTTGACCATGTTGGCAAATGAAAGGCAGCCAACGTTGGTGGAGAATGAGTAGAGACTTACTGGGGAGCCTCATTGTTCCCCAGTATTCTCTCTTTTTAACCCAATAGTGTGAATCATCGCCACTCTTCTAAGATCATCTCCCATCAGTCCTTTCATGGTTGAACTGAGAAAGGGCATTTGTGCTTTGGAAAGAATGTGCAGGTGGAATAAGACCTTTGCTGTGAGTATGGTTTGCTTAGGGTTAAATGCAGCTTGTATTGTTGGGAACTTGTTTGTACAAATTTTGGAAGACCATTTGCTTGCGCTGAGACAAAGTTCTTCCTCTGTGTAGTTCAGGGGTGACCATGACAATTTTTTTGCCCCAAAACAGGCAGTTCTGCCTGCATCCTATGTAGCATCCCAGAGGTCTTAGACACCCCTTGAGGGCTGGAGGAAAGCCAAACCCTGTAACCCACTGGGCTTGGCCATCAAGTTCCACGTGCCATTGCCACTTGTCTAATCCTGAATATGGAAGGGTTCATGCGGCACCTACTTGAAACTTAATAAGACTTTTGTTTACTTTTTCCCCAAAAGTACAAGACAAGAAGACATTAGCTAGCATACAGATTTTAACTATCTTCTTCTATTCGGCTTCTATTAATTCTCAGCGTAACTTTTCTCCTAAGTCAGTGAATGGTGAGATTTTCGCATTCTCTTAAAACAACTTTGCATTGGAATTCAGTCTCATATTGCATCCAAAATAAACTTACATATTTAAAAAAAAGCAACCTGTTCTTAATAGAACCTTTCTTATTTTTATATCACTTAATATTTTTACAACTTAGAAATATTTATTGGAACAGTTGGTACATGTCTTGACATCTTTATAGGCTAGACAGTACTTGGCACATAGTAGGACTGAATAAATATTTGTTGAATGAATGAAGAGTAAGCAGAATAAATTAACAGTGAACATTTTGGCCAGTAGAGAAAAACAGGCTGAGAAAGAGCTGTTGTCAGTTTCACAAAACCTGTCAAGAGCAGCAAATCACAATTAAACACGAAACACACACATACACACACAGACACTATCCAGTTCTATAAACAGGAGACAATTAAGGACCTACAAACTGACCTTCTAATAAATGCTAACCAAACTAGTCTTGTTCATTTCAGAGATTCTTACCTGTCAAAGCCTAAATTCAGGGCTCTGCAAACCAGTCCCCCCTGTATGAAGCCTGATAATAAATGTTAAAAAAAAAATCCAGATATCAGCACAGACCCCCACGTCACAGGAGGGTCCTCTGACAATCTCTCCCACTTCCTTTCCTCTACAAAGACTTCAGAAGCCAAAGCTGGACTGTCAGTATCAAAGGTCTAAATATATTGCATTTTACCCTCCCCAGCAAGCCAAGCAGCTTTGCAAACAGAGCAATGAGCTTTGGCATTCTTGAAGCACAACTGTGAACACAGCAGTCACTCAAGGTAAAACAACCTTGTGAAACAGGTCACCAACAGAGCAGCTTGTGGGCAACCAGAGCAGCTCTGTCACCAGAAGCAAACACTGCTTCACAAAGCTGTAGCGTGGAGTCCATTGACAACTGTGAGCATCTCTGAATAAGTTGTGTAAATATGGTTGTCTCCAACTAGAATAAAGGCAACATCCACTCATATCTCTTGTTGTTTTCATTAAAATGGCTATTCTGTTTATAGCTTATCCATGTTATACATGCAATTTTTAAATGAAATCATGCAATAAAACAAGAATTTGGCTGGAATGTTACTAATCTTGGATGAGTTTCAACTGAGGGTGCCAAGGGACCCTGTGCTCACTGGACAACGGGGCCCTTATCCTTGGGATTCAAGTCAGGTTCCCATGTGAACCCCAGAAAACCCACCCGGGGCTTCCTTCAGTGAGGGGGCCCTGGCTGATGTCTTCTAAAACACTGGGCCCTGGGCACTTGTCAAGTTCTTACTCAAGAAATAGATTTAAAGAAGTCCTGTAGTGTTCAGAGTCCAGTGAGCAACAACATCAAAAGTAAAACAAAAACAAAACACACACACACACACACACACACTACATATAACCAGGTCGATGACCTTAATATGTGTGTGGAAGGGCAGCTTAAATGAAATTGGAGATAATAAAATTCTATTTGGAGACTAGAAATAAAATTCTATTTGGAGAAATAAAATCTTTGGTAAAGTGGACATATGTGCAACAATATTTATTGCAGCTCTGTTTATAGCATCAAAAAACTGGAAATAACATAAGTGTCCATCAATAGGAGACTGGCTGAATAAAATATGGTGTTGCTACACCTCTACACGACAGAATATTATGCAGCCAGCACAAAGAATTAATTAGAATATACCAGTTGACTCAGTAAGATTTCTAGGAAGTGCTATTGATTAAGCCAAGATACAGGAAATATGCATAATATCCTTCTTTTGTAAGACAAACCATAACCCAAAAGCTATGTATACATACAGGTTAACAAGTATCCCTTTCTCTCCAAAACCTCTTGTTCTTGCGTTCAGATCGCAAGTGCAGATGGTGAAACTGTACAGGGCGAGGGGCACCTGCATGTGTGCAAGTCCACGTGGATGTATTTATATCTGTAAATCAGTAAGCAGCATTATGCAATTCCACATTTTTACATTCTTTAAAATGTCTGCATAGACACATATAACAAATTTCTAAATACAATTTTATAAAGGAAGAAATGAAACAGGTGAACTGCTATAAATTTTTTGGACTTTTAAATTTTATTATTTTTAAATTTTGTTTCCATAGTTTACTTTTATTTCAATGGTTTTTGGTTACATGGATAAGTTTTTTAGTGATGATTTTTCAGATTTTGGTGTACTTGTCACCCTGCTTTAAATGAATATGACTTGGGTTCTTCTGGCATTTTTATTCCTGTAAAATAAACAGTGTCTGCACATCGTTAATTAGAAAAGTGTTCGACACAGAGTGTGGATTCCATTGTCCTCAGAAAACCCGTCAGAAGGAGGAGCAGGTAGGGAAATGATGTTCCTGGAAGTGCAGTCACTTTTTTAAGCTTACACAACTCCTAGCCTGCAGGACTGGATTTGTAACCTGAGGCTGCCTGACTCTAAACCCTTTTGGCTGCTCACAGGAGCCTCCCAAAGTCCTTGTTTTTGTCTCTGCCTTAAGACCTCCGTGGAGAATCCCGCACAACCAAGCTCCAGCAATGGAAGCATTCTTTGCAGCTGATCACTTTGATTTCTCCAGTTACCACCCACCCCAAGTTCTTGGGCAGCAGAAGAGGTCATAGGACTCTCAGCTCTCAACAATCCCACATCTGTGTGATGGGGGCAATGGGTAAACCTTACACCGTGACAATGACTAAGCCTTTAAATTGGAGCGTCCCCAAAACTGAGCACATAAGCCTTGCTTGTTTTATTATTCCAGAATTTTTTACTAGGTGTCTGCTTTGCATTCAGAATAAAGATTCTATTCTTTCAGCAATATGTTGTAGTGTCTTTAGTACATTTCCAGGCTATAGCACGTAGACTCAAATTTGTATTAAACTGGATCTTTGCAGACAGGGTTGGCCCAAATAAACGTGGAAAAAGGAGCACTGTGTTAAAACACATGCAGTGGAAACTAATCAAGGGCGCGTACAGACGCGGGCAGCTACTTGCCAACAACCAGGCCGAGCATAAAGTAGTATCAAGGAAAATCAACCAAGACTGTTTCATATTAGAAGGTGGAACCGCCTGGAAACAACACGCCCTCTCGGGAAGTTCCCGCCATGCTCTGGCGCAGTTTTTCACATGCATCTCCCGGCGCAGCCTGGCGCTCTGCGGGCTCCGCTTCTGCTCACACTGGCAGCGTCGGTGCACGTGGGAGTGCAGTCACGGGGCTCACGTTCGCGTTTCCTCGGCTGCCTGGAGCCCATAGAGCGCTCCTTTCTGGGGGTGCTTCCTCGTTCCTGGGAGCGTTCTGTCCTGTGCCTCCCTGTGAATTTTCTCCAGGGCGCCTGCCTGCGCCTTCCAACCGCAGCCGACAGTTCCATTTTTAAAAGGTCTTGAATAAAGTGAAATGTGATTAGTTGTGGGAAATGAACCAATGATAAGCACAATCCAGCAGCCTTTATCACTGATGAAATGCAGAAATAAAGGTAATTTTCTGCAACTTTTGGTGCTATAGTAGCCGTGTTTCTATGAAAAACACTGATAGAACTTAAATTGTTTCATCTCCATAGTGCCTTTAGAAGAAACATAACCCACCATCAACTTCAGAACTGCTGCACGCACACTTCAACACTTCTTGGTGTAGAGCGCAGTAGGGGAGGCAATACAGCGAGATAAGAGCTCAGACTCTGAAGTCTGTCCGGGATTTGTGCCCACATCTCACACTTGGTACTCTGACCTTAGGCAAGTTACTGATACTTCTAGGTTCCATTTCCTTGAATAAATGGGGTATAGTAACATTTACACACCCCATAGGGTTGTTGAAAGGATTAAACCAGATGATACCAGTAAAACACTTAGAACGACGGTTGGCAGATGGGAGTGCTTAGCAATTCATTAATACTACATCCAAAGAGAAAAAATGGACTCGGGCCTTTCTGAAATCAATAAAAATCTGTTTCTGTGGCTGTTAAGGCCTTGTTTTCAAGAGGTGGAGAGACTCCCTCCATGAGCTCTCTGTCTAAACCAGACAGACTCCAGTCATTTGAAAACACTCCTTGCCTCTTGGCCTTCCCACAGAGCCCACCTGACATCATTTGGATATTTGTCCCCACCCAAATCTCATGTTGAATTTTAATCTGCAACATCCCGGTGGGGGATGTCGGGATCATGGAGGTAGATCCCTCACGGCTTGATGCTGTCTTCCTGATAGAGTTCTCACGAGATTTGGTCACTTAAAAGTGTGTAGCAACTCCCTCCCCCACTCTCCCTTGCTCCTGCTTTTGCCATGTGATGTGCCTGCTCTCCCTTTGCCTTCTGCCATGATTGTAAGCTTCCTGAGGCCTCCCTAAAAACTGAACAGATGCCAGCACCATGCTTCCTGTACAGCATGCAGATCTGTGGGTCAATTAAACCTCTTTTCTTTATAAATTTCCCAGTCTCAAGTGTTTCTTTATAACAATGGAAGAGTGGCCTAATGCACCACCTTTCACCTGCAGAGCCATCCCCCATCTCCTGCCATTTCACCTTTCTTTGAGAGCAGACCCAAAGATCCCCCATCACCAAGATCTTCCCTGGGCACTTCAGGGGCAGAAGCCACTAGGGATGCACCTGGCTTCAGTCATCGTTCCTATCCACATAGCCATCCTCTCACGATGCCATCCGGACAGTGATTCCTGGATGTGACTCTGCCCCCTCAGGCATGATTGGCAAGCAACTTCAAAACGTGCACATTTGGGGTTTTCTCATAAAAACTTTTTTCAATAAATGTCCGTTACTGCCTCATTTATTAAATATTCCAGTTAGGGCTGCCAACAGCCACGCTGAACAGCCACGCTGTAGTATATCATATGTGTGCTGGGGTAGCAGGGGAATTAGAAATGCCAGTTTATGATTTTATATATGTATGTACACACACACACACACACACACACACCCCTTCACAAAATAAAGACTCCCTGAAGCTTGTTATTGTTCCCTGTTTTGTTTCTGCCTTGAAGATAGTTACTAAGGATGTTAATAATTTGTGAGGCATCATCTTTAGTGCCTCTTTGCACCCACAGAAGGAGGCTGTCGAGGGAGATGTGTTCGGTGTGTGCTCACCTGTGCTCGCTGCCACCCACTGTGGACAGTGGGCCCTGCCATGTGTGCTTGCCAGGGCTCGCCGCTCTGCCCCCGCTCTGCCCCGCTCTCGGGCCTCTGCTCACCTGCCCTTGCCTTGTCTGCTCCCAGTTTCAGCTTGTTTCATTCAAATCCCACTAGACCTGTTCTTGGGAAAAGTACTGCTAATTCTGATCATTCATTAGGCACTATTATATACCAACCTACATAAAGTGCTTTAACCTCGACAGTGTGCTGGTAGGTATTTACGACAAGGCCCTCGAGGAGGAAAGCCCTGGTTTATGGTGTTTGCCAATTCCAGGGTGTAACTGCAGCCCATTCTGCTAGAACATTTCTTCTGAAAGTGAGGATTTGTTCCACTGTGATTGGTAAATTAGGGAACAATTTGAGTGTCATGTCAATGTCGGTTTGCTCAGGCACCATTTTGTTGCTCAGAAGCCAGGTGAGTGTAATAGGAAGGATGGATCTCACACACATGCATTTCATCAAGACAAGGAGCCACACCCACCCATAGGATTTTAGATAGCCCTTGTATTAGTCAGGGTGCTCCAGAACCCTGGGGAGAAACAGAATCCAGAGAGAGGAAGGGAAATGGTGCGGTGGGGCAGGGGAGGCAAGAGAGGAGAGAGAGAAGAAAGAAAGAAAAAAGAAAGAAAGAAAGAAAGAAAAAGAAAGGAAGGAAGGAAGGAAAGAAAGAAAAAGAAAGAAAGAAAAGAAAGAAAGAAAGAAAACGAACGAACTGAGTATACAGATCTATTGAGCACAATACTTATGATGGGAATGGCTCATGCAATTACGGAGGCTAGCAAGTCCCATGATCTGTTGCCTACACACTGGAGAACTGATGCCGTAACTCAGTCTGAGTCCAAAGGCCTGAGAACCAGAGAGCCGGTGGTGTAAAACTCTTAAGTCTGAGGTCAAAGGCCTGAGAACCTGGGAAGCCACTGGCGTAAGTACAGAGTCCAAAGGTCTGAGAACCTGGAGAACCTGGTGTTCCAGGTCCGGAGAAGATGAATGTCTCAGATCATACAAAGATAATTCACTCAAATTCACCCTTCCTCCACCTTTTCATTCTATTGGAGACTTCAGTGAGTCAGGTGATGCCTGCCATGTTGGTGAAGAAGGATCTTCTTTATTCAGTGTTTAAATTCAAATGCTAATCTCTTCTGGAAACGTCCTCACAGACCCACCCAGAAATAGTGATTTTCCAGCGATCTGGGCACCACCTAACCCAGTCAAGATGGCACCTAAAATTATCCATCACATACTCCTATCAGCAGTTCAAAACAACATGAGCTACAGCCCTTCCTGCCACCAACCGGCTGCACAGCTCTGTGCCTTCCCTTCTGTATTAGTCTGTTCTCACACTGCTGATAAAGACATACCCAAGACTGGGTAATTTATAAAGGAAATAGGTTTAATTGACTCACAGTTCTGCATGGTTGAGGAAGCCTCAGGAAACCCTCAATCATGGTGAAAGGGGAAGCAAATGCCTCCTTCTTCACATGGCAGCAGCAAGAATAAGTGCTGAACAAAAAGGGGGGAAATCCCCTCTTAAAACCATCAGATCTCATGAGAACTCACTCACTATTGGGAGAACCGCATGAAGGTAACCACCCCCATAATTCAATTACCTCTCACTGGCTCCCTCCCAGGACACATGGGGATTATTCAAGACGAGATTTGGGTGGGGACACAGCCAAACCATATCACCGTCTCTTTAATTTCTCCTCTTGAATCTCAGATATTTTGTATTTTTCCTTTGGTTTTCTGTTCTTTTTCTCTTGGGAACTCTTTGGTTCCCTTCCTCTTGCAGACAGGGAGGTGGACATGGTGGGCCCCCAGGCATGGGACACTCACTTCTACAAGCAAACTTCAGGTCTTTCTCAAGGTGATCTTTTCAAAGTGACGTCTTTACTGTAGTATTTACAGATTTCTTAATGAGTTGAAATGTATAACTGTGTGCTACCATTTTTATTGGGTTCCTCATCTTTTATTATTTGTCACTAATAAAGTTTTTGAATGTTGTGTCCCTAACCCCATTTTCCCATAAGCCCTACAGTTTTTAATGTAGAAACACATACATTACATTAGAGCAGAACTAACTGCCTGTGGTATGCTGGGGCCCACTCACGTTCACATACTCTTGCTTCAAAGAGCTGGTTGGATTCCCAACTCTGTGTTTAGTGATGTCATATAAATACTGCAGTAAATATGTCACTGTGCAAAGAAAATTTTTGAAAAAAAAAATCTTCTATACTTAAAGAGGATAAGGTCCTTTTATGAACAGTCTGTGTGAAGTGAAAATCTTCTGTGCTCAGAAGGCAGGGCTTCAATTTCTAGTTTTGCCAGCTGGTATGACCTTGAGTGTGGCAATGACCTTGGGTGTGGGAGCCAACTCATGTTGGCCCCTGTGACCCCCATCTCCTGGTGTTCACATCCCCCATGTTGCACAGGGCGGTTGGTTTGTGTGACCGACAGAACCCAGCAGAAGTGAGAGTGTGTCACTTTGAAATCAGGCTCTAAAGACATTGCAGCTTCTGACTTGGTTGCTTATTTGCTCAGTGGGCCACCTGCTTTGGGGAGGGCCAGCCTCCACATTGAATGGGCCTCCTGACAACAGCCATGTGCCGTGAACCACCTTAGAATCAGTTCCTCCAGCCCCAGTAAAACTTCAGATGATATAACTACAGCCAGCATCTAAACTGAAATCTCATAAAAGACTCTGAGACACAGCCACACAGCTAAGCCACTCTTGACTTCCTAACCCTCAGAAACTATGAGAAACAATATATGCTTGTTTGTTTAAGCCAATAAATTTTGGGATAATTTGTTGCTACAGTCTTCAACTTTGTGTCCCCACACCCCAATTTATATGCTTAAATCCTAAACTCCAAGGTGATAGTATTAGGAGTTGGGGCCTTTTGGGGTGTGATTAGGTCATGAGGGTGTAGCCTTCATGAATGGAATTGGTGCCCTTATAAAAGAAACCCCGTTGAGCTTGTTTGCCCATTCCACCATGTGAAAACACAGCACGGAGGTGCCATCTACAAACCAGGAAGAGAAACTGCCAGCACCTTGATCTTGGACTTCCCAGCCTGCAGGACTCTGAGAAATAGATTTCTGTTGTTTATAGTATTTGATTGTAGTAGCCTGACTAGCCTAAGACATTTGCTATGGAGCAATAGATAACTAATAGAGTCACTAAGTCATCTAGTTCTCTATATACATATGGCAAACAGGTACAATAATGCTAATTCTGTCTACTTCATAGATAAATAATTAAACCAAGTGGGGAAATGTGTGTGATTGCACTTTAGCAACTGTAAAAATGCCATGCAGCCATAATGTGCTATTTTTACATTTAAAGATATCATTTAGTTGATTGTTTCCTTTGCTGTGCAGAAGCTTTTTAGTTTGAAGTAATCCCATTTGTCTATTTTTGCTTTTGTTGCCTGCGCTTTTGGGGTCATAACCAAAAAAAATCATTGCCTAGACCAATGTCATACAGCTTTTCCCTTACACTGGTCACAGGTTAGGAAGGTTCAATGAGACAGAAGGAATAAGCTAAAGAGAGCTATTGCAAAACATAGTGACTATAGTTAATAAGAATATATTGTTGGCCAGGCTCAGTGGCTCATGCCTGTAATCCCAGCACTTTGGGAGACTGAGGCGGGTGGATCACCAGGTCAGGAGATTGAGACCATCCTGGCTAACACAGTGAAACCCCCTCTCTACTAAAATAAAAAACATTAGCCGGGTGTGCTGGCATGCGCCTGTAGTCCCAGCTACTAGGGAGGCTGAGGCAGGAGAATGGCGTGAACCAGGAGGCGGAGCTTGCAGTGAGCCGAGATTGCGCCACTGCACTCCAGCCTGGGTGACAGAGCAAGACTCTATCTCAAAATAAAAAAAAAAAAAAAGAAAAAGAAAAAGGAAAAAAGAATATATTGCCTTCTTAAAAAATGCTAAGAGAGTAGAATTTAAGTGTTCTCACCACAAAATGACAACTCTGTGCAGTTATGTATATGTTAGTTAGCTTGATTTAGCCATTCCACAATGTATATATATTTCAAAACATCATGTTGCACATAATAAATACATAAAACTACCTGGCTATTTAAAAAACTAATAAACATATCATTCAGGCCTTACTACATGACCTTCACATGATCAGAAATTTAATAATTAAAATACATGTCTCTACCATCCAGAAATTAGTGCAGGAAACACATTATTGAATATAATTCAGATATTTTCTATCTATATATACACTTGCATACCTAAAATGAAATGACTTTTTACGTATAATTTTATAACCATTTTTTTTCAGTTAATAAGCTCTAGGTTTCCATTTCAATGAATCTTCATCTTATATAATATCTAGTCCATGTTCAAATTTACTCGGTTGCTCCAAACATTTTCTTTAGCTGGCTTAACCATTCAGGATCCAGTCAAGGCCCATTCATTGTACCTTGTTGCCTTCCTTAGGTTGCTCCTAATCTACCACAGCTTCTTTATCAATGACGTGCAGTCATTGATGAAGACCACATTTCATCTTCTGGGCGTGTCTGGGTATTTCCTCATGGAGTCATTTTGTCTTTTCCTCTATCTCCCATATTTCCTGTAAGCTGAAAGTCAGATCTAAACGTGTATAAATTCAAATTAGACATTTAGGATTAGACTACATCTTAAGTGATGCTGTGTACATAAAGCCTGGTTGACTGGCCATTGCTGATGCTTAAGTTGACAGTGGGTTAAGAGATTGAACATATAATCCTTCCATTGTACAGCTACTTTTTCTCCCTTAGATCAATGTCTAGATCTGCATTAAACTACATATCTAATGTTGATTTTTCTAATTCTATCATTTATTCTATATTATTGATGGCCTTTTATTCTTTTAAAATAGAGCTTTCTCTCACCAACTCAGCTGTCTCATTATCCCCAGTGCAGTTCATATTGGAAAGAGAAGGTAAATAATGATTGCTTTTCAGTGTCAAATTCTTAATGTAATGAGTTGGTTTAGTAGTCATCTCAAGTTGTGGCATAAACGTATTTTCCTAGCTTTTGCTTTTTGAGTTTCATTATGGACTCACGTATTTTTATTGATTCAATGTGCATTAATATGCTATAACCACTGCTACTTTTGATGTCGAAATTGTCATACTTTTGGCCAACAGGAAGGGGCTTCTCTTTGCACAATCGTATGAGTTTTTGACTGCTTCCTTGCTTCCTGACACAGCAAGACATCACTTACCCCCGACCTGGAATTATCCATCTCACCAATTAAGTATGGCCTTCTGAAAGGGCAGCATTAGGTAATGTCCTATCAAACAGACTGGAAAGGCATAAGATTCTGCTTTATTTTCAGAATATTATATGTAAATTACAGGGAATAGGAGAAAACCTTGTCAAATCAGAATTCGACCTGAATCTTGACAATGGACTTCTCTGATGCAAAGAATCATATACATATACATATATGTACATATATATATACATACATATATATACATATATAGAGAGAGAGAGAGTGTCTGTGTGTGTGTGTCTGTCAATAGACAAGAGATGTCTAAATTGCAAAGTCTTCTTCCACTTAATAAAAGTAAGACCAAAATAAGACCTTGAGACCTGAACCAAGAGTTTTATTATCAAGTGCAGGTGGAGAGACCTCAGGATAGGTAGAGAAAGTTCCTACCATCAGGCAAAGAAAGTATAAAGCTCTCTGTCAATGGAGAACAAGAGAAGAGTACACCGCCAGGAGAAAGAGTTATTGATTCTCCCTTCCTGGGGAGGAGGTTCCACCTCTCAGTAGTGAGTGTGGTGGGGATGGAGGCAGAACTAAGTCAGAGAGCAGAGGAGCTTGCACCTACCTCCCACCGGGAAGGCTCTGGGAGGAGACCTCATGGAGTGCTCTGCACCAAGGTGATGTTCTACCTCAAAGGAGAAATGGCAGTGCGGCCTTCAGGCAGAATGCTCTCCCGTGTTTCCAGCAACAGAAGTTCCCGAATACTCCTGCTAAGGAAGGTAGCTGAGAGCTGAGGCCCATCAAGAAACCATCGAGGTGAGAAACAAGGTGATTTCAGAGCCAAGATTGCTGTGGGTGGACAGTCTAAGCCAGGGGCCAGGTGAGGGACTTGTTTGAATCCTACACGAATGCCAAGGTGGGACAAAGCAAGCTGCAGAGGGGACTTCCGCCTTGGCCATGCCTAGGGGAGTGACTAAGCTGGCCCCACAGCAGTAGGTACAGGGAGGACTGAGGCCTTGGCCCAGAGTCCCGGTGAGAGAAGCTGTGCCACCACGTGAGGTCAGGTACCTGCAACAAAATATGACAGCCTCGATTATGTGTGGTCCCTGTCCTGACTCCAGGAAGCCATCGCATCTGTCTTTCCACAGGGCACCTACTTTGGAAGAAGCAGCAAACAGGAAATGGCCCTGGTAAATAATCTGAGTTTTGAGTTGATGGATTCAGAAACTCGATTTTTCAAAAAGAAATAGTTTCAGTCCAGAAAAGATTGTTACCTTTAACTAAGAAAAATGTTATCTTTTCTTCCACCCTCAATGGGAATATAGGCTCCATGGCAAGATGAAATCAGTTAAACATCACGATTAAGCCATATTGGTCACGCTAACCCATTTGAGATGAGTTATCTTTTAAACCCACCTAGTACACAGTATGATGCAATTCAGAATGCTTGTTATTACAACGATTCCCTGGTTCTTCGACTCTCTTGAGTCTTAGTGCACGGGCTGGAGGAGGTGCCCATGGCAGATGCCCTGGAAGGGGTCGGCAGCACGGCTCAAACAGCAACACACACTGGTGCAACACGTCGGATGATGACTGGGGTGACCACCGCAGAACTTATGAAGTGCCACAAACTGGTGCAACACGTCGGATGATGACTGGGGTGACCACAGCAGATCTTATGAAGTGCCATCTCCCACTGACCATCCCCCACATGAAGAACTACTTGAAAATAAAAACGTAGGAGATCTCTTTAGAAGAACTCTATTAATATGATACACATGTTATGCATTCATTATGAGCTGCAGGTTACATAATGAGGTGTCTGAAAAATGTTTAGGAGGAGGCATAGTACATAAAAGTATTCTGTCATGGTTTATCATCAGTGTCCAGAAATTCACCAAAAAATGGAAAAACCAACACATCCAAAGATGAATAAAATGATCATCTGTAGTTATTGCATGAGTTTCAATGTAATTCTGGCTATTTTTGTTGATGATAGGAAGTAAAATGATCCCTGGGGGAAAAATGAGAAAATCAAAAACTAAAATTTTATTTAATTATAATAAGAGCTAAAACATGAGGAGGAACAAGAATGTTGATGCAAGAGGCATCTTTTAAAAATAAGTATTATTTTGCATGTGTTTAGTCCAGCCTCTTGTTTTTGCTTTGTCCTGATTAAGCTGACTGCTTTATCATTGTTAGGTTATCTCCCTTAGAAGATGAAGTCAGATTGGCTTGAAAATACGACCTATTTTTTAATATATTTTAAATGTTTAAAATAAAATTGAATATATCCTGTGACCTGAATAGGAGATCCCAAAAAATACTACAATATTTATCCTTCCAGCATACACAAAAGTACTGTCTTTGTTAAATGTTTTAGCAGGCTTTTATAGCTTGATAGCCATAAGTTTTTTATCCAACAAGATTCACTCACAGTAACATGGTCTAGAGCAGCATTTAGCATTTTCTATTTGCACACTGAGAGCTTCTGGAATTTTTAGCTTCTGATTTCTATCAAAAGAATGAGAGAGGAGCTTGCTTCCCTGGAACCCCGTGTAGGGTGTGAGAGTGATGCACCTGTTCCCTAGGAAGGACACCGGGCGGGAGCTCCAGCACAGAAGGCTTTGCCAGCTCTGCTTAGAACCTTCTTCCCTGCACACAGAGTGCTTTCTGCAAGTGGGCGTTCACAGGAGACTCCCAATACCTGTGCAGACCAGGTCTGCTCGGATGCAGAAGGCGGCCTTCTAGTCAGGAGGACAGCAGCTGCCAGCCCAGGAGTGGGTACCCATGGATGAGGAGGACCAATTTAAGTTACAGCCGTCTTCAGCTGAGCCTTGGAAGTCTAAAGCACTAAAAAAAGGGGAGATGTGCTTACAGGATGGTGAGTATCCTGAGCTGGCTGAATCCCCAGACATGAACCAGGGCTACACACAACAAAAGTCACGTGAAAAATTAATAAAGTAATGTAAAACTGGGGTACACGTTGGGAGATCTGATCTCTCATCCTGATTTAATAAAGAACACGTGTCCTCTTTGAAAAGATCCTGATTTCTTTGGACATTATTCTTTCCTACATTGTTTGGAATGATAAAAATGTGGGTTATCTTGGTTCTTACATATTGTATCATTTTATGCCAACTTTAAGCTCTAGAAGTCAGTTTGTGGGATTGGCAAGGCCATGAAGGTCTTTCTCAAGGTTGAAATAAGCCACACTGTTTAGGGATGTCAACTGGGGAGGGATCTGAAAAACTACCTCCGAACTGATACAAAGTCACACTAGATTTGCCAGTTCTGTAAAGTAACACATTAGATCACAGTCAACAGACACACTCACAGGTCAGTATATTAAACATCATCTCCAACATTGTTTTACGTCTTCTTCTTGAGTATTACCTGTGCATCCTTTTGTTCATTTTTGAGTCTTGTAGAACTTCAATTCAGGTTGATCTGCTCTGTCAAGCTTTGTTCTGCCCAACCTGAGATCCCTTTCTAGGGGTATTTTCTGATCTATTGGCTAACAGCCCTCCTTTCCGTGTCCAGCATCCTTCAGCTGAATTGCCACAGCTCCTTGGTTGATTTCCCTACCAACTGTCAATTGCCCCTCCCACTGGTCCTGAAGCAGAGCTACATCCAGCTTCTTCTGCACCACTCACGACGTAGGGTGAACTTCCAATGGGACCCTTATGTGCAAGGTCCTCTTCCATCTGGCTCCAGCCTTCCTTTCTCACTCGGTCTCCTAACACTGACTCCCCCATTTAGACGAGTCTGTTTTCCGTTCTCCAGCACTGTCCTCTGCCTGCCGTTTCTTCTAGTTTAATTTTTTAGTCTCCTCTCCCACTGCCCTCAATTCTCCAAATCCAGGTGCAGGCACATCTTCTCCACGCAAGTGGTGACCTGGCTCTTTTAATACATGGTCCTTCTTCCATTTATTCATTCAACGAGATTTTACTGGGGCCCTACAAAGGGCCCAGCCCTGTTCTAGCTAAAAACTAGCCAAAACTCTTCAACTGGCATTTTATCATACACTTGCTCCAGTCATTTATAATAAATAGTTGACATTCATCATGAATTTACTATGCCAGGGGAGGTAAGTACTTTCCAACATGTGCATCTCATTCTCGCAATAGCCTCCTGAAATAGGTGCTGTTATTACCCTCAAGTCCTCATGCGAAGTAACGAGGCAGAGACATTAAATGACTTTCCCAGTCTGTGCATCTAATACGTGCCCAGCTAGGGTTCAACGTCAGCATTCTGGCTCCAGAACGCCTCTCAGCCAGCAAGCTGCCATGCACCCACCAGCAGCCCCCATGGCCTCTGCCAGAAACCATGCCAGGGATTTGATTCCTTCACCTGTGCCTGTCTTCACTCCCCAACTTTAATAGAGCCCACATGTCTCACGGAGCATAACTATACAACTCCTAAAGAAACCATGCATACATTACGTATTATCTTGGTTAGCTTTTGCCAAAATCAGGTGTTTGAACCCGATAATGAAGCCACAACAGGAACCTGTTATGTTGTATGTTCTGTGGGAAAAACACCAGAAAATGACACCGTAAAACACCAGAAAATGACACCGTTTCTTAGTTTTACACACACACATTTGCAAATTCAATTCTAAAACATGCAGACCCTATTAGTGTTGATTCTTAAATATGACTACTGAAATAAAAATGTCAACATTTACTTTTCTTCTTTTAAGAAATGGAGAAAACTCACGGGAGGACTAAGAAATCTGGGAGAGGCAGGAAACCACACCCCTTCAACTCCCTGCCTGGGCAGAGAGAAAGGGCTCTGCACAGGACGGAAAGCGCAGCTGCCCTGACCAGCCTGGCCTCAGGGGCCAGAATCCTCCGCATCCTCCAGCCACCAGGGCTCACATGGGCCTAATCGTCCTTCACACTGGGCTCCATCCACTTTGCTTAAGTAAATCTTTCACAGATATCTCCTCAGCCACTTATTATTTTTATAAGAGAAAAAAAAAAAGGCCACAGTGCATTCCTAACCAAAAGTAGTTGTGGTTTTTCCATCCTCTCATGAGTGTGAAACTGCCCAGCGGCCTCCCTCAGGTCCTACCTGAAAATTATGTTTTAAGTCCAGCATTAGAGGAAATTCTGAAGTGAAGCAGGGAGACTCGTAAAATGAAAATCCGTGTTTGAGCTTGCTGCTGGGCTCCCTTTTTGTGTCTATTGAAGCTAATAAACTTCTCGGCATTGTAGTTTGCACTTAGGACTTGCTCTATGACTTGGGCCCTCAGTGCCTCTGTTCTTACAGAGGCACTTTCCAACCATCTAGTTAATAGCACTCCCTTCCTACCCCTTCCAATATCTGAGGAATTAAATATTGTTTTCTAAAATAGTAATATTTATTACCAAAAGAAATAAAAGAAATTTGAGGGCTGTTTAATATTTATTTTAAAAATTTGGCCAGGCACAGTGGCTCACGCCTGTAATCCCAACATTTTGGGAGGCCGAAGCGGGCGAATCACCTGAGGTCAGGAGTTCAAGACTAACCTGACCAACATGGTGAAACCCCATCTCCATTAAAAATACAAAAATTAGCCGGGTGTGGTGGCGCACACCTATAATCCCAGCTACTCGGGAAGCTGAGGCAGGAGAATTGCTTGAACCCAGGAAGCGGAGGTTGCACCAAGACGAGATTGTGCCACTGCACTCCAGCCTGGGTGACAGAATGAGACTTCGTCTCAAAAAAAAAAAAAAGATTTCTATTTTTTAGAGAAGTTTTAAGTTTACAGAAAACTGAGCAGACAGTAGAGAGTCCTCCCGTCCCCGGCATCCTCTGCTATCTGCGTCTTGCACTAGTGTGGCATATCTCTTACAAGTGATGCACCAATACTGACACATTGTTATTTACTAAAGTGCGTAGCTTACATCAGAGTTGGTTCCTTGTGTTGTACAGTTCTACAGTAGTTCTATGTACTTTACCAAGTACATAGTGACCTGTATCCACCATTTGAGTAACATGCAAAATGGTTGCATTGTCCTCAAATTCCCCTGTGTCCCACCTATTCATCTCTCCATCCTCCTGAGCCCCTGGCAACCACTGATCTTTTTAATGTCTCCATAGTTTCATCTTTTCCAGAAACCAATATAGCTGGAATCATGGCCTTTCCAGATTGCTTCTTTCACTAAGTAATGTGTATTTGGGGTTCCTTGCTGTCTTTTCCTGACAACAGCTCATTTCTTTGTAATGCTGGATAATATTCCACTGTGTGGAACCACCACAGTTTGTTTATCCATTTACCTAACCGAGGGTATCCTGGTTGCTTTCAGTTTGGGGCAATTATAAATAAAGCTGCTATAAACATTATTTTGCAGATTTTTGTATCGAAAGATGAAAAATTTTAACAATTTTTAGATGAAAATATTATAGTAGATGGTGCTTCTGACATTACCACTCTTGTGATGTACTGATATTGCTAAGATTAAGTTGTCAGACCTGAATATAAACGTGGTGGCTGCATAATAACTGCTACATGTCTTAAAGATCACACACACTCACATGGACACTTGGTTTGGTTCTAGACATTCACAGTTTAACGTCTACCTACGGGTAGGAAGCCCTCAGCTTCCTAAAATCCATCAGTTAGGAACACAAAACTCAACCAGCAGAGCATAAAACAGGGTTAGGATTCGTTTTGCTAAGATAACAAGAGAGGACAGAGGCAGCTGCCAGCATTGTCATCAAAGGCACAGGGTCTCTCCGTCCTCCCTCCTCACCACCTGTGCCGACTCCAGCTTCATCTTGGCTGCGTCTCAGTTGCAAGGCGGGCACAGCAGCAGGTAGGCCAAGCAGCCCACCAGGGATCGCATCAGAAGGCCTTACAGAAGGCTCAGGGTTTCCGGAAGCTTCTACACAGCCTTGGCTTTCTATCTCACTAGCTGGGCCCTGTCCCATGGCCACCTCTGCGTGCAGGGGAGGCTGTTCAGGCCAGCATTTCTTTCTTCAAAGTTCACAAGCAGAGACAAGCAAGGGAGAAGGTCATGAATTAGCTAAAGCAACAGGCTTTGTTATTGCAGGGAATTAACAGCAATAAGCAAAAAACTCAACAAACTCAACGTAGCTCCAGCCTGGCCCATTCCAACCTGCCTTACACCTCCACAAGGATCTCCTCACTGCCCAGGTTGGGACCTGGCCATTAAGGACTTTGAGAATGGTCGCCATTTCCGTGACAGCTCCTCTGCTGCCATCACGGCCTCTATGCCACCACCGATCCACACGCGTAGAAAGGAGCCCAAGAGGGCTCGCACTCACCTTGGGGCTACAATCCCCAAGTTCTCCCCATAGCCCGAGGGTCAAGGTCGTGCTCGGTGTATAGGGTTGGAGGTGCACAGAGGACAGAGAAGGCAAAGCTCATTTTAATGGCATCCCTCTTTTATTTTCCACTCCTTTACTTTGATCATTATCTCTCACTTGGATCTTTGCGATAACTTCCAAACTGTCTCCTCTTCAGTCTCCCTGTATTCAATGTTTCTCCAACAATTTCCAGATGAGGCTTCCTGAAACGTGGAAGTGACTGGTCCCTTATTTGCCCACACACCTTTGCCTCCTCCGCTTTAGCCACCATGTAAAGCCTGACACGGGAGCTTAGCGTCTACCTCCACCATCTGCCTGCTGCCATTCTGCTGTTCCCATTACCCGTAATCTTCTTCTTACAAAGCCCACCATTTCAATTCAGGAAATTCACAAAGCCAGATACTAATCCACATTAGAAAATCTTAATATGGGACACATATGGAAGTATTTTAAGTGCAAGTAGAAAAGTCATTTCTTCATACTTTAGAAATTATTGATAAGAAAAAAACAACTATGCAAGACCAGAGAATTTAAAGAACTTAAATTCTAGTAACGTGTTAACTAGTAGTGCAAACAGGATACTATGACAAATGAAAAGTTAAAAGCTGCCAATACCTGCACCTATATTTTGGAAGTATAACATAACTACCAAAGGTAAAATAACATAAAACATAAAAATATACATTTGATTCATATAAAAATTCCTAAAGCTATACAGAAGAAGCATCTTGTATGTTTTGTTTTGCTACAACTTCTGAGCATATTCTTAACATTGATGCCTCAACAGTCACGTCTATAAAATGGAAACATCTGTAAACTGCCTGAACAGAAGACTGGGAGATAGATGGGAAAATTGTCAAGGGTCCTTTCAACTTTAAAATGTCTGATACTATTAGATTTTTTAAAAAATAAAACAGTGCATTGCATGAATTAGTAAAATTCGTGTCATAATAGTAGCACCTTATTTTCAGCAATTTCTACTTAACTCTTAACTAATCTACATTATGCAAATCTAGAGCCTGGAGAGCAGGGTACCCTATTAGCAGGAGAAATAACCCAAATACTATTATTTATTTCTCCACTTTTTTGAAGAGTTCAAGAGAAGGAATCAATGCCTGTGGCAATTTCTCTTCATCTTGTTGAATCCTTTTCTAAAACCCTATTTAGGTGACTTGATTTTTGTGGTTTCTTATGGTTTAATTCTTCCAAGTGGGTCTAACAGTGTTTAATTTACTAGTATCTCTAAAAACTGAACAGGAATGGTGAAAGTCACATAAGAAAAGCAAATTAATACAGAAATTCAACATGGTTGACTTGCAAAATCCCATAATATTCACCTGCAGGATCCAAATTTTCTTTTAATTTCTGTGAGTAAGAAAAGTTATTCTTCAAGCAAATGTGAGAAATACTCAGGTCTTTTTAGTTAAACCTGTGACAAGATTTACCAGATCCTGCCTTTTCCTGTGGTTCTCATTTTAAAAGCATAACTATTAATACAAGGAGCTGGTGAGCTGCAGGATTTCTCTCTGACATGTCTCTGACATGTGGAGCACAGGAACAGATGTGTCTACCATGGTATGGAATCCGAATCATGTCATAGAGTTGAAGGGCAAGTGGGATCTTAAGACCTGGCCATAGGCAAATGATGGTATATTTCCAAATCAACCTTTACTTAAGGAGCTATTAACTGCATGGGTCACAATTCCACCTCCACCCTCTCAGAGCATTTGAAGGAGTGGGGCCAGCCCAGGGGTTGATGGATAAGTCATAATCAGCACAGGAGGTGGGCCAGGAGCACACCACACAGCTGGGGGCCAGGCTTCGGGGGAGGAGCATTCGCAAAGCCAGAAAAATGACCTCCTGGCTACTAGTGCAGGAGACCTGTGCTACTCAAAGAGTGAACTCAGAGGGCTGCCAGATATGAGGGTAGGGGTGAGAAATTTTTCCTAACACCTTTACCTAAAAGCCACTTAACAGACTCATTCAAAGAGCACAGGCCCAGGCCAGTGGGCTCGTGACTATAATTCCAGCACTTTGGAAGGCCAAAGTGGAAGGATCACTTGAGACCAGGAGTTTGAGACCAGCCTGGGCAACATATTGAGACCCCATCTCTACAAAAATTTAAAAAATTAGTCAGACTTGGTGGCACATGTCTGTAGTCCCAGCTACTTGGGAGGCTAAGGTGAGAGAATCGCTTGACCCCAAGAGTTCAAGGTGACAGTAAGCTGTGATTGTGCAGCTGCACTCCAGCCTGGGCAACAGAGGGACCTATCTCTAAAAAAATACAGAAAACAAAAATCCCAAAACCAAAAAATATATATGATTAATAATAATTACAACTAACGTTTTCTGACCTCTCCCTCTGTCAGCCACTGTGCTAAGTTCTTCACAAGAATGACTTTATTTGTGCAATTTGACTCCAGAGCCCATGGGAGTCCAGCTCCAAACCACTTTGCTCAATAACCTCCTTATTAATGAAGGTGCTGTGCTTGGGCATTGTGAAGACAAAATATGTCCCATGTGTAAGAAATAACTCCCAGCCTCTAAAAGCTTAAAATATTTGGGAGGAGGCAGAAATGTTCAGACATGAATAATAATACTAAGACAGAACCACCTTTAAAATAGAGTTGTTCTATCTCAATTTGAAACAATTGTGTTTGGGGGAGTCTGAATTAGGTCCATGCCTCCATGGAGGCCCTGGCCAAAAATCCAGCTCCTTCTTTCAATTCCGCACCTCTGAGGGCTGGAGGGCAAGCGGTGGTTCCCCAGCAGTGGGCAGTGGGTTTGATCTCAAGCATGATCATAATGGTCTTTCTCAGCTTCCATTCCAGGAGAAAATTATTGAGACGTATTTCTGATCCTTCCCAGAATGAGAACTCACACAGACGGTCTCCCACTTAGCAAGAGAGACAAAACATGGGATCCACTGGTTTAATGAGTAGAGACCCAGCGTCTCTGGGAACAATCTGCCACAGTCTGTGAGCAGGACCTTCTGAGCTTCAACGTCCTGGGCTCCTCCACCCACAAAAGACAGCAAAGCCCGCCAGGCAGGAGGTTTGAACACGCAGGTGCCCAGGAGCAAAATACAAAATGACCCGAATGGGAAAGAAAAGCCAAAACCAGCAGTTACAAATAATTACCACTTGGCCTACAATTTCAAAAGAAAGTCGGAGAATCACTTGAACCCAGGAGGCGGAGGTTGCAGTGAGCTGAGATCGTGCCATTGCACTCCAGCCTGGGCAACAAAGAGAGAAAACAAAAGAAAGAAAGAAAGAGAGAAAGAAAGAAAGAAAGGAAGGAAGGAAGGAAATGAAAGGAAAGGAAGGGAAAGAAGGAAGGAAAGAAAGAAAGAAAGAAAGAAAGAAAGAAAGAAAGAAAGAAAGAAAGAAAGAAAAGAAAAAGAAAGAAAGAAAAAGAAAGAAAGAAGAAAGCAAGCCAGCCATGCCTCCCGACTCATGTCTGGAGGGCTTTCAATATCACTCATCACTTTCAATATTCCACACCCTCCGGCAGTGCTTCCTCCCCTCTTGCTTCTGCCCAAAAGACACATGGAAAGCAATGGAAGCTGCCATGTTAGCTCATCACTTTCAATATTCCAGTTGCCCTGGAAAACTGGAGGCCATAGTGCTTGAGGGCCAGCTACAGGAAAGGCAGAAAGTGCACAGCTTCAGCGTCAGGATCCCTCTAACCAGGCTGAGAACTGGACCAGCAGCAAGATTGGGTGGTAATGGGGCTCGGTTTCCTTCTGAACATAGCAGAGTTTAAAGCTCAACACTTCCGCCCCAGGCTGTTCTTGGCAAACATCGTACATATATATTAGAGTGAAAAGTCTGCAATATGTCCTGTGGATGTGGAAGCCAAGGTGAGGCCATTCCTAAAAAATGTTCAGCTCCTCATTTCCAAGCAATGGTTTCCATACTGGCAGCAAGAGGCGATTTCCTCTTTGAGCTGGATGGGGTGGGGATGGGAGGAGGCAAGTGAGGGAGGGCAAATGGGGAGGAAAGAAGAGAGGTCACTGCAAAGTCCTGGCTTTTCTTTCTTGCACTAATGCTTTTGTGAACATATAGGAAAAGTCATGGTGTTTGGCCATAAAAAATAGTGAGCCATTTATCCACTGCCCTCCCTATGACAAGTATTATATATCAATTATATATGGATTGAATCAGAGATACATGATCATCTAGTTTCTGCATTCATTTCAGGAGACTAGATATCTTTGGAATATTTGTGGAAGTCAGCTTAAAAATTGTTTCCCTGGATAATGTTCCATCCACACCCTCTGTTTCTGGAGAAAATAGCGGGAAGGGAGTAGTTAAAGCTGGGGGTGAGAGAAGACTTGAGCCTGACCCCCAGGGGAGGCTCTTTTGCTTGGTGAGACCTCCCGAGTAGGGTCTGAAGAGGGCCCTCTCTCCCACTCTCCTGCTTCCCAGGTGCCTGCTTCCTGGCAGAGAGACCTAGCCTGGGGAGGGGCAACTTAGGAGGGCCACCCTGGAGAGCTGCCAGCTCGAAAGCTCAGGCACCAAACACCATGACCTCTCCCCACTTCCACTGGAATCAATGAGGGGAACACACCCAGAGGCGACTTCCTGCAGCTGTCCCTGCCCCACTTTATCTACAGTTAGCTGCACCAGCCACAGCAAGGGACAATCCAGCAAAAGGTTAGCCACTGGGATGAAAGACAGACAACAAACCCAACACATAGAACCAAGGTACAGCCATCCAAAATTAAAATGGGGATTTGATACAATTAAACATGGTCCACCTAGAGAGAAAGTGAGCTGCTGTACTTCAAAAGCCATTAAGGAGGTTAAGGAGCAAGAACAGGTAAAATCAATGAGAATCAATAAAGATCATAGTAAAGAAAACTAGAATTCTGAAAATAAAAAATAGTGAAGGCTGAGTAGCATACAAAGATCAAATTAATGTGGTGATAGTTGTTACAAAGGAATTTTCCTGGAACACAGCACAAAGTTGTCAAAGAACACCCAGTAAAGACGTGGAAAAACTTGAAGACATGCAGAAGCACGTGGAGGCCTGATCCGACCCTCATCCACGGGATTCCAGGATGAGGAAAGAGACAGGATGGAACACAGCACTTTCACAGATGGCATCACGTCTTCCCAGAACTGAGGAAAGGTCCACTGAATTCCAAATATGGTAAGGTTGGAAGGCTACCCTAGACATGTTGTCATTAAATTTTAGTACATCAAGGACAAGCCCGTAGTCTTGAAAGGAGGAGAGCAGGGGACAGCTAGAAAGGGTTGTAGAATCCAGAGATTTTGTGAGGATGTCAGCAGTTAGCGCAGATCTGTACGGCAAGGGACGTGAGTTAGTAACTTGAAAGAAAATGCAGATATGAGGGCGCTGGAATCGCCAATGACCCAGGGGCATTGAGGAGATGGAGAAGCTGCGCATAGAGCACAGACAGACCCGATCCTCAGGCAGGGAGCGGGGTGGGAAGACAGAGGAGCACTCTGTGTGAGTGAGTGTCTAATGGCCGAGAAGACAGATGGGCAGGGAGTGAGGGAGGCAGCTCTGCGCTGGCCCCCAGGAGTGGGGCCAGAGCTAATGCTGCAGGCTCCATTGCTTGTGATGTGTCTTTGGGCGGAAGCAAGAGGGGAGGAAGCATTGCTGGGGAGTGTGGCAGAACGCATAAGGGGTCTTGGGCTGGGTCAGGCCATGTTCAGCTCTGGGCCAGGAGCATGGGGTCACTGACTCCCTCCCAGCCTGTCGATCTCCAGTCTGAGGCCAGGCTTGTGGTGGGAGGGTGGGGACGGGGTGCAGGGGACCTTGCTGTGGATGCAGCTGCTGAGAGCCCTAAAGCTTAGTTCTCTCTTTAAAAGCTGTCACTTAAAAGCTTTACATCCTCTGAATTTCAGTCCCACAAAACAAATAGGATGTCACCACATAGCATGATGGCCTTGCTTCAAGTCCTCGTGCTGAGATCACAAGCCAGGCAACTTCAAGCAAGTCGTTAACCTTTCTTCTCTATAGAGTGGGATAATG
Organism: Pan paniscus; assembly: GCF_029289425.2. NCBI lineage: Eukaryota > Metazoa > Chordata > Mammalia > Primates > Hominidae > Pan > Pan paniscus. The sequence goes on from NC_073254.2 coordinate 186,155,720, forward strand.
CTTCCTACAGTCCTGTCCTACTTCAGAAGGAAGCCAGGATGAAATGCGATCACGTGGAAATGCTAAGCCCGCCTTAGCGGGTTTCATTACCATGAGGTGGCGAATGGCATCATAGTGGATGCGGTGAGGGTGGGATCACTGCTGGTTACCCACGAGATGAAAATGCTTTACCCATGACGTCAGCGAGGGCTCCACAACCAACGAGCCTCCACTTACCCCTTGTTTGGTTTGCAAGTCCCCTCCACAAGCTTGGAAAGCTGTGCCATCACAGTGACAGGTCACCTGCAGAACTCATGGCCCCTCCAAACTTCTGCCTCTGACTTGATGGAAGTTTCCCAGACTGTACGGTACGGTGTCATCTCAGGCTTTTCAGAGGCCCAGAACAAAACCACGATTCTTAAGGAAGACATGCCCGCTTCAGAGCAAAACCCCAGAGCCCCTTAATGATTTCTCCTTTCCAGAAATCCATAATATTCTTCTTAGCCAAGATCCACCCTCTATCTGGGCACAACCTGCAGTAAAAGGTGGTTTGTGGGCAATGAAGGAAGGACATGAACCCAAGTCACCAACTGGCGTGGCTTTTATGGAACATTATTTGCCAATCCCTACCTAGGCACTTTACGTGTGTAATTTCAAATCCTTACAGCTCTAGGGTCTAGTATTATTCCCATGATAGTCCTAGGTAGATAGAAACACGAGGAATTCGAGGCTCAGAAAGTAAATTGCCCAAGGTTGCCTGGCTCATAGGATGCCGCTGAGATTGGAACCCAGTTTATTTGCCCCCACGGGCAACACTCCCTCTGTACATGGTGCACATCACAAAGAAAACTGACCAGATATCTATGTATTGCTTGGGTTATAGCCTTTAATTCATATCACAGGACTCAGAGACCTCAGGGGCCCCACTACAGGGAAGCTGGCCATTTGCTCACTGTCAGACCTACTTGGTGACCAGTGGGTGGGAATGATGATGGACCCAAAGGTGAGCGGCTCCTGGGCTGGTCCAGCCTGGCTGCCTGATTGAGCAGTTGCACTTCTCGTCTTCAGGAACTTAGACGTCCACCATGGAATCATTTTCACCATTTGGCTACTCATTCAGCTTCGCTCGGCTGCAGAATTCAGGTGGGAATGCACATTCTGACAAAGTCATGGAGAAATACGTTTCCATGGGGCCCTGGGACAGGATGTGCTAAGGTTCAAGTTCATGTTTTTCCCAGACTCTGACCACATGCTGTGGAATGTCAGCCATGCACATTTTGGTCCATTTTATAACGTGACTTGAGGACATCAGTCAGGATTTAAGCTCCCAGACGGGCTGTGGTGATGTCATATCTAGGCCCAAACTAGCCAGCAGAGGCGAAAGATTAACTGTCCTCATTATGACCTTTATAAATTCTGGTTCATAAAACCAATAAGACACCCAGGTGGGAATGGCAGGACCATGATCACTCTCCTTGGGTGAATAAGGTCCATCTGCTTTTGGCCAGACCTCTGTGCCTTCACCAGAGGCACAGGTTAATAATCAGCAAATTAACCTGTGGCTTAGGTGCCATACATTGAACCTGGTTATTTTATGAGTTAACATATGAAGCAAGCATGCATACGTGAGTGCACACACCCACACGCGTGGTTGTAATTGCTATGATAACCAGCCAATCTTACAAAACATCCATCTATTCGGGATGGAAATTTGTCATACGTTAAGACAGAAGAACATATGACTAATGTGTTGAATGAAGAATTCAACCTTTTCCATCCTTTGAAATAAAAATTTTTCAAGACATGAATCAAGATTTGTGTTAGATCCCCCCACACCCTAATATATATCACATACACATATACACACTTACACAAGAGAAGAGCAAGTATGTTCTTAATCTCCCATCCAGGGAAGCTCAAAATCTCTGTGAAACAAATCTGTCTTATTTACTAATGACTTACATCTGAATAATGCTTCACAGTTTTCAAAACCTCTTCTCCAGCACCCTCTCACTGGATACTTACACAGGCCTAGTAGGAGCTGCTATCCTCATCTTTACAGGAGATGAGCTGATATTTTAAAAAATGGCGTGAAGGAAGTAGTTCCGGAGGGAATGCCTGCTGTGCGACCTTGTAGCCATGTGGCCTGCTACAGTTGTTTAACATCTTTGGATCATAATTTCCTCATCTAAAATGGGAGGACAACATCTACCCCAGTGGACTGTGGTGAGAGTTTGTCAGAAAGTACCCAGTATGTGTTTGAAAGTGGACAAGTTATTTTACTAATAAAGAAAGGGGCCCAGAGAGGGTGGGTGACCGGCGGAAGGCAGCAGCATGGGGGCGGCCACACCTGTCCTGAGAAAAGCCTCAACTCCTTCCTCTCTTGACCCCACCATCTGTCCCCTCTTGCTGGAAGGTGGTATCCCCTGCTGGCACGTCCTCCTTGACCACTCAGGCTGTGCTGCGCCTCCTCCTCTGAGCTGTGGCCATCCCTCCTTGGGCCTCTGTCCTGGCTTGGGCCAGGCAGCCGTCTCACCTGCCAAACTCTGACTGACAGCCCCTGGTCCACTGCACCTTATCGAGGTTTGAAGGAAGGAAGGAAAGGCAAGAATCCGTCAGCTAAGGTGTCAGCGGCAACATCAAAGCTCTTTGCTTTCCTGGCAGGTGATACCCATGCAATCAAAAACAGTGATTCTTTGTTTAAAATGTACAGATGTAAAGGTTTCTCTCAGCTCTCTCATTATTTTCTCTCTTTTATTGCCAAGAAATTATTCATTTTAGCTATACACTCTCCCTATAAAATTTAACCCACTTCCTTCATTATCAGCCTGAAGGCAACAAGGAGCAACTTGTCAAGGTTTACCCCAAATAACTCCTGCTCCCTTGTCCTCCCTAAGCCAAGCAGCTGCAGCTTAGCATCGGGCTTCCTACAAGCCAGAAGAGGACTTAGACTCAGTCAGCCGCCAGCTCCTCATTTCATAGACACCAAAAGTGAGGTGTGGAGTGCTAAGGAACACTCGATACTCTTTTATGGTTCATAGGACTTATTTTTTTATCACTATAATTGTTTTTCTCCTGTTCTCTTTTGTGTCATTGCCAGCTTTACCACACTGTTTTTAAAATGTGGAGATGAAATCTGGGCGTAATGGTCTGAAATAGTCATCAGGTTTTAAAAAGTGCCCAGCCAATTCTACTTAGGGATGCTAGTGGAATTTACCATGAGATGAGTCACGATCTCTCTCATCATCTTCATCAACAACGGAATGCTCCCTATGTGCCAGCGAGCGTCCTAGGCACATGGGAATCAGACTTTATAAGCCCTGGTCCCTGTTATCCAGCAGTGCCCGATTTAGAAGGAGACGGCCATGTAAATACATAATTACTGGAGAGATGTGTACATGAAATCACAGCTAAAATATTCCTTAAACATTGTTTTGGCTCTGGGTACACAGATGGACCCACTTAATGATGAGAAAGGTGCATAAGGGGCTATAAAGGCGGGAGTGAGACCCTGCGTGAGAAAATCAAGGAGCACTTTATAAAGAAGACATGACCGTGCTTGTTAAAGGAGGAGGAGAAGCTCAGCAGGCAGACAGGAGAAGGAAGGGTGCCAGGGGAGAGAGGCATCAAGCCTTCAGTTGGGTGGGAGCGGCAAATGGCCAGGTGATGGGGAAGGGGCAAATAAAGGGGCCTTTGGCCAAACTTGACCCTGACGGCCATCCAGGTGCCTTACAGGGCACAGTGCAGATGTGATATATTTTAGAAGAAGCAATATAGAGATTGTATTTTAAACATGTGAACCTGCAAGGGGAAACCAGAGTTGTCCAAGTGAGAGATGGTGAGGACTGGAATTAAGGCAACCACAGCAGGGAAGAGGTAGGTGCCCCGAGGAGAGGGATGGCGAGGAGGTGGGATTTACGCAACTGTCCAGAAAAGTGATGGCCCCAAGTTTCCAGGTTGGGTAGCATTCTGAATGGTGTGGCCATCTCCCTATACAGAGGAGACACTGGTGGGGCAGACACAAGGTGAACTGTGCTCTTGATGAGTCTGGGGTATAAATCGGGGGTAGTGGCAGGTGTACAGCAGGGCACTGAACACGGGAATACGGAGCTGAAGATAACTCTGGAGCGAAAATCACCACAATTCTGTCAAAATGAGGGCGAGACTGCATTCCAATCTAGATCCTAAGGTTTTCCTGGGATTTGATACCCTACCACTTCACACTCCTGCCCTAATACTGGAATCCTTACCTTTGTATTTCTTTGTCACTCAGCACACTTCTGGCTATTATGCTGCTCGGGAAATATAAAATTCAATAGTGGCTTTGGGTTTATCCTTGCAACTAAAAAACTATGTCTACATTTAGAAATGCCTGGGCCTATGCGAGTCTGAGTTTGATCATAAGTACTAATACAGAGCCATGTGCTGACTTTTCAATACTCTCCACAAGGTAATATGTAGCTGGGGCTCTGCCTGATTGCAGCCAACAGCACTGAAGACAGCCCAGGAGCTGCTGAGTAAACTGGAACAAGCCATGGTGGATGTCACAGAGGCTTCTGATCCTTTTGTGAGTTTTGGTCACAGCTACATAAAACATTCAGTAAACTATATTATTAGGGGTGAACTGTGGATCCTGTTCCATTGTATTTAATACATAGATTTAGGGGGAATCACCGCCATCGGAAAACATCACTAAACACCTCCACACACATCTTTCTTCAGATCAGAGAACTACAAAGTTGGGGCTTCATCTTCCAAGTAATTGTAATCTAACACATTTGAACTTCAATAATGCCTCCTCGAAAACCAAGTGGTTGAGGAAGCAGTGGGGATGTAGAGATGCAATGTCTGCAGAAAGAGTGGAAAAGTGGCCTCCCCACAGGGCTCATAATGGAGCTTAGGAAAGTCAGGTCACTGTGAGTTACTTTTAAAGGCTGTAGACCCCTTGTTTCCTATGCTCTTCACAGAGAGAGCATTCAGATTCGGAGGTGAGGCTTTTCCAGCCCAGTGTGAATTCACGTGACCCCCTGCTCATTTTTGCATTGCATTTTGCCTCCTGACCATGTGTCTCGCTGTAGCCTACTGCATGTTCTTATGTCTGTGAACATTACTCAACTGTGGGCCCTGGACGTGAGGGACAACATGCAGTGTTCCAGGCCTCGCAGCCCAGCTCGTGGAAGATGCTTAAAAAACAACTGGGTGGGAAGCCCACTTGCTTTTCTGTCATCATGCAGTGAATATCGAGTCCACTGCTTTGCCTCATGGACTCAGAAACAACTCTTCACAATTTAACAAACATCCATTGAATCCTTGGTACAATTTTTGCAAAGCCTTGTTCTCATGGCAAGATGCAAAGAGAATAAACAAGCATTGTCCCTGGCCTCACGGTGCATGCACTAAGTAAAGGAGGTGAACCTTGTCCCCAAATAATAATGCATGTATTTATTTCATTGTGGTTATTCATGTGTTTATATTCTGATTTTATGCCAAAAGAGATTTCAGGTAGCTTACAAAACTGCACACAATAAGTCAAGAGAAAATAAAATATAAAATAAATAGATGAAAAAATCTACACAAAGGAGAAAGAGGGAGGAAAAACAAGATGAAACTGGAAATGAGGGTAATACACTAAGTTGTTGCCATAAGATCCTCTAAATTTTTTAAAGAAGAGACAGAAATTTGACTGCTAAGCTTCTAGAAATGAGTGAGAAGAGGGAACTACAATTATCTGGGGTGCCAAGTGCTCGCCGTATATGGAAGGGTACAACTGATTCCTAGAGATGCCCTGGGCTTTGATTCTCACCCCTATGCCTGTGTCAGACCCTGCAATATTTGAGACAAAGGGAATCTTGACTCTAAACAAATAAATACAAATTATTGGCCAGGCACAGTGGTTCACGCCTGTAATCTTAACTTTGGGAGGCCGAGGCAGGTGGATCACCTGACCTCAGGAGTTCCAGACCAGCCTGGCCATCATGGTGAAACCCCATCTCTACTAAAAATACAAACATTGGCCGGCTGTGGTGGTGCATGCCTGTAATCCCAGCTCCTTGGGAGGCTGAGGCAAGAGAATCACTTGAAACCGGGAGGCAAAGGTTGCAGTGAGACAAGACTGTGCCACTGCACTCCAGCCTGAGCAACAGGAGCAGGAAACTCTGTCTCAAAAAAAAATTTGTTTAACTGTCAGAAATTTTGAACACCATTCGTATCTATCGTTTTTTTCCTAAATGATCAAAAATCATTTCAAAAACAAATACTGCATAAGGAAAAGATGATTTGAATAAAGAAATAGCATATGTACATGAGAGATGCAGGACAGAAAATAGAGAAGTGTCTCGGGCATTTTCCTTGGGTAATACACATCTATCTTTTAATTCTTAGACATGGGCTTCAACCTTGCTTTTGAGATAGCCCTGTGATTGCTCTATGACTATTTTCCCAGTCTCTAATCAACTTTCATGAATTTATACACAGGAGAAGTGATTCCCATGTTTCATTTGATGTGTAAATAGATGGGTAGCTGTTTTCACCACAAACTCTGCCTCCTCTTGGGTTTCACAATAGCACTCCCCAAAACTGCACTCTGCTAACCTTCCTGTAAGACATCACACCTCTGTTAATATTAAACACACACAGAGCAGCTCTGGTGTCGATGCTGAGCAGTGAAGCATCACACAGAAAGATGTCCAAGGTTAGGAGACAATGTGGGTGAAAGACACTGATCATCATACAAAATATGTAGGGAAGTGGCACAGAAAGCTTGGTATTACGTGAGTTGGTCGGTGGCAGTGCCCCTCCTCCATCAGGGAATGACAGAGATGCCTGCTCTTAGGAGAGTATTGGAGAAACTAGGAGAAGATGACTCATCAAGAGGCATGATATTAGCGAGGAGTATTGTGCAGGATTCACCAGCATGCCTATGCAAAATGTCAGGTTTAAATGAAACCATCGCAGGTCATTGTATTTTACACAGTATTGACATCAAACCCATCGGACTGTGGTGGATGGCGTCACTCACATTTGCTGTAACACAAGCAGCTCGTCTTAGTGCCATTTTAAAACAATGTCACCATGAAGCCACCACTACCACCCACTATCACAATGGGGGTCTCTTACCTACATGGATTTCTAGAAAATGGGCCAAACATTTTCAACATGCTAATTTTCTTTTGACCAAGGAGGAACAAAATCAGACATGCAGCTCCAAAATGTTCACCATGTGAGGCGTCATGACTCAGACAGAGAGAGATTTCATGTGATTCTTTAAGTGACCTACCCTGACCAAGTGACATGGAAAACTTCAGCTGTGTCTAACTGGGGCTTCCTTGTAAACCAAGGATTTTAAAAAGTTTTGAAGATGATTAACAGATCAAAAAGGAAAACACATAAGATTATATCTATGAGCAAAAAAGACATGTGATAAATTTTTATCTCTAACATCTACTCTTGATTAAAAGGAAAATGATCAGTAAAGTCCTGAGGCAAAGACAGAGAAGGCAGAAGGCAGAGCCTGTAGGGCCCCACTGACCGCGCTGCGGGCTTGAACCTGCACCCTGTGGTCAATGGGAATCCATCTTAAGGTTGAATGCAGCACTCTGTTGGTACCAGGTTTGCACTTAAGAATCATCACCCTGATGAAACCTCCCTGTCTCTACCCAAAGCCAGCACTATGATGAGTGAAAAACAAAAGAAGCATTCCCATAAAGTCTTCATCATTGTCCTCATTTAATGACGTTCTGGAAGCATTTGACAATGCCATCAGATGAGAAAGATATGAGGTATAACGTTTGGAAAAGGAAAGTAAAATTACCCTTTTGCAAATCATGTTATGAAGAACTACCTGAGGTACCTGAGAAAATAATATGAAGAACAAATGTAAGTAACAGAAATCAATAAGGTGGTGGAGTACAAATTAGCTTTCAAACTTCCTCTTCCCCTGACAAGATAAGCAGCTCCGCCAAAGATAGAGAAGGAGGGTGGTGGCTCAGGTGTCACAGCCTGGAGGGGGTAGGGACAGTGTCCTCACTGGGGAGGGCGTGGCAGCGGTTATGGGAGATTGGCTACACCCAGACAATTGTTCAAATAAGACACAGCTGTAGCTATAGCGATGGAGGAGAAGAGAGGTACAAACACTAACAAGGAGAAACTAGAAGTAGCCCAGTGGTACTGGGTGAAATGAAGGTGTTGATACGAATTCCTGGTTTTGACTATATTAGGCTGGCGCAAAAGTAATTGCGGTTTTTGCCATTAATGACCAAAACCGCAATTACTTTTGCACCAACCTAATAGATTAAATACAGAAAAAAATACAGCTATAAATGCATTTGTATATGTACACGTCTTATCTCTAAACAGAGAGAGATCGAGATAGAAATGTATACATCGAAAGACACAGAAGCCACCCTGAAGGAACTCCCACTGCCCAAACCTGGGACAATTTAAGCTTCAAAGTAAATTAAATAATGTGTTATAAACCATTGAATAAAATAGGAAACCATAAGTCCATACTCATGTAAATCAGCAAGTGAATAATTGAAGAAGTTTGGAGAAAAAGAAAATGTTTACATGATTTCAGAGTAGCTACTCCCAAATTCCTTCATAATGACAAAGGGAAAGAGTGTAATTTTACAGTGGAGACTGTTGGAAGACACTAACTTAAGCTAGTGACCAAGTGGTCAAAGTAAACACCGTCAGTAATGGGACAAATGGACACAGCATCATTTTTATGATATTTCCCCCAGCAGGCATCCCTTCGATCTAACCATGAGTATATAACAAAACAGACTCAAACCAAGAGACAATCTTTAAAATCATTTGCTCAAAATCTTCAAAAACACAAGTCATGGAAGCCCACGAAAGACTGAGAAGTTGCTCCAGACTGAAGGAAACCAAAGAGACAAATGCTATGTGTGGTTCTGGAACAGATCTTTTTTGCTATCAAAGATGTTATTAGAACAACTGACAAAACCTGAATGAGATTTGAAGATTAGATGGTAGAGATGTACCACGATTATTTTCCTGATTTTGGTAGTTGTAAGGTGATCAATGTAAGAGAATGTCTTGGTGTGTAGAAAATGCACACTAAATTATTTGGGGTAATGGTTCAGAAAAAAAAAATTTCTACTGCACATGCAGGTTTTATATAAGTTTGAGATCATTTCAAAATTTAAATATCTGTTTTTAAAAATATCCATAACGGTTATCATATATTAAAAAACTGTTTAAAAGATTTAATAGAAGAAATTACTCCATTTATAAGTTCAATAAAAAGGTAAACATAGCTAAAGATAAACTTAGAGGAAAGAAGCCATATCTATATGAAGAAAACTTTGAAACACTACCGAATTAAACAAAAGATTTATTTCTTGTTATATATCTTTTTGTCTTTTGAATTTTTGCCAATTGCATTTATTTTTTATTTAAGAATAAATGAATAGAATTACAACAACAAAAACAGTGCGTTGGAGAAAGTATTATCAGAACATGAATTGGATCCCATTATTCTGATAGTGAAAAAAAAATTTTTCAGCCTGGCGCAGTGACTCACACCTGTAATCCCAGCACTTTGGGAGGCCAAGGCAGGTGGATTACTGAGATCAGGAATTCGAGACCCAGCCTGGCCAACATGGCAAAGCCCCGTCTCTACTAAAAATACAAAAATTAGCTGGGTGTGGTGGCCGGCACCTGTAATCCCAATTACTCGGAAGGCTGAGGCAGGAGAATCTCTTGAACCTGGGAGGCAGAGGTTGCAGTGAGCCTAGATTGCACCATTGCACTCCAGCCTAGGCAACAGAGGGAAACAAAAAAAAAAAGGAAACTTCCAATTTGCTTTTTGAACCTAGTAGAAATTGCTATAAAGAAATCACTGTTAAATTTTTTTTAAATGGCACAGAAATGGATTCTGATTGTTAAATACATGATTGAACATGATGGAGACCCCTCATTGACTCGTGAGCACCTCAAGCTGGAAGTTCAAGGCCATCCATGATTCAATTCATTCAAGCTTAGGAGAAATGATTCACTCCCTTACAGAAACCTCTGCAACACACTGGATGACCTCACTTAAGGGCTCATGCCACACCTTCTTACCTTCCTATAAGACTGAAAATTCCTTCAGGGCTGGGAAAATAAACTCGTGCCCATCATCCATTGCCACTTTCTGGGTCTTTGCACACAGGAAACATGTGACTGTGCGACTGTACGTTTCATTTTCATTTCTCTCTTGGTCCAAACTCAGGCCCAGACTGTCAAAAGTGCCTTGCCAATTAAGAACCAAGTTTTACGTATGTATTTTACTGAAGATGGGAGAAAAAGAAGAAGCAAAACAATAGTAATTTATTGCTTCTGATTTTTCAAAAGAGAATGCAAAAGTTTAAATCTTCAGGCCTGGGATTGGAAGCGGTACTGCAAACCACAACCGTTCCAGACATTTCCAAAGATAACTTGGCATTAATTTTGAAAACTGGCATTTTGGCAGCCACAGAGCTTTTATTTATTTATTTTATTATTTTTACCTCTGTACCTGTGAAATCTAGGCCACCCAGATTTCACTCTTGAAGGGGAAAATAAAGAACTGTATGTACCCATGGCGTTGACTTGGGCTTCACTTTAAACCTGTTAAAGTATAGAATGAGGAGTGATACCTGACACAGTAGCAATCACGGCATAAATAACAGAGGCTGCAGTCCAGCCTCCTGGGGTGTGAGGGGGTGAAAGAAAAGGTACACGCTGTAACAAAGGAAGCCTGAAAGAATCTCACTTAAAGAAAATACATAATTACTCCCCAAGCACATTGGAATAAGGATTGAGAATTAGGTGTGAAAAGTTTTAAGAGCATAAAAATGATTTTAGAAAGGAGAGTGCACCTTTCACTCTGTGGTAGAAGGTGGGGAACATTCTGTTCTGCTGGCCGGGATGGAGCTGCTGGGAAGTGAGAACTCGCGGTACCAGCAGGGTGGCCACCTGCGCAGGTGGACGGGGATTCTGCCCCTGGGTCCTCCACACTCTCTCTGCTGGCCACCGGCACCCAGTATGGCTCTCTTGTCTTCCTCTCCTCTCACCCTACCCTGCCAGGTGGTATGACCTGTGGCTGAGATGTGTCCCAGTCTCTGTCACGAAAAAAAATTATTTGTGAAACACCTACTCTACTTATTCCCCGAAGAATAACTGAGACAAAGAGTTGGTTGTACCCTTAAAATGTGTTCAATCCAGCTGGGGAGACACAGCGCACCCAAGCAGCTTTAGACACTGTCAGCCAGCAGGGACAGTGATGACAGGAGGCTCCAGTGGCACTGAGGCTCGGGTGCTGAGATGGGGGTGGGTGCCCCTTCAGTGAACAAAGGAGGCCGAGAGCCCTTTAAGGGACAACCCTTCATCCAAAGCAACTGGCTTCAATTAATTAAATAATGTATTATTTTTCGCCAAGAGGCCAGAAGAATTCTGACATTGGTGCTCTGTTTATTGTGACCAAGATACCTGTAAAATATGGTCTCGGCCAGGGATTTTATTACTGTTTTCACTCACAATAAAAAATGTGTTTGACAAGAGTGCCAAATACACACACACACAAGTCCCTCTACAACACCAGCTCATTCCTTTCTCCCTCCATTCCCACCCTCTCTCCTTCTCTCTTCTCCCCTTCCCCTCACCGTCTCCCTCCCCTTCTCTTCCATTCCATTCAGTTGCTTAAAAACATAGTTAGGACTCACTAAAAATAAATTGGTTTCATAGCTCACAAATAGGTTGCTCTCCATAATTCAAAAAAATACTGCTTGAGCCCAATCCGAAATGTGATGGAGGCTGGGCACAGTGGTTCATGCCTGTAATCCCAGCATTTTAGGAGGCCGAGGCTGGCAGATCACATGAGGTCAGGAGTTCGAGACCAGCCTGGCCAACATGGCAAAACCCTGTCTCTGATAAAAATGTAAAAATTAGCCAGGCATAGTGGCAGATGCCTGTAATCCCAGCTACTTGGGAGGCAGGAGAACCACTTGAACCCGGGAGGCGGAGGTGGCAGTGAGCCAAGACTGCATCATTGCACTCCAGCCTGGGTGAAGAGTGAAATTACGCCTCAAAAAAAATAAAAATTAAATTAAAAAGTGATGGAATTGAGGTCTCTTAGGATCCCTGCATATGTTTTGTGAGTGAAAGATAAAAGGAAGTTTTATTGAAGTTAGTTGAGATTGACTAAGGAATGTATTACATTAACAAAAGCTTAAAATCTTTTTTATGAAAAAAAAAATTCTGAAGAAAGACTCAGTTGTTCCTGGCAGTCTGAAGATGCCTGTGATCGCTGAAAAGGCCCCAGGGAAGAGGCAGACAGATGAGAAGCACCGCCGCGTGGGCCCCAGACTGGCCCATCCCAAACAAGGGGTGAGGTCAGGACGTCGCAGGAATATCCAGACAGATGTGAAATGGCTGGACCGCAGCAGTGTTCATTTATGAATACAGTAACGTAGCTTTGCATGTAAAGTTTTTTTATTCCTTTATCACAATTCATCTTCTTTGATACTTGGGCAATTTCTTTCTTCAATAACATGCAGAATTTCTTAACAAAACTAAAGCATTTTGCATAAAAATTACCCACCTTGTGCACCAGTCATTGTCTGAAGCAAGATAGTTTTATCCTTATATTTTCTATCATCTACAAAGTACCATTTGAATCAGTCCATTAAATTATTAAATTCACTTTAAATAATGCTAAACATATCAAGTTTGAAATTGCCTTCTCATACTGTATACTGATATCACTAGTAGCTAGAGGAGAGCTTCTTATCAATGCAGATATGTAGAGTTTTATTTCTTTACATCTTTCCTCCTCTTTCATCCATACATTTTTGACAAGTGGCAACTTTCACAAATGTATGTCTCTATTCCACCAGAAAATGGTCATGGGCCTTCTACACAACTAGTGACTCCAAAGACTGCAAGAATGTGCATGAAACAAATCTCTTCTCTAGAATCCTTCAGGCTAATGGGAGAAAGAGGGATCTAAAAATGATTGGAACAATCCTCATGCACCAGGGGGTATAGTAAGTGCCTGGCATGCCACCCAGAGCCCTGGAGTCCTGGAGGAAAGAACCTGTCTGCCCCTTGTGGGGATGGCCATGCTTCCTGGAGAAGGTAGAAATTCACAAGGGCCTCCAAGGATGCTTAAGGCCTACACAAAGACATAGTGGAGAATGGGAGTTCTGGAAGAGAAGATATCATAAGCAATAATTGAAAGTAAGTATCAATTTTGCTGAATGACAAAGAGTGCAGAACCTGATGGACATAAGATATTAAGACTTTACCAGTTGATAGAGCATTGCACATCTGTTTTACATCTCATTGGTACCTTCTCCGGGACCACAGTATGCTAGATTCTGTTGCTGAAGGAGAACATTTGTACTAAATTTTACTAGACAATAAAAGAAACATTGGCAAGTTCCCTACAGCCAGAAAGGACAGCAACGGTGCCACCTTTAGTCAGTGAGAGGGATCTGGCAGGAGGAACAGAGGGTGACTGTCGTGCCTCTCTGCACAGTTTTCTCTTGAACTTTCTTCTAGGAACACACCTGCCCTATCTATAGAAATGGGAGTGTCTGCCTTTGGGATATTTTGGCTGGGTTAACTGGGACAAGGTATTCTTTCCTGGCTGCGCAGGGGTGTGACCTTGAGCTGCCCTTCATCTCATTGTCTGGGAGAACAATGGAGGCAGGAGAAGGAGCCTGGGTCCAGACCCTGGAGGTGGCTGCTTTCTGTACACTCCTCTGCTGTGGCCTCTCCCCAGGACTTGCTGATAAACCACCTTTCACTTAAGTTTATTCTCTTTGCGTGTTGCCACTTGCAACTGAGACTGACTGAGAGCTGGGAGGTATTCAGGCTATCTGGGGAGCTCTTCTAAAAGTCTCCCTTAGCCTTTCTCTATAAAGCTTTTGATTCACCCTAACTCAAGGGAAAAGTTCCATTAAAAAGACAATTTATTCCAGGTGCAGTGGCTCATGCCTGTAATCCCACCATTTTGGGAGACAGAAGTGGGTGATTAGTTGGGCTCAAGAGTTCAAGACCAGGCTGGGCAACATAGCAAGACCTCATCTCTATTAAAAAATTTTTTTAAAGGGGAACTCAATCATTCAGTCCCACATTCATTCAACAAAAAGTTTAAGAGCACTTAACATTTGCCAGGCTTTAGTCCAACTGCTAGAGGTACACAGGAAGAAAGCACAAAGAAGTTTCCAACTTTAATGAGAATATATTTTCATGGGGAGAGGCAGACAATAAAAGTAAGCAAAATAAGAAATTATCAGATGACACTTTGTTCTATGAGTTAAATGAAACACCCTCACTATGACTAGCAAGGCTATGCCTGTTCCTGAGACACCATGTGTCCAGCACTTAGCTTAGTGGATACTTGGCACATTTTTGATGTCTAGAATAGAATGGAATAGAAATATTTGTAGGGACACAGGATAACCCTCATGGATTTTCCTTTTTAAGTTCAAAGTCTAACTTGTTTTTTAACGACATTGCGTGTGGGTAGAGCTGTTCCCAGCACCTCTCTTGGATTTAATGAAATCTTGTAATTGACAACATTTCACTTCCATGTTGTAATTCTTTTGCATTGTATTTTAGACAATCAAATAATGATGATCTTACAAATCTTAGAATCAGAGACTGAACAACAAAAATGGGAGAAAGTAGGCAAATAAAGAACCTGCTATTAAGCATAGAGGGGTATGGATAAAATTAGCATGTTGTCAGTTAGGTATAGATTTTTCTTGTATGCCATGACAAATTTATCTTCTCCATATACATTTTGACATTCATAATGAAGCTAAAAAAGACTCCTTTTAAGTTACTGTTATGTGGATATGTTAATTATTATTATTATCGTGTAAGATAACAGCTGATGTTGACTCAGCCCCAGTGATTTTAGGCTGAATCACTAAAATCTGTTGGGCCCTGAGTAAAACCAGGCCTCTCACCATCTTTGTAATCTTTACCTAAATCTCAAGCCACAGGTGATGCTACATTGAAAACAGGAGACTAGGCTGTGACTACAATCAAAATGTTCCAATTCACTTCAAGTTAAGAAGAAAATGGCTTCAATATAGCTCAAAGCCAAGAGTTTGCTAACCCTTGGGGTAGGGTGATTTGCCTTGAATCGCAACATATTCCTACCTGGAGACACCAGAGCCTTTGCCAATGTTTCAAAGAATATTCTAGAACCTGAGTCTTCCTGGACTCGCCTGACTCTGGCTACCACTTCACACTCACTCACTCTGGTTTATGCCACCAAAGCCCATATGTGAAACTCAGACCCTTCACGGGTTTTTCATTTACAAAGCCTCTCTGAATCACTCAAGAATTTGGTAAACTTGACAGAGCACTAGACTCACACAGAGAGTCACGTCTTCCACCACACACCACACCAGCTCACAATAACTGACAGCTGTTCCTGGGCTCTGCAGTCCCCACCAGCCACCCTGCAGCAGGGCCCTCCTCGGGCTGTGCGCCATGCCATCCTCCTGTCCCCACCTTCCCCACACGCTCTCCTGGAGCAATCAAACCCTGTGCACCGGAAGCCTTGGAATCGCACCCTCTGCTGTCAGCACACATCGAAGCATTGTCCCAAACAGATAGTTCCCTTGGTGAGAGATAGGCTAGAGCCAAATGTGAAGATAACTGAAAGTTCTCTATCTTGTTACAGAACCTGTTACTTTAAGATGAGATTTATCATTCTGTGGCAAGAGGGTGACATAAAGTTACACTTGTCCCTTTCTACTTCACAGTTAGTCCAGGCCAGCCCCAAGTAAGACCAGCAAGTGGATGTCATTATGCCACATTGATGCAGAAAAATAAAGAAGGTTGGAAATCAAAATCACAATAGCACGAAAAAGCAGTTTGGGAAAGATAGCAGATTCCTTCCCTTCTTGAGCTGAACTTACGGACTTTCCTAGGCAGAGATTTCTCAATCTGGTAAGCTTTTGTCAAACAGAAGTAAAGAAACCCACACTACCAGCAAACTGTACCTCAGGACGGTATAACTTGGTGATGGTCCATCTTTCTTCTTAATACCGTCTCCTTCAGCGTCCTCAAAGCAAGCACAATACACCACTTAAATGAACAAGCACCAAATTCAACATCCATGGTAGAGAGGGATAATTATATTTGTGAGTCAAAATTAAGCACAGACTTCTATTATGGGTAAAATCTAGTTCATTTGTCAAGATTCTATATCTGAATTTTAAGTGTTCCCATGAAGGCATCTGGATTTTTTATGAATATAAGGTTTGTGATATTCAGACATATTTATAGAAAATCAAACACCTTCACTGATGAGTTCCAATGACTAATAAAGAACATTAAACAAATTATTAAAATAAAAAGTGGTCTGTAGGATTTGTGCCTCCAATAAACGAGGGTCTATGTCCACTAAAGGCATGTACAAAAATGTTGCATAGCAGTTTTATTTGGAGTAGCCCCAAAGTTGAAACTACTCAAATGTCCACCAATAGTAGAAAAAACAAGTAAATTGTGGAATAGTGATACAACAGAATATTACTTAGCACTTAAAAAGAGCAAGCTACTGCAACAGTGAAGCTGAATCCCACAGATTGAAGTTTGAAGAAAAGAACCCAGGTAACGAAGATGTGCTTTTCCATTCCTACAGAAGAGTCCCAGAGCAGGCAAATGAATTGATGACAGAGGTCAGAAGGGTGAACAATGGTTACCTGTGGGAAGGGACCTGATGAGGCAAGGGGCACAGGAAGCCTTCTGGAATGCTGGAAATGGCTTACATCTTGGTGTTTATTTATGTTAAAATCCACTGAGCTTTTCCCGTAAAATTCACCTAAGCTGTTTAGCTCAGAAAGGGCCCTTTCTAAAATCATCACACCTCAATGAAAAAGAAAAATGTTGGCATGTAAATAAAATCCAAATTTATATAATTATGAATGATATTAAATTAAGGATTTTAGTTGTCAACATTTTGCACCTTTAGGCCGACATTTTGCCATGGCATAAGGGAAGAATAATCAGAGTTTATTACTACTTCTCTTTACAGTAGAGAAGTCTAGCAGAAATTTTCTTAACCAAGCGATCAAACTTAATGTCACCACGACAGGACCTGCTGACATCAGGTGCTTTCCAATGGGATGCATCGAGAATGGCACAATGCCACCTATGTGGTATCTTTGTCCAAAATATTTAACTTGAGTCTAATCACTAAGAAGCATCACATGAATCCAAATTTGGGATTTCTGAAAGATAAGTGGCCTAGATGCTTCAAAAATGTCAATGTCCTGGATTTTTTTAGATTAAAAAAATGACGACTCAACATATGTGTGATTCCCGATTGGATCCTGGATTGAGAAACCAGCTAGGCTATTACTGGGGACATTTGAATATGTGCTCCCACTAGATAATAACGTTATATCAGTGTTAAGCATTCTTAGAATAGGTGTTGAATTGTGGTCATGTACAGGAATATCTTGCCCTTAGAAAATAAATCTAAAGTATTTAGATTATCAAAATGTTTATAAATAACTCTGAAGTACTTCAGCCAAGAATAATAATAATTATGTGTGCCAGAGAAGAATAAGAAAAGGAGGAGGAGGTGGAGGAGGAGAAAAAGAAAATGTAACAACATGTTTGTGATGGGTATTCCATGAGAGTAAGATGGATCTCCCACCCAAAATTTCATTCAGATGTCAACTCTGATGACACACGCACCAAGAGGACATAAACCGGTTTATTACTCAGAGTGAGGCTTTCTACGCAGAGGAGGGCTAGCTCCGAGTGTGTCTGAAAATGGCTTGAAAGCAGGGATACAGGCTTGGGGCCTGCTGTGGTTGGGAGCTGGAGCTGGGTGAGGGTTCTTGTTCATTGGCCAAGACTTGTGTGGGCTGAACTCCCCATTAGCACCAAGGGAAGGAGTACGTGGGCTTTCTCCCCAGCTGGCCCAGGTATGAAGCAGAAGGGGAAGGGGAACATGTTTCTGCTTCTCTCTCACCCATTCATACCAGGCATTAGCACCTTAAAATTATGTCCTGAAGAAAAATGCTTTTACAAATATGTGCTGCTGTGGCATGTTTAATCTCATAGCAGATTTTATTTCATGAATAAAAAACTTTCACAACTGAATATAAATATTTCTTCTTTCTATAGTCATTTACAAGTAGAAATATTATAGTTTCTATTAAATAAGATACTTGTTAATTCAAGTTGCCTCACTTACAAAAACATTCATAATGTCACTCAACAAGAAATGCTCACATGCCCATTAGGTGCCAGGTACACTGGTAGGAGCAGGGACAAAACAGGGTACAAGGCAGGGGTTATCAACTCCCACACGGTGGAAATGTCACAGTTAAGACACCACCACTCCCACTCTTTGAGAGCCAACATTCTGACTGACAAATTGAGGAATCTCGAAATATATAAAATGTGCGAAAGTCACGACACTCAGAGTTACCATTGTGGTTATGAGAACTCAAGAGTAATACATATACCAATTACAATTCTCACAAATCTCCTCAGAAAGAACATTCATGTCCTATTTTAAAATAATACACATTTTAAAATAACACAATTCATTCTCTGTCACTACTTAAATTCCTCAATGTTTATTCTACAGCAAAATCACAAACCTGCGCCTATGTATTGTTACTGAGATGGATGTAATGCAACACCGCCCATCCCAACATCCACCTTAAGCAGAGAGCAGGAGAAGAAAAAAAGTTGTCTTATGAATCCTAAAATCCATCATAGGTGTAATCACCCTACAGCTGGGACTTTCAACATTTCAAATACTGTATCCCACTCTTTTGAGGAATATGCTTATACTTACCAAATATCCCAACTTGGGATTTTCAAAATGTAGTGTCTGTACTCATGACAGATCAAACTGCATAAGAAAATTACAGCAGGTATGGACAAATAGCCTTCGGTAGAGTTCAAATAGTTATCATTTCTTTGACTCAACTTCCATATCTAGGAATTTACCAACATATACATGTATACATGTGTTGAGAAAGTACTGTGTGGTTGCTTATGAAAGCTTTATTTATTTATAAAACAAGAGACTAGTATTTTGAATGTCATTCAATAGGGTTTAGTTAAATCAATCACGGCACATTGTACCACGGAATATTATACAGGCAATGAAGGTAGTTTTATATATGCTGATACATTTCCAGGACACAGGTAAGTGGATAAAGCAAAGTATAAGGGGAACAGTTTAACAGGATACTTGTGTCTGTATATGAAAGGGATGTTACATATATCACCCTGCATGTGCTCAGGAAATTTCTGGTTGGCTTCATAAGAACCAGGGTCACGTAGGTGACATTTGGGGTTGGAGGAGGACTTACTGTACATCTTCTCATGACCATTGACTATTGTTGCCATGTGTGTATAATATACTTGCATGTATCTATATGATACATGCAATATATAATATCAAGATATTGGTCATCGTGATTGCTACCTTGTATTCATCAAGGAAGGAAAGGGAAAGTCAAAGAGCTCTTAAGAATTTCATGTCACGGTTGGGCAGTTCTTTTTATTAAAAGTGCTCCTCCTGCTAACAGGTGAAGATAATTTCTGCTTGCCTGAGAAACATTTGTTCCATCTGTATTATTTAAGCTAGCCATAGAAGTGACAGGAGGTGGCATTGTTACATAACTTTCACCTCTGTTTATTTGCAATTCTGTTTTCCCCTGGAGGGGAGGGTCAGGTGCATGTTTGTTGGGGAGCAAGAGTTGGCAAACAGACATATAAATGTAGGTAAATATAGGCCATTTACAACATAAAGAAGAGTCCCTGCTGTACTCTAGATCAAAAGGTGCTCTACATTATTGAACTGTGATGCTCAGAGCTTCTGCAGTTCTAAAAAGAGAGTATCCTCCCAGTTAGTGGCTTCTCAAATAATCCAGTTTTTAGGTAACTTCCTCTCCCCACACTTTCAGATGAATAATTACCCCTCCTTTGGTTCCTTTGTCAGTTATCATTTAGATTGAAGTCCAGTTATGGTTTATGTTCATTTCTTCCCAAAGTCATCATCAAAGTCACAGAAATTGGACCACTAAGGCCATCTAATTCAACCTGAGGGGAGGAGAGAGGCACATGGGGTGACTTTGTCTTTCAGATGTCGGTCATTTTCTTTCCCACTTGAATCAAAAAGGCAGGGGCAGGTCCAAAGATGAGTGAGGACTGAGGCCTCTATTCCATTCTGCAGGCTTCATTCTTGAGCTCCTTTTCTCCTCAAAGTCCCCTCCTTCACCTTCTTTGGCCCACTGGATGGTAATGGCCTTTCTGGTTTGAAGCCAAAGAAACTAACACAAGAACTTTAAAAAATGTCTAAACGATAACCGCCTTTGCCATCAAACTTCTGTAAAAATGCATGCTTGTATGACTGTTTGTTTGTCTTTAACATTGATTTCCTCTTCTGAGGGTCATGCCCATTTTTTAATATCAATGATGTAAATCACCCTTTGAGAGATATTTTTGTAAGCTATTTTAGAGATAGGCGATCTGAGCAATTCTATTAGAAACATTAATCTGTTGGAAAGATCAATCCAGCTGATGGTGGGGGTTAGGCAGATGTAGGTCAGTTAACAACATACACATTCACTTTTAACTAGTTTTAGAGACATAAAACTGATGCTATTTCCCATACCCAGTTTCAGGCTCTCCCAATGCTAACTACCCATTATTAATGCAGGAAAGTTACAAAATCTTGGTGTTATTGTAATGTCAGAGAGGTAGAGGTATGTGGTTATTGAAAACCATATGTTCACTCAGTCACTGTTTCATCTGACCACATAATAGCTACCCATATTTCACGATGGCTCAAGAAATTCAAGGAACGCGTGAGTCGGTCATGCCCAAATGTCCCCTAGATTCATTCAGTCCCAGAGTCTCCCCTTTGGGTGGTTTTAAGCACTACCAAGGCAAGCACCCAGAAAACTGAGCTGGGGAGGATCTTAACCAATTTCATCCCAAACAGAAACTACTTACTTTTAAAACACTCATGAGATTAATTTAATGTAATAATATACCACTTACGTAATTTCCTAACCTAAAACCATCTTGAAAGACATGGAGGTTAAAACTAGAAGACAAAGCAAGATAGTCCAATTAGGGTGACATTGGGGAGAGGGGAGAATAGAGATGGATTTCAGAGAAGCTACAGGTACTAAGAGAACAGGTTTCTAACTACAGTGTAACTGGAAAAATACAGTCAGTATTACTTCTTCAGTGTATAGTAACTAATAAGATATCTTGTGATTAAACCAAACTCTTTAAGTAAATACTAATTCTTTGAAAAAAGACTAATATAAAAAGAATGTGAAGAGAATGAAAAAAATTTTGAAGTACTTTCTTATTAGTTATAAGATCAATAAATACAACTATTCGGGGTTTTCATCAAAGAGTCCTCCCATACAGCTTTCCACATGTCCATTCAGTTATAATCAACCAAACATTGTAACGCAATCTTATGTCCAAGTTCAAAGCAATTAAGAAAAGAAGAAACAAAACAAAACAAAACAAAAATTGTCATTGGCATGGTCCATTTGCACACCAATTTTCTTTAAGTTACAAAGGAAAAATGTTTATAAGTTTAACATTTTATGCTAATATCTTCCATCAGTATAGACCGCACACATGTTGGACACGGAGCCAGCTGCTGCCCACAAGAGGAATGTATCCTAATCACAATTTTACAGACACACACACACACACACACGAGTACATGTGTCAAATAACTTCAATGGACATCCAAGGAAACATTCAGTCTAAGCTAGGATAATGTACTTCATCTTTCCTTTTGCCTAGTTAAATTAAGCAGGCTGGATCTATTAAGGTCAGGGAGGAAACCAAAACCATCTGAGTGTGTACACAATGACCCATTTACTATCCTACGTTCATCAGTATAAGGAATCTTCTAATGAGAATCTATTAACAATAGAGGGGCCACACAGCACCATAGCCAGGAAGTATCAGCACAGGACCTGAAATGAGCACTTAGCAGTTGTGGCCAGAGACCATGAGCACTCTGGCATGGATTGGTGGTAGGGAAGGAGGTGAACAGGACAGAAGGGCTTTAGTTCTCATGTTCGAAGTTCCCACCACACTCCTCTCTAGGCAGCCTATATGCCTATCAGCTATTTAAAACTTCAAGTCAAACCAGCCTGCCAACATGCCATCTTAAAATCATTGACTACCACTGAAAGTTAATTTCCAGTTGCCTTCATTTCATACATGCTATAATATACTCTCAATGGTTGAAATGAGCAAACACATAAACCTTCCAAGTTGTTGGAACTTAAAAGATGACCCCTCTGATGTTCCATCCAGGTCAGCAACACCAACATATATACTTTTCTCTGTTTTACAGTGTGTGTACAGTCACATTTGGCTTAGAGGCCCAAAGGGGTAAAAAACAACAGCACTGAGTTTGAGAGGCAGAGAAATGCAGTTTCTTAATCATGGGTAAGGGGTTATGTGTCATGAACAGCTGTCACTCAAACACTGCCAGCTACCTGGCCTCCCGGTTTCCCATTGTGAAAGCGTGCACAGCCGTGTATTCATATAGCCATATACCACAGACAGTCACCAGAAATGCACAGATGTGCTCCCGCCACTGCAGGCATGGGCCGTGGTTTCCATTTCCCAAAGAAATACATTCCCAACTCCATGGTAGTGGAGTGTTCACCCTTCAATGGTTTCTACAGTTACATATTCTCAGACAATTACCAAGTAGCATTTTTAGTTGCCAAATACAAAGGATATAATAAAATCTTTAGACATTTTTATGCTAAAAAAACAACTGTACAACAAATCATTTTGAAATTATGATAATCTCTGAGTACTATGGATATAGGTACTTACTGTTGACTATTCTGACTTGCAAAATATCCTCTGTAGACTCTTATTACCTGGGGAATGTGGGAATTACTTGCTACTGGTAGTACAGACTTCCATTGCATAGATTTTTAAAAATCCTAATACCAAATATTTCCACCAAAGAGATGAAAAATGTTTGCTGAAATACAATTCTTATTTCTTTTCATAGCTGGCAGTCATACATTTATTAATTATTAAAATAGCATTAAAAATATTAAGGTTGTTATTTACCATAATAATGGTTTCAGTTCCCATAGACTTCGTCTGCTCTTAACCAAAAGAAAAGCCTATGTACCTTTACAGAGCGACCCGAGGTCAAAACCAAATGCTGCGTATGGAGCTGATGAATTTGCCAGACACTCATGGTGATATTGAATTATTTCCCCCAAAGATGGAAAAATACAACCATACAAATAAAGTCACCTGCAGTGCTTGAATTTCTTACCAAATGCCATTTTTTTTCAGTAAAGGTAACTTAAGAAATGCCCTAGCTTTGCTCTAAAATCATAACTGAGCAGAGAAAGTCAAAGCCTGCAGTTACTGAAATACCCCTTTTGAGGTAAGCGGTGGGATTCTTCTCAACTCCTTCCAGTGTAACCAAAATGCACTTTCCGGGCATGGCCGGAACCCGACCTTTGTTTGGAAACGGAGGCAAGACATGCCGAAGGTTCCCAGTGCACACAAAGGCTCATGTTTTCTGGCTGGAAGGACTTCTGTGACTTGGTGTTTCTTGTGACGTCAAAGGAGAAGAGCCATTGCCTCCATTTTGGAGACAGGAGCCCAAGCCAGTCTCTCTGGATACTCTGCCCAGCTCGGCCCCTGCCACAGCCGAGGCCACAGAGCTGGGCTGCAGGAAGGAATCGGTCACACAAACAACCCCTCTACCTAGCTGCCTACCTATCCAGACTCAGATTCTCCCCCAACATGCCTGTTCACCTAATTTTCCACAGCTTAGCCAACAACAAAACATCTCCATCTGGTTCATTTTTCCTTTGCATTTTAACTGCAGCCCAGAAAAAGCCTGACTAGTTCATTGGGGCCTACTTTCAACCAAATCCAGAAAGCTTTAAGGGAAATAAAAGGTGTCTGCCTGGGTTTCTTTTATGTGGAAATCAGATATCCAAGTATCACTTGTGTTTCCATAGGAAATTTTCCATCTTCAGTTTTTCATTGGTGTTATTCTAGGCAAAGAAGTACCCAACTGCTTTCACCACCACGTCTCTCCTTGAAATCACAGCACATCACCCCATTTGCTTCAAAAACCTCACCTCCAACTTCAGGAGGAGGCACAGGGCCCTGCCTGTGCAGAGGATGAAGATTTCACATGACGCAGCCCTAAGCATCCCTGGACTGGAGAAGCATGGAAGAAGTAAACGTCCCTCCCTGCTGTCCCTCATCAGCAACGAGACCGAGGGGGATCTCACCGGCACCCCTGCCCTCTGGACACAGGTGTCCTGCACACAGGCATTCATGTAGGCTCTCCATCCCCAGTACGGTGTGTCCACACCAATGCACATGACAGCCAGGCAGGCATGAGGGAAAACAGTCAGCTGTCCCCAGTCAATACCTCTTGGCCTCTTCCCTTCCCACCCCACCCTCCCTTCTTCCCCACACAGCTTCAAGTCCACGCAGATCTGGGTCTCCAGCATTATCTAATCAGCTCACTCCCACCCCACTCCCCGTATCCTGAAGAAACACGTAAAATCCCATCTGTGGGGGAAAAGTCTACTCAAGTTGTCTTGCTATAGGGAGCTCTGATGAAGCGTGGCGAGGGCATTCCTGCGGAGGGATCTCAACTCCCAAACGTCTTCCTGCATGTGCTCCTGTTCCTTTTTCTCCTCCCCCTCCCCGCCCCCTACCTTGCTCCTCGCTGCTGTCCCCAAACCAGGCAGTGGGTTCCTCCTCTGGGAGCTGGGGTTCTCCGCCACCTCCTCCACCCTCGAGGGCTTTGCGTTTCTTCGACATCTCTGCCCAGGGCTGGGGATTTGGGGGTTTTCTTTCCCCACCCCCTGGCCCTCCCCCCTCGGAGAGGAGAGTGAAGGTGGGGTTAGATGGAGGGGAGGGGGTTAGGTGCAGAGGAAAGGGGTGGGGAGAAGAGACCAGAGAGGCAGATGGAAGAGATTGCTGCTTCAGGAGGGGAAGGGACTTGGGGTGGCAGGAAAGGCAGAGGGGCAGGGACTCAGTGCAGAAATCCTACAATCCGGTCCATCAGTGTAGCCCTACGTCTAGGAGACTGTTTGCTGGTGTTGCGCCTCTCTCTCTCTGTCTCTCTCTCTCTCTCTCTGCCTCTCCCTCTCCCTCTCCCTCTCTCAGTCTCTCTCTCCTTCCTCCTTCCTCCTTTTCCTTCAACTAGAAGGGTGAGCCGAGAGGGGAGGAGAGATCAAACCAGAAAGGAGAGGCTCCTTGGGTGCCTCAGCGGATTTCTTCCCCATTTGGGGGGGCGATGGGGTGGGGTGCTATGAGGACTCCTGGCCCTGTCTAGCTATGAAGGAGTGGTGTCTTATGGTTGGGCTTGGCTTGGCTTGGGGGGAGGGGGCGGGACAGTGTTTGCAGTGTTTGGTGAGGATGCGATTTCAATGGGTTGCAAGGAAAATTGGGTGGCATGAAGAAAATAAAATGCTGCAGAATGCAATCTAGTGATGCTTTCAGGTGCTGGGGACTCCGGACCCCCTCCTCCCCTATGACATCACAGGATCTTTTGCAGAAGAGACTGGGGGAGGTGGGGGGAGAGAAGAGAGTGGCGGCAGAGGCGAGGATCAAAAGAGCAGGGGGTCCTGTCCCCACTGAGAACTGGAGAAGGGCGGCTGGCTCGGGAGGAAGGAAGTTGCGGTGCACACACCATCCCTTCTCCGGGCCGCCTCGGGAGGCACCTGCGGGTCTGGCGCGGCAGCCGCTGCGGTTTGCAGCTGGCGCGCAGCCCTCGCTGGGAACTTGGAGCTCTCAAACTCCTCGGATCAAGCGTTAGCCCCGAGGCTGTCAGTTGGCGCTGGGGCGGGCTGCAGTCTCTCTCCCCTCCTCTGCAAACCCTTGAGTCTTCGGCTTTATAAACTCCCTTTTCTTCTTTCTCGAGTCCACTCATCACCCTTTCCCCCAAACAGTCACGTCCACAAACACAACACACCACACACGCGCACACGTTTTCTTATTGCCAAAAAGGGTGGAGGGAAAGGACAGGAAGTTTTTTAAGTACACGCACACACACACAAAGATTGGGACTAAGTTTTTCTGGACTCTCAAGGGTTAAATAATAGGTAAAAGAACTGTCAACTTACCCGCCAAAGTATGCTGACGCGCATATCTGCTTTCCGCTTCATTTCGAGTTCATAAATTTAAAAAGAGACAGTGAGAGAAAGAAAAAGAAAAAAAGGCAAGGCGCCGGGAGCACAGTGGGTCCAGGGTTCCATGGAGAACTGCGCAAAGCAAGTTGCCAAGAAAGCCCGCTGGCCAAGTTCGGGACCTGTCCACCACGCTCGCGCGCTCCGCTCAGCAGGCAGATTCCAAAGGCTTGGGGCACTCTGGGGTGCGCGCCGACCTTCTCGCAAAAGGCGAGTGTGTGGGGTTCCTCCTTCCCTCCTTTCCATCTGGGGGTCTCGGGGAAAGCTGCACCCAGCGCCTTGGGCGCCCATGAAGACCAGTCCATCTCAGCTCAAGCTCCCAGCAGCAGCAACTTCGGACTCAGACCTCTCTCTCTAGAACATGAGTGCTTGTGTGTGCGTGAGTGTGTGTGTGTGTGTCCGAGTGCACTTGACATTTGGGGGTGCATGTGCTCTCAGGAACGACTCTCCCGGCTGCCCGGAACTTAGAGAGTTTCCCTTTAAGCCGGAGATGCTGCTCGGACACCCCCCCGCGTCCAACAGGAGGCGATGACGTCTGTAGCCTCGTTGCCAGAACAGTCCCCAGGCTGCCGCTGCCGTTCATTGACAGGAGCGGGCGCTCGGACGTCAGCAGCCGGACCTTTGGCAAGGCTGCTCCCGCGGAGACGGCTCCCACCCCCGCACCTGCCAGCCCGCCCCCCCGGGGGGTGGTCACGAAATCAAAGCCACCAGAGGAGGGGCCCGGGGAGGTGCTGGGGCTGGGGGAGGGGGATGACTCGGATCTGCCCTCTTTGTCCTGGAGCACCGGAGTATATAAATAGTGCAGTCTCCAGCCAGACTCTCTCCCAGTCTTGCACGCCCCCGCAGTCCCCCCAACCCGACCCCCGCCCTTTGTCACTACGTGTCGGGCTCGCTCTGCCTGGAGGGAGGCTGGGGTGCGGGGAAGCAGGGAGTGCAAACAGACATTGGTTCTCTTTCCTCTTCCCATTCATACATTTCTGTTGGAGTCCTAGGGCCGCCGCGCCGGGAGTCGCAATGAATGGATGGATGCCCGCGCGCTGGGACCACCAGGTCCGCAGAGATGTCGCCGGCGCTAGGGGCGCTCCTCCCGCGTGGGGACAGGCGCCCTCGCCTAGGCGCAGTGTGGGGGGACCCCAAAAGACCCTTAAGAGGCCAAAGGCCTGCTCTCCCCCTTCTCCCCAACACACACCAGGGGTCTTTTCTGCCCCGGAGAAGTTGGGACGCAAAACGTAGGGAACTGCGCTCAGTCTCCGCACCATGAAGAGTCCAGATGGGGACCGAGACCAGCACTGACGGTAGCAACAGAGAGGGGAGCGCCCAAGTGGCGCAACGCTGTGGCTGAAGCCAAGCCTGTCGCCTCCCCCTGAATACCGCTGGCGGCCCAGGACCGTGCGCTCTCCCTTCCTGAGCACCCAGGGATGCACTGCGCAGGGAAGGAGGGCACGGCGGGAGGGTGCTTGCAGGCGACTGCTGCGCGGATTCCCCATCCGCACCCGGCTCCCCCATCCGCACCCGGCTCCCCCATCCGCACCCGGCTCGCGGGGAATCCGTAGGCTTGCACTCGCCAGAAAGAGTTGCTGCAGGAGCAGCCGGATGGTGAGGCCCGTTCCCGACCCTGGGTGGGAGGCACTGAAAGGACTGCGTTCTGAGGCGCCAGGCACAGGGCGCAGCTTCATAAATGCCCCCAAAAGCTCCATGGACAGACGGCACAGATGTCGCTGAAGTGAACCTAAGGAAGTTTGCTACCCCAAGACCCGGGCTTCGCGCCAGGTGACAACAGACCTGGGAGTGTGGTGACACCTGCGCAGAGTCCGTGGTGGTTCAACGTGTCCGAGAAGGTTGCAAGAAGATGCCACTGTCTTACCTTTCTCCCCTAGTGCTCATGCCCCAGAAAAGGCCACTGGGTCACTAGATCCCAACCCCTTGTACCATGAGAGGGAAGCCTGCACAACTGCGTTGGCACTCCCCCCTAAATCGTCTCCTGGGTCCTTCCCATTACGCACACACATAATGTCATTTCTCCAGGGAAAAATAAATAAGAACTTTCTTGACTCTCCACCTTCTCCCTCCATCTCTACCCAGGTTCTCTGTTTCCCTTTACAAAAGAATGCA
The DNA here is from genome assembly GCF_029289425.2 of Pan paniscus. Lineage (NCBI taxonomy): Eukaryota > Metazoa > Chordata > Mammalia > Primates > Hominidae > Pan > Pan paniscus. The sequence goes on from NC_073254.2 coordinate 186,184,039, forward strand.
GCTGTCTAGATGGTGGCTCTGGTCTCTCTCCTCTCTCTGGGTCTTGAATCGTTCCAAAACACTTTCTTAAGAGTTCTACTTCTGCTGTCCTGCAATATCTCACTTTTACTGAGGTCACCATTCAACCCAAAACTCTCTATCCAAGAGTCCATTCTTAGACATCTTAGATGACTTACCCATGGCAGTGGACAGAATTCTTCATTCCTGCCTCCTTAGAATACAACCTTGACTCAGCTTTCCAGATCTCCACTCTGCTGATTTGTGTCCCACCTTTCTGGACATTCCCCCTTAGTCACATTTGCTGAACTCCTCATCTCCCCACTGTCTTCATGTTGCAGTGTCGCAAGGCTCATCTGTGGACCTTTTATTTTCCATCACTCCCTGCTCCCTTGGTGATCTCGCTCAGCCTCATGGGTTTAAATCTGAATACTAATGACGCTTGCACTTATATGTTTAGCCCAGACCCCTCCCCTAAACTCTACATTCATGTATCTAGCTACCAGCTCCACTGGGGCATCTAGAAGGTATCTGAAACCTAACATGGCTGTTACTGAGCTGTTGGTTTTACCCCCATCACAAACCTGCTCTTCCCACAGTTTTTCCACCTTGGTGAATGGAAAGCCCACACCCATCATGTCTGGGTTATAGCTGTTGCCACCTCCCTCAGCTGTCACTCTGCCCACGCCTCCTTCACTCTATTCTCAGCCACATGGGCCTTCCTAGAACCCACCAGGCACCCTCCCAACTCAGAGACTTTGCAGCTGCTGATTCCTCTCCAGGAACTCCTCTGCCCAATGTCCTGAATATCTGCAGGGCACATTCTCTTCCTCTTTCACATTTTTTCATCTTGCACCTCTTCAAGAAGCCTCCAGAGTCCACCCCACCACACACTGCTACACCACCTCTCCCAGCACTTATTCCCGCCTTTCTTTGCTTTACTTCCTCCATGCATTGCTTGTGGTTGACTTATCTACCTCGTTTAGTCTATTTCCCCAGTAAAATGTCAGCTTCCTAATGGCAGGAATTTTGCCTTTGCTTATAATTGCATAAAAACTACATAACCTCATCAAACTTTCTTTACCTGTCACCACACATTCAGGAGTTCCTGATTCATCTCTTAGAACATAGAAGAAAGTGAGCTTGGAGGTTGGCAAAGGCCATTTCTCTGTCATAGTGATCTCTCACATTAAATGTGTGTGTGTGCGCTTGTGTGTGTGTGTGTGTATCTGCCCAAGACCACTGTCACACCTCTGGTGATTCCTGAGAAATGCAATCTCTCTACCTTCCTCACTTTCTTCTTCAATCCTTTCTTTGCCTTCCCCTATTTCTTTCTTTTCTCTCCGTTAGTCTTCTTTTCTTTTCTGCCTTAAGCCTCCCATGGGCACCAAGGGGCATGCCAACCTAGCCCTTGGCCACCAAGGAGGTAAAGGGGACCTTCAGGCTTACCTGTGTTCTCAAAGCCGCCTGCTTCTTCCCATCCATCCTGTTTCAATGCGTTCACATCCCTTCTCATCAGCAAGGAAATATATCCCTGTTTCTAGAGCTTTGGAGTACCCAAATTAGATGTCAAACATTTGAGTCATTTAATAACTGCTGAGCTCTAGGGCTCCAGAATGAAGTTCTGGGATCTCCCCTCAAGGCTGTCCTAATCCAGTGGAGGAGAGGGACAGGCACACTATCAAGGCATCAAGGTGCTGACGAGGGTGCTGATGAAGGCAGCCAGTGCGACAAGAGCGCTGATGAAGGCAGCCAGTGCGACGAGGGCGCTGATGAAGGCAGCCAGTGGGACGAGGGTGCTGGTGAAGGCAGCCAGCACGACAAGGGCACTGGTGAAGGCAGCCCGTGCAGGAGTTCCTGGAGTCCAGGTCACCGGAAAGGTGGGAGAGAGGACCACAGGGGGAGCTGCATCCAAGAGGGGTTTGCAGGCCTTGGGGGAGCTCGACAGTGGAGGCAGCTGTGCAAGCCCCAGAGGCAGGAATGAGTGGGATGGTTGGAACGCTGGGCATCAGGGTGGTTTGGGTGCCAGTGCCAGGATGGAGGGTGAACAGACAATGAAGGGCCTTCAGCCTACGCTGAAGAGTTGAGGCTGCATCCTGAAGGGCTTTATGAAAGAGAAAAAATGGTGTCCTACATGTTTGAGTAGGAAAGTTGATGAGTGGATCAGGAGGTGAAATCAGAGGCAGGAGGAACAGCCAGAAGAGGCTATTCCGGGGTAAGGCGCTAAAGGAGATGAGTTGGCCATGTGGGACGAGAGGATGTGGAGGCCCACACTTCCAGTGCACATGTAATTGCCCACCTTCTGCAGAAGGACCTGAAAATAAGTTAGAGTTTGCTGAGGATTACAGGGTCATTGGCGTCGAGGGGGCAGATGCTGCTTCATGCCCGCCCTCTTAGCTGGGCACCACTTTGGTGGTATGAGTGCAGTTTATAATCTATCACCTATCCTGCACATCTGGAAACTCCGTGTCACCAACTTAACCTGAACAGATCAATGTCAAAGGAGCTTAGATGAAGACTCATGAGAGATTGATGTAGGAGCCAGAAGCCACCTTGTCACTCTACAGTGGGCAATTAGTCTTTGTGAGCACTAGAATACTCTTTTCCTTTCCTCTGGCCACCTCTACCCATATCAAAGTTATAACTGATCAAATTACAGGGCAAATTTCATCTAAGCTATGGTAAGGGCAATGCATTTGTCATGTGAGCCTAGGAAATGCAATGCAATTCTCTAAGGATGCTTCCCCAATTCGTTCCATGCCGGGTATCCACTTGACTGTCAGTGGCCTTGCTTCCTCATCCCTGTGTTACTGCTTCCACAATGACCCATAAGACCTTAAGGAGGTTCTTTAAGAACAAAAATGCCTTGTGCAAGGCTTCAGCACTTCTGACATGTGGACGGCCTTAGCTTTAGTGTGAGAGCTGCTTCACATAGTCAGACCTTTTCATTTTCCCTTTTCTTGGAAGGGCGTTTTTAGGTTCTTCTCATTCTGAGAAGAAGAGAGACCTTCAGATAAACGGAGTGTTAATTCTGTCCACTTCCAAGGAATAGTGCAGAAAAAATGAGCAAAACCAAAGTAGCTTACAGACTACTTTATAAGAACCCATCATTAGACAAACTGATACTTCCCTCATGCTGTAGTCTGAATGTGCCGTCCAAAACTCATGTGTTTGAAACTTAATCCCCATCTCAACAGTGTTGGAAGGTGGGGCCTAGTGAGAGGTTTAGGTCCTGATGGCTCTGCCTTCATTAACGAATGAACAGCACTATAAAAAGGGCTTAAGGAGAGGGTTAATCCCTTCTGCCTCCTTCTGCCATGTGGTGAGGAGCAAGAAAGCCCTCACCAGAGGCTGGCAACAACTTGATCTTGGACTTCCCAGCCTCCACAACCATGAGAAATACATTTCTGTGCTTTATGAATTACTCAGTCTGAGGTATTCTGTTATAGCAGCACAAAACAGACTAAGACACCCCACTACATTGACCGATTGAGCACAACAATTTCTATACGGAAAAAAATTTCTAACTTATGGGAAACTATTTTAAAGTAAGTACAGGAAACACAGAAAGTCTGGAAGAAGTTTACTTAAAGTTGCAAATGGGTTAGATCTAAAAACATTCAGAATGTAATCATTGATTTTTAGAGCTACAAGAAACAGTAAGTTATCTAAGAAGGCTAATTCTCCAGCCCCAAAATACTCTGTTATAAATGAGGAAAAGGAGAGCAAATAATATGACATAGAACATTTGTTGTAGGCCTTGAAGTAACTTTTTTGGGAAGAAGGACATTACAGCTATGCATTATGCTTGGATTTTAAACTAATCATGTAATTGCAGAAATATTATATCATATCTGTTCTTCTTCCATAAGTGGCATAGTTTAGTTATTCTATATATGTTCATTTATTTAAATTCCATCACCCACAGTTTTATTCTTTTATTTGGAAATAATTCCAAATTTACAGAAAATTTGCAAGAATAAAAATAATACCAAAAACACCTATAACACCTGTTACCCAGATTCACTTCTTGTTAGCATCTTATCCCACTTAGTCTCTCACGTGCACCCTCATCCTTTGCTTTATAAAGCAGCAAAAGGTGAATTATGTATCTCTAGGTCCTTGACCCCCAAAGGCTTCAGTGTGTACTTCCTATAAGATAATTTCTTATATAGATATAGTACTGGTATCAACAGTACTAAATTAACATCATTACTACAATGCTTTTATCGAATCTATCACCCACATCCCAGTTTTGTCAATTGATGCAATAATGTCTTTTATGATGTTCTCCCCATCCTCCTGTCCCACATAGCATACGGTCTAGGGCTCAAGGATGGCATTTATCTGCCCTATTTCTTATAGCCCTTCAATCTGGAGAATTTCTGGAATTTTTCTTTGTCTTTTATGACTAGACATTTTTGAATAATACAGACCCTCCTCTCATTTTTTTTTTTTTTGAGACAGGGTCTCGCTGTGTCACTCACGCTGGAGTGCAGTGGTGCAATCTCAGTTCACTGCATCTTCAACCTGCACAGCTCAAGGGATCCTCCCACCTCAGCCTGCCAAGTAGCTGGGACTACAGCCATGTGCCACCATGCCCAGCTAATTTTTTTTTACTTTTTGGTAGATCTGGGGTTTTGCCATGTTGCCCAGGCTGGTCTTGAACTCCTGAGCTCAAGCAATCCTCCCACCTCGGGCTCCCAAAGTGCTGGCATTGTAGGAATGAACCACCATGCCTGGCATCTTCCTTCTATTTTTAATAAAACATTTCTCAGCCTGGGTTAGGGTTCTGCCATCTCAGCTGGACTGCTATGGAGATGAGGTGGTGTCTGTTTCAGAATTTCATATCTGGAGGCGCTTATGTCCCATAGGTGATGTGAATTCTGATTGAGGCATGATCTGACTTTCCCATTGTATAATTACTCTCTTTGTTTCAGGTACAACCAATAAGCAGCCTTTGGGCAGCTGAGAAGACAAGGCGAGTATCCTGCCCCTCAACTCAGTTCCCTAACTCAGCACCCACTCCTGACTCCTGCTTGGTCTACTCCTGCCTCGGGGATGTTTAAGCTCAGTAATTCTTCCACATCAGCCCTCAGGCAGGCAAAAACACTTCCTTATGCCTCAATGACTAACGTCTGTACCTATTTATTCATAGCACAAGTATCTTGGACTCATGAATTCCTATATTTAATCGCTCATAATTCATTCCTTTATATATTATTTTGATGTTCATATTTGATCCATTAAAAGGGCCAATGAGAGTCCCCTCAACCTGGCTCCTGCATCCTGATGGCATGCCCCCATCACTTCTAAACACTTCCTTACTTTCTGGCTTAATAAGGTGCTTTGGGCTCATTTGTACCTACTTTGTTCCAGGCCCTGGGGTCAGCCATTTCTCAGAAGAACACTGGTTCCTTTTAATGGAATTATAGACCAAGACACAGGTACTAGGTGTGCTCATTGCTGCTGGGGTGTCTTTTCCCCCTGGCCCTTGCAGCAGACAGATCTAAGCAATAAGTGCATGTACATGCATGCACACATACACATACAAACACATGCATGTGCACATATACATACATGTACTTATTTTAGCAATCAGGAGCCATTCATTTGTCTATGTCTCTTTCATCACAGTGAAATCCCTGGTTCCCAAAAACATCGATGTATTTACTCACTTGCTGAATCCTATAGTGCATCTAGAATAGTTTCCTAGTCGCTCGCCCATGCCACCACAACAAAACACTCTACTCAATAAAGGTCAGGACGTGTTCGCAACTCCTCCCCCTAATTTCTTTCACCACTCAGCACAGAATCTGGAGGATCTATAGTTAAATTCTGTGTTCATCGTTATTTGCATTTGTTCTTTCTAGTTGATTTCCCTTTTATTGCCTTTCACTGGAAACATGGTTGAGTTCATTTGTTTTAATTTCCTTTCAGTTTTAGGGCTTTTCTCTCTTTCCATTCTTACTGATTTAATTTTATTGTTTGAATATTTTTTGAATATGCCTTCACAAGCCAAAACTACACTTTAAGAAATACAGGCAGAAGAGTCCTCCCCGCTGTATTCCTTCCACTCCATCTCCCTCCCACCCCCAGACTCTATAGGAAGCAAATTTCATTGTATTCAGGTTTATCTGAATTTCGTCTCCTGTTGTAAAGGTGAGCAGGTAAAAATTTATTTTCTTATTTTCTCTTTTTGCTTCATACAACTCAGTGTACTATATATGCTCTTTTGCGATTTGCTGCTTTCACCTAATAATATTTTCTAGAAATCACCCCATATCAGTTTATCAGTATCATCCTCATCCTTTTTTCAACAGCTGTACAGAACTCTACAGTGTGTATGTACCACAGTTCAGTCAGCCAGTATCCTGTGCTTGAACATTTAGCTAATTTCCAATATTCTACATTTACAAATAACGCTGCAATTAGTTACTTTACACACTTATATTTAGGTAATTTCTAACACTTCACAATGACAAATAATGCTGCAATGAGTTACTTTGCACATGTAGATGTTTATTCTATGAGAGGTATAACTTCATGGTATAGACCTAGAAGCAGGTTTGCTGGAGCACAGGTAACTGCAAACAGTTTTATTAGATACTGTGAAATTATTCTTCAAAGGTTTTGTACCAGTTTCTAATTTACTAATCATTTTCTTTTTTAAAGAACAATAAATAAAACTTCCAAGGGGTGATAGAGCTGTGTATTAGTCTGTTCTCCTATTGCTGTGTGGAACTACCTGAGACTGGATAATTTAGGCAGAAAAGAAGTTTAATTGACTCAGTGTTCCACAGGTTGAACAAGAAGCAGGACTGGGGAGGCCTCAGGAAACTTAACGATCATGGCAGAAGGTGAAGGGGAAGCAGGCACATCTTCACATGGTGGAGCAGGAGACAGAGAGCAAAGGGGGAAGCACTACATACTTTTACAAAACCAGATCTTGTGAGAACTCACTCACTATCACTAGAACAGCAAGGAGGAAGTCGGCCCCCATGATCCAATTACCTCCCCTCAGGCCCCTCCTCCAACACTGAAGATTACAATTCAACAGGAGATTTGGGTGGGAACACAGAGCCAAACCATATCAATCTGCATTAATTTAAAAATATTTAATGCGTTTTAAGGAAGTAATTGGTTCTCCCAGCTGGAATGGTTAGGATCTAAGGCCTACTTCACCCTCAGACAATTTGGGCTCCGGCAAACTTGAGAGTATGGAATACAAAAGCATGTTTCTATAATACTGGTCTACTAAACTCAGCATATACATTTTCCATCTGGTATCCTCCATGTTATATAATAAAATATACTAGAAATAGCCCGGGTGCAGTGGCTCATGCCTGTAATTCCAACACTTGGGGAGGCCAAGGCAGGCAGATCACCTGAGGTGACAAGTTCGAGACCAGACTGGCCAACATGATGAAACCCGGTCTGTACTAAAAATACAAAAATTAGCCAGGTATGGTAGTGTGTTCCTGTGATCCCAGCTACTAGGGAGGCTGAGGCAAGAAAATCACTTGAATGTGAGAGGCGGAAGTTGCAGAGAGCAGAGATTGTGCCACTGTACTCCAGCCTGGGCAACAGAGCGAGATTTCATCTATCTATCTATTCATCTATCTATCTATGAAATAAATTGATTAGAACCAAATGTGATTTCTGTTCTCAATTCTGACATGTTCTTGTTCTGTGAATTTGGGAAAGTCATTTAATGCTACTAAGCCTCTGTTTCCTTGTCTGTAAAAGGGGGGAAAATAATAATTTTCATAATTACACAATGAGTTTAAGAATCAAGTGTGTGTGTCATTTATAGGCATAATCACAAAGTTCTATCTATCTATCATCTATCTATCTATCTATCTATCTATCTATCTAATCATCTATCTATCTGTCATCTACCCATATCTTTATATGTCTATAGTCTTTGAAACATCTCCCTTTCAAGATAGTGAGAAGATAAAAAAAATTTAACTAAAATTTGGGAAGCCTGGGTTTTTTTGTTCATTTTTATCCTAACCACTGTAAACTCACTGTTTAATTCTAGAAATGTTATTTCACCTTTCTGAATCTTATCTTCTACATCTATAAAATGAAAGGGCTAAACTGGTTGATCTGTAAGATTCTTTCTGGTCCTAAAACATTTTGATTCTTCATGTAACCTATGTTAGGTTGGTGGTGAGTGCACTAAGAGAGTGGAAAAGAATTTCACTCCCCATATTTGAAGATCCTCAGTAAAAATAAATTATTTAAAAATGAAACTTTAAAAAAAGAGAACTAGTACAGCTCCCTAAAGTCATTTTGAAGATCATATTTTCCACCTAGGAGGTGTGAGACCAGCCACCTTTGATTCAGTGGAAAGTATTTAGATTTTTTTCTTGCCTTTCCATAAGATCTCCAATTTTTTAGTGTAATTTTTGAGTGCAGAATCTCGAGATTTTGAATTTTGGGTGTAGTTGGCTAACAAACAAAGGCTGAAAAGGAAGAATGGAAGGGAGGGAGGAAAGAAGGGAGGGAGAGGAGAAGAAAAAGGAAGAAAGAAGAAAGGAAGATAAAAGAGAGAAGAAAGAAAGAGAAAAGAGAGAAAGAAAGAAAAGAAAGAAAAGAAAAGAAAAGAAAAGAAAGAGCGAGAAAGGGAGAGAGAGAAAGCAAAGAAGGAAGGAAGGAGGAAGAAAGAACAGGAGAGGAGAGGATATTACATATGTCCACTCCTAACATTCTATGCCCAACTCAGTGACCAGGAGATAAAAGGGAATCCTCCCCCGGTAGGAGGGAAATGAAGAGTGCAGGTGGAAAGGAAAGAGAATGTATCAATATGGCTGATGTGTACTTTATAAAATTTACCTCCATCAAGGACTTTGAAGCTCTGATTCTAAAAGTGCTTCGTCTTCTGGAAGAGGATCGGCCTGGCTATGCTGGCCAAGTCCATCGAGTCCATGTCACCATTCCCTGGGTGACGTAGTGCCCGGTCTCTTGCTTTAAGGCCCCTGCGGTATTTCACTCATAGCCCCTGGGATGTAGGACTGACACAACCTCCAACCCCAGCCAGGCCCCGAGTGCCATCCTGCTTTCTCATTCATTGTCGCAGGGGCTCCTGTGAAAGCCTCCTTGTGCTTCCCACCCTTTCCCCACCCTGGAAGCCACCAAGGTTGGGTGTGCCTTTGTCTTCCACCTGCCTCCCATCCTTTGCAGATGCTGCATCCCTGTCCTCAGCCAGGCATCACTCGAGCCCTCCTTCTCTCCATTCCCAGTGGCTGGCGTTAGGCCCTTCTCATTTTCTTCCACTGAGACCCCATGGAGGCCACCTGACACGTCCCCTTCCTCAGTTTTCCCTCTGTCCCAGCCTTCATTATAACTGTGTGAAATGGAAATATGAGCAGCTTAACAGCATCCAGAAACTCTCCTCAGTACACAGCCCCAGCCCAGGTGAGCCCAGGGAGCCCTTCAGGGCGGGACCCTGCCCGCTCTTCCAGCTCTGTCCTCCTCCACTGGCCGAGGCCTCCTCCTTCTCCAATCACACAAACACCTGGAGCTCCCAGCATGCCAGCTCCTTCATGCTTCTCTCTTTTACTGATGCTCAGTCCTCTGCCAGGACATCTTGCCTGGGCTCCTTTCCCAGGCCAAGGTCCGCCGGGCTGGCTGTGCTCCCTCGGCAGTGCTCCACTCCACTTGCTCCTGGAAGCTCTCACCCTCTGTCCTCCACCTTGGGAGGAAGCTGGATAGCTCCTCAGAATAACCTATACCAGGGCACACTTTATCCCATTGTATTATGGCAGTCGGGGGTGTGTGTGCGGTATCTGCGTGTGCCTGTGTGTGGTAAGAGATGTGATCTAGAACAGAAACCCTAGCCTCTTGTTCTCACAGAACAGTACGTTCTGAAAGGGGGTGGTTGCTGCTGCCAGTCAGAGGCCCAGCAATGCCAGAGCTGGCCCTTTGGCAGTGCCATTGGCTCTCTTCCTCCCACTGTTCCTTTCATGGACAAGATTCCCTGTGGAGATCCAGGCGCCATTTTGTGTCCAAGGCATGAAAATGAGGGAAGAGAGGTTGACATCAACCGACACCGTTGTTGATGTCGTCAGGAAAAATAAAACCTTTTCCACACACCTCCAGAAGACGGCTCACACCTCATCGGCCGGGACTGTGTCACAGACCACCTCTTCCAAGAGCAGAAGATTAACATGACCGTGTCATGTGGGCAAAGCATGCAGCTCCCCCCGCCCCAACAGAACCAGGGATCTGTTAGAAAGGAGAAGGGAGAACAGAACTTGGAAATGCAATCACTCAGCTTTCTCCCTGAACCCCACGACAGGTCCATGTCCCTCCCTGCTCTCAGTCTCCAGCATTTGGCAGGCGCCTGGCTCACAAATAAAAATCAAGCAGAAGTCAAAGGGGCTTCTGGTTTATCACTTAAGTTTTCATCTGCCTTAGCATGAATAACATGAGTAAATACAGTAGGCGCCGTGCTCATCATACTGAACATGTTTTGATTTGGTATAAAGTATTTTGTTCAACTACTTCCATTTTCTTGTGAGATTTCACTCTTGCTCCCCATTAGTGACTACAGATTTGGGCCAATTTGTGAAAAAAAGAGCTATTATATATCGAAACGTCTTGACTTTAGAACAGTAACTGATATGCAATAACAGAGACAGCACTGATCAATTAGAGGCCAAATGTCTTTAAGGAACAGACAAAAGAGTTGTTAAAAAAAAAAAAAGGTAAAAGAATTGCTAGGCCCAACTAAATGCCAACATAAAAAATTGTCTTCTTATAAATTACAAAATGCAGAATTTTGCTCAAAGTTAAATTGGACAGCCTATGTTCAACTATGTACGCTTTGGGAATTAATTTTTTTATATGTAGGCAGCAAATACTAGTGAGCTGCACTGAAAATCGGAGCTGTTTGGGAATGTGCTTTGCTGCTGTTTCTTATTAAGTGTTTGTCTTCCAACTCTACCTGCCTCATGCTATCAGTGACAATGCAACACGAGGGTTTCCTTATGTGAAAAATAAATAATATCGCATTGAAAGTTGTGAAGTTTCTTCTCTCAGATTTGAGGCATTTCTCAACACACTAAGGCTTTAAATGTTAGGGATTCTCTTGCAAATCTGGAAATTTCCATAAAGAAATGCTAAGATTTTGACTAATGTACAAGTATAAGAACATGTTGCCACGGCATGTAACCCATTTATAATTTGATCTTTGATCCAAAATTTTTTTTGATTACTTCTTTTGGTAACCATAGCAATATTAAAAAAAATAAACATATACAATGAATGCTGTAAGAGAATTATTATGGCGTATATGTGCACATGCTCAGCTTGAACAAAGATCAAAGATGCAAAATCTTATATAACCGTGTATCTGAGGAAATTCTACACAAATTGAGGGAGGGTTGCAATGAACATCTTTAATTTATTTCAATGTCACTAAGTCTCTTTTTTTAAAAAAAATTGCTTGCATCTAACAATTGTCTTTTATATCTTGAAACCCAATTATCTTAAATACATTCTGAAAATAGCTAATAAAATATTTCAACAGCAAGTAATTGTAAAAGGAAAAGATATAATTAGCAGTGTTCATAGATGATAGAAAATGGGAAACATGCTGCATATGGGTTGAAAAATGAAGAAGCAGAAAGAAAATCGGAAGTGTGGCCAGTTATTGTAGCAGCCCATAGGACGTGACTGTAGGGTCAACCCTGGTCCTAGTCCTCAGCTTCGTAGTAGCCATCACTGGGAATAAAGAGTGGGAATCTGAATTCAGACCTACAAGTAAGCGTTCTCCTGTTGCCTGGTGTAGCTCAGCCTAAGGGCCTAGGATCCCTTTCTGTCATTGTTGAGTTATAGAAAGCACACTTCCTGAGCATTGCCCACGTGCTGGGCACGGAGCACAGGCTGAAAGCAAACAGCACAGCCAGTGCCCGCCAGAGTTTGCAGGGTTGGGGGCTGGGAAGACAGGCACAGAGCGAAGGGAATAATATATAAGTCAGTACATAACTACAAGTCGTAATATGTGCTGGGAAGGAAAATTACACCATGTAATCATAGATCACAATAAAGCCGTGTGTTTGGGGTTGGGATGGAAAATAGGAAGAGAAGATCTCTTTGAAGTGACATTTCTGGTAGAGCCTCAAAACAGTATGAACCGCAGCCAGGAGAGAGGTGAGGGAAAGGAGGACCTAAGTGGAAGGAACAGCATGTGAGGTTGCTCAGGACAGAAAGAGCCTTCTGGAGACTGAGAGACAGGGAGCTACACAAGGCAGCAAGGGAAGGAAAGGAGCAGATAACATGGGGCCTTGGGATCGACACTCAGACTTGGGTTTATCCTAAGGCAGTGTGTGGTCATCAAAGAGTTTTAAGCAAGAAGGGGACAATTTGCTCTGTCTTTTGCAAAAGGCCAGCAGTTTCCCTTCTCCCCTAGCCATGCAATCCATCCCACACTACCTTTGCAAGCTTTTAGAAGGACAGTAAACTGAGAATGCATGGCTGTCTCCTGGCCCTGCACCAAAATCTAGAAAATGAGAAAACACCTTTTAAAAAAAATGTTTAATTATGGCTGCACTCAAAGGGGGAGACTGTGAGGACTCTGGAGACGCAAAGCCAGTGGGAATGAGAAAGGAATCAGAGGGTGGGGAACCATGGGGGAGTTGGAGGGGGTGAAGGGAGACCAACAGGGAAGCTGTTGGTGTGGTGAAGATCCTTCACAAAACCCACCTTCCCCTCTGCGCCCAAACAATTAGAGCCCAACACAGGCCATGCATTTCCCAGGCTCCTTTGCAGTTAGATGTGGCCAGCATGGGTTACCTTTGCTCGAATAATGGGAGTGAAGTTGCTGTGCCCCTGCCCAAGCCCAGTTGTCTGTTGTACCCTCCTTCCTCTCCTTGCAGCCTGGTAAGCCAGGACAAGAGCAGCCTTGGAAACCCGGGCTCCCAGGACTCAGGACTGTAATGCAGGCAAGAACTCCCTTTGTCATTGAGTCACTTTATTGTGGGGTCACTCTTTACAGCAGCAGAGCCATTCTTGCTGACTAAAGACAGCAGAGGAGCAGCCAGGCCTGCATCCTCCTCACCCCCAGTGGTGCATTCATGGCAGGAACCTGGAATAACCACTGTGTCTAGGCTCAAGTGTGCTCAGGGCAGAGCTCCTGGTGGTGAGTGATGCTCGGGATGGAGAACCCGTCTGCGGACACCCCCCAGCTGGGTAGCACATCTTATTCACCCAGGGCTGGCTATGTGATTTGCAGGGCCCAGTGCAAAATGAAAATGCAGGGCCCCTTATTCAAAAATTATTCAGAATTTCAAAAAGGTGACAGCCAAGTAATAAGCAAGCCCGAGACACTACTGAGTAAAAGTTCCTAAGAGACCACACAGGCCAAGGCCCAGGACACAGGCCTGTCCCACCCTCTACTATCCTGAAACAATGAGCTCCTGCCTGTGCAGCTGCCCCATCCCCCAGCAGGCTGCACCCAGGAGCCTGTGAATGCCCATGGCCTCAGCTGCAAAGAGGAGCCCTGAATCCAGGTTCACAATCATTGGAGGAGCACCACCAGTATGACAGGAGGGACCAAAAACCCTCCTCCAAAAAGCATAACTCACTCAGGGAAAAAGGGAGATAGCAGAGCAACCTCCCCAGGACTCTAGGATGGGATCAAAGCCACTAAAAAAAGAAAAAAGAAGTAAAAGTCACTGCAGGAGAGCCTTAGTTAATTTCTACCCTGAATATTTGTAAATTGTGAGCAAGCTGGTTTAAATGACTCTGAGTTCCCATAAGCAATATTCTTTAATATAAAATCATAAACTAGAACAGGTTCCTTAGAGTAGACAGAAAGATGGCCCCAGGATGTCCATGTCCTAATCCCCACAGCCTGTGACTGTCACCTGACATTGCAAAGGGGATTTTTGCGGATGTCAAGGGCATGGAGCTTGAGAAGGAGAGGCCACCCTAAATGATCCAGGTGAGCCTGCCCAATTTAATCGTGTGAATCCTGAAAAGAGGAATTCCTTCCTCAGCTGTTCAGAGGGAGAGGGAGCCTGGCAGGCTCTGACCATGGAGGAAGGGGCTGTGAGCAGAGGAATGCAGGCAGGGGCCAGGAGAGGGATTCCCCGAGAGCCTGCAGGGGAACAGAGCCCGCCCACAACTTCATTTCAGTTTACACTTCTGACCTGCAGAACTGTAAGACCATAAATCATAGATTTTTGCAGTTCTAAGCTACCACATTTGTAGTAATTTATTACAGCAGCAATAGAAAACTAATACACTTAGGTTAGCAGTAACCAAAAACACTGACATTACTTTTCTTCACAAAATCCATTCTATGTTCAGCAGTGCACGTGGTGAGGCACTATCGAAGGGAAGAGCCAAATGATGTAAGAATGTAGTCTGCTCCCCCAAATTCTCAAATAGACAGGGTAATCTTTTTAAAAGATGTAAATGAGCAAGAGAACCCTAGTGGTTTTTGGTATCTTATCTCAGTTTGTTTTTAAGGAGGCAGAGGGTCCATTTCAAGCTGGGGGTGCCTGAGGGTGCTGACACCATGCCTGGGGGTGCTCTTCCCAGAAGGCAATTTGAAGAGGAAACCTGGGTGAAGCATCTGTGCTAACAGACATTCATGTTTGTTTGTTTTGTTGTGGTTATATATGTGTGTGTGTGTGTGTATACACACACATATATATGTACATATATATAAAATATATATATATATAAATTTTCCATTGTCGCCATCTTTAAGGATACAATTCAGTGGCATTGATTAAATTCATGATGTTGTGATATGAGCGCCATGATCTATTTCCAACACTTTTCATCATCCCCAACAGAACAATATTCTACCTATTGAACAATAACTCCCGACACCCCTCCCCCAGCTCCTTGCAACCACCACTCTACTTCCTGTCTCTATGAATTTGTCTACTCCAGGGACTTCCTGTAAGTGGAATCCTGCAGGGTTTGTCCTTCTGTGACTGGCTCGTTTCACTGAGCACAATGTTCTTATCCAGGTTGTGGCACGGGTCAGTGCTCCCTTCCTTAAGGCTGATGCTCCATTGCATGGATGCACCATGTTTTGTGTATTCGTTCATCGGTTGAGGGGCACTGGGCTGGTCCCTCCTCTTGACTATGGTGAATACTGGCTATGGCTGTTGTGAATCCTGGTGCGCAAGCATCAGACATTCCCGTTTTTAGTTCCAGGGACATGGGGTGCCTTCTGCCCCAGGGGGTTTGAAAGCTCCATGTCCCTGGGACATTATGAATGGCACATCTCCCTCCCCAAGTGGATGTAGTGTAGCGGGATTGATGGGGGAAGTTTAGGCACTGGCTGATTAAAATGTTTATAGAATGACTTATGGACTTGGAATTGCCAGGGTTGGACGTACTTGAGCTTTTTAGTTTTTTTGATGTCCACGTGCCAGACGTGCCACGTGCCATTACTAATTTTTGATAATTAGTGATGGAATTTTAAGGCCTGTTTTTTGTTTATCAGTCCCTCTAATTCCTTCTCGATCTCGCTACATTTCGAGTAGACGTGTAAAAATGTAAGGCTGGAGGGCTGAATCAGGGCTAGCCGATACAATTACTTTTCTAGTGTCCTTAGGAGGACATCTTGCCAGTCATTCTGTTCTGAGACCGTGAGAAAACCACTGGTCTGGAAGCCCAGATGTTCTATGCCGTCCTTGGCTTGTTTTGCCTGGATATCAGAAGCAGCATTTGTGCGTGGGTCCAGCAGTGGCATTTGTCCCCGCACCATCTTCCGGGCTGGCCCGGAGCCCAGGTCCTCCTACTGCCCGGGAGCAGTGGCCGCAACTCCAGGCTGAGGCCTGGCTCTGTCCACGGGGAACCACGCGTGGGTGCAGGCACCGGGCCTTGGATCACACTTGCGCACTCCGAGCACAGCGCATTACTCTTTTTTTCCTGCCCAGATGACTTTAAATAGAAAAATAACCCTGACTCTAGCATGTTCTCAGCCCGTGAACAATGGGTATTTGCTGGACGAGCGGCTGCGGGCCCTGTCTGCAGGCAGCTTGGGCCTGTGGGGAGGTTCCCGTGACTGCAACTCCCCGGGGGCTCGGAACACAGGACCCCAGGCTCCCAGCCCTACCTCCTTCCTCGGAGGGAGGGGAGGGCTGTGACCCCCTTCCTGGGGGGCTGTGAACTGCCCCCTCCCAGGTCGCTCCCTCTTTCACTCTCCCCTCGGAGGACTAGGGGTCCACAGGGGCAGGGGGATCACATAGGGTGGCACCCGTCACTACAGAGGGGTGCAGGGTTGCAGTAGCGGGGGCTGGGTTGCCTGGGGGACTCGAAGAGTCGCGGGAGCCGTGCGGGGACGAGTGCAGGGGGTCGTGGGGATGGCGACAGCGGGGGCGGGAGCTGAAAAGGCGCGGGGGTGGCTAAGGGACCCTGCGCAGGAGCTGCCGGCCCTCGCGCGCCCCTCGCGGGCCCCCCGGGCCCCCCGCCCGCCCGCGGCTGCTGCCGTCAGAGCTGCCTGCGTCAATGCTGCTCGGTGACACACACAGCTTTTTTTCTTCTGCTCCTTTTTCTCAATGAGAGGAGCCTAATGGGATTTTTATTATCAGACTCATAAATCAAACCGTTAGGCCGTCAGGTCTGGCACGTGGACAACACCCCCACCCCCCGCGGCAAACGGAGAGGGCTAGAGCTGCGTTTTCCCCTTTTCAAGAAAAACTTCAAATATTTTATCTTTATATTTTGAAAATCGCAGTAATGCACAGAGCTCGGCTTGCTGTGGCTGGTGCAGCTCTACATGGATGCAGAGCTGGTCCTCCCGTTCCCTGGAAATGGTTTTGCAAAGTTGTTGGTTTTGCAAACAATAAAAGGGTAAAAAATGGGGTTTGCAGGCAAATCGGTTGGTTAGAGGGAACCCACAGATATTTCAAGCTACTGCAACACGAATCGATTAAACATTGTATCAGAGGGGGTTGTGGGCACAGACTTTGGAGCAGCCCTGCCCTGATGCTTGTGCTACTGACACAAAACAAAACCCCAGCTATGAATGCAAATCAAGGAGCAAAGACGTCAGCAACTAAGGCGATCTGGAGCGCTAGGAATCCTGAAAGCTTCTGCATTCTCATAGCTACTTGCATGCAGATTTCTAATAAGATAAATCGGCACTGGTGTATCTAATTAATGGTTGTCCTTCAACAAGCCACTGGATAGCACTTATTAGCCATGGGAGGTAGGAAGCCAGGTTAACCCCCAAAGGACTCTCAGTGCAGCCCCTTCCTCATTTTGGTCAGAGACTCAACCAGAGTGTGGAAGCGGAGCAAAGTCAAAAGGGGTCCAGGGACTAAGGCGTTGGGGCAAGGACCCTCAGAGAGGGAGGTCCCAGCTTCCAGAGTTGGACACAGAAAAGTATGTTCCACTCTTGGGAATTACCTCTTGTGCGAAGCCATATATATTTAGGGGGTCATCTACAGGGAACTGTGAAAGGTCTGCAAGCCCGTCATCTGGTCACTCTGAAGCCAGGTCTCCAGAGCTTCCCTGATGAAATTGTCCTGCCTGTGATGGGGGAGTGTTCTCGGAACCTTTGGGACAGCCTCTGCTGGTTCAGATCAAAACTTCACAGAGCTCAAGGCGTGGTCGTCAATTAAAAGCCTGGACCACATGTCAGGTGGGCAGAGGGCTACCGCTTTAGGGTAAAGTGGCTACAAGGAGAGTGGCCTGATATTTTGTATATATTCATGATCATTTTAATTTCCTCTTCCCAGCCTGTGTTCTGCATTTCCCCAGATGTCTTCAAAGGACATATATGACGCCCAGGAGCAGAGTTGTTGGGTCTGTTCTTTCTAATTCCAGACCTTTCTGGTCTTGAGTCATGGTTTTCTTAGGGTCCAGTGAAAACAGCAGCGCTTGGAGCTGCAGACCCAGGCTGGGAGCTGCCGCGGGGGCGCACGTGTCTACCTGTAGCCACAGCCTAGGATCATTGCCCTGCGCAGTTGGACGGCTTCCACGCCTCGTCTAGTTCTCACTGCATTCTTATAGCAGGACAAGTTCTCTGGATTTGTGTGAACTTTTAACATAAGAGTTAATAAGTCAATGATTGCCAGATGAGAGAGGCAGCTTATGTGTTTTTAAGAAGCATCAAACCCACCCCCCACCCCCATATTCTTCCACCCCAGCAAAGAAGGAGCCAGGAAGGCACTGCAAGGGGGAAGCGGGGGGGGGGGGGGGGGGCAGGGAGGATCCGTGAGAAAAAAGATGAATATTTGCATCTTCACTTGTGTGCCTCATTTGGGGTGACCCATGGGTGCAAAGGATGATGTATTTTATACTGAACATGGTACTGGCAATTTTGGGTGCGCAATGAAAAAGAAATGGGCATGAGCATATCTAGCTTTAAGACACGATTTCAAATATAACTTCTGTCATTCACGTCTAGACCCATATTCTGATATGAGTAATAACTATGCTAAGCAAAAGTAGATTAGGTGCAATAAACATAAGACCTGTATTCCCATGTTGATTGATGGACTTCAGTGGAATATTTCATTTTAGCAACCGATATATTGCATAAATGAGTTAACATTGGTCCCATTGCAAAATGATTTTTTATACAAAATTAGAGAGGCTGATATAAGGAATGCTGCTAGAAAATTATTAGCTCACTTTTTACATCCAAGGGGGTGAAATGATACACTGTGGAAATTTGTACAAATAGAGAAGTGGATGGATGTCGATGTCAGTGGGGAGAAACGGGAGGCCAGGTCCCGTTTTGAGGAGAGGAGATGCGCCCAAGCCGGGGCGGAGGAGCGGGTCGCGCCGTTGACATTCGCCAAGGACAGGATGGGGTGGGCGCCTGCCGGTGGCCGACTCCGCCCCGCCTCTCAGGGGTGCGAGTCATCAGCGCAGCGGCGGATCCTGGCCCAGGGAGCCACCGGCCCACCCTCGCGCCCAGGAGCCGGACTCGGAGACGTCCACCTGGTGGAGAGACGCGAGGGAGCCGTGCAGACAGGGGCTGCTCCATGGAGAGCCCGGGAAGCCTGCGGGGCGCCAGCGGGGTGGGTCCCGGGACAGACCAGTGACCATCCGCCTCCTGCGTAGCGCTGCCCCCAGGAGAGGAAAACCCATCGGAGGTTGTGCTGTGTGCGTTCTCCAAGAGGGAAGCTCAGTATGCACACTCCCTTCGTCCCCTTAAGGAGGAGCGCACAGTGTGTGTGTATGTGTGTGTGTGAGTGCGCGCGCGCGCTCATGTGTGTATGTGCCTGTGTGTGCATGTGTGTATGTGCGTGTGTGCATGTGTGTGTGCATATATGCGTATATGCGTGCGTGTGTGTGGCGCGCACATACGTAAGCACACCCCCGGTACATAGAAACTCACAGAAACATACAGTAATCCTGTATAAAGATTATGAGTCTAGAAAACATGTACTGCCCGTCATTTTTCTCGGCTGTCTCTGTGCCTTCTAGATATTTCCGTGTCCTCCGCGCGCTTCATTTTTATCAGGCTCCTGGGTGTGTGCAGGGAGGGAGCGCAGGCACGGAACGCAGGCGCGGAAGATGTAATTTGTGCATTAGGAAGCCTCCGCTCGAGCGCCACTGACGTCTGCACCTCCGCGCTTGGCTCTACTGCAATACATCAGACTGATGGCATGATCACTGCATCTTTGCTGTAATATCTGTGCACTGCTGGTTAGGAAAATCCTCAGCCATACCGTGACTCCAGCTAGCTAGCTAGTCAATGTATTTTAATTTTATTAATTGAAAGGAAGGACTAAGGAGGGAAAAGAATGCAAAGGAAACATGAAAAGATTTTACAAATTTTTAAATGCTTATTTTTCCAGACGGAAGATTGAGACAGTAGGATTAGAGACTTCATGGCTGCAGATGTTGAAGCTTTTGCTAAATGAACAGCCAAATTCAGTTCTGTGAAATTGCGTCATATTTCTTTTCCAGAAGACATAAATCTTTTGATTGTTCTACTTCTCTTTGTATATTATTACTGTTTAAAATTTTGAGGAAAAAATACTTTAATGTGATGTCAATTCTTAGATTTCATCCCTCTCAATTATTTTTGCAGGGCCTCATCACTGCACTTTCAGTGTGATGACATTTGCTTTTTAGTGTATTGTCTTGTGTTGAGGTCATGAGAGATGTGAATGAGGCAGGAAGATCGTTACAAGTGAACCATAATTAATATTTACATAGTTCTCACGGGTTGGCAGGCAGCCCCCTAGAGTGCTGATTTGCTGGCGAGCTGCTGGGGTCACTCTGCAGGGGCACCGGGCAGGCCTAGAAGTAATTGTAGATTCCACTTTGAGAACTGCCACTGGGCCTGGGTATCCCAATATTAATGCTCTTGCATGAGTAGAAGCAGCAGAATGTCCTGGGACCTCAAGGAGGGTTTGGGGGTGGCAATGCCAACATGGGGAAACCACTGTAGAAGGAGAATGGTGGGGTTCTATCTTGGGACAGCATTAGCACCTGACAGAGAGTGGACGTTATGCCAGTTTGCTAGGGTTGCCCTAACAAAGTCCTACAAAACTGGGAGGCTCAAAACAAAAGAAACATCTTCTTTTACAGTCTGAAGCCTGGAAATCTGAAATGAAAATGTCAGCAGGGCCAGGCTCCCTCTGAGACCCTGGGTGGATTCCTGCCAGCTTCTTCCAGCTCCTGGTCCTGGCCAGCCATCCTGGCATTCCTCGGCTCGCAGCTCATCACTAATCCCTGCCTCTGCTGTCAAGGCTGTCTTCTTCCTGAGTGTCTCTATCTCTGATTCTTGTCCTCTTAAGGGGACACCAGTTGTATTGGATTGGGACCTGCCCAAATGACCTCATCTTAACTTGATTACATCTGCAGAGACCTTATTTTATAAAGAAGGTCATATGGACAGGTGCCCATCTTTTCAAAGGACACAATAGGACCCACAACAGATGTTTTGGGATTGTGCCTCTGCCTCAGTCAATGAGGAACTTGTCCTGAGTTTCTCAAAAGAGGTGATGAAGAGTAACAGAGGGAACTGGGCCAGAGTTTCCACACCGTCTAGCATTACAGTGTTCCGTGGCTGATGGCATTAGCAGGTCGGCATTAGCAGCTGGAGGGAAAGCTGACGGGAGCCAGGACTGGAGGGGCGTCGACAGGGCAGATTTATGGTGGGGGTGGCTCTCAGGCCGCCAAGAAAAACACCAGGAGCTGCAGGGCCCATGCCAGGGAAAGGAAGGGATGTTGTGGGTCTTTAGGGCCTAGTGTTCCCCCAGATGGGGACCCCAGCCCACCGCTTTTCTTGTACCCGTTTCTCCTGTCCTTCTTCAGTGATGAGGTCTGGGGAAGCAAGAATGGACGTCCACATAATGAAGCACCAAATTAATGGAAGGGATTGTGGATTTACCGAATCTTTCATTTCAGCCCTATGTGGGATGCATTGTGTCGGGACTTCATGGGTAGCTACGATGGGTGTTAGCTTATAATAATAACTCACAGTTAAAGCACAGCCGGGCCAGTGATTTCCAGCTGTATTCCACAGGATCCTAGCACTCAAACCAAAATACTGCAAAACTGAGGGAACACTGTCAAAAATAAACATTTTGTCTTCTTCATTTCTGTATATTTGCTGTGTGTGTAAATTTTGTAAGGAGTTTCATTTGGGGAAATGATTGAACAAATTAAATAATACATTTATTAATTCAACAAATATGTGGGCCGGGCACAGTGGCTCACGCCTGTAATCCCAGCTATTTGGGAGGCCGAGGTGGGTGGATCACCTGAGGTCAGGAGTTCGAGACCAGCCTGGCCAACATGGTGAGACCCCCATCTCTACCAAAAATACAAAAAATTAACCAGGTGTGGTGGTGCATGCCTGTAATCCCAGCTACTAGGTAGGCTGAGGCAGGAGAATTGCTTGAACCTGGGAGGCAGAGGTTGCAGTGAGCCGAGAATGTGCCACTGCACTCTAGCCTGGGTGACAGAGCAAGACACTATCTCAAAAAAAAAACACAAAAAAATGTAGATCCCTGTGATTCAGGTACTACTAGGATATACACCCACAAAAGAAAGTAATAGTAATTCCTGCAAGTGTGGAACTACCATTCTGTTGGGTAAGCAGCATATAATTAATGACAATAAATGAGAAAAATACGTACTACAATGGTAGAAGGTGACCTATTGCTCTGAGAAAAAGGAAACACAGCAGGATGATGGGAGACTAGGGCCATGAGGGCACGCTCCATGGAGACGAGGCATTCAGCAGAGTTGGAACTGGTGAAGGAGTTTGTAATGTGGTGTCTGTGTAAAGAAGGTTCTGGGCCGAGGGATGAGCTGCTGTGATGGCTTGATGGTGAGAGTATGCCCAGCGTGTTGGTGAAACAGCAAGGAGGCCAGAGTGGCCGAGGCAGAGGGGGCAAGAAGTAGAGGCCAGCACCTGAGGCAGACAGCAAGCCCTGCAGGTGCTTCCAAGGATTTTGGATTTTACTCTGAGTGAAATGGAGGGCCAGCCATTCCTTGGTGGTGCAAAGCATGACATGGTATGACACACATTATAGAAGGATGTCTCTGACCACAGGGAGGAAAATGGACTGGAGGGGCAGGTGGGAAGCAGGGAGACCCAGGAGGAGGCTACTGAAGGAAACCAAGTGAGGCATGATGTTTGCTCAGAGCAAGGCGGTAGCAGTGGGCATGGTAAAATGATGTCATATTCTGAGTCTATTTTGAAGGTGAAGCTAATGGGATGTCCTATGGCACATCATGAAATAGAGGAGTCAGGAATGACTTTGAAGAAATGAAAGCTAAGCTTGAACATTTTTCTAGTCCCCTTGGGCAGCTACAACAAATACTTTAGACCAGGAAATTTATAAACAACAGATATTGCTCACAGTTCTGGAGACTGAGAAGTCTATGATCAAGGCACCAGCAGGTTTGAGGTCTGGTAGGGCCTCTTTGCTTCATAGATGGTGCCTTGTTACTCTGTCCTCACATGGCAGATGAAATGGAAGGGAAAAACTCTCTCAAGCCTCTTTCCAAGGGCATTAACCCCATTATAATCACCACGCAAAGTCCCAACCACTTAATACCATCACTTTGGGGGTTAGGATTTCAACATATGAATTTGAGAGGGACACATACATTCAGACCATAGCAAACATTTTAGCAAGGAACTGAACAATATGAAAAGTAACACACTGCTGGACACAATGGCTGACATTTGTAATCCCAGCGCTTTGGGAGGCTGAAGCAGGAGGATCACTTGAAGGCAGGAGTTTGAGACTAGCCTAGGCAACATTACAGATCCTGCGTCTACAAAAATTTTTCTTAAAAATTAGCTGGACGTGGTGGTGTGTGCCTGTAGTCCCAGCTACTCAGGAGGCTGAGGTGGGAGGATCTCTTGAGCCCAGGATCAAGGTTGCAGTGAGCTGTGATTGTGCCACTGCACCCCAGCCTGGACGACAGAGCCAGACCCTGTCTCTAAAATAATAAATAAATAATTTTAACAGTAACACATTAATTTGAAAATGAACCAAAAGTCTATTCTAGATTTGGAAAATGCCATAATCAAAAGTAAGAAGCCAGTGGATGAGTCTAAAGTTTAAAGCCAATGCACAGACACAGCGAAAGAGAAATTATTCAATAAGAAAGTGCATCAGGATAAACTACTCAGACTAGAACACACAGTGACCAAATATGGGGAATATCACAAAACATAAGAGATGTTAAAAGGGTCTAAATTGGTTTACCAAAAATGCCAGAAAAACTGAAATTATCAAATAGGGTAGAGGCAACAATTGAAGAGATAACAGCTAATAATTTCCCAGAACTGATGAAAAATCAACTCACAGATTCAGAAAGCCCAGTGAATCTTTAGCAGGATAAATAAAAAGATATCCTGACCTAAACACATCATACAAAAAGAGAGTAGGCAGAGTTGAAAAAAATGAACTATCTCCAAAGAAGAAAACACTGACTAATGAATTCTCAAAAAATGAGAAAGGAAGCCTGAAGACAGAGGACGGACATCGTCAAAGAAGGTGCTGAAATAATGGTCAATACTCGATAATGAAGTGAAAGAAAGACACTGTCATTCAAACAGTGACTGAAATGGTTTATCATCACAGACTCACACTAAGGGACCTTCTAGAAAATGGGACTATGTTATCATTGGAATGTGGCACCTGAGCTACCTTGTTTGGTACAGATTCCCCCCAGATTTCCACCTTAGCAAGGGAAAACGACCCTAGATGAAGGCAAAGATGCTGGAAGGTAAAGCAAATAAAGAAATATATGAGTAAGTCTAAGTTAACTTTCACGTTATCGTACAAAAACAATAATGTATTTTGAGTTTAAAATACAGCATTAAAACTCATCAAGATAATACTATGCAAGTTGAGATCAGGGTAAATGAAATTAAAAGTATTGTAAGGTCCATTGGAGTGTCTGGGCAAGGATAAAGCTATTGATTAGCATAAGGGTGTAATTAGATATGGATGCATTCTGTCTTATCATAAGGAACACTTGAAGGCGGAAACCTTTAAGTGGGAAATAGGGATAATTTCAATTTGCTTTCAAAGGCATCCAGCCAGAAGTATTATTTAAATATTACCCCATGCATCCTTAACCACTCTCAGACTAAAGGATGCTGTTCTCAAGTTGCAATACAAAATCTTGTTTAGAACCATTCTTTTTCTGTAGTTGGGTTTTGATGGCATTGGCCGGTTCCACAGTACATGGGACAATGTTATCATTGGAAAGTGGGGCATGAGCTACCTTGTTTGGTACAGACTCCTCCCACATTTCCAGTAATCATCCTTGATGCAGTCTTTCCCCAGTATCTCAGTAGTTGCATATGATATTGTAGTCTTACGCACCTAAATTGCTCCTTTATAACAAGCCCCATGATGTGCCAATGTTTATTTGTAAAATACTGAACATCTGCTTCTGTTGGGCTTTTCTTTCAGCAACTCTTCAGAGAATTCCGTTTGGCCTTTTTAAACTTAACTTTTTATGTTTTATATATAGATGCCACCACCAGAGTTTTGGTGATTTCATTGCTGTATTACCTAGTGCATCTCTGCAAATAACATTCTCTGACTTTAGCATTTTACCACTGATTTGGCTACAAAACTGATGACAGCATATGAAAAGATCATACTTCCAAATAAAGCTGTGAAACTTTTGGCCTTAATTTCTTTAGAATCACTTTCATCAATATCGTTACATTTACACTATACTACGACATTTAGGAAAGATTCACTGGACTTGATAACTAACAAACAACAACAAAAGGCTAGCAAACCTGGTTCTACCATCAATACATTGGGGAAAAAAAGAAGAAATACGAATTTTACTTCTCTAATCTAGATAACAATATTAAAGTATAAATTTAAAAATTTGGCTTGGTTAATGTTGAGTGTCAACTTGATTGAATTGAAGGATGCAAACTATTGTTCCTGAGTGTGTCTGCTGCCCGCTGCCAAGGGAGATTAACATTTGAATAAGTGGACTGAGAAAGGCAGACCCACCCTCAATCTATTCGAGCCAGCACGGCTAGAATAAAGCCGACTGGCTGAGTCTTCCAGCCTTCATCTTTCTCCGGTGCTGGACGCTTCCTGCCCTCGAACATCAGACTCCAAGTTCTTCGGCTGTTGGACTCTAGGACTTACACAAGTGGTTTGCCAGGGACCCTTGAGCCTTTGGCCACAGACTGAAGGCTGCACTGTGGTCTTCCCTACTTTTGAGGTTTTGGGACTTGGACTGATCCACCACTGGCTTCCTTACTCCTCAACTTGCAGATGGCCTACGGTGGGACTTTACCTTATGATGGTGTGAGTCAATTCTCCTTAATAAACTCCCTTTCACATATACATATGTCCTATTAGTCCTGTCCCTCTAGAGAACCCTGACTAATACAATTAAGATTAAAGTGATTGTAAAAATAAAAGTTATAAGAGAAAATAAATGCTCAAATATTCTTAGATTTTTATATACTATTTAGTTACTGTTGACTGATTAACCTTAAAATACCATACACTGTATGTGTTTCTATCGCACATGATCAGTTCACAACTAGGAAGCTAGGCTAAAAAATAACTTATCAGAGATATTAGGGACTGCACAATGCATGGGTGACATATTTCACAGTTCAATTCCAGGTAAGTTAATTGCCTACTTAAAGAACCCAATAACCTTCAGAAAAGCAAAACAGAATCCAGAGCTGAAGGAACATATTATCTATATCTGGTTTTGATGATGTGTTGAACAGAGCAGAGAAAAACTTCAATGCAAGCATTGTAAACAAGTTCACGGAATTAAAACAAAATGTAAAATCAGTGAAGTAACAGACAATCTCAACATAGAAATGGAAACTATTAACAACAGAAATCCTAGGACTGACAAGAATGATAACTAAAATAAAATTAAAACAGCACATTAGAAATGACAGAAAAAAAACCCCAATGAATTTAAAGAAAAACCATTAGAAATTATCCAACCTGAAGAACAGTCATAAAAGACTGAAGATAAATGGATAAAGTCCCAGGGATTCATGGGACAAAAATCAAACGTACCTAGGTGTGATTGTATTCCCAGAAAAAGCAGACAAATACAAAATGGTTAAAAAAATTACTGGAAAATATAATAGCCAAAAACTTCTTAGATTTGAGAAAGAAAAACAAAACATTAAATCGTACATCCAAGAAGCACACCAAACCCCAAGTAAGAGAAACGCAGCTTACAAAGATGTGTGGTAATCAAACTGCTGAAAGAAAAAGCCAAAGAGAAAATATTAAATTAGCAAGGGTAAATAACCCATCATGTACAGTGGGAAAATAATACAGTCAATGACTAACTTCTCATCAGAAACAAGGGAGGCCAGAAGACATTGGAATAACTTATTCTAAGGGTTGAAATAAAATACAGACTACTAAGAATTGCATATATAATGAAACTCTCCATCAAACACAAAGGTGAAAAAAAGACATTTCTAAATAAATAAAAACTGAGAGGATTTGCTAATAGAATACCAATGGTATAACAAATTCTAGAATAAATTACTCAGGCTAAAATGAAATAACACCAGATGATAATCATTTAGTAAATATAAAAGATAAGAACGGTGTGTGTGTTTAAGAGCATGTGTTTCTCTTCATTTCTTTGAAAGACATATATTTAAAAAGCAGTTAATCACTGTATTGTTAAGGTTATAAAGTGGATGGAGGCTTTATATATGACAATATTATCACAAAGGAGGTAGTAGGGATTCTACTATATTGGCACAAAGTTTCTATATTTTACTAGAACAAGGTCAATGTGAAATTAGAGGCTATTTGATTTATGCAAATTGCATATTTTAATCCCTAGAAAAAGTACTAAAATAGTAACACAAAATATAGAAAAATTTCAATAAATATATTAAGATTATATATTACAAATGATGTTTAACACACACACACAAATAGGAAAAGCAAAACTCAATGAGATAGACCAAAAACAAATAGCAAAATGGCAGATCTAAATACAAACATATTAATTATTGCATTAAATGTAAATGGCCTAAATACTCTAGTCAAATGGCAGAGATTATCAGACTGGCTATAAGAGGAAGATCCAATTGTATGTGTTCTACAAGAGATGCACTTCAAATTTAAACACACACACACACACACACACACACACAGAGATTAGAAAAAGATACACTATGTAAACAGTAAGCATAAGAAAGCTGGAATGACAATATTAAAGCCAGACAATATAGAATATAAAACTAGGACTATTATTAGAGATTGTAAAATATACAAACAGGAGTGGAAGTCAATTTAGCCAAACTGGTTCTTTGAAAAAAAATCACATGAAATTGATAAACATTTACCTAAACTGATGAAAGAGAAGGAAAATAATTAAGATATTATCAATACCAGAAATGAAACAGGAGTACCACTACAGATTCTACAGACATTAAAAGGATGACAAAGGCATATTATAAACAATCCTACACCAACAAATTTGATGATTTTTATAAAATAGAAAAATTCTTTGAAAGACATAAATAATCAAAGTTGACACTAACAAATTTATTCTGCGACATGTTAGGAACGATTTCCAGGTACAAATAACAAAATAAAAGGACCACTTGTGAGAATTTCAAGTTCTCAAATAAATGAACTAAAAATTAAGCATGAGGTAGAAGATTCGAATAGATCTATAACATGTAAGTTGAATTAATTATTTAAAATCTTTCCACAAAGAAAAGTCTGATTCTGAATGGCTTCATCATTCATTCTATCAAACAATTAAGAAAGAAATAATACCACTCTTATATAGCTCTTGTATAAAACCGAAGAGAAAGGAACACTTCTAATACCAGTAGTGTGCGCTCTCTCTCTTCTCTCTCTCTCACTTTCACACTCAAACACAAACACTCAAACACTCTCATATACTAAATATTAGTATATTTCTTGACTATAGGTGCAAAATCCTTTAAAAATAATAAGCACTTCCAATTTCTGGTCTGATGTGTAAGTAGCTTAGAAATCCTAACAACAAATAAAGAACTGAACATATTGAAAAATCAACAATTCTTCTTAGGTCCATCAGAGAATTTAAGTGAAATTGCAGGGCAATTTGCTTCCCCACAGTTTGGAGAGATAGACAAACGCATACAGAAATCACAACTTACTGGAGCAGAAACTTCATGGGAACTAGTGCTGTTAAGAAAAACTGTATTTTTAATGAGATGCTGGAGGTTTGCTGTGGACAAGTTTGAGAGTTAAGAACTCCAGGGGAGACAGTCATAGAAGGCCTTCACACTTTCGTGAGTTTTATCTCTAGGGGTCCCACCAGGTCATCACAATGAATATTGGAGAAATATTCCCCCATGCAGGTGGAGGGAAAATGTAATCCTTTTGTAACATACCAGAGCCTTCTCTTTTTCTCAAAAAGGCCTGCCCTCAGGAGAAACTATTTAATCAGAGCATAACCTTCTGGCATTTTATCAGAGCCTACCCTACCTTGGGGGAGAAACATACGCAACTCCAGCCCCCACCAGTACCCTGTCCCACATAAGGGGAGTTACTAAGAAATACTGGTGAACCTTACTGTCCATGGCACAGGCTCACTAAAAAACAGACCTAATCATAGGACTATAGAATATTTCCCCTCTCCCTACACCCTACCACCTCATTACTAAAAGCCTATTTACTGTTGTTCCTTTTACCTAGTACATCATATTCACCTTTTAACAAAAAACTAGAAAACATACTAAAAGGCAAAAAAAAAACACAATTTGTAGAAATTGAACTAGAGTCTTATGTTGCAGGTATGTTGGCATTATCAGATAATAGACATGCCTTGCAAGAAATGTTTTTCTCAGAAAACATGATTGTCTACTTAGAAAATTCTACGATGTTGACAAAAAAAATCTTCTGGACCTAATAAGTGACTATTTCAAAGCTGTAGTTTACTTGTATTTTGAGAGCCCCCAGCTAAACTGGGTTTCCAGGGCATCTGGAAACCGTGCCCTAATGGGAAATGAAGGGGAACTGGACATAGTGTTTTCAGGGTGCCTTTCACATGGCACTGTTACCTGGTGGAGAGCCTAATGCCCAGCTGTTCTGCCCGTTACTAATGGGATCCCTCACATGGGAAGCTTGTTTATACTGGCAAACGCCCTGTGGCTCTTGTCTGACCAGTGTCCAGTTTATGCCTGCCCTGGGCTCTTGTCTGATTAGTGTCCAGTTGCTCTGGTACTGGAAGCCTAACCTTCTGTTCTCCCCAGTGTCCAGGGAAAACCCCAGGCTCGGGCAGCCCCAAGTGCTTTCTTCAGATGGAAGGTGCAAACTCAATTCACCACCACAATAAGAAACTAGTTCAAAGAGTTTATTTACAGATCCTGGGCAGGGAGGATATAATGAGTCCAGAGTGCAGTCCACCATCCCCAGGTCACGCAAGGAAGGAATGGAGGGCCAGGCAGAGAGAAAGGAAAGCCTGTGGCAATCAGTAGTGTCTATAAGGGAATAGGGTGTGGATCACTTTAAGATCACCGGCAAATGCCTGATTAGTTTGTTTAAAGGAAACAGCGGGAAAGTGGGAGCCCAGTCCGCTAGGCAGAAGAGATGCCTCTAAGTTCTCATCTCCGGCCACTGGCTTAAGCCATTTGGGTGTGGTATAGAACGGAAACTGTGCCAGGGTTAGCTGAGTCCTTCCTCTGGATGAGAAAGTTAAATTTGCATTCAAAATGGATGCCAAGGAAACATAAAAATTGTAAGAATTCATTACAATCTGGTCAATATAAGAAATCAAATGCATTTTTATATACTAACAGTGAACATTTGGAAAATGAAATTTTTAAAAATCCATGATTACCATACCAAAAAAAAAGAAAAGCGTGCAAAAATGTGCAAGACTTGAACACTGAAAATTACAGACTACTTCTGAGAGGACTCAAAGAATACCTCCATTTATATGTATGTTCTTGGATTGGTAAACTCAATATTGAGATGTTAATTCTCCTATACTGGTCAAAACAATTCCAATCCAACTCTCAGCATACTTTTTTGGAAATTGACAAATCAATTCTAAAGTGTATGCGAGTATGCAAGGGACCTGGAGAAACAAAGCAGTTTTCAAAAAAAAGAACGAAGTTGAAAAACTTATAATACCTGATTTTAAGACACATAGTAAAGCAACAATAAACAAGATAATGTGGTACTGGT
This sequence comes from Pan paniscus, assembly GCF_029289425.2. Classification (NCBI taxonomy): domain Eukaryota; kingdom Metazoa; phylum Chordata; class Mammalia; order Primates; family Hominidae; genus Pan; species Pan paniscus. Next base: position 186,214,683 of record NC_073254.2, read on the forward strand.
ATAAGGATAGACACATAAATCAATGGAACAGAATTAATAATTTATAAATTGTGATGTTTAATATTAGGTGTCAATTTGACTAGATCGAGGATGCCTAGGTGGCTGGTAAAGTGGTGTTTCTGGGTGTGTCTGTGAGGATGTTGCCAGAGGAGACTGACATTTGAGTCAGTGAACTGGGAGAGGTAGACCCACTCTCAGTGTGGGTGGGCACCTTCCAACTGGCTGCCAACGCAGCTAGAACAAAGCAGGCAGAAGAAGGTGGAATAAGTCGGCTTGCTGAGTCTTCTGGCCTTCATCTTTCTCCCCTGCTGGATGCTTCCTTCCATTCCTTCTGCCCTTGGACATCAGTCTCCAGGTTCCTCAGCCTTTGGACTCTTAGATTTACACCAGTGGTTTGCCAGGGGTTCTCTGGCCTTCAGCCACAGACTGAAGGCTGCACTGTTGTCTTCCCTGCTTTTGAGGCTTTTGGACTTGAACTGGGCCACTACTGGCTTCCTACCTCCTCAGCTTGCAGATAGCTTATCATGATGCTTCGCCTTGTGATCGCATGAGCCAATTCTCCCTAATAAACTCCCTTTCATGTGTGTGTGTATATATATATATATGGATATATATACATATAAGGATACATATATATGGATATATATATGGATATATATATATGGATATATATAAGGATATATATATTAGGAGATATATATATATATATATATATATATATATATATATATAAATAATGGTTTTTTCCCTCTGGAGAACCCTGACTAATATGTAAACAAACTCATATTTAACATGGTGCATTGATTTTGAACAAAGAGGGCAAGATAATTCAACAAGTAACAGAAAATCTTTTCAATACATGATTCTAGATTAAATAAATACCTGTATAAAAAAATAAACGTAGAGTCTTACCTTAAACCATACACAGAAATTAATTACTAATGGATCATAGACTTAAATGTAAGAACTAAAACCATAAAACAACTGGAAGGAAACAAAAGAAAATCTTCACAATCTTTAGGTAGATAATTATTTCTTAGGACAGAAAAAGCCCAAATCATAGAAGAAAAATGGAAAATTGAACTTTACCGAAATTTTAAGCATTTGCTTATCATGTAACACTCTTAAGAAAATAAAATGCAAGCCAAAGACTGAAAAAAAATGCTTGTAAAACATAAATCTGACAAAGTAGGAAAGCACTTGAGAAATTACATATTAGGTTGGTGCAAAAGTAATTGCGGTTTTTGCCATTACTTTCAATAGAAAAACCACAATTACTTTTGCACTTACCTATATCCAGATTGTAGAAAGAACAATTAAATAATGATAAGACAAACAACTGGGCAAAAGATTTAAGTGGAATCCATAAAAAAAGATATTTGGACTATTAACATGCACATCAAAAGATGCTCAACGTGGTGATCAGAACAGCTCAAAGCAAATATACCATGAAATAACACTACACACTCACTGGCATAAAGTCAAAAAGATTGGCAATACCAAATATTGATGAGGATGCTGAGCTATTAGGACCTTCACACGGTGCATGTGAGAATGGAAAACCATACAGACACTTTGGAAAACAGTGTATCAATTTATTTTAAAATTAAACATACATTATTTACACAGCCCAGCAGTTCCACTTCTAAAGAAATTAAAACATGTTTCTGCCCAAAGACTTATATGTGTGTGTTAATAACAGCATTACTCATAAAAGCCAAAAAAAAGATATAATTCAAATGTGTATCAGCTATTAAATGGATAAATAAGACTGTGGTAAATCCATTCAATGGAATCTTAATTTGGTATATATATAAAACAGTTCTATATATATTTATATTTATATATTTTATATTTTTATTATCTATATATTGTATTTATTTATAAATTTATATTTTATAAATTTATATATTTTATTTATATATAAATATATAATATATAAATTATATACAAATTTATCCACTGATCCACCTACTGTTGTGTTGGTTTCACTTCTTGAACATTTCATACTAATATAGAAGACATTCTCTTGTGACTAACTTCTTCCAGTAACTATGACGTTTTTGAGATTCATTCATACTGCTGTGGTTATCACTGTTTTTTATATATATAAATATATAAGTATATATATAAATAAAATATATAAATTATGTTTATAAATTTATATATCTTATGTATGTATAAATATATATTTAATATAGTTACATTATGTAAATTATAAAGATATTGAATATATTTATGTATAAATATATACTTAATATATTATATATGCTATATATATTAAATATGTATTTTTATATATTATATATTATATATTTTTATATATTATATGTAATTTATATAAAAATATGTATCTATATGATTTATATATATTTATATATTATATAAATATATATTATATATAAATATATATGTTTATATGAATATATATTTATAAAATATATACTTATATAAAATATAAATATATACATTAATATAAAGATATATTTATATATAATTTATATTTATATCATTTATATTTATATATAATTTATGTATAATTTATATTTATATATAATTTATATATAATTTATATTTATATATAATTTATATATAATTTATATTTATATATAATTTATATATAATTTATATATAATTTATATTTATATATAATTTATATATAAAATTTGTATAAAATTATATATAATTTGTATATAATTATATATAAGTATATAATTATATATTATGCATTATATTACATATAAAAATACAAATAAAATATATATTTATAAATATATAATAAATGTATATATTTATAAATATATAAATAAAATATATTTTATTTAATATTTATTTATATTAACAAATAAATGAAATAATATATTTATATATAATGTATAATATATGCTATATATCATATAATTTATACATTATATATATTTATATAATGTGTAAATAAATATAATATATAATTATAATAATATATAATATATAACATATTATATATTATATATAATTTATATATAAATATACATCTATATATAAATATGTAAATAAAATATATATTTATACATAAATATATAAATTTATAAACATAATTTATATATTTTATTTATATATAAATTTATATATTTATATATATAAAAAACAGTGATAACCACAACAGTATGAATGAATCTCAAAAACATCATAGTCACTAGAAGAAGCTAGACACAAGAAATTGTCCTCTATATTAGCAGGAAATGTTCAAGAAGTGAAATCAACACAACAGTAGGTGGATCAGTGGTGGCCTGGAGCCTGGTGAGGGTCGTGACTGCAGGGAGGCATGAGGTCACTGCACTGCTGTGCACATTTCCCAAAACTCATGAGACTGTACACTAAGCATGGGGAAGCTCCACAACATGTAAATTATTTTTCAATAAAGCTATTCTAAAAATACTTCCCACAAAGAAAACTTCAGGCCCAAAAGACTCCAACAGTGAAGTTTATCAAATATTTCGGGGAAAAAATAACACCAGTCTACCATAAACTTTTTCAGAAAATAGGAGACTAGCATACGCTCCTATGACCCAGCAATTCCACTCCTTGGTATTTCCCCAGGAGAAATGAAAGCACATGTACAGTTACATGTTTGCAGCAGCTTCCTTCATAATCAGCCCCAAGGTAGAATCAACCCAAGTGTCCATGAAGGGGTGTGGTCCCTGCATACAGTGGAACACTAGTCAGCTTCCACTGCGATCAGGAGCAAATTGCTTATAAACATGACATTATGGACATCTTAGTTTAGGCTGCTGTAATAGAAATACCATAGACCAGGGGACTTAAACAACACACATTTATTTGTCACAGTTCTGGAACTGGAAATCCAAGATTAAGGTGCTTGCAGATTCGATGTCTGGTAAGCGCTGTTTCCTGGATTTCTGATGGCCACCATCTTATTATTTTCTTACAGGATGGACAGTAGACGGAGGGAGAGAGAGAAAGGGAGAGAGAGAGAGAAATAGGGGGAGAGGGAGGGGGATGGGGAAGGAGTGAGGTTGGGGACAGGGTGAGGGAGAAGGAGACCTTGTGCCTCCTCCCCTTTTACATTTCATCCGCAAGACCTAGTTACCTCCCAAAGGCTCCACCTCCTAATAATGATGCAGGATTTTTCTCAATCCCTTCATTGTACTCATGAGGGGAGCAAACGTTTACGCGGCCCACCGTGCTCAATCCCTTGCAGGAAGGAGCATGTGAGCAAGCGAGTGCAGGACCCAGCCAGCTGCTCTGGGCCCCGGCAGGAGCAAGCTCTGTGCAGCAGCGCCCAGGTAGGGGAGGCAGGTGCCTGTGACCCTAAAGCCCCTGAGGGCATGTTACAGTGCTCTCTTAGTTCTGACATCCATGGATGGTAGTGTATTATCAGTTCAGTTGGCTCTTTGTCTCATTCTTTGGGGCAGCTGCTCTCTGCCAGCAAACGCAAAGGGCCAGTGTGACAGCCTTTTTTGTGTATCTATACTCGGTGGGTCCTGAGCTCTTGTCCAGCATCCAAGAAGAATGAGGTCATGTGGACACTTGAAGGGTGGTGAAGGTGGAGAATTTTATTTAGCAATGGAAATGGCTCTCAGCAGAGAGGGGAGCTGGAGAGGGGGTGGGACAGGCAGGTCATCTTCCCCCAAAGTCAGGCTACTTCTTCCCTGAAGTCAAGCCATCTCTCCTGTGAAGTCCAGCTGTCTCTTTGAAGTCAAGTTGTCTCTTTCCAGTCAAGCTGCTTCTCTCTCCAGTCAAGCTGCTTCTCTCCCCTCTACCGACTGAGTCTGGGGTCTTTATAGACACAGGATGGGGGTGGGGCTGGTCATAGGTAGTTTAGGGAAAGGCAACATTTGATTGGCAAAAGGCATTATCCAGAAACAACCAATTGGAAAAGAATGGGAAAACAGGAATAGAAGTTCCCACTTTGGGCTGTGGGTATCAGGATTTTTGGCTTGAAGGTGGGGTTTCACTGGGGACCCACCCCTGTCTGCCTAGACTTTCTCTGCCTCCTGCCTCTATCAATACCATCACCTTGGGGGCTGGGCTTCAAGCTATGAATTTGAGGGAGACACAAACACTCAGGCCATAGCAATGGATAAATCTCAAAAACATTCCGTGTTGCCACAGAAGCCTGACCCAACAAATTCCAAAGTGTATGATTCCATTATCAAAAATACTAGAGAGGAGCATTCCAACCACCAAAAGCTGACCCATCCTCGCCCGAAGTGGAGAGCTGATTGCAATGGAACTTTCTAGAGCCAGGGAAATATTCTATAACTGGATTATGGTGTGATTACACTGAGGTAGGCTTTTGTCAAAACTAATTCAAATGTACACTTCAGTGGGGTGTGTTTCCATGTGTGCAAATTAGATTTTCCCAAAGTTAAACTCAAGTTGATGGACTTATTTTGAAAAGAAAATAAGTGACAGTAAACAGCCCAAGTCACTAAGCCAGGCTCTAAGTAATGTGCCAGGTGACATGCCTTCGGGCTCGGTTAGGATATGCTTTTGGGAGGGCTGGCCCAAAGCCAGGGCAGCGTAGTACTGAGCACTTCAACTGGAAGTACTTGGAAAAAACAATCGCAGGCTCTTCCAGGTCACACTGAAATCAATCTCCAATAAAAGAGAAGGGAGACACCAGTTAGCCGGCAGCCAGAGGACCCCATCCTCATCCTAGTCCTCTGTCCTATGCCTTCTACTTGGCACTATGCAGATTTTAGGAGAAATGAAATAGCAAGGCCGTGGGGAGCAAAGCATTGGTGTGGGGCCTGTTTCTCCCCATCCCTCAGCCGCACACCCGAGTCTGCCCCTTGCTTGGGACCGCTCCCAGCTGTGAGCCCCAGAGGCAGGTAAGGAGTCTACCTGTTCCGTGCTCTGCCAGCCCAGCATTCCCTCTGAGGCTAAGCTGGCCTGGCTGCCCCTGCTTCCATATCCCTTCTCTTTCATCATAGCGTTGGGTAGAGTCATAGAGACCTCAAGCCACTAAAGAGCAAACATATTCAAACTTTGCCACAGCCCACATTAAATACAATTAAATCTATATGGGTTGAGTTAAATTGCAGGTAACCAATTGCCATGTTATATTTTGTGGGCATTTAGTTAAACATTTATTTACTTCAAGTTTTCCCACCCACAAATTAGAACCAACTTTTTTCCAGTGTGGGTTCCTAAAAACCTCAAAAACTCTGGGATAGCAGGGTTTCTCTACTGACCATGCCTCATCTGGAAAATGGAAAATGGCCTCTGGTCTTTCCTTGCCACATACAGGCCTCTGGCTTCCTGCTTAGCCTTTTTTTTTTTGAAAGCTTCGACTTCATTGAAAGGGAGCTCCCGTGAAAAGAGCCAGAGAGCTGTGGGGCATGGGCAGAGGTGTGGGAGGCTGGGCGTGTTCTCCAGCCCTGGCTGCACACCCCTGTGCCGATGAGTAGCCTCTCAGCCCCTGCTCCCAGCGTACACAGACGGCTGGGGACCCATTGCATGCACAGGAAGAGTCCAAGGCTCTGCTTTCTAACCAGTGCCCCGGCAGTGCTGTGGTCTTAGGCTGGGCTCCTTCCAGGCAGGCTCCTGCCTCCAGGCTGAGCTCTTGCCTCCTCCTAGCTTCTTGCTTACTTAACTGAGGAAGGGTTCCCAGGGGAAGCTGCCACGGAGTGGGGAGCAGGAGAGGCCGGGGGGAGTGAAGTCAAGATGTGAGAGCAGCTGGAGACTCGCTGTGGCCTGGCTCAAGGCGAGGCTTGGAACCAGCATCCCACCTCAAGGCTGGTCCTGCCTGGAGGCAGAGTCTGAGAGCTCTCAGACCCCGCTGGGCAATTCTCCCCAGAAGTGCAGCTGTGAGCCATTCACATGGTCACTCACAGCTGTCCTGGCCTAGGAAAGGGGACGTGAACACCCACAGCGCCTACTCCCCAGAGCTGCAGATGTGAGGACCACACTGTGAGGAGAGCTCTGGTTCCTAAAGCCAGTTCTTAGATGGCTGCCACACCAAGTGCAGACCTTTTACCGCTACAGATTTCCAGGAACCACCCCCAAGGCAAAGGTAATTTCTAGGCGCTTCCCCGGGGCTCCAATTGCAGTGAAGTTTGAGACGCCCTAAATTTTAGCTAGTGTTTCACAGGCTCTGACTCTTGCCCACGAATGAGTGTCTGCACGGTGTTTCTCACCACCCCTTGCTCTGCCATGCCCAGGCTAGCTACCATGTGGAGCATGCAGGCTCCACTCCACACTGTTGCCCTCGGTGGGGTGCTGCCCACATCACACATCCCTGTCATAGCTGGGTGCTGGAGCCACATTCCCAATGCTCCCGAGAGCCCGAGAGACAGAGTTTTTGGTTGCAGGGAGACCCTCTCTCCCCTTTGTAATACACTTTGTAAAGCAGAGGTTGTATGAGCCTAAATGGTGCAGTTTTAGTGAAACATCTTTTTGGGTCTTTTTATTAGACCAAGGCAGATGTGATCCTGGAGAGGTAAGGGGACGCATTTATCCAAGTGACAATGTTCTCAGCATTTCCCACACCTCCTGCGATGTAAGGTCTTAGCACCAGGTCAGTCTCTCTAGGGAGGCTCCTCATGCAAATAAAGTCCTGGCAGCCTCCAGGCTGGGTCCTCAGACATCCCCAGATAGATGTGGATACTCAAGCTTCAGTGAGAAAGTCAAAGAAATGGATTCTGTTCCTTTCCTGGGTTCAGGAGGTGACCATGAGTAAATCCCTCATCTTCCTCCCTCTCACACTTTTCACCAGAAAGAACAACTTTCTGTAACACATCAAGTGTTAGTCATGGTTGTTTTAGGACAGGAAGATTGTGTGTGTGTGTGTGTGTGTGTGTGTGTGCTTTTTACTTTACACATCTTTATATGCTCCAAATTGTCTACAATGAAAGAAAGAGAGCTTCTATCTCTCCAGGCACTGGGCACATAGAGATGGTTTGTAGAGTGGGCAGTAGAGATGGTTTCTAATCGCAAGGCCTAGACTAGAAAAGGTAGAAGCCAGGCATTTCTTGGCGTCCATACTGAGGGGCGTGTGAGTTAAGTCTTGTGAACACTCCTCTTTGAAACCTTTCCACGTGCGAATGAAAAATTAAGAGCCTGGGCACTAAGAGGTCTTGTAAAAATGTTTCCCTGCATTCAGCCTGCTACATGTGCTATAGAAAACAAGCATAATGAAAACCTCAGGGCTTTGCGTGAGCTGTTAAGACATTATCTCTAGATTGATAATTATTCCCCTAAAATGAAATGTCTTGTCTGATAGGAATTATCTGTTTATTATACTGTTGAATATCCCACAAGCTACATGTGATTTCTCCTGACATTCTCAGGTGGAAGATCAGAAAAGCAGAGCAGGAATTGGTTTCATGCATTTTCCAAATTCCTATAAAATGCTCAGGTTGGGTTTGATGCTGGTTACTTCATCTGCAGTAACTCAAAGTGCAGGTCTGTTTTTCACAGGTGGATTTTATAAGCAGGTCTGAGTAACAAGACGAGAAGTCCAGATTTAACTCTTATCCTATTAATCTTGTCAATGCAGACACCAAGTTGGATGTGTAAGATTTTAAGAAATTGAGAATTTGTAGTTTAGCTGTCTTCTCTGATCCCATATCTGATGGCTAATAATATTCTTCTGCCACTCCTTGGTGGAGATAAAAAGCCCAGGGAGTATTGCTCTCAGATAACAACAAATTATCCCCCACGGATACAAAGAAAAGAGGCAGGAGAGTATCAGGGAAAGAGGACGTGGCTAAGAGGGCTGACTGGGGATGGCGTCTTCCCTCTATCGCTCACCAGCTGTGGGCTTCCGTGTACGTCACATCATGGTTGAAGCTGTGGATTACAACAAACCGAGTCCCCTTCCCACTTCTAAAATACCACTCTTATCTTGAGAAAGGTATTTCTTTATTGATGGAAAATAGAAAATAAAATTCAACTAAAAAGGTCAGAGTTTTATAAAAAGCAGGCAACTGTAACAAATGTGGAAATAAAATATAATATCTGACTCATCTAGATCTAGATCTTTTCCTTAAACCTTAAAACAGATGCCTGCAATATGTAAACAATCCACTATTTACACATAGAAAAGAATCCTAAAGCTAGAATAATGAAAAAAATGTAATCCCTGCAGGACCTTAAATTTATAATGAGCTGGATGCTGAGAGACAATTCTGCCTTGGTCTTTCGGGTTTCTGAATGTCTTGCACACGAGACACTGACAGCCTTGGTTCTGAACTACCTTTTCAAGGATATTCGTGTAGAAGAAACTCCTTCCTGGGCGACGGGTAGGCATGCTTACTGCCCACTGTAATAGAGTCCCCCTCAGGGCAAATGACACGCATGCCCGTTGTAAACATGTGACATTTCCTAAATCAGGGTTCTGCTCCTGTATTGCAAATAATGCAAGTTAATTCTTTTGTCTTGGTTTCTGGGATTTGGGTTGTGGGGGATGAGCTGCTGACTACCTCGAATGCTGTGAGTAAGAAACTGTCCTTCCTCTCAGCGAGCATCTGTGGAAATACGCAAGCTGGTTTGTGAGCCTGCAAGTAGGGAAAGTCCCAGACCCTTCACCCTTCTTGACTGAAAGTTGAATTTTCACAGCACACCTCTGGGAATCACTGAAATTACAGCCATAATGATTCATAGGTTTCCTATTCCTCGTAAGTTTTCAAATAGCAGTGCCCTTGTGAGACTGATGCTGTATGTTGTTTAACACTTTGATCCTTCACCTCCTGATTTATAAATATAGATAATGGTATAATCCTCATAGGAGCTTTGCCTGTGATGTCACACGTGGGAACACCCAGACGGCACCTGGATATTACAGTCACTCCATTTTCATTTGTGGATTTTGAATTTGAAATGTCATAAAAATTTATATTAATGATCACGCTGGGAAAAAGAGACTAGATTTACCCTTCAACCTAGAAAACTAAAAAGTTGAAAAACTTACATTTCTCATTTAAAAATGAATTTAAAAGCTATTGATTGCTTAAAGCAAAAATAATACAATATATGGTAAGGTTAACAACTTATGAAAAAGGAAAACATCTCAGAATACAAGCAAAAAGGACAAAGAGGAAGAAAATGAGAGTAAATTACTTTAAGTTTCTTCCATATTCCTAATATCATACTGTCATAACAACATACTATAACATACTTGATGCTATTGCAAGGTAGATCTGGTAAATTTAAGATAAATAAGACACAATAGGTGCTCTCAGAGCAACTGTGCATATAAACAAAAGCTATATGGCTAATAAACCAATTATAGCAATATAATTAAATTCTTAAAAACAAGTCAAGGTAAAAGAAGACAGGAAAAGAGAGGAATAGTGAAATAACAGATGGAACAAACGAAGAACAAATAACAAGATAGTAGATTTAAACCCAAACATATTGATAACCAGAGTAAATGTAAATGGTCTACATCAGTTATTCCTACCAACGGTCAGATAGTATAAACAGTTACGCCTTGCATGCAATGTAACCTGTGCTGCTGCAGTAGCAGCAATGTATAATAATTACCTATTTATAATATATAATTTAGATATAATATGTAATACATAGTTATAATATATGTTATATAATGTATAGATATGTTATTTATAAATATGTTTCTAATCAAAATATACACTTATAATATATTTATATAGAATATTATATTATATATTAATATATATTTATAATATTAAATTATATCAAAATATATGTATATATTATATGTAATATATTAATATTACATTATATATGATATGTAATATATTAATATTATATTATATATAAATATATTACATAATATATGAATATATTATTAATATATCAATGTATTACATAATATATTAATATATTTATTAATATATAAATATATTATATATTTATATATTATATATTATATATAGTAAATATAATATATATTATATAAAGTAAATATAATATAATATATATTATATAAAGTAAATATAATATAATATATATTATATAAAGTAAATATAATATAATATTATATATTATGTACAGTAAATATAATATAACATATATAGTAAATATAATATAATATTATATATATTATGTACAGTAAATATGATATAATATTGTATATATTATATATAGTAAATATAATATTATATTATATATCATATATAGTAAATATAATATAATATATATAATATATAGTAAATATAATATTATATTATATATCATATATAGTAAATATAATATAATATTATATATATTATATATAGTAAATATAATATAATATTATATATATTATATATAGTAAATATAATATAATATTATATATATTATATATAGTAAATATAATATAATATTATATATATTATATATAGTAAATATAATATAATATTATATATATTATATATAGTAAATATAATATAATATTATATATATTATATATAGTAAATATAATATAATATTATATATATTATATATAGTAAATATAATATAATATTATATATATTATATATAGTAAATATAATATAATATTATATATATTATATATAGTAAATATAATATAATATTATATATATTATATATAGTAAATATAATATAATATTATATATATTATATATAGTAAATATAATATAATATTATATATTATATATAGTAAATATAATATAATATTATATATATTATATATAGTAAATATAATATAATATATATTATGTATACTATATATTATATTAACTTATATGTTATATATTATATATAATATATAAGATAATATAATATATAATATATATTATATATAATATTATCTTATATATTATATATAATATTATAACATATAAGATAATATAATATATAATATAATATATATTATATATTATATTATATATAACATATATATTATATATTATATAATATCATATAAATATTATATATAATATTTATATTTAATATATAATATATTTAATATATATTATATATTTAATATATAATATATTTAATATATATTATATATTTAATATATAATATATTTAATATATATTATGTATTTAATATATAATATATTTAAATATATTATGTATTTAATATATAATATATATTTAATATATTATATATTTAATATATAATATATTTAATATATATTATATATTTAATATATAATATATTTAATATATATTATATATTTAATATATAATATATTTAATATATATTATATATTTAATATATAATATATTTAATATATATTATATATTAAATATATAATATATTTAATATATATTATATATTTAATATATTATATATAATATATTTAATATATAATATATTAAATATATAATATATTAAATATATTATATATTAAATATATAATATATTTAATATATAATATGTTTAATATATTATATATTTAATATATATTATATTTATTAATATATAAATATAATAAATATATTTATTAATATATGAATATATTATAGAGTTATATAATATATTTATGTTATATTGATAGAAATACATAATATATAATATTTATATATTTATACTATGTATAAATATATTGTATGTTCTATTTATGACATATTTAAATATATTTACATCATATAATGTCATGTTTATATACATAAAAATATATAATATATTTTATAGAAATATGTATGTATAATATATAATAATCATATATAATAATATACATTATAAGTATATATTAGTTATAAATTATACATAATATATTAAATATATAATTATATATTAGAATTAAATATTACAAATGTATAATTCTACTGTTATAAAAAGTCAGTTATAGTTATAAATATATTTGTAATGTATATATTTATATAATATATTTATATATTAAAATACTTATAATGTATACATATTTATATAAAATTAAATATATAAAGATAAATAAACATATTTTATAATATCACATATAAATGTATGTAAATATATAATATAGAAATACATTAATTAATTAAATATATTCAATAATGTTAAATATATGTAAATATATTTAAATGCATTATATAAATATATTTATATAATTATATATTATAACAATATAATTCTGCTGTTGTAAAAATATCAGTTATAGACATTTCACAAACGAATAGACAAGACTGTGTTTTCATAAAACTTATTTATACAACCAGGTGGCAGGATGTGGCCCAGGGGCCATAGTTTGCTGACTTCTAGTCTAAACAGTCTAGTCAAAAAGCAAATCAAAACATCTATGTAGCTAGTGAGATAGAGGTATGTAAATAAAGACACTGAGAGGCTAACAGTAAAATATTGGGAAAAAAACATGCATTATTAGAACTCCAATCAAAAGAAAGCTGAAGTGGCAAGGTTAACATTAGACAAAGTAGATTTCAGAGCAAAGAATTTTACTGTGAATACAGATCATTTTTTAATGATATAGGAGTCAATTCACCATAAAAACATAACAATGCTAAATTGGTATGTACTTAACAGGTTTTCAAACTTCTTGAAGCAAAAACTGATCAAACAAAAAAGTATATAAATTCCAAGTATAATTGGAGCTTGCAACTCATCTCTTTCAATAGTTAATAGAACAAAGAGGCAAAAGAGTAATAAACTTAGAAGACTTGAGAAGCACTAAACGTCGACTCATCTTCCTTGGCACCCGGAAAACCACCCCCAGTTGCAAACTACACATTTATTTCAAGTCCACGTGGAATATTTACCAAGACAGACCACACTCAGGGCCAGAAAAATAAGGGCCAGAAAAATAAGTGTTCATAATTTAGAAGAGATGAAATTATACAAAGCATATTCTCCGAAAAAAATGGAATTAAATTAGAAGTCAATAACAGAATATATTATGTGGTAAATCCTCCAAATAGTTGGAAATTGAATAACACTCTTCTAAATGCTCTTCTAAATTCTAATTTCTCTGCATATGAAATCAAAAGGGAAATTAAGAAATATTTTGATTCTGATAAAAATATAAAAACAGCATATCAAAATGTGTGAGATGCAGCTAAAACAGCGCTTAAAGGAAAATTTATAACATCAAATGCTTATAGTAGAAAAAAATGTTTCTAATCAACTACTGAAACTTATATATTAAGAAAACTAAGTAATGGAGTAGGGCTTCCAGTAAGGCAGAGTGAGAAGCTCAACAAATCCCCTTCCCCCGCCAAAAAACCCCAGCGACATTGTACATAACTATTTAAAAAGAAAAAAAAACCCCACTAATTTCAGGGCCCTGGAAATTGGCCTGAAGCACACAACAAATTTAGAAGATGTGACTCATGGAAACTTGTGGAACTTCAGGTAAGACAGTGGGAGACCCTAGGATTCTTGCCTGTGCCTGACCCCATCCCTCTCTAGCTCTATTGGTGAGGCAGTTGTACTAGTTTGGGGCTAGACCTAGAAACCAGTAAACTTTGTTGCCAGAGGGAGCTAACTTGATTTGGAGTAGAATGCAAAACAAACAAACAAACAACAAAATCCTACCCCCAGTGGCACTGTCTGTAACAGCAGCCATCTCAGTGGCAAACCCTGAGGAAGAGCAGTGGCTCAGCTAGCCTGAGGTTGCAGTCCTGACTGGGACAAGAAACAGAGCAGCAGACTAGCCAGAAAATTAACCATGTCCAGGAAATGAGACTGCTTGGATACCACTGATCAGCCACATGGAGAGACTGGAGAGAGCCTGAGCCGCCCACTGGCTGGCCATGAGCCTGCACAGATACATACACAGAGGAGATGCAGCAGGACCCGGCTGAAAGTTCAAGCCAGGGCAGACTCGGAAGCTGCCTGAACTTGGAACACTCTTCCCGAACCACGTACTGACCTATTGGCTCAGGCTGTTTGAGCACAGCCTCTGGGCAATCATTAGCTGAACACTAAGCTATGCAGACACATGGGTGACCCGTAGAAACCATACTTAAAAATGAAAACAAGAATTTAAAAACTGAGCAGAGACATCAGTGGTCACACACTATAGGAGAAACAGACCTCATAAATTTACTCTAGACAAGTACTAAACAAGCGAAAAATCAGCAACAGCTGTATAACCTACAAGAAGAAAAATCAGAATTCATAGTTGCTAAATTATATATAAGAATATATACATATATTTACCTAAATATTGGATAAGTCTATCGTATTTTTTGAACTGCACAGTTTTCAACCAGAAAATTATGGAGCAAACAAAGAAACAGCAAAATTTGATCCATACTCAGGGGTAAAAAGCCATCAACAGCTATATTTTTCAACTCCAGAATTTCTATTTGATACTTTTTAATAATTTCAAATCTTATTCATTAGCATGAGTTTTAAATGCTCTTCATATCAATTCCTTGTCTGTTACACTTTACAAATAGATTCTCCCAGTTTGGGGTTCATCTTCACTTTCTTAATTTTAACATAATGATATTCTCTTATTTTTTCTTTTTAGAGGTTGTGTCGGTCAGGTGGAGTTAGTAAAAAAAGAATGCACAAGAGGTAGCTCTGCAGAGAGAGGTTTAAGAGGGGAACTTGTTGCAAAGGTGTTCGAAGAGCTGAAAAGACCATGAGGATGGCAGGAAAACCCAGAGGTCAGCAACATGGAAGTTCACCAACATCCCCAGGCCTGGGGAACAAAGGAGGGTATGATGTTACCAAAGACCAGGAATCAGGAGCACCTGCTGGGAGCTGGGACCTGGGGGCAGGGGATCTCCGAGGAAGTGACACCTTGGAGGATACACAGCCCTTCCCCAGACACCACTAGAAGCTGAGAAAGGAGGAAATGCCCTGGATTCTCTTTTTCCCTTCACGTGTCTGCCGGTGCCTTCTATTGGCTCATCTTATGTGGAAGTCAGGGATCAGGGAGCCTGGGAAATTAGTTTCCAAGGTCAACCCTCTGAGCTACAGAGCAGAACTTGGAAAGAGGAGGGAACTGATCTGAGAGAAAACAGGCAAGGGACTGGGATGGAGGATTAAAGTCTTGCTTTTAACATTTAAGTTCTTTATCCCTCTGGAGTAGATTTTTGTTTATGGTGTAAGGTATGGATCAAATTTCATTTTTCTTCCTTATCAACAACAAATTTTCCCAGTTACATTGAAAGTTAACATGTAGATACTGATATGGTTTGGCTGTGTCGCCACCCAAATCTCATCTGGAATTATAGTTCCCATAATCCCTATGTGCGGTGGGAGGGACCTGGTAAGGTAATTGAATTATGGGGGCAGTTTCCCCCATGCTATTCTCATGATAGTGAGTAAGTTCTCATGAGATCTGATGGTTTTTAAGTGGCTCCCCGCTTTGCTCGGCTCTCATTCTTCTCCTTCCTGACACTATGTGTAGAAGGATGCTTTTGCTTCCCCTTCTGCCATGATTGTAAGTTTCCTGAGGCCTCCTCAGCCCTGTGGAACTGTGAGTCAATTAAACCTCTTTCCTTTATAAATTACCTGGTCTCAGATATGTCCTTATAGTAGCATGAGCATGGACTAATAGAGATACATATCTTTCTAGACTCTCAAATTATTTATTAAATACAAAACTATGGTTTCTTAAAATCAATGAAAAACTTAACCTTAAAATGCATCCAAAATTCTTCAAATTTTGGTTAAAAATATAATTTTAAGAATTAAACTTTATACAAATTAGCAACTCTTGATTGCCAAAAACTCTTTGTTTCCCCTCTAGACATGGAGAGAATATTTGGAGCAGAAAGACATCAGTATTTTTTTAAACAAAGAAGTCATTATCTTTTATATCCCTACTGTCCTTCACATAATTGTGCAAATACAGAAAGTATTTATTTTTGTAAGAGATGAGGAAAATACCTACAGGGCAGGGTGCAGTGGCTCACATCTCTGATGCCAGCACTTTGAGAGACTAAGGTAGGAGGATTGCTTAAGGCTATGAGTTCAAGATCGGCCTGGGTAACATAGTGAGACCCTGTCTCTACAAAAAATAAAAATAGCTGGGCATGGTGGCACGTACCTGCACTCCCAGCTACTTGGGAAGCTGAGGCAGGAGAGACACTTGAGTGTGGGAGGTCAAGAGGCTTCCGTAAGCTGTGACTGCACCACTTCACTCCAGCCTGGGTGACAGAGAGAGACCCTGTCACCAAAAAAAAAAAAAAAAAAAAAAAAAAAGAGAGAGAGAGAAAGAAAGAAAAGAAAAAGAAAAACCTACATTCACTGGAAAAGTTTTGCCCCATAGAAAAGTCTATGAAGTCTCAGCTTCTTATCCTCCATGACATTGTTTCTCCTTAAGATGTTTTATTGTCTTGAAAGAGTTTTGAATACTAAGGATTTGCTGTGATCAAGACAAGCTTCCTTCTACCTCTTCAGATTATTTGGTCCTTCTATATTTCACAGTTTAAACCAGTTTTCGAAAAACCGGCTATTGAGGAATAAGGATTCAAAGCAGGAAAGACATCAGAGAGACCAGGGCTACATGGTGCAAAGGCATAGGAACTTACTGTTGGGGGTCTGCATGGTGGGCAGGGTCCTGGCTTCCTTCATAGACCCAGGACCTGCGGACGTTCTGCTTTCAGTATCTCAGAGCCTTGTTTCTAGAGAACTACCTTGAGTGTCCTAAGCTTGTTTTATGAGCCAATTAAGAACAGTAGCAGAGTCATTGCTGGTTATATTTCTGTCCCTGAATAAAATAGACATTACTCCCATTTGTCTATGTTTCTTCCATTCTTTATGGTCTGAGATAAACCAACATATTCACTAACATTTCAATCAAAAACTAATAATAGAAAACTCGAAAGCACCATACCATTCTCAGATGTCTCTCTTTTATGTTTGAGAGTTATATCTTATTGCTTGTACAAATTAAGTTTATATTAAAAGCTTCCTGTGGCATAGGTTCTGAAAATAACTTTTAGATGTGAGAGAACATCTAGCCATTTATCTAATAACTATTTATCAAGTACCTACTATGCTCCTTCTGAAACCTTCTCAATTTATTGAGTACCTACCATGTTCCTTCTGTTTAATTTTTAGCGAGAATTCTTTCTTATCTCTTCCAGCTTCTGGGGTTTGCTGGCAACCTTTGGTGTTTCTTAGCCTGCAGAAGCATCACCCTAACTTCTGCTCCCAGCATCATATGGCTGTCTTCTCCCTGTGTGTCTCTGTGTCTTCACATGCCATCTCTCTTAAAAGGACACCAGATACATTGGGTTAAGGGCCCGTCTGACTCCAGGGTGACTTCATCTTAAGTAATTACATCTGCAGCAACCCTATTTCCAAATAAGGAAATAGGTACTCGATGTTAGGACTTTAACATATCTTTTGGAGGGTCACAGTTCAACTCATAACGCCAAGGTCTGGAAGGATGAAAATGAATAAAATATGTGTAGTATGTTTTATGTTATTAATTTATTTTTTATTTCAATGGCTGTTTAGGGAACAGGTGGTGGTTGGTTACATGAATAAGTTCTTTAGTGGTGATTTATGAGACCTTGATGCACCCATCACATGAGCAATGTACATTATACCCAATGTGTAGTCTTTTTTCCCTCACCCCACTCTCACCCTTTTCCCCCAAGTCCCCAGATTCCGATGTATCATTCTTATGCCTTTGCGTCCTCATAGCTTAGCTCCCACTTATGAGTGAGAACATACAATGTTTAGCTTTTCATTCCTGAGTTACGTCTCATAGAATAATAGTCTTCAATTACATCCAGATGGCTGCAAATGCCATTATTTCATTCCTTTTTATGGCTGAGTAGTATTCTGTGGTATATATATACTTCATTTTCTTTATCCACTCATTGATTGATGGGCATATGGGCTTGTTCCATATTTTTGCAATTGCAAATTGTGCTGCTGTAAACATGCATGTACAAGTATCTTTTTTGTATAATGACCTCTTTTCTTCTGGGTGGATAACAAGTAGTAGGATTGCTGGATCAAACGGTTGATCTACTTTTAGTTGTTAAAGGAATCTCCACACTGTTTTCCATAGTGGTTGTACTAGTATACATTCCCACCAACAGTGTTAAAGTGTTCCCTTTTCACCACATTCACACCAATATCTATTATTTTTTATTTTTTTTATTATGGCCATTCTTGCAAGAGTAAGGTGGTATCATATTGTGGTTTTGATTTGCATTTCCCTGATTATCAGTGATGTTGAGCATTTTTCCATATGCTCATTGGCCATTTGTGTATCTTCCTATGAGAACTGTCTATTCATGTCCTTAGCCCACTTTTTGATGGGATCGTCTATTTTTTTTTTCTTGTTGATTTGTTTGAGTTCATATTTGATGGGAGTTGCTTTGAATTTGCAGATTGCTTTTGGCAGTATGGTCAATTTCACAATATTGATTCTACCCATCCATGAGCATGGGATGTGTTTCCATTTGTTTGTGTCTTCTGTGATTTCTTTCAGCAGTGTTTTGTAGAGGTCTTTCATCTTCTTGGTTAGGTATATTCGTAAGTATTTTATTTTTTAGCAGCTATTGTAAAAGGGGTTGAGCTCTTGATTCAATTCTTAGCTTGGTCACTGTTGGTGTATAGAACGGATACTGATTTGTGTACATTAATTTTGTATCCTGAAACTTTGCTGAATTCATTTAGCAGTTCTGGGAGCTTTTTGGAGGAGTCTTTAGGGTTTTCTAGGTATACAATCATATCATCAGCAAACAGCAGGAGTTGGGCTTCCTCTACCAATTTGGAGGCCCTTTATTTTTTTCTCTTGTCTGATTGCTATGGCTAGGACTTCCAGTACTATGTTGAATAGAAGTGGTGAAAGTGGGCATCTTTGTCTTGTTCCAGTTCTCAGGGGGAATGCTTTCAACTTTTCCCTGTTCAGTATAATGTTGGCTGTGGGTTTGTCATAGTTGGTTTTTATTATCTTCAGGTATGTTCCTTCTATGCCAATTTTGCTAAGGGTTTTAATCATAAAGTGATGCTGGATTTTGGCAAATGCTTTTTCCATATCTATTGAGATGATCATGTAATTTTTGTTTTTGATTCTGTTTAAGTGGTGTATCACATTTATTGACTTGTGTATGTTAAACCATCCCTGCTTCCCTGGTATGCAAACCCATTTGGTCATGGTGGATTATCTTTTTGATATGCTGTTGGATTTGGTTTACTAGTATTTTGTGGAGGATTTTTGCATCTACGTTCATCAGGGATTTTGGTCTATAGTTTTCTTTTTTTGTTATGTCCTTCCTTGGTTTTGGTATTAGGGTGATACTGACTTCATAGAATGATTTAGGGAGGATTCCCTCTTTCTCTATCTTTTGGAATAATGTCAATAGTATTGGTACTAATTCTTCTTTGAATGTCTGATAGAATTCAGCTGTGAATCCATCTGGTCCTGGACTTTTTTTGTTGGTAATTTTTTAAATTAGCATTTCAATCTTGCTGCTTGTTATTGGTCTGTTCAGAGTTTCTAATCTTCCTGGCTTAATCTAGGAGGATTGTATATTTCCAGGAATTTATCCATCTCCTCTAAGTTTTCTAGCTTATACACATAAAGGTGTTCATAGTAGCCTTAAATAATCTTTTGTATTTCTTAAATACAAAAAGCCTTAAATAATCAGTTGTAATATCTCCCATTTCATTTCTAATTGAGCTTATTTGAATCTTCGCTCTTCCTGGTTAATCTCGCAAATGGTCTATCAATTTCATTTATCTTTCAAATAACCAGTTTTTTGTTTCATTTATCTTTTGTAATGTTTTTTCTTGTTTCAATTTAATTTAGTTCTGCTCTGATCTTTGTTATATCTTTTCTTCTGCTAGGTTTGGATTTGAATGTATTTTGTTTCTCCAGTTCCATGAGGTGTGACCTTAGGTTGTCTATTTGAGCTCTTTTAGACTTTTTGATGTAGGCATTTAATGCTATGAACTTTCCTCTTAGCACCACTTTTGCTGTATCCCAGAGGTTCTGATAGGCTATGTGGCTACTATCATTCAGTTTAGAAGAATTTTTAAAAAGAATTTTTTAATTTCCATCTTGATTTCATTGTTAACCCAACAATCAGCAGGAGCAGGTTATTTAATTTCCATGTATTTTGCATGGTTTTGAGGGATTTTTTTTTTGGAGTTGATTTCCGATTTTATTACACTGTGGTCTGACAGAGTACTTGATATAATTTTGATTTTCTTAAATTTACTAAGACTTGTTTTGTGGCCCATTATATAGTCTATCTTGGAGAAGGTTCTATGTGCTGATGAATAGAATGTATATTCTGCAGTTTTTGGGTAGAATGTTCTGTAAATATGTTAAGTCCATTTTTTTGTAGGGTATAGTTTAAGTCTATTGTTTCTTTGTTGACTTTCTGTCTTGATGACCTGCCTAGTGCTGTCAGTGGAGTATTGAAGTCCCCCACTATTATTGCATTGCTGCCTATCTCATTTCTTAGGTCTAGTAGTAATTGTTTTGTAAATGTGGGAGTTCTGGTGTTGGGTGCATTTGTATTTAGAAATGTGATATTTTCCTGTTGGAGTAGTTCTTTTATCATTATATAATGTCGCTCTTTGTCTTTTTTAACTACTGTTGCTTTAAAGTTTGTTTTGCCTGATATAAGAATAGCTACTCCTGCTGACTTTTGGTGTCCATTAGCATGGAACATCTTTTCTCACCCCTTTACTTTAAGCACGTGAGGGCTTAGGTGTTAAGTGAGTCTCCTGAAGACAGCAGGCTGCATCACATTGCAGCAGAGGTTCTCTATTTACTTGTTTATAATATTACTTATGATGTTATTTGAGGAATAAAAGTTGTACATTTTATGTTATTACATAAAATATTTCATTTTATTTCTTTCATTGTTTTCTGTTTAAAATGTCCTTCCTTATCCAATAGTTTAAAATATTCTGTTATTTTTCTAGTTTACATCGATTATTTTTATACTTAATTTCTTTAATCCAGATTATATTAATTTTGATACATTTAGTGAGATACAGCTCTAAAAAGATTTTTGAATAAAGAATTTTTCCAGCAATGTATGCTGAGTAATCAACCCTTACCCACTGGTTTGATATAAACTTCATGTATGCCATCCACCTTTTCCATCACAGCATTTAACACATTAATAAATAGCTACCTTAAAGTTGTCTAGCGGGCACCCAAGCGTGAAAACGAAGGAAAACCCTGAATTCCTTCAAGGGAAATTCCAGGTATCTAGCTAGCCCTGAGAAGTAAGGAAGTAACTTGATAAGCAAGGTAGCCTAAAACAATAGTCAAGGAAGTTAGACTCCAGAGGTGTTTGCTTTCCCTATGGAAACTGAAGATAGCATCTTAACATATGTCCCTGAGTTGTCTTTCAGAAACCCGGATCCCCACCAAGGACCCCCACCACCCACTGGCACATAGACCTCAGATAAGGGGGAACTGAAGACTGAACTCTGACCACTGCTCTTTGTTCTAAATTTCGTCCTGAGGGACCTGGAGAAAGCCACACCCATAAGCCAGAGCTGAGGTTCTTTTCTGGTGACCCCCAAATTTTTAAACAAAGCTTCTTTTTCTTAACCAATTGCAAATCAGAAAATATTTGAATCGACCCACGACCTATAAGCCCCTACTTCAAGACATCTTGCCCCTCTTAGGCCAAAACCAGTGTATACCCTCCATGTATCAATGTACAATTTTACCTGTAGCTTCTGCCTTCCTGAAATTTATGCATGCCTTTAAAAGCCCTAACCTGCAAGCCACTGGGGAAGGTGGGATATGAGCATTAGCCACTTGGTCCTCCCTGTTTGGTGCCCTGCAGATAAATGATTTCCTTTCTGCCTCTGCAAAACCTTCATGTGGATATCTGGTTTAATGCACCAGGTGAGGAGACTCCAGTTTGGTTGTATAACAGTTTAATCTTCTGGGTTATCTGAGTCCAGTTTTGTTGATTGCTTTATCTCTTGAAAAATATTTAACTTGCTCTATTTTGTATTTCATAATCTTCTTAAAGAAAATTGTCTTATGTCAAAACTGAATACTGGACACTGTGTGAAAGAGTGGAGACTGAGGAGATCATTATTTATACGTGGAAATGGAGAAGACATTAGTGTAGAAATGAGTCAATCAAGTCAGTTTGGGTTTTGTTGTTCGTCTCCAAGCCAGACACTCTCTTCCTCTCTGGAGGAATCCCCTCCACACCCCACAGCCCTGGCAGAGGAGGCAAGGTTCTCTTCTACCCTTAATCCCCACAGGTCAGAGGTGAAGGCCAGCGGGTGGCAGCCAGGACTCAGGTGGGAGCCAGGACTCAGGTCGGGGCCAGAAGTTGATATGCATCTGTACCACCGGTGGGGGCTCTTACTGGCCTCCTACTCCAGTTTGTCTTGTGAGCACCCAATGGGACTCATGCAAAGGAGGTTGCAAGGGAGTGCAAACTCCTTTTGTGCTAGAGACACCCCCAGCCATTCCAAAAGGACCCACTAGCCCATGCTTTAATAATTTGATGAAATTTTGGTGATTTCTCCTTACACTTTTTATAAACAACTCTTTCTCCTGTGCTATGCTAAAGGGAAACACTCCACCTCTCCTGGGAGTGCTTTGTCAGTCTTTGGAATCTGGATTACTTGGCAACCTTGCAAAAATAGCTGTCAGCTTGACAATAAGCTCAAGAGAAGTTATGATTCTGCAGATTATCCAAGTTCTTCTTATTACTAAGGTGAGAATGCCAATCTTTACAACTTTCTACCCCCTGTGTGGAAACGTGTTTCTAGGACAGATACCTAAAAGTGGAAAAACTGGGTCACATGACATGCAGTTTTCATAGGCAGAAAAAACCTCATAATTTGAAGGTCTGTGTGTATTCTTCCCCCAGTAATAACACCTTTAACTGAAAATTTATCACTTGTTTTTCTTGCTCCTTCAACCACATGTTAAGGGACCCTTGTTTTCTGGTATACACAGAGGACACTGTCCTGGGTGAGCCCAGAGAACTGACTGTTCAGTCTAGAAAGAAGCTTAGCATCTAAGGAAAAAGACTCAAAAGAAACTGGAAAAAGTGCTGACAATAAAGGGTTTAGCAGAGAAATTCTTTTTTTCTTTTTCCTGGTGAACTGCATAGAGAATTTCCTTTTCCTAGGTCCCCAGTAAGGACTTGTCTTCCATCTCCTGTATATCAGCCATGTTTGAGGCAGTCTTTCTCAAATTCTTTCTCATTAAATTACTTTAAGAACATTGATGACTGCAGAAGCTGTTTTTCTAAAACAATTACAGACATGAGAACGCTTGCATTGTTTTAGAAGTAAGGGTCAATTAAGCAAGGGGTCTGATAGGTCCTTTTCCGTGTCTAATGCTAGAGGTGTTCTACCCTCGTAGGTCAGCGGCAGAACTCAAAGTACAACAGGGACAGCGGAGAGTCTCGGATCCATCTGGTGTCTTGGTACATGCGTTTCCCACCAGCCACCCCCAAAAAAGACCAGGGAAGCGGATTTGATATTTAAAATTGAGAAGGACTTAGGGCACTGTGGTAGCAATATAAAGACTAATGCCCACCTGTTATAAAAGGAATGGTGAGGGCTGAGCACGGTGGCTCACGTCTGTAATCCCAGCACTTTGGGAGGCGGAGGCAGGTGGATCACCTGAGGTCAGGAGTTCGAGACAAGCCTGACTAATATGGTGAAACCCCATCTCTACTAAAATACAAAAATTAGCTGGGTGTGGTGGCACATACCTGTAGTCACAGCTACTCTGGAGGCTGAGACAGGAGAATCGCTTGAACCTCGGAGGTGGAGGTTGCATTGAGCCGATATTGCACCACTGCACTCCAGCCTGGGTGACAGAGCGAGGCTCTGTCTCAAAAATAAAATAAAGTAAAATAAATAAATAAATAAAAGAATGGGGAGGAAAGGAATGAGTTGAACCAAACTCACGTATGATAAACCCTAAAATCCTATGTGTTTTCCACAGGGCATTTTCTGTGGGGCAACTTGGTTCCACTGAGAGGGAAAGAAATGTAAATAACAGGAGTAAAAGTCAGGGAGATGAGGAGGGGTGGAGAGGCTGGGGAGGGAGGGAGTGAAGAGAAGTGAGGAGAGGAGGGGCCTGCCATGACTGGTACTTGGAGGAGCCACCTGTTTTCTTTAGACTTTGATTTCCTGGTCTTTAAAATGAAGCTGCTGGACCCTATCATGTTGAAGGTTCTTTCCCCCTTTAAGATAGCATTTCCTCTTTGTTTTAGATTAAGCTAAAGTAAGCCCATGCTGTTGTGTCA
Organism: Pan paniscus; assembly: GCF_029289425.2. Taxonomy (NCBI): domain Eukaryota; kingdom Metazoa; phylum Chordata; class Mammalia; order Primates; family Hominidae; genus Pan; species Pan paniscus. Next base: position 186,239,750 of record NC_073254.2, read on the forward strand.
CAGTGAATTACCGTTTTGGTAACCAGGTCTAAGACACTGGGCATCATCTAGCACATCAAGAATCTGAAGTCCTGGGCAGTGACACTTGGAGAGATACTGGGTGTCTTTTCATGAGGATTCAGTAAAATGCTGAAATCTGAACTGGAGGCTACCTGTAAGGATCTTCCTTTTCTCAGGACAGAAAACAACCTAAACATACTCTCCTTCATCCTCGATTTTCCCAAAAGCAAAAGGCTTTTAATAGAAATTCTTAAAATCCACCATAAAATGGCAAGGTATATTTCATGTCCATTACATTTTGTTTAGAAGGGGAAGAAACTTTTTCTTCAACATTTGTCAGAACGTTAGAACTGTGCAACTTGAGGCTAAAACAAAAATGTCAAATTTTGAAATGTCAGAAGTGTAAATCACTAGTTATGATATTAGTAACAATGATAATCATGGCTGACCTAACAGAAGTCTCAATAACTTGAGAATTTTCAAGTAATTATCTATTTATTATCTGAATGTTTTCTCATCAAATCCCTGTGGGGAAATGGGCTAGGTGATTACATTCTACAGATGTAAAGGAAGGAAGTGGGGCCCAAGGTGGTGGTGATCTAGGACCAGACTCAAGACATGCTTCCCAGTCCAGGGCTTTGTTCCCCAGACCAAACGTCATCAAGTAATGAGGCAGTTGCCACTGGGTAGGTGTGACTAGAATCCGCTGGGGCAATACAGGCCCCTCCCAGGACATGTAGTTAGTTGTTTCCTCAATCTTCCCTGCAGCTTTTTGTCTTACATTTCATCTTTTTATCTTTTCTTCTTGTCTTGATTTTCTATTTACTTCATAGTATGTCCAGTGCTCAGTATTTCTAGTGTTTAGCACAGGGTGCCGCACATAGAAGTTGTCCTGTAAATATTTGTTGAATGACAGATTAAGTAAATGAACAAACAGATAATTGAATGTTTATTGTGGTTCTGAAGCTATACAGAGAACCTGTTGTGTCTTAGTCATATTATTTTGTTTTATTTGTATAATTGAACATTAGACAATATATATAATATTATCCTCTTCATTTATTTATATCCGGAAAGGGTAAATAGGCAGAAGCACATGAGCACAGCACAAAAGTGAATGCTCATTGAGCATTTCTCAAGCACCAAGTTCTAGTGCTCTTGAAATGCATTATCTAATCATTTAATCCTCATAAACATTTTATATAGTCAGGGTTCCTAGTGGCTACTCACAGAAACCAAAGGCTAATGCATAGAAATGGAATATTTTGGATGCCTCTCATGTATCCCATAAAATTGGTGTTAGAGGATTAGAGGACAAGACTCAGGCAATGAGGAGAGGGAAGTTAAGTTATAGGGCACAGCTCACAGTCATCTCCAAGAGCCATCTGGTTAGGACCCCCTGCTACTGATCCTATACTGCCTGAGCTGCCCCAGCCACGACCAACAACCTCCTAACTATCCTCTCTTCTTTGTAACACTCCCTTGGGATCAATGTCCCAGAAGATCAACTGATTAGTTAAACTTCAGTCATACTCTCATGTCTTAGCTGCTGGGGCTGCAGGGAGAAGGTTGATTTGTCACCTTGGGCTTCCCTCCAGTGGGAGGTGGGTCACCTTCCGTCAAGCATCCCACTATGAGGCATTGGTCTCCAACAGGTTTCATATCCTGGGCAGGGGAAAAATAGACTAAGTTGATTACCTGTAGGTACTATTTTTATTCACATCTTAGAGATGAGGAAACCTAGGCTCAGAGCGGTTCTGTAATTTATCCAAGGCCACACAGCTATTAAGTTGGTACTGCAAGGTTAAGTGATGAGCAAAGGCACAGGGGACCAGTATGTTCTGCCTTTTTATTAACCAGTTAGCTCATTCAACAAAATATAAGTTGAGTCATTATTTTGTGCCAAGAAGTGTTCTAGATGATGCAATATGATGGTGAGCTGTCTTCTTCTAGAGTGGTCCTTATCCTCTTGGTGCCTATAATCTAGCAGAGATGCAGACATCAACATAGAACTATGAAATGAAGTGTACTATTACCAATTTGTTAAGTAAGATTAAGAACAAAAATACAGAATACAATAAGAGAACCTACATTGGATGTTGGGTCATTAAGTTCTCTGAGAAAGGAGATTTTATCTGTATAGGAGTTAGCCAGAAGAAAAACAGGAGAAATAGCATCCCAGATAATTCCTTGTACTCAGAAACCTGGGGGAGGAGGGAGCTTGATGTGTTCAACATGACTGCATTCTTGTCTATGTGTTTTATAAATGATTTTAACTAGAGCCAATTTGCTGACTTGACAAGTTAAACTTGTCATATGTACAAAGCCAGAGTAAACATGTGTAATTAAATGAAGACTGGGATTATGGATCATTGATTATTTCATGGCATGATGCATTCCTAAATTCTGAGTTTTTAAAAAATTAATAATTAAAAATCCCCTGAAATAAGTAACACAATCTCTCTGAATGATGAGGAAAGCCGTATGTCTGTAATGCCCCATGAAAGGCCTCTAAACTCTGGCCTCAGTGAAATCAATCACTCTCCTGAAGTTGTCCTCAAATGTGCAGGTTTCTTTTGATGCCAGTGTGCAGGCCAGGAATGCAAAGAAGAAAGAGGCAGACCTCTGAATGTTATGAATTTCATCTTATAAATAAAAGATTATTTCACACAACCCTCTGATGTGATGACACAGGGAGAAGCAACTGCCCTGGAGATGGTCACTTGCTATTCCCAATGTCGACAGCTTGAACTTCTGCATGTCTTTAAGAAATGCAAGCACTATGCATATAATGGGTCCCAAAAAAATCCACCTCCTGTGAGCCAAGTTGGAAGGGCAGGAAGCAAGTATGTGTTAACTTTACAGAAATAACATGTTTATATAAGAAAGTGATTTCTGCAGCCTAGTCCAAACACACTGCCGCTCTGGAGATGAGCAATCCTTAGGAAGTTTCAAGTCCATTGTTAGTGTATGAGTCAGGTTAGCCTTGGTTATGCTAATGTGACAAAGAGCTCCCATAGCGAAGTGGCTGGAAACAACAGTATTAATTTCCTGCTCATGCTTCATGTTCACTGTGTGTAGAAAGTCTTTATTCATTGTGGTCTTTTAAGAACCAGACTGAGGGCTCCCATGAAGACGTGCTTCCACCATAGCCAAGGGAGAGATTGTGCCCTGGTTTTTAAGACTTCCTCCTTGAGGTGTCTCTTAGCCAAGCAAGCCACATGGTTATTCTTAACTTCAAAGTGGGTGGAAAGTGCAGCTCCACCTACTGTACCTGGCAAGAGAGGAGAACTGGAATATTCATGAATCAACCTGATAAGAAGCCCAGAGCAAATGAAGATAAGATATCTGTCTAGGCCTAGATGGACATTGTAGGGCCTCAAGAGTATCACCAACAGTCACAATGAAGCCTTTGCTCTGTCCTCCACTGTGCTCTGTGTATCAGCCAGGATCCAGGCCAGAAAACAGAAATTAAGTACTTCAGCTCTAGAGGAAATTGATTAGTGATACAGTGTTGGAAGAACTGAAAGAGGAAAAGGGAGGAGAAGGTTGGAAGATATAAATGAACAAGTGATTCCCAGAGGCCACAAAGCTAATGCCCCTGGGATGGAGTCCCTGAGCCCACCACTGCCCTGCGTTGTTGGAGATGCTGTCACAGTTGGTTCTGGATGTGCCACTGAAATGCCACCATACCAAGGGCTGAAACTGTCACCAGCAATGTTGACACAGCTGCACAGCTTCCATTGGCAGAACTTGAATGGTGTCTGCAGATTAGACAGCAGTGTCATTTCATTTCTTGGTGCTAATGGTTCCTTTGTGGTTATGTAGGACAATTTACCCATATTTTAAAAATACACACTGAAGTGTTAGTGGGCAACAGAACATCATTTTGTCAAATTACTCTCAAAAGATTCAACTGAAAAAAATCCTTTGTATTTTCTTAGTTGCAACTTATTTGTAAGTTTGAGATTATTCCATTTTTTTCAATTTAGAAGTCGAGCATAGGACCACTAGTGGGTCACCTGAACAACAAACATATTCTTTTCTCCCCCATGTAAAGTGACAGGCCCAGCTCTTCTGAAAGTCAGTCCATTGCCCAAGCCAACATGAGTCCTCTTTCCTTGCCTGCTGGTCTCTTGACACAGGGATCCTGAACTGACTGGGCAAGAGCCATAGCTTGAAATCTAATGGGACTCTTATTGTGTCTCCACATGGAAATATGGAAACATTTGCCCTCTGAGAACCAGGACCTCTAGAATTGCAAAACCTAAAGTTGAAAGCACACATCATCCTTGGGTGATTGATTGGGACATTCATTGGGTTCTCTGTGGTGATGTGAGGCAACACCTCATTCTCTTCCACCCTCTTGTTTCCTAGACCCATATATCACACTTGGAAACATAGCACCACGTAACAGTTATTGATTAAGGCAGAGACTCTCAGTAATAATGATGCTTCTCTTACCATTGCATTTTTTATTTTTTTAAATAAAAAAATAATTGCATGTAGTTTACATGCAATAAAATTCAGCAGTTTAAGTGTAGAATTGAGTGTTATCATGGCGCAGAATTTTATTACCTCAAAAGGTTCCCTCATATCACTTTTCATTCTGTGCACTCCTGCAAACCTGGGCCATGGCAACCATTAATCTGATCTCTGTCCCTAGAGTTTAGCTTCTCCTAGAATTTCACAAAAACAGAATCATACAGTATGCCATCTTTCACATTTGGCTTATTTGACTTTGCATACTGCTTTGAGATTCAGCCATATTGTTGTGTATATCACACAATATGTGATATGCTCCTTTTTACTCCGTGATAGTATTCTGTGACATGCATTTGCCACAATTTATTTATAATAACCCTGAAATTAGGTAGCACAATTCCTTCAGCTTTGTCATAAGTTTTCAAAACTGTCTTGGATGATCTAGGTCACTGCATTTGCAAATACAGTTTAAAATCAGCTTGTCAATTTCTATAAAAATGCCTGCTGGGATTTTTATTGGGATTGCATGGAAGATATAAGTCAATTTGGAGCAAGGAAACATCCTGATAGTATTGATTTCTCTATTCCATGAGTATGGTATCTCTCTACATTTATTTGGTCTTTGATCATTTTCAATAATGTTGGTTTGGTTTTTTTTAGTTTACAGTATAGACTTCTTCAACGTATTTTGTTAAATTTATCCCCAATATTTCATGTTTTTGATGCTCTTGTAAATGGTATTGTTTAAATTTTAATTTCCAATCAATCACTGCTAGTACATAGAAATATGTGAATTCTGTGTATTGATTATGGACCTGCCAGCTTGCTAAAATCATTTAACAGTTCTAGTAGTTTTACATAAATTCTTAGGAATGTTTCTATGTAGACAACATGTAGTGTGTGGATAAAGTCAACTTTAATTTTGCCTTTTCAATCTGTATGCTTTTATTTCTTTTCCTTGCCTTGTGGCATTGTGTAGGATCTCCAATATGACCTTGAATAGAAGTGACAAAAGTGAACATTCTTGCCTTGTTTCAGATCTTAGGGGGAAAGCATGCAATCTTTTGACACTACGTACAATGTTGGCTGTAGGCTTTTTAATGATGTACTTTATCTTGTTGATAAAATTTATTTATATGCCTTGTTTTCCAAGAACTTATCAAAAATGAATGCAGAATTTTGTCAAATGTCTTTCCTGTATCTGTTGAGATGATCTTATGGTGATTCCCTTTCGGTCTGTGGATATGGTCAATTACTTTGGTTAGTTTTCAAATGTTAAATCAATCCTTATTATCATTAGATTATGCCGACATATTTATGATGTATTATTTTTTATATTAGGCAAGATTTGTTCTATAAATATTTTGTTATAGATATTCGCATCTCTGATAATGAGATACATTAATCTACTTTTGATATTATGGTCATACGACCTCATAAATTGAGTTGGGAAGTATTCCATCTTTTTTTTCCTGAAAGGGTTTATGTACAATTGGTACTATTTTTTCCCTAAGTGTATGATAGACTTCACCAATGAAGTTATCTGGGCCTGGAGGGTTTCATTTGTTTGTTTGTTGGAACATTTTTAATTAGAATTCAATTACTTTATGGATATAGTGCTATTTGGGTTACTCATTTCTTCTTAAGTTTGCTAGTTCATGTCTTTAATGAATATGTCTATTTCATCTACACTAACATATTCATTTCTGTGAAATAAAGTGATCCATAATATTCGCTTATTATCCTCTCAGTGCTAACAGAATCTGTAGTGATGGCCCTCTCTTTTAGCTGACTTTGGTAAGTTTTGTCTTCCCAATTTTACTCTGATCAGTCTGATTATAGTTCATTAATTTTATTGACTTTTTCAAATAACACAGTTCTGATTTATTGGTTTTTCTTTACTGGTTTTCTGTTTTCTATTTCATTGATTTATTATTTTATTTTTAATATTTTTTCCTTCATCTTGGAGAGATTTAATTTATTCTTCTTTCTTACTTTCTTTTTTTCTTTCTTTCTCTCTTTCTTTCTTTCTTTCTTTCTTTCTTTCTTTCTTTCTTTCTTTCTTTCTGTCACCTAAGCTAGAGTGCAGTGGCACAATATTGCCTCACTGCAGCCTCTGCCTCCTGGGTTCAAGTGATTCTCATCTCAGCCTCCCAAGTAACTAGGATTACAGGCATGCACCACCATGCCTGGC